>NC_134210.1:77224433-77851549 GCF_965140235.1 Caretta caretta
CAATACATGCCACAAATAACCAAACTCCTGCAGTGCTGTTTATGGGCTGAAATCTCAAGTCATGCTGGGACTTATTAAAACCCAGTCTACATCTACAAGTCAGAAAATGTCTAATAAGTCAAACTATGGTAAGAGGGACCAATGCACCTCATCAGCTACAAGTGAGTCAAACCGTGTTGGGGAATGATTACTGGGGACCCAGGACATGGCTTCCAGCAATTGTTAGGGCAAAAACAGCTCCTTTGTCCTATACAGTATAAATGGGCCCAATACATTTTAGTGCTGCCACAGAGACCAATTGCAAGATGCAGGGGTGACTCCATGGCTGACAAAAGAAGTAAAATTCAGGGAGCCACCAGCTGTTCTAAGATTGGTGCCCCAGCTTGATGCAACAATCAATAATGTTATACTGGAAGGCAGGTGTGCTGAACAACCAGCATTATCTGAGGAAACATCTGAGTCAGACATTGCTGCAGGCATGCCACTTCCTCAGTGAGGTGTTCAGAATGTTGGCAGGTGCTATCCAGAAAGAAAACGCAAGCTGCCTGAAACACTTGACTTGTGACTGTACCTTTGGTGTTTCCCCTCAAGTACTTCTGAAGGCTTCGGCATTTAATTTCAGGGGGAGGTTAGATGTGATATTTTTGAATGTATTGAGCAGAGTGTTGAATCTATTTAATAGTTCTTTAAACGTTTATGTATGTTGACACTGTTGCTGCATAGTGGTTACCATGTTTCTTCTGCATTACAATATAGCCAGTCTTCATGGCTCCCACCTGTGAATGTGTCTGTTTCTAATCAGGGATTTGTACTATATCCACCATGCACAACACTCCTCCCTCCTGGAATCAGATGGATCCCTCCATTTGTTACCTATGTTTTCAGGGATTGGTGCTGTTAAGCTGGTCATATAAGCTGCTGGGGTGGCATTCTGATTTGTGTTAGAACCACTTCTACTTTATAACAATATTTTTAAAAATCAAAAGATCATGCAGGGTCAGATTTCCAGATCCAACACCATGAGTGAATTGAAAATATTACCACACTATTTTTTGGGAAAACAATTGCAGAGAGACCATGTTTCAAGGTATTTGCTAGAGCTGATCAGAACTTTTTTGACACAATGAAAATGCGTTTTAGGCAAACTAACCATGCATGACCTTGTATTTAAATTATTTAAACTAACCTTAGGGGTCCTTAGTTCATGTCCCTGCTCTGAATCAGGCAAAGCAGGAACTTTAATTTGGATCTCTCCCAGGCCAATGCCCTAACCCACAGCCTACAGAGTACTAGAGTTGGTCTCAGTCTCCCGCCCTCTCGCTAGAAGTGACCAGAATGCTCTGATGTAAAAACCTTCCTGAATCAAAAAACTCAGGTTTCAGTCTGAAAATTGACATTTTGATATGATTTGGTTTTGTGAAAACATTCAGAAAGTTTTGGGTTTCATTACAATATGGAAAAACAAATTTCAAATCCTCAAATGTTGTCACAAAACTGTCATCCCCTGGACAGCTCTAGTAGTTACCTGAACATCGCAGGCAGCTGGAGACTAAGGCCACAGGAGGTAAGTTTTAATAATTTAAATACTAGGTCACGTACAGGTAGCATACCTAATTCATAGGTCAATGTCACCTCTTGCAGAATTAAGCTCAGTTTGTTTTACCTAGCAATACCAGACACTAGCAATATCTATGCTGCAAGGTAAATGTCTGGGATTTGTTTGATACATAAGATTTTAGAAGTAAAATAACTTACAGTATTCATTTGAGAGAACAAAGGATTTCCATGTGCAATGGTTATTTTAAACCGGATATTATTCTTCAGAATTAAATCCAATATTCTGAGCCAGATACTGGCCTTGATTTTCCTATACAAATCCTATCAGCACCTGTGGGATTGAGGGGCATTCAGAGTCCTTTAGAACTAATGTATACATAAATGTACAATATTATGTGAAGTTCAGTTATCTGGACTGGTATTTATGTTGGCTTTCTTTGCTTATTGAAACTATTCTGAATTAATATCAATTTCTAAACTGAGGGATTGCTCTGATAGATCCTTTTAGTTATATGATTTGAATATGCAAAATACTTTTTTTTTTACTTTGTAAATACTCCATGTTTCCTTACTCAGGCAAATTAGTGAGTTTACAACACAGGTTGTGTGAAAGGTCTGATGGTGACCTTGGCAGGCCAGTGAGTGCTGGTGTCTGTTTTTCCCCAAACAGCTCCCCACAACTGCTTTCACTCTGGAAAGAAAACCCCTTTTTTAGCCTCTGGTTCCTCAGCCTTTCTAGGTATGTCTACACTGCAGCTAGAAGCAAGGCTACAAGCCCATGTCAAAGTTTGACTCAGACTCACAATTTATCAGACCACTCTGTTTTATTAGCAAAGCTGCTCTGCTAATACATTTAGAAGTGAGCCCCCCGAGTGGGGCTTGTGTCTCTTAATTTATACAGTTTTTTGGAGAACAAGTTACAGAGAAGTTACAGACAAAAGAAGAAAAAGATTTTAGTCACCACCCTTCGAGATCCCTGAGACCAGTCACGTATCTTCAATTACCTGCCACCCTTAACAATCTCTTTTAACAGCTTCCAGTTAACTTAACTAATTGCCCTTCACACCTTCCATTCTGATGCCTGCTTCTTAGACGTGCTGGCTCTATCTTAATTGCTTCTCCATTCAAAAGTTAACTGTCCCTATGTGTGCTCCCTCAGATACTTTGTAAGATGTTTTGGCATGCCCTCTCATATACAATGTATCCAGCATGTCCCTTTATACAATGTTATACTTATACAATGTTATACTTCCACACCCAGGTCGATAGACTTGTGCCAGTGGGGCTTAAGCTAGCTTGCTAAATATAGCAGTGTGAGCATTGCAGATCAGGCTGCAGCTTGGATTCCCATACTTAGCGGGTCAGGTGGGCTTGAGAGACATAAGACACTAGAAATTATACTTTAGATTACCTAATGGTTCTTTTTTATCTTTTTATACCACTGATCCTATACCTATTAGATAGAAGTTCTGCAGTTTGGCCACGCTGTGAAGCCTGAGTTGCAAAGGCCAAGCTGTGATTTTTAGCATGGTAACTTGAGCTCTACTAGCGTGGGTCTGTCTACCTGGGCTGGGGGGCCACTCCCAGCTACAGCACAGACATACCCTTCTGGCCTTGGCATTGTCTTGTAAACAACCCTCAGGTGTTTGCAGAGGTTTGGTTTACCTTGGACCATCCTTTCCCCTGCCTGCATGCTTTCTCCTGCAGCCCCCTGTTAAACTAAAGCAACCTACTCATAAAGCACCCATACCAGTAACCAGGTTAACATACTGTACTCAAATTATTACAAAGCAGCTCAATTCCATCACAATCATTTAATGTTTTGTAATTATGCAAAGTGAGAAAGAGCTTAAAATGCCATGTTTTAGGGTAAAAAGTAGATTGTTTCCCATTGGTTAGGTACTTTATCAAATATGTTTGGGGAGGTTGTTATTCTTCAGGTACTGGACACTAGTTGAGTCAGGTCACTGGACTTAATGGACCAGTAGTCTGATTCAGAATAGCAAAATTTATATTCCTAAACTACATGAATTAGTTAGTGGGACAGGACAGTCTGCCCCTTAAGAGATGTAGGGTCTAATGGTCAGCCCACCCTGTCACTTGGCATAGCCCTTTAAGAACATGAAAAAAGTCAGATCATATATAAATGACCTGGGGGATATAGGGCGAGATGAAGCAGTCCTGGGAGTAAGAAGGGTTTGTGAGGAAATATCATCACTGTTTCTTTAAGGTGGTGGGTCAGGAGCCTTGCAGAGAGGATGAGGCAAGGCTTCTTTTTTGCCCAACCAATTAGGGATAAGCTGAGAAAAGGGGACCAATAACCTGTCCCATAGCAGAACAGACCCCAGGAGACATCAACAGGGAGAGCCTGGTCTGCTGAGCTCCCTGAAGCCTAATTAAGGAAAAGGGGCCAGCTGAGAGAGAAGCTGCACAGACCCTACAGCTGGCTAACTCAGAACCCAGCTCCAGAGAGGATAGCCGAGGGCTCCTGCTTACGGACCGGAGATGCTGATTAACAGAATCCAGCTCTAGACAGGAGAGCTGGTGAGACTCCTGTTTAAGGAGAGAATGCGGGACTACCTAATGCAGCCCGCTTCCAGAGAGGAGAGCTTAAGGAAGGAGTGAAAATCAGTAACCCAAAGTAAGCTCCTACCTGTGTTTATGGCTGTCATTAACAAACACCGCCCGTGAACAGGGGGTGCTCTTTTATAAAAAGGACTGTCTGGACTTATCACCCAGGTGATGGGAAGTGAGGCAAGGCTCGCCTGCAGCACTATGCCAGTATGGAGCAGGTAGGATAACTCTTTTGAAAACTATCTTTCTTTGTTTCTGCTGAATGCCTCCGATGAAGTGAGCCGTAGCTCACGAAAGCTCATGCTCAAATAAATTGGTTAGTCTCTCAGGTGCCACAAGTCCTCCTTTTCCTTTTGTTTCTGCTGTAATTCAGTGCAGAGAGGATTAGTTCAAATGGGGAAGAAATACATAAACTGCCTACCATGAATCCTGTAAGCGCTCAGTGGTTTGCTGATCTTGTTTAATAACAGTAATTTACATTTTCTGGGCCAAATTCTGTACTTTGCCATCCCAATGGGGCTGTAACCAGTTTAACCAATCCTAGCCTAGCACCCTTTTCCACCATGTTCTCTCTGCTTGCAGCAGGAAAAAAACAGGAGCCACTGTGCTAAATGCACTGCTGAAGGATCCAGTATAGTGGAATAACCCTCTTATGGCCATGTGCTCCAGGTATGGCCGTGCCTTGCAGTGCAAGACAACTCCCAAAACATAGGGGAGAATTTGGGCCTCTGTTTTCCATTTAAGATGCTGAGGTCTGAAAATCAAACCTCATATGTAGTAGCAACACTGGGGCTAGAGTAAGAAAAATAGGGTTTCCCTTGGTTTGCTTTAGAATGAAAAGCAGCTGCATAGCTTATTCCAGGTTTAATTATTCATTTGGACTGAGACTGGACAGTTCACAACAGTTAATCATTTTTTTTTCATTAGCACATGCTATATATCAAAGCAGCATTAGCCCTACACTCCAAATAAGGAAGGATTTATACTAGTAATGAGGTGGTGAGAAACCATCAGGTACCACCACATAGTCAGAAATCCTTTCATTATACCATTCCCTTCTCCAAACCGCACAGCTTCTAATAGGTATTGGATCAGTGACATTAAAAAATGGAAAAGGACCATTACATAATCTAAAGTATATTTTTCTAGTGTCTTGTCTAGGCCTCCGCCACCTACTTTGGCGAACTATTCCACTCTCTAATAGAGTCTGTGTGAAGAAGCCTCACCTCCTTCCCTGGGTCCCAATAATATGAGTGATTTAAAATAAGCTTTCTCCATTTGAAATCCTTGGAGTGTGATATTAGAATATTGTGTTGTATTTTATATTCTGTTTATGTAAAGCATTCTTTGCACTTTGGCATGGACATGAGTCACGGTATGAATAATAATAAGTCTAGGCCTGAGCATCCAGTCCTTACTCAGGCAAAAATCTACTGCAGCTTTTCCTGAGAAAAGCTTATAAGGTTAATTATTATCCAACCTAATCTATCAAACTAGGTGCAGATGTGGCCCCCACTTCCATAGTATCTGAGCTATTCACAAACATGAATGAATTTACTCTCTCAACTTTCCTGTGAAGTAGGGAAATATTATCCCGGTTTTACTGATGGAGGGGAACTGAGGCACAAAGAGGCTGGGCCTCAGGAAATTTGTGGAAGAGCAGGGAACTGAACCTGGAGCTCTGGTATCCCAGGCCAGTCACAGCATTAATCTTAAGACCACCCTATTTGTCACATTACTTCAACAAACTGAAAAATTTATAATAAGCTTGAAGTGCTCTATCGTTTGCTATTTTATATATTATCATATCTTCTGATTCATCTCCTTTTTAAGGTAAACAATTCCAGTCTTTCCAATCTCTGTTCACAGGAGAGTTTTTCCATGCCCTGGATTCATTCATATCACCCTTTTCTGAATCCCATCTTATTCTGCAATATCATTTTTTGGTACGGGGTGACCAGTATCACACACAGTATTCTAGGTGGTGCCACACCATTGATTTATAAAGATACTATAATAGTCTCTGTGTTGCATTTGTATACTCTCCACAAGAAATGCTAAGTATTTTGTATGCCCAGTACATTTGTACATAGGGTGGAGGCTACAAGAACTGTGAAACATGATTAATTCAGTCATTTGAGTTACTGGATGGACAAACCGTAATAACTAATTAAATATTTGTTTATTAAGTTGCACTGGAAAAATGGCTGCCACCTCTGAGCCATAAGGGGTTTCAAGCAACTGAAAAAATAAGGAATTCGAGCAGAAATATTTCACCCAAAGAATGAAACATATATTAACAATTTGTCAAATAAGACTATTTGAGTTAACAGTAAAAATGATGTCAGAAGTCACTAGATTTCTTTTTTTCCCTTCTGGGGAGCAAAATGGATCGAAAGACACATTGACAAAGGCAGGGGATAGGATTGCGATAAAGCTAAAAGGACAGGCGACAAATATTTTTCATTGCATGTGAAGCTTAAATTTGAACCCGTTTGCTGTTGCCAGTAGGATCTGCAAACCTAATTTCCTGTCCACCATGCAAAGAATATACACTTTCCTATCCGCAGTTTTCTTACATCTTTATCTCTTTGTGTCTCACAGTTGATATGTTACTTTCCCTTTCACTCCTTTTATCCCCATCTTAATCAGAGTCCAGAAACTCTCCCACTTGGGAACTGGCAGAATGATTATAACTGTTATAAGTAAAGGAAAGGGGAAAATGTGGAGAAGGTCCAAAGTGCCATATCTTGTCACATTCTTCCTCTTTCCCAGTATGCCACTCCGTTTATGTAAAACTTTTTTTCTGGCACCCCTACTAACAGTGACTACTGCATTACTTGGCAAGTAATCCAACTGAAAGTAGTGAGTTCACCAAGTAAAGACTCACTTTGAAAGAGCTTGCCAGAATTGGGCCAGTAAGTTGTGTGGAATCTGCCTTCATGTCTTGTAGCATTAGCCCGTCAGCTCTTAAACAAATAGCAGTAAAAGTCAGCAGCTGAATCCAAAGTGAGTTTCATGTTCAGAACAATTGCAGGATGTGGCTCAAATTTAAGAAATCACTCTGAAAACAGGGCACTGCCGGCATGTGTCTACTATAGACACAATTTTAGGATGCTTATCCCCACTTGCTGTGTATGATTAACTCCCATTAACATTAATAAGAATGACGTACATCCAGCAAAGGGAGAATGACCTTTTGAAACTGAAATCTGTAAGTGCCTCTTCCAACCTCTTTATTTAAGAAATAATCCATTCAAGTTACAGCAGCAATTTTATCGGAAGGAAAAAACCAGGCTTGTTCTGCAGTCTGTCTCTCAAGTACAGATCCATGTCAAGTTTATTTTTGTTAAGTACAATACTGTTGAGTTGATCTGGGATGCAGCAGCTGCTCTTGCCTGGTATAACTGTCCCTGAATAGGTCATTTTAGATTACCCTCTTCTTAATCAGCCCAGGAAACCTTTTTTAATGAAGCACCGGAACAAATGCAAGTCTGTTATCTGTACAATTATTCCTAAATAAAAAGAAAAGAGTGCTATCACAGCACATCAAAGTAACAGATTTAGAAATAGCATCTTCTTCATGTAGGTGCTGTGTTCTTATTTTAAAACGCATCAGGCTTGTCACGCATGGAAGCTTACTTCTTATACTGTATGCCATGATTCATAGAGCTCCTTTCAGATTGGTCACAGAAGAAACAGGGCCTGATCCAGTGCTCACAGAAGTCAATGGAGATACTTCAATTGTCATCGAATAAGTACCTGTCCCCTAGTGACTATCAAAAGCTGCATTGGATAGAGGGTTTTTTGTGCATTCGCTTGAATTTAAACGTTGTTTGTGGATTAAGAGTCATTGTTCCTTCAGAGTAGTAGCCTTGTTAGTCTGTATCCGCAAAAAGGAAAGGAGTACTTGTGGCACCTTAGAGACTAACAAATTTATTTGAGCAAAAGCTTTCATGAGCTACAGCTCACTTCATTGCATGCATGCAGTGGAAAATACAGGAGGGAGATTTTATGTACACAGAGAACATGAAACAATGGGTTACCATACACACTGTAACGAGAGTGATCAGGTAAGGTGAGCTATTACCAGCAGGAGAGAAAAAAAACCTTTTGTAGTGATCATCAAGGTGGGCCATTTCCAGCAGTTGACAAGAACGTGTGAGGAACAGGAGAGGTGGGGGGAAATAGTTTTACTTTGTGTAATGACACATCCACTCCCAGTCTTTATTCAAGCCTAATTTAATGGTGTCCGGTTTCCAAATTAATTCCAATTCAGCAGTCTTTCATTGGAGTCTGTTTCTGAAGTTTTTGTTGTTGTAATATTGCGACTTTTAGGTCTGTAATTGAGTGACCAGAGAGATTGAAGTGTTCTCCGACTGGTATTTGAATGTTATAATTCTTGACGTCTGATTTGTGTCAACTTATTCTTTTACATAGAGACTGTCCAGTTTGGCCAATGTACATGGCAGAGGGGCATTGCTGGCACATGATGGTATATATCACATTGTAGATGTGCAGGTGAACGAGCCTCTGATAGCGTGGCCGATGTGATTGTTCCTTCAGTCGATAAGTGGATATTCTGTTTGTTAATGGAACAAGCATCAGAACATAAAAACAGCCATACTGGGTCAGACCAAAGGTCTGTCTAGCCCAGTATTCTGTCTTCCAACAGTGGCCAATGCCACATGCTTCAAAGGGAAAGCACAATATAGGGCTATTTAAATTGGGTATTAAGTGAAGCAAATTGCTAAATGTTAAAGCAAAACTGTTCTTTTTAGCACAGTCTGGGGGTTGTACTGTAGGACTAGATCCTTGCATACTGTGTTCTTGATTCATTCTCTTAGTAATGAATGACTCTGTACACCTTACAGATTTATACAGCAGAATGTTGGACATAGAGAAACATTAGTGTACCTTTGTCAACCCACTGTATACCACTCATTCCAGTTCAGCAGGATAACATTTCTTTGTGAGAGTAGAAGCAATGGTTTTATAAATTAATCCAAGCAAGAACTGGATTAGTGATGGCATGTCCCCTTAATCTCAACATACATAAATAGTAGGTTATTTCCAGTAGTTTTTTACTTTCAAATACATGTGAAGCTCTTTATATCTACACTAACCCAAAAGCACCTTTCCCAATGGAACTTAATTTTGTGAGAATAAACTTTTTGCCATGTCTCTTTCAAAGAGTGCATCATTTTAGGGATACCACAAAGACAAATTGTATGTATTAGAACCAATTAAGCTGCCATAGATGTTACTGTTGTAGCAGAGCACCAGCTTTGCCTCGGGGCGGGGGAGGGGTGTTGTCCTGCACTTCTAGGTGGTTAGGGTTTGCCTCAGAGGTTTTCTGTGACCCTCAGTGTAGCCTCTCTCCCCTCCTAGAGGCAAGGGTTACAGTTTACTGAGTCACCTTCATCATCGTGCAATCAACAGGTTTGGTGTAAGAACCCTCTTTAGTCCCTGTCTTCCTTCTCAGGGAGCATCGGTGTAGAAATGTTGGGGGGAACCCAGGCCCACCCTCTTCTCCGGGTTCCAGCCCAGGGACCCTAATTGGCAGCAGCTTCAGGTAGTTTTCCTATACTACTGGAGCTATAGCCCTTCCCTGGGCTACTTCCCCAAACAGCCCCCTCCTAGCACCCTCCTTGGTACCTCACCACGCTTGTTCTCTCAGCTCTTTTATTGCGCACCTTCTTTCTTCCTATCTTCCCACAACACACCTACTTACTCCCAGCTCCTACTAGCCGGCCTCTCTGAAGGGGCTTCCTTTTAAACTAGTCCCAGCCTAGTTTAAATGGGTTTCAGGTGATCTGATTAGCCTGTTTCCGTCGATTGCTTCTAATCAGTTCTTAATTGATTCCAGGTGTCTTATGGAGTCTGCCTGACTTAATTGCTTCTAGCACCTTCCTGACTGCTCTGGCCCCTGCCCTGGTCACTCAGGAAACAGAAAACTATTCATTCAGTGTCCAGTGTGTTTTTCTTCTACCAGACTCCTGCACCCAATCTGTCTGGGTCTGTCACACTGCATATACACTAATGCATTTTGGGTGGTGGTTATATGCGAGGGGAATATTAAATGCATATAAACTAAATACCAGACACAATACATGGTGACACAGCCTTCATTTCATTATGAGTGATAATGTGGAAGCCAGCACTGAAAGATTAGCTGCAAACAACAATATTACTTAGAAGTTTTTGTACTTACTGTATGTAATTATCTTAATTTTGTTCCCATTTAAGATGATCATAGTGTCGCATAAGCAACTATTAAAATATGCCAGTTTGTTTCTTTCATTCCTGCCATATTCAGTGACCAAGAGGGACTAAACAGGATGGAATAAATAGGATAAAGGTATTAACATAACCCAGTCACTGTCCAACATTAAACAGTGTTAAACAAAGTCCAGGGTTTGGTATATAGAGGCCTCAGCCTGTTTAGTACCCTGGCAAACACACCATTAAAAATCCTTTTTACCCTTTTATTAAAGATACAGAAAAGCATTTGAAATGTAAAGCATTAAATACAACTTTCATTTTAACAACATCCCTTGTTCTCTTTCCCTTTGTTTGACAGTCTTTTAGATGGTATTAAAGATAGTAATAACTGTCCTTTTGGGGGGAGAGAAAAACAAAGAGTCTGTCTGTGTGATGCTTTTGCCGGGGACAGAACAGGAATGGAGTCTTAGAATTTAGTAAGTAATCTAGCTAGATATGCGTTAGATTATGATTTCTTCAAATGGCTGAGAAATTAAGCTGTGCTGAATAGAATGGATATTCCTGTCTGTGTGTCTTTTTGTAACTTAAGGTTTTGCCTAGAGGGATCCTCTATGTTTTGAATCTAATTACCCTGTAAGGTATTTACCATCCTGATTTTACAGAGGTGATTCTTTCTTACTTTTTACTTCTATTAAAATCCTTCTTTTCAGAAACTGAATGCTTTTTCATTGTTCTTAAGATCCAAGGGTTTGGGTCTGCGGTCACCTATGCAAATTGGTGAGGATTTTTACCAAACCTTCCCCAGGAAGTGGGGTGCAAGGGTTGGGAGGATTTTGGGGGGAAAGACATTTCCAAACAATGCTTTCCTAATAAATAAACCCAGATAAACGTTTGGTGGTGGCAGTGGAGGGGCAAAGTGTAAAATAGTTTGTACCTTGGGGAAGTTTTAACCTAAGCTGGTAAAAGTAAGCTTAGGAGGTTTTCATGCAGGTCCCCACATCTGTACCCTAGAGTTCAGAGTGGGGAAGGAACCTTGACAACACTGTTCATGAAGGATGAGGGCCTCATGTGGAAAGCAGGTTCACTGTTTTGAGGAGAGGGTTAGTACTCAGTGGGGGATTTGAGTGATTCATGCAATGAGAAGGAGAATATTGGTTCTTTTTTTAAATATTAAATAGGAACCCATCTATCTCAGACATGTGTAGGCTTTTTGCATAGGGATGAATTTCTTCGATGGGTTCTGGTAAATTGACACCTAAGACAGCAACAGAATTGTCATGATTTTTGGAAAAATCAACAATTTAGCAGTTTTTATCATGAGAAGTAGATAAATCCACTCCCAACCCAAATAACTTATCTCTTCTTTAGAAAGGAGCAAAAATATTTAAATTGTCCCGTTTCCCCAGTACAGAAATATAAAATTGATTTGCAGTCACTTAAGCAGTAATTGGGATTGATTTCTGTAGTTTTAGACAGAAGTTGGTTTGGTGTCTTCTCCCACTGCCTTGCAAACTATTCTGCTCACTGCCACTGCAAATGATTGATGCGTTTACTTGCCTGAAAATATGCAGGATTGAGGGCTGGTAACTTTAAAGATATACACATAAGAACATAAGAATGGCCATATTGGATCAGACCAAAGGTCCATCCAGCCCAGTATCCTGTCTACTGACAGTGACCAATGCCAGGTGCCCCAGAGGGAGTGAACTTAAGAGGTAACGATCAAGTGATCTCTCTCCTGCCATCCATCTCCACCCTCTGACAAACAGAGGCTAGGGACACCATTCCACAACAGATAATGACTTCATTTTACTTTGGAAAAATAGAGGTTCCGGAGGCATAAGCTACAAATTAACCTTTGCTCCTTGCTAGGCTAGTTGACATTTGTATTCATAGAACTGGATCACTAGATAATAATTTAGTTCCTTTTATTATAGAGTGTATTCAGAGCATTTAAGAATGCAACATGTTAAAATGCAATTCCTGTGTACACAAATGAAACAGGTATTCTGAATTTTCAGTGGAAGTTTTGGTATTCCCAAAGTTCTTGCAGAGTGCTGTATAAACTTAGCAGAGCACAGCACCATTCCATTCCCTGCCCCCGCCCCCCAATTCTCTAATGCTGTCTTTGAAATGATTACTGCAGGGGTGAAAGAAACTTAAAGGACTTACCGGTACGCCGGAGTCCTGAACGGGGGCATGGCCTCAAATGGAAGAGGCGTGGCCTCAACTGGGCCTTTAAATCACCCCGGAGCTGCCAGCTGCAGAGGTGGCTGGGAGCCCCGGGATTCAGGGGCAAATTAAAGGGCCTGGGGCTCCAGCTGCGGCGGAGTTCCAGGCCCTTTAAATCACCTCCGGAGCCCTGCCGCTGCTACGCTGGGGCTCTGGCAGCACTTTAAAGGGCCGAGGGCAGTGGCGGCAGGGCTCTGGTGGTGATTTAAAGGGCCCGGGGCTCCCCGCAGTGGTAGGTGCACTGGGCCCTTTAAATCCCCAGGGCTCCGACAGCAATTTAAAGGGCGAGGGGCTCCAGCTGCTGCGGGGAGCCCTGGGCTCTTTAAAGCGCCACCCAAGCTCCGCTGCTGGAGCTCTGGCGGTGATTTAAAGGGCCCGGCACTCCTCACATCGGCTGGAGCCCCCGCCCTTTAAATCACCGCCAGGGAAGCCAGTCCGGTCCGGCAGAGCGTACCAGCTCTTGCCGGTATGCCGTACCGGCCCGTACTGGCTTGCTTTTACCTCTGGATTACTGTGACTTTTGCTGGATCACACTTAATAGCTATCACTGTGAGAATGTGACCAGCATACTCTTCTTCAGTGCTATCATGATACATTTGTCCAAATTTATCTTAACCCTATTTTCTCTAGATCTCTGGATCGTGGCACATCAATTCTGATCTTTTGAGGGTAATTCCAAACTACAATGGTTGCAACCCCACAGATCCTGGAGTATGTTTAGTCTCTTCCTTTTGGAACACTTTAACGGGCATAATGAACACCAAAGTGTAAACAGGTGAATCTGCATCTTCCTTGGGGCGTTTATTAAATATAGTCAGAAATGAACCTTGTTTGTGCAGATGTAGCTGCCAGGATCCACATATGGCATCTAGGTTACTCAATAACTGGGTGTCAGCCATTTTATTTATTGCACCATCAGATGCAGGTATTGGTTACTGCTTATGTTTGACTGCCTTGGTCATGTCTCATGGATCTAAGCACAATTTAAGCTCTGTTGGGACTGGTTTCTCCACTACCAGTATGGAATCCATTGTTTAGTAGGATCATCTAATTTGACAATCATTCCTCAATTTTCCAATATCAAAATCTTTAGACAATCTGTCTAGCAGCAAAAATGAAAAATTTATTTGAGCATTTGAGATCCATAGAGATCCACTTTAACCTTGAAATTGCCTATATCCATTGAATGCATCTTGCCTATTTATTTTAAGATAATCTGGTTTAGTATTAGTAATGGCCCTGGATATGGGCTGATTCCCAATCTCATTACCAATTTGATCAGGTTATTCTCAGACCAACTATTAGTGGATCTTTTATATTTACAATTAGAGCTGATCAAAAATGGCAATTTTATTTTCCACGAAGCAACAACAAACAATCAAAGGAAACAAAACAACTTTTGTTTTCAAATGATTTCATGGAATTTTTCATTGAAACCAAACTATTTATTTCAATTTGATTCAAAATTTAAAATGTTGTTTTGGTTGGATTAAAAGTGAAAATAAATTTGATTTGAATCGACATGAAAGTTTTTTCTTTTGGGGTTCCTTGGAGGGATTTTGGTTGTGTGCTTTTCCTCCTTTCTCTCCTCCCCCTTTCCCTTTTTCCACTGGAAAAGGTGGGAGGGTAAAAAATGAAAACCAAAACTCCAAAATTTTTCATTTTGATTCAAATCAAATTGAATCCAAATGATATTTTACATTTTGAATTGTATTGAAATGAACTTTTTCTTTTTTTTGACAAAATTGGAACACTTCAAGGTCCATTTTTATGAGCATTTTTGTATAATTTGAAAAGCCATTTTTAATCAGGAAATATGTCAACAAAATTTCAAGTTGCTCTATTTACAATGTGAAGTTAAACAAATGTGGTCCTGATTCTCCACTCTGTTATGCCACAACTGATGAAACAAAATGGAGATTCTAACTTTTTGCATCCTCATTGTGCTTATACATTGCAGCACAGTTCTTTGTCTCACTTCCATCATCAATTTCCAGGTGATGTCTGTGAGGTGTTTTCAGAGCCCAATATGATCTAATGCTCTTGCTGGGATTACGTTAATTTGTATACCAGTGTCCAATTTAAATTTAGCCTGTTAACAGGGGGGAGATCAGCACACATCCTGGTGAGAAAGGACGAACAACTAAGCCAAGAGAGAGAGGACCAAGAGAGAGAGACTAATGCAGAGGGCTGATGGCTGTTTTGTGTTTGGACTTCTTTTTACACCAAAAAGAGAAGACTGTAATTGGGTTTGGCTAAAGGGCTAAACCCCAAAGCACTAAAATTCCTCAAGCACCAAGAGAGTCAGGGGAAATGGAGGCAGCACTATGTCCTGATGCCTGGCAGAGGTAAAGTGCTGTTACACTTAACATGCATTTGGCTTGTGTTGTTACAGGTATCGCCTGTTTTAGGATATCATGTAAATTTTGTTTTTGTGATGCTCTGAAAGCATGATCACTCTCGTCTTTAGTCTTGGATTTTAGTTCAGACTGCGTATTCAAACTACAGACAGCGTGTTTGGAAGTTACTGAGGTTTCTGAAATAGATATTGGTAACAAGCTATGGTACATAGAGTTTGAATAAGCTTGTGATCTTTTGTTCAGCAGCATGTGAGCTAAGTGCAAGGATAAAATATATTTCTCACCTCATTCAAGCTTTAAGATGAAGCTTCCCCCTGAGATTGAAACTAGAAGGATACGAATAGTCTGATCTATCAAAAGCAATCAGCCAAGAGCTGTCACTACTATTCTGACACTAAAACACAGGTATATATCTTGCCATACTGAATTGTTTTAGTATTAGCCAATGGTATACTTAAGCAGGGAAATCCCCAGGTAATATCAATGCAGCAGTTTAATTTACGTATCTTATTGAATTTGTGGGAAACCTTAATTCTCCTGCAATCAGAAGATCTGGCTTCTTCCCAGACTATCTGCAATTTTTACACCAGCAGCAAGTCTTTTCCTGTAGTGGCCCTTCCAGTTTGTTGCATGTCAGCAACTGAAATTAGAATTATTTAAACAATAAGAACAAAATTGTGATTAAGCAAAGATCTGATTAGACATAGTGCATTGACTGTTCTGTAGGCACATGCTAGAGACAGCCTTCTGCTTGTGGACAACTTACAAAAAATAGTATTTTTAAATGGACAGCATCCAGTAACAACACAGTGTCACATATTGATAAACTGGCTTTTTGTTGTCTGCAAACCACATTTATTTGTTTTTTGTATTTATCGTCCCATTTGATTGAAATAATACAATCTGTAACAAAAACACAAATCAGTTTACCACAAAAATATGCAGTACGATGGGGTCCTTTGCTAAATGTGAAATTTAGCTGGTGTGTCAGTTTTGCACAAATATGGCAAAATATTGTTCTATTATTTCATGGACAAATGCCTCTAACCAAGAAAAATATATGTGACTTATTTCTTAATAAGGGTAAGGTGTTTCCAGTTCTATCAGTGCTGCCAGTAGCCGCTGCAATGATGTCTGTGACCCCTATAATATTTCAGTCCAGCTCTGAATAAGGAGTACATCCACAACCGGGATGAGTCAGAACAAAACAATATAAGATCAGTTGTCCCAAAAGGTAAATGATATGTCATCTCAACTATGTATATATCCCCTAGAAATGTTTGCATATCAGGTAAGAGCCTTGTGCCACTGGCAGACATTTTCACTCCATGTAGCAGAAACTGTTGCTTGAATAGGATTGAAATAGTCCATTGAGAAATGGTCACTCTTATGGTATAGGCTGAATTCCCTCCTCCATTACCCCTCCTGTGTTTGTTCAGCCCTGTGTTTTTTACAGACTAGAAATATACAACAGGGAGAAAACATGGTCTGTCCCTTCATAATGCTATAGACTAAAGTGTGGCCAATTTACAACATTAAGATGCAGAGAGGCAAGGCAAAACATGCATGAGGAGAATTGATAATAACTAACAAGTGCGTGAAGCACTATTGTGCTATCAAGGAACTGATTTCATAATGTGGTTCCCTTTACCCCATGGCTGTCACTGGAACAGGTGTTTAGCCTTCCCTGTAGGATCCTGATGTAGATCAGACATAATTCTCAAGTCTTTAAATGTTTGCACAGAAGGTTTATTTTTGTTACATAAAGGCTTTCTAATCCCTGAGTAAGTATTCTCTTGTTTTTGTCTACCCAGATATTATACTGCAAAGTCTAAGCAGAGAATATAACAGATATCTATTAAACTTCATTCTAGCTAATGCCACCCTCTTCTTTTACATGCCCTTTCTCATTCACTTTCCTCTTCAGCAGCTGGTATTTCACTCCCCAGCTAACATTCCCAGTGTCCTTAAAATGAGTGAAGAACTCTATAGATTCTTCAGGTGTTTCCTCTCCTGGGCAAATAATTGACCTATTTAACTTTAGCAGATATGTTCAATATTGCACGGAAGTGAGCTTTCATTTAACAGTGAACAAACATAAAATTCAATCCCATATTTCACTGCTGCATTCATTTTGCCTTCTATAAAATGGTGCCATACCTCTGTTATATAACATGAATTTAATACACCCAATAGCCTATATTACATGAAGATTTTATCCTTAAATATCTCACCTCCTTAATAGGGTACACTCACCTCTGATTGTTCTCCAGCTCATCATAGTTATTCATTAATACCTGATGGTGTGAGGCCAGTTGGTCCATATAGCCTGCTCTAACATTCTTACTGAAGGTACCTTACTGAATGTTATTGAAGGAACCTTACCACTTAATATGTTTGTTAGAATTTTCCTTCAGATGTTGTCTATGACTAGCATGATCAATTCTTTGTCACGTTAGCATCTGATCATTAAAAGGAATTTTCAAGAATGTGGGAGCTAGAGTCTTGATTCACAAATTCTTTTATCCTATCACTCCCACTTCTTTTGTTAGAACCGCACTATTTTGACATAAGGTATGTAATATGTAACCTATTATAGAAATATGTACAATTTAGAGATTATATCAAATTAATCTTCAGAAACATCCTCTGCTTTTGAACCAAAACATAAAATGGCTGCCTCTCCTGCATCAGGGAGGTACTCCTTTATAGATTCGTAGATATTAAGGTCAGAAGGGACCATTATGATCATCCAGTCTGAGCTCCTACACAACGCAGGCCACAGAATCTCACCCACCCACTCCTGCGAAAAACCTCTCACCTATGTCTGCGCTATTGAAGTCCTCAAATCATGGTTTAAAGACTTCAAGGAGCAGAGAATCCTCCAGCAAGTGACCCGTGTCCCATGCTACAGAGGAAGGTGAAAAACCTCCAGGGCCTCTTCCAATCCTTCCCGACCCCAAATATGGTGATCAGCTAAACCCTGAGCACATGGGCAAGATTCACCAGCCAGATACTACAGAAAATTCTTTCCTGGGTAACTCAGATCCCACCCCATCTAACATCCCATCACAGGCCATTAGACCTATTTACCATGAATATTTAAAGATCAGTTAATTACCAAAATCATGTTATCGCATCATACCATCTCCTCCAGAAACTTATCGAGTTTAATCTTAAAGCCAGATAGATCTTTTGCCCCCACTGCTTCCCTTGGAAGGCTATTCCAAAACTTCACTCCTCCGATGGTTAGAAACCTTCATCTAATTTCAATTCTAAACTTCCCAATGACCAGTTTATATCCATTTGTTCTTGTGTCCACATTGGTACAGAGCTTAAATATTTCCTCTCCCTCTCCAGTATTTATCCCTCTGATATATTTACAGAGAGCAATAATATCTCCCCTCAACCTTCTTTTAGTTAGGCTAAACAAGCCAAGCTTCTTGAATCTCCTTTCATAAGACAGGTTTCAGAGTAACAGCCGTGTTAGTCTGTATTCGCAAAAAGAAAAGGAGTACTTGTGGCACCTTAGAGACTAACCAATTTATTTGAGCATGAGCTTTCGTGAGTTACAGCTCACTTCGTCGGATGCATACTGTGGAAACTGCAGCAGACTTTATATACACACAGAGATCATGAAACAATACCTCCTCCCACCCCACTGTCCTGCTGGTAATAGCTTATCTAAAGTGATCATCAAGTTGAGCCATTTCCAGCACAAATCCAGGTTTTCTCACCCTCCACCCCCCACACACAAACTCACTCTCCTGCTGGTAATAGCTCATCCAAAGTGACCACTCTCCCTACAATGTGCATGATAATCAAAGTGGGCCATTTCCAGCACAAATCCAGGTTTTCTCCCCCCCCACCCCCATACACACACAAACTCACTTTCCTGCTGGCAATAGCTCATCCAAACTGACCACTCTCCAAGTTTAAATCCAAGTTTAACCAGAACGTCTGGTGGGGGTGGGGGTAGGAAAAAACATAAGACAGGTTTTCCATTCCTTGGATCATCCTAGTAGCCCTTCTCTGTACCTGTTCCAGTTTGAATTCATCCTTCTTAAACATGGGGGACCAGAACGGCACACAGTATTCCAGATGAGGTCTCACCAGTGACTTGTATAATGGTACTAAAACCTCCTTATCTCTACTGGAAATACCTCACCTGATGCATCCCAAGACCGCATTAGCTTTTTTTCACGGCCATATCACGTTGGTGGCTCATAGTCATCCTATGATCAACCAATACTCCAAGCTCCTTCTCCTCCTCCGTTACTTCTAATTGATGCGTCCCCAGCTTATAACTAAAATTCTTGTTATTAATTCCTAAATGCATAACCTTACACTTCTCACTATTAAATTTCATCCTATTACTATTACTCCAGTTTACAAGGTCATCCAAATCTTCCTGTATGATATCCCGGTCTCTCTCTAAATTGGCAATACCTCCCAGGTTTGTATCATCTGCAAACTGTATTAGAAAATTCCCACTTTTTGTGCCAAGGTCCAGTAATAAAAAGATTAAATGAGATTGGTCCCAAAACTGATCCCTGAGGAACTCCACTGGTAACCTCCCTCCAGACTGACAGTTCACCTTTCAGTAAGACCTGCTGTAGTCTCCCTGTTAACCATTTCCTTATCCACCTTTCAATTTTCATATTGATCCCCACCTTTTCCAATTTAACTAATAATTCCCCATGTGGCACGGTATCAAACGCCTTACTGAAATCTAGGTAAATTAGATCCACTGCGTTTCCTTTGCCTAAAAAATCTGTTACTTTCTCAAAGAAGGAGATCAGGTTGGTTTGGCATGATCTGCCTTTTGTGAAAGCATGTTGTATTTTGTCCCATTTACCATTGACCTCAATGTCCTTAACGACTTTCTCCTTCAAAATTTTTTCCAAGACCTTGCATACTACAGATGTCAAACTAACAGGCCTGTAGTTACCCGGATCACTTTTTTTTTTCCTTTCTTAAAAATAGGAACTATGTTAGCAATTCTCCAGACATACGGTACAACCCCTGAGTTTACAGATTCATTACAAATTCTTGCTAATGGGCTTGTAATGTGCCAATTCCTTTAATATTCTTGGATGAAGATTATCTGGGCCCCCCGATTTAGTCCCATTAAGCTGTTCGAGTTTTGCTTCTACCTCAGATATGCTAATATCTACCTCATTCCCATTTGTCATGCTACCATTATCCCTAAGATCCTCTTTAGCCTTATTAAAGACTGAGGCAAAGTATTTGTTTAGGCCATGCCTAGATTATCCTTGACCTCCACTCCATCCTCAGTGTTTAGCGGTCCCACTTCTTCTTTCATTGTTTTCTTCTTATTTATATGGCTATAGAACCTTTTACTGTTGGTTTTAATTCCCTTTGCAAGGTCCAACTCTACTTGACTTTTAGCCTGTCTCACTTTATCCCTACATGTTCTGACCTCAATAAGGTAGCTTTCCTTACTGATCCCTCCCTTCTTCCACTCCCTGTATGCTTTCTGCTTTTTCTTAATCACCTCTCTGAGATGCTTGCTCATCCAGCTTGGTCTACAACTCCTGCCTATGAATTTTTTCCTCTTTCTTGGGATGCAGGCTTCCGATAGCTTCTGCAGCTTTGATTTAAAGTAATCCCAGGCCTCCTCTGCCTTTGGATCCATAAATTCTTCAGTCCAATCCACTTCTCTAACTAATTTCCTTAATTTTTGAAAGTCAGCCCTTTTGAAATCAAAAACGCTAGTTGCAGATTTATTTTTGTTAATCCTTCCATTCAGTTTGAACTGAATTAACTCATGATCACTTGAACCAAGATTGTCCCCTACAACAATTTCTTCTATGAGGTCCTCACTACTCACCAAAACCAAATCTAAAGTGGCATCCCCTCTAGTCGGTTCAGCAACTACTTGCTGAAGGAATCCATCAGCTATCGAATCTAGGAAAATCTAAGCCCTATTATTATTACTAGCACTCGTCCTCCAGTCTATATCTGGGAAGTTAAAGTCTCCCATGATCACGCAGTTTCCATTAGTATTTACTTTATTAAAAACATTAAAGAGGGCTCTTTCCATATCCAAATTAGATCCTGGCGGTCTATCGCACACCCCAAACACTATCCCAGGGGAGGCTCTAGTAGTTTTCTTCCCCAATATAATTTTTGCCCAGACAGACTCTGTCTTAGCCATTCCATCGCTTCTTATTTCTTTACATTCTACTTCATCATTGATATACAATGCTACTCCATCACCTTTACCTTTATTTCTGTCCTTCCTACCCTTCAATATCCAGTCAAGCACGTACCCTTCAATATCCAGTCAAGACTACTATTCCACCATGTTTCTGTTATCCTTATAATATCTGGTTTCACTTCCTGCACCAGTAGCTCTAGTTCCTCCATTTTGTTATCTAGGCTCCTCGCATTGGTGTACAAACATCTTAATTTTTGCTGTTTGGCCTCACTCACATTCTGTACCCTATTAGGCACGGTCATTCTACAGCCAGTATAACCTATTAGACTGGCATCCACACTGCCCTTCCTCCTTATATACATTCTCCTACCCACGGCTGTATCCTTTCTTACTTCGTTTTCTTCCCTCTCAATGCTAAAATCCAGCGTGGAGATTATCTAGACAGCTCCCAACCATCTCCCCCAAATTCCTAGTTTAAAGCTTTCTTAATCAGTTGTGCCAGCCTCCATCCTAGAAGTCTATTTCCTTCCCTACTCTGATGAAGTCCATCCCAAGAGAACTGTCCTCTGTCCATGAATGCCTCCCAGTGGCCATACATCCCAAAGCCCTCCTTATAGCACCACTGCCTAAGCCATCTGTTGATAGTCATAATCTTGTCACACCTTTGTTGCCCTTCTCTAGGAACAGGCAGAATCCCACTAAAGATCACCCGAGCCTCGATTTCCTTAAGTGTCTTCTCCAGCTTAGCATAGTCTCCCTTAATACTTTCCAGCAAGAATCTAGCTGTATCATTTGTGCCCACATGAAGGATAATTAGGGGATTCTTTCCCGCTCCCTTTAGGATCCTTTTCAACCTCAGGTCTACATCCCGTATCTTAGCACCTGGAAGACAGCACACCCTTCTATTCTCTGGGTCAGCTCTGGTTACAGTCCTGTCTATTCTTCTCAGTAAAGAGTCCCCGATCATATAGACTTGCCTTTTCCTGGTGACGGTGCTATTCTCCAGTCTGTCCCCTGTTCCCTCTGGCTGCAAGTTCTTTCCATTCCTATTCTCCCTTGTAATCCTCTTCAACCCATCCTGTATCCTCCTGGGGCTCATATTTGGTGTAGTCTCCATTGACTCTTCCCCTTTTCCTCAAGGTACATTTAAAGGTAAAGCACACAAAATGCAATGATATCTCTCTTAATTTTACAGCTACATATACTTAAAATTAGGGTTTTTCTGTTTTGGTTTCGGGTTTTTTTGAGCTCTTGCCTTTCAAAGATCAAGCTGTCAAAAAACAAATCTTGTAACTTGTGGCCATTGTGAAATTACATAGGGCTTGAAGGATACAGGTGACCAGTCGCGAGCATTCAAATGTGTACAAATGTATGTGAGGCCTCCAGGTGAAAATGAAAGTCCAACAGTGCTAGTTTTGATGTTTATCCAATTTTTGAAGCAAGGAAAGAGGTCACGAGAGCTGTTGTTTGGACCTACAGGCACAGTATTGGACCCACAGATGGGCAGCCAGTTTTCCTTGAGGTTCAAAGCTAGGCCTTGGCGGAGAGGTGAATATGAGCTGGCATAGGCATGTTCTGGGACCTGATTATGCCATTCTTACACTCTTTGACAGCCAGAAAGCAGCTGCCTGAAATGATTATTGTACACCGAGGCAAAAGTGATTTGGGATTTTGTAAGGGGGTTGAAGAGAGATGTAGGGAAGATTTCAGGATTTTTTCCTAGGGGTCACTGTAAATTGGTCTGAAATTCTACAGCAGAGGGTATGATGCGGAGCTCCCAGGCCTCCATGGACTGAGAAAACCAGAAGACGTGTGAATCATTGTGGATGGGAAAGTAGGGTAATTACCCACCAAAATATGTTGTTTGGTACCTGAGTTATCCAAGAACAAGGAGGCACACTTCTTCAACTGGGAACCTCCTCCATTTTTCGTCAGTGTTCAGGAAAGAACTGTTAATTATTTGGAACCTGTTTGGGGGTTGGTGGGGAAGCAGCCTAGCTGTTTTCTGGTGCTTCTTTGTGGCTGGTGCCCAGTGTTCATTCCATGGGGGGTCTGGGTCCCTGATAAACCAGAACTGAAAGTAGACTTAGGGGAAGACATCCCCTAAAGATGATACAGAATGAGGCTGGAGTTCCTAAAGTCTGATACAGTGAAGGGACAACCCTCTTTTCCTAACCCCTTAACCCTCACATGTGTGGAAGTTAGTGGGGTCCCAGCAATTGTCTGGGGACCAGCTGTGGAGGTGGGGACTCAACCAAGTGGAAATGATTAAAGAAGATTCATGTCCTGCACTGTATGAGTTATTACCAGATAGTTCCCAGATGAGCGAAGTTAATAAAGTTGCAGCCTAATTGAACCACACTACTTGCATCTTGCTTTTCTTCCCGTGTGTTCGGGACTATGTGAATTTGCAGCTCCACTGTCACTCTTAGCTTCAAAAATGGGAAGTACTGGTAGGTCTGAGCTGTTCCATCTGTTGTTTTTCTTGAATTAGCTCAATGTGGCCTGCAGCTAAAGTTGAATGTGAGTGATGTTTGGGGCTGCTGGGGACTATACTTGTTTATGCTAGAAGAATACCAAATAAGTTAGATTGTTAAAGCAAAATTTCAAAAAGTGGGGCTGCAAAAGTCAGGAAATACTTGTCTAAAAAAACTACCTGAAAAATTCAATTGTCCTCTCAAGAGTTATTGTGCCAAATTTTGGGACTAAATTCAGACCTTACAATCTATCATTAAAGTGTAAAACAGATAGATTTTAGTCCTCCTTTAAGTGCAAATCTCAACACCGCCTTAGCTATGGTATTGCTACAAATGGCTGTGTAATTCAGATGCACTCTTTCCTGAGCACCCTGAGATTCAGTGTTAAGGTTTTGGAATTTCTTTGAAATTTACAATATTACTCCCAAAAGGGTCTTCAAATATTACAAGACTTTCTATATAAAGAATAACAGGAATTAGTAAACTGAAAAAAGAGTGGTAGATAACTTGGCAAACAAGGACCTTGTGTAAGAAAAAGATTTCTCTCGGTAGCTAGGGTTCTGAATGGTTAACTTATCATATAATTTACAAAAACTACTTATGGATGTCTGCATCACTGGAGCTGCATTGACATAGTAATTACTCTTACAAACCAAATTATGTGTCTGCTCGTTCCTGCATGTTCTGTGTCTACCTCATAGTTTTGCAAAGTGCATTGCTATACCTTTTTTATGTACACAACCAAATTCTATTATATGTCTAAGTATAATACCAAGTTAACGTTACATAACACAATTTCACAAAAGATCCCTTTTGAAAAAAGCCCTTTTCATAACATTGAAAAATATTCTTTCCTAAAGAATTAATTTCCATGGCAGTGATCAAATTGTAGCTGATTATAGCGTAACTGAACAATTGCTGCTAAACATTCTGCTGTTGTGCAAGATATAGTAAAAGTTTCAGCTAGGTAACTGGAATGTGCCTGTAGGGACAATGCAGTATAGTTGTAGCTGTCAGTCCCAGGGGAGACAAGGTGGGCAAGGTACCTTTCCCAGACCTGAAGAAGAGCTTTGTGAGGTTCAAAAGCTTGTCTCTCTCACCTACAGAAATTGGTCCCATAAAAGCTATTACCTCACCAGCCTTGTCTCTGTAGAGACCATAACAGTTCGCAGTTAACTCATAAATCCTTCTCTTGCTAAAGTAGTCCAAAACACATTTTTCAAGAATTAAAACTGTGCACATAAACTCTTGAATCTGAGATTATTAGATTTGTCTTCAGCCTCTTGTCTACGTTTCTCACTAAATTCTAGACAATTTCATCTTTAATTCATGATTAAATTCCTCAATAAATCCTCATTAAGTTCTAGTGTTTCACTGGAGTTAATTTAGTTCTAGTCTAAAATTAGGAAAATATATTTACATCTTCTAAGGCCAGTGGACTGTTACAGTTTAAGATTCATATGCATTCAAAGGACTTTTATTCTGTGATTAAGAAAAATATGCTTCTTCCTCTCCAGAGACATGCCAGTCTTCTTGAATATAATTCAGACACAGAGAATACAGGAGTATTGATGAATTGTTTAATAAAGTTAGTTTAATACACACACACATGAAAGAGTGCTTGCTGGCAAAGACAGATTTATGGCATTCTTCTCATGAACATGGAAACATGAGCACCAACAAGGACTTTTCAGTTACCTTAAAACAAATACTTTATTAATATTTATTATTTTATACCTTGGTAGTTCCTAAAATGTGCAAAGAACTCTACATGCAGAGGTAGGCAGAACCTGCCCCAAAGAGAATAACATTTAGGAAGACAATGGAATGGGGGAGAGAGGAGGGGAAGAGAAGCATAGAAAAAAGGCTCAGTATGACGTACATTTAAGTCTGCTGGAGTTTTTCCATGTACTTTAATGAGCATTGGGTCAGGCACAAAAAGATCAGGGTGATGACAGAATCATGTCTTGTTAGTTGCAATGAATTCTTCTCTGATCATTCTCCCTCTAGCATTTAACCCTCATGTATTCCTTAGGGAAATCTCCAACTTAATTTCCAGTGTCATTATGCCCCTGTATATTTACACTCAATGCCTTCCATCAGCATAGATGAGCAATTTTTCTCATAAGATACATAAAGCAAGTGACTTAGTCAGGTAGCTTCTTGCCAACATTACAGAAGTAGTTCTTCAGGAGGGATTAAAGTGAGGCTAAATGGCTTTGCAGACCAGTACAAGGGCTTTCCATGCATAAGGCGGTGTTGTAAAAGAAAGCTTGGAGGCAGTTTTGTTAGAAACAGAGAACTGGGTAGGTTGTGCCATAGTCAACAACTTTTAAAGTACTGTACTTATTTTACTATTGCAATGGGTCTTCCTTCAGCACTCGTGTTACTCATCTGTAGAATTTCTAAGTTTGCTTTCAGTTATTTTTAAGTGTGGTGTTTTGGGGCTCAGTCCTACAAAACCTACAGGTAAAGTAAAATCTGCACACAGAGGACCTGCAAGATTAGGTCCTTTATTTGCATTTCAGATGCCATTGAATTTAACAAAAATACTAAAACCTCCCTCCTGATGCAAGCTGTAGGGCCTATTTTTCCTCCTCAGTTTGTGTATTGCACAAGAAGGAAAAACCAGATGGCTCTTTCTCTCCAATTAAGGTTTCTGACTGAGTCTGGAGAGAGCTGATGATTTACAGGAACCCACTTAAGCAGAATGATTCACAGGAATCCAAAACAAGCAACACTTTTGGTTCGGTCACAGCTTATCTGATCCTGAGGGAGTACAAAAAGAATAAAAGTCACTAAAGTCATGTAGTATCTCTAGGTTTCTCAGGTAGCAACTTCCCATATCTAGCCAGTCTTGAACTAACTTCCATAACAAGCAGGAAAAACTGTACAGAAAAATATTCTGTAACTTGTTCTATACAGAGAAACAGTATTAGGGGAGTTCTGTTATTCATTCAAATACATTACAGCTTCCTCAAACTTCCTGACTTGAGTTTTTAACCTTTGCAGTCAGATGGCATAAAATACTTCAATAACATTATTTCATAGGTGGATATTGAATGTTCTACTGAATAAATGGTACTATAAACACAGTCTAAATTATTTAACTAACAAATAATCTTGAAGATTGGTGGGTAAATGTCTCTCTAGCTGGGTAACCTTTCTTTGAAAAGGTTCCTGGATGATCTTTTTTGCTTGTGGGGTGCAATTTCATTAGTCTGCTGAACTATGACATTTATAGTAAACTCAGGGGTACTGGTGGCAATGGAGCTATGACAATTTAAAATAGTTGAGGCTCTGTCCTCTTTAATTAGTTATCACTCTCCTTCCCATGACAACGGAGAACCTGTAGAAGTCTCTACAGTTCTGTCTTGTAACTCAGGACTCTAGAACAAGTTATAGAGTAGCAGCTGTGTTAGTCTGTATCCTCAAAAAGAAAAGGAGGACTTGTGGCACCTTAGAGACTAACCAATTTATTTGAGCATAAGCTTTCTGATGAAGTGAGCTGTAGCTCATGAAAGCTTATGCTCAAATAAATTGGTTAGTCTCTAAGGTGCCACAAGTCCTCCTTTTCTTAGAACAAGTTAGTGGCTCTGCCATGCAATTAATCTGTATGACTGCACCTGTCTTAGTCTTTGGCATTTGTGTCCTTTACTGTGTACAATACAGGACTTAACTGTGGCTGAGCAAGTTGCTTAGGATCATATTTTGGTCTCTATGGACATCTCTTGCCCAAAGAAAATGTAAATAAGATGGCAGCTTGTTTTACTTGCTTCTTATAAAGGGATTCTCATTTCAGGAGTTCCAGTCACTGATGAATGTTTCATTCTATGAGTGAATTAGCTCTTACTTAAATAAAATTATAAAAAGATTGCAGGCACAACAAAAGTGTGTCCACTTTCACAAAGAATGGGGTGGATTTAACTGAGGTGTAGGAGCTGTGGTAAGAGGGGAGATGTGGCTTATGCTTGTCAGCACCATGTCAGAGAATAGGATCATTTGTCAAGCTCAAGCAAGAACATGGCAGGATGTTTCTTGGCCCAGGCTGGCCAAGACAGATATGATATTCAGACCTCTACAGACTATCCACTGTAGAACCCCTGCTGCAACCAGTATTTAGAGGCATGCTGACACAGAACCATGGCCAGGTATTGCTCCATCTCATGCCTTTTCTTGTGGTTTTTCTTGTGGTTGAATGCAGAAGATGCTCAGAGGCAGTCCACAATGTGTCCTTAACAGCAGGAAACCTTCCACTAGGGCTATTTACCTTAGTAAGTGGAAAAATTTCTCCGTCTGGTCTGTCTCCATAACTTCTCACTGATGCAGACTAAAATTCAAATGATGCTGGACTATCTAAATAGAATTCAATGAAAGATAAGTGTATGCCTGCTGTGATAGAGATTCCCAGATCCAGAAACCCACTCACACATGCTAGGGAACACTCTGCTGTGGGGTAGAAGGGAGAGGAGGGAACCACTTTGGGCTGCTTACTCTAAAAAGGCCTGGCTAATGCCACAGAAAACCAATAGCAAAACAATACATAGTTTGGCCTTCTCCAGGTTGGGAGGAAGTGAAGAGATGTTTCTCCCTAAAGCAGCAGGCTCCTTCCATCCTATTTGCCTCTCTATCGACTCCCTAATGATGGAAACCAAGTGTTGCAGCATCCTGATCCTTGATAACTACATTTATCCCACATTTTCTCTCATTCTGGAGTGCATAGCCTGTTTTATAAGGAAATCGGAACATGGGGAAACATGACCCTAATGGCATCTCTGTTGGACCCAAAGGTTCTGTACTGCCTGTCACTACTGTCCATTTCAAGATGGCTAGTGATTTTATAAACGTTTATAGTGCACAGTAAGTGGGATTCGTCTGCTCAATGTTGATATGAGAACAATATGCTGTACACATGAGAGTAGAAACTGATACAGGTGCTGGCTGCGATAAATGTAAATTCTCTAAAGATGCACAGAAGAAAACTTGCTAATGTTATGCTAAGAAAAACAAGTAGTGTTGAAAAATTATAGTCAAGGTGAGATAAGTTTAATGATGCTTTCTGGTAAATGTAAAGTACAAGGGTACTTATTTGCTGACTGTTAACATTAACTTTCAAAAGAAAGTGGTCCTTAACTAATTGCAGTAAGTGGCTTAACAAGATAAACCTGATTGGAGCACTGAGCATTATATATGGGATCTGATGACCATATTAAAAAAACAACAACAACAACAAAAAACCCTGATGAAAACATGGTTTAGTGAAAGGCATAACAGCTAAGCAACATCAATAGAAATGTCATTCCTAAATTTCTTAAGGCTTATCTGGTGCTTTATGTTTTCTTAGAACCTGCAGAAAGGGGCTTAGAAGAATTGCAGAAAGATGGAATCACTTTAGCTGCTGAGTTTAGTGAAAGGCTGCACCAGTTGTATGTTCCTAATGAAAATACAGGGATTTATGGGGGGTATGAAGTCATTTACCTTCTGGTTAGACAAACCTGACCTAGAATTTGTTATTGTTTGAACTGGCAGGATAGTGAAGTTTATTTAGCATGGCTTGTCTCCAGCATAACAATCAGTATTAGAGGCAGATTCTTAGGTACATAGGAATTACCATACTGGATCAAACCTGAAGTTCATTTAGTTCAGTATTCTGTCTCCAACAGAGTCCGGTACCAGAAACTTCAGACAACATAAGATGATAAGAATGGCCCTACTGGGTCAAATCAGTGGTCCATCTAGCCAGGTATTCTGTCTTCTGACCATTGTTGGTGCCAGATGGTTGGGAGGAATGAACAGAACAGGGCAGTTATCGAGTGATCCATCCTCTGTTGTCCAGTCCTAGCTTCTGCTTTTGGAGATTTAGGGACACCCAGAGCATGCGGTAGCGTACCTGAATATCATGTCTAATAGCCATTGATGGACCTATCCTGCATGAACTTAAAAACTTGGCAGCAGTTTTAACTGGAGTTGGTTTGAAGAGGTTAGGCCAGGATGAAACAGCCTGGATTTACTTTTGGAAATAAGGATGCTAACATAATTATTTTG
The DNA here is from genome assembly GCF_965140235.1 of Caretta caretta. Classification (NCBI taxonomy): domain Eukaryota; kingdom Metazoa; phylum Chordata; order Testudines; family Cheloniidae; genus Caretta; species Caretta caretta. Next base: position 77,254,088 of record NC_134210.1, read on the forward strand.
TTATTTTATTTTAATCTTGTTGTTCTCATGAATTAAAGATACTTTGATTTATTAAAAACCTGTCAAATTTACCAAACTTAACCAAAGTTAGCCTTATGGGCACAGATTTAGTTGATGATCAATCCCTTATATGGAAAGTGGAGTTACCAGTCTAAAGAACAGGTGCTCTATGAATACCCAGATTATTGTGATCATAATGTCATTGGTCAACTACGAAACTTTGATATATCTAAAGAAAATAAGCTTTCTAATAGTGTTCAGCATGCAATGCAACTCCAAACTGGCAATGACAAGTTTGAGTGTACACAACATTCATATACACATTCATTCCAAATTCCCAAATGATAAAAGTGGAATATATATGCATTTTATGGTAGATAGCCTAATGAAGGAAGCTGGAACAATGATTCAAAGGGTTTGATTCTCCTTTTCCTCACACTAGTGTAAATAGGATATAGCTCCATTTTCTTCACTGAAATCATATATGTCTGGTCTAAACAGAGTTGCACTGGTTTATCTAAAGGTTTTATTTAAATAGATTTGGTTAAATAATTTTGTTATGCAACTTTGTGTGTGGACACACTTTTATATTGATTTAAATCTGGTTTATATCAGTTTAGCTTGTGCCAGTAAATTTACAAGGGCAAGCTAAACTGGTAAGTAGTTTTAAATATGTGCATCCACAAAGGTTTGCACGGTTTTAACTTAACAAGTTTAACTAAATTGGTGCCAGTTTGTGTGACAGCAAGCCCATAGTTACACTAAACTGGTGTAAGTGAGAGAAGAATCCAGCTTAAATATATAGGCAGAGCAATATTATAAGTGGGTATAATTTAATAGGGTTTTTGACTTTTCATTATATTCTGTGACTTGCCTGTATAATCCTGTAATAGTTTGATATATATGTGCAGTTCAGGTACATTACCAGCTCCATCTATAATTCATTTCTCCCCGAGGAAGACATAGTAGCTGAAACAGGGGAGCGAGCAGATGAACATGAGACATAGTGCTGACTGTGACAAAGTTCCTGCTCTACCTTGGTGGGTCTTGTGCTTACTGGCAGATTTGCTCGCCTTAGAGCTTCATGGCAGCCCTCAGCTTGGCCGTTTTTCTGAATTCACAGTGCAGGTCGACTCCTCCTGTGTCTGACCAGGAGTTGGGAGGATTTGGGGGGAACCTGGGCCCGCCCTCTACTCCGGGTTCTAGCCCAGGGCCCTGTGGAATGCAGCTGTCTAGAGTGCCTCCTGGAACAGCTGTGTGACAGCTACAGCTCCCTGGGCTACTTCCCCATGGCCTCCTCCCAACACCTTCTTTATCCCCACCATAGGACCTTCCTCCTGGTGTCTGATAATGCTTGTACTCCTCAGTCCTCCAACAGTCTGCGTTCTCACTCTCAGCTCCTAGTGCCTCTTGCTTCCAGCTCCTCACATGAGCACCACAAACTGAAGTGAGCTCCTTTCTAAAAACCCAGGTGCCCTGATTAGCCTGCCTTAATTGATTCTAGCAGCTTCTTGATTGGCTGCAGGTGTTCTAATCAGCCTGTCTTAATTGTCTCCAGAAGGTTCCTGATTGTTCTAAAACCTTCCCTGTTCCCTTACCCAGAGAAAAGGGACCTACTTAGCCTGCTCTCCTGCTGCTGCCCTCTGGCCTGGGCTTTCCTTGCTTTTTGCCCCTGCTTTCGGCTTCACGCCCGACCGGGCCAGACGCTCTTCCCCTTTCTTATTTTTTGTTGTTTTTTTTTTCTTTTTCTGCTGTTGCTAGAGTGATGGCCGGCTGCCGGCTGGCTGTTAGCCCCCCTGCCCGCCCTCGGACACTGCTGCTGCTCCAGCTGAAACCCCCCCGAGAAAGGGGGGCCTGCTGACCCGCACCCCGGAGGGGGGAAGTGGAGGGACCCAGACCCAGCCGCTTGCTGTTTGTTTGTGGACCTGTATTCGGCTGAGAGGAATTTTTATCATCTGCTCCGACATCCCTGGAATGTTGCAGCTGCGGAGAAAGCCCGGAATAGAGAGAAAGAGAAACAGCCGTCTACCAGAGGAACACCGCCCGGGAAATTTACAAATCGCCGTGGAGGGGGCCCAAAACTGAGTAACTTTTGAACTGTGCTCACATGTGGGGGGAGGCCTTGACTGTGTCTTGACTGTGTTTGTAGGGACACAGGGGGTGTGACACGGAGCTGCCCCCCAATCCATCCGTGTCCTCCCAACCCCCACACTACGATCTTCCTCACTGCTCCCTCCATTGTCATTGCTGGCTGTTTAACATTTGCCTCTGGACTTAGCTGCTCGCCCTGATTCCACTGTGTGGGCCAGAAGCACCAGCCAACCAAACAGGACTCTCTGGACAAGCGTATGGTGGTTCATGTGCCCCCCCCCCCCCCCGAACAGCCCATCCCACAGCCTCTCCCTTTTTACCTGACCCTGACTCCTGTTAACCACCTGTCACCGCCACCGCTGGGGCATCGGCAATGGAGGGCACCGGGGTGACCTCCGCCGCTGCTATGCCCACCGCCTCCCCAGACTCCAGGGGAGCCCCCGCAGCCGGCGGGAAAGGCCAGGGCAAGAAGAAGGGGAAGGGCCCCACTAAAACCACCAGGCCCTTCGTGGCAGGGGCCACCCCCACTGTTGCGGCCCCGCCACCGACCACGGAGTCCTTCCCCACTATCCCCTCCACCAGCTCTGCCGGTGTCCCTCCCTCGCCCCCCAGGACGTATGCCCGGGTGGCAGCAGCCCCTCCACCTGCCGCCTCGTCATCTCTCCCACCCACTGCCTCTGCCACCATCAACAGCAGACGGGGCCCCTTCCCCACCATGACAAGGAAGCATGGTGTCTGATGCCTCCTGGTGCCCACCTCGCCCCACGTGGAGACCTACGTGCGGGCGTTGGTGAGGGTGGTGGGACCCTCTGCCATTGTGGCAGCCTCCAAAATGTATGGGAAGGTGTCTTCTTCTTAGCATTGGAGGCTGCTGCCCAGGAAGCGGTGGAGAGGGGCCTGGCAGTTGGGGGAGGGTGTTTGTCCCCCTAGAGCCTCGAGAAGACCTGGGTGTCCGCCTGGTCCTGACCTCTGTCCCTCCTTTTCTCCCCAGTGCTGCCCTGTTACCTGCCCTTTCCACCCTGGGGAAACCTGTTTCTGTCATCAGCCCTCTCCCATTGGGCTGCAAGGACCCCACCCTCCATCACATCTTTTCCTTCCGCCGGCAAGTGCAGCTTCTGCTGTCGGCGGCGCGTGACAGAGAGGCGCTCGAGGGGTCCTTCCTAGTTCCACACCAGGGGGCCCGTTACCGGGTGTATTTCTCCATGGGGGAAGCCCGGTGCTACCTCTGCCAGGCGTCAGGGCACGTCCAGAGGGACTGTCCCTTTGCCCGGCAAGGAGGGGCACCTGGGATCCCCGAGACCCAGCAGGACATCAGCTCCATCATTGCCGCCCCCCCTCCTCTTTGGACCACCACTTCTCCCGCTCAGGCCAAAGGGGCACCTCCCCTACAAGGCCCAGATGAGCGGGAGAGCCCCGCCCTCGCTGCTGACAATCTGGCGGGGCCTATGGAGGAGGGTGTGGCAGAGATACCACCAGGCATAGGAGAGAGCCTGCCCCAGGAAGAATCCTCCCTCCCTTATGCCGCCCCACCGTCCCCCCCCACAAGTCCCTGAGCCATCGCCTTTACCCCCTGACACGACCCCTACTAACCAGCCCCCAGATGATGCCAGGGAGGGCTTGGCCCTAGTCCAGGGGAAGCGAGGCAAGCGGAAAGCTCGAGCTCCACCTCATTTACCCAAGGCGGAGGCCCCCTGGAAGACCAGGAAGGGGGGCACCGATGCCAAACCTTCCGCTTTGCCCACGAGTGTGTCCCATCCACCCGTGTCAGCTGGGAAAGACGTGGTGGCACCAGAGGGTAGTGTCTCCCTTCCACGGGAGACCCTCCCCTCTGAGACCCTCGAGGAAGCTCCTTCTGTCCTGACACTACCCGAAGCCCCCGTGAACCCCGAGGCAACCGTTGTGGCGGGTGCCAGCGGAGAGAACCCCGTGGTGATGGAAAGTGTCCTCTCCTCCATGTTCGAGGAGATCGAGGCCCTAGATCTGACCCCGGTCATCCAGGGGGAGGACGACCTTTTGCCAGTAAACCTCGATTTGGGTGACCTCACTCCACCCCTCTTTTCCCAATGTTCCCTCCCCCTAACTGCTGCTTCTGCTCCCACCTCCGATGAGCCCCTGGACTCCTTCATCGACCCGGCCACTGATGGCACCCCACTGACGACCACCGAGCCTGCTCAGGTGACAGCCGGCACCACGCGGCTGGGACACGAGTCGCATGGGGCACCCCCCATTGGTGTGGAGCAAATGACTTCCTTCCTGGGCGGGGACCCAACAGAAGATAATCCACCTCCTGATGCTGTGGCCGCTAAATCCACCATAGCACCCAGTAAATCCACCATAAAATAGCACCCGCTAAATCCACCATAGCACCCAGTATCACTGAGAGCTCCCTCCCCACCCCCTTAACCCTTGGGCCTGATTGGGAGGCACCACCATCCAGCTGCTTGCCTCCCAAAACCCAGAACCTCGCCTCTTCCCCTCCCCTGCCCCTACCTCTATCCAGTCTATCTCCTGCGATGTTATCGCCGCCCCCGGGGCTGTCTCCTTCCCTTTTCCAACTGATGACCCCCAGGGAGCGGCCTTTGTGTTCTCCTGCCCCGACCTATTAGGGGCTGCTATTTTCCCTCCACCGCCCCCTATTGTCCCAGGGCTTGAGGCGGGCCTAGAAGCTCCAGCCCATCAGGCACCCCGTCGGGAATCCGCACCCTGCTTGCCTGTTTTAGTGGGCCACGGGGCTGCACCAAGGGCCCTGCCGGGGAACAACCGGGGAACCGTCACCCCATCCCCCCATGAGCTGCAAGGAGAACTGCGGAAGTTTTTAGAGGATGTCTGTGGCTCCCGCAACAAGGTACAGCTTGCTCTCCAGCGACGGGGGGACTTTTTTCAAATCCTCTGGGCTGCAAGGGCCCTCATGGGGGAAGGTAAAGGGATGGGGAAGCAGGATGCCGCGGCCTACTGGCGGGTCCGCGTCTTCCGTGACCAATTACTCACCTACGGGACAGGTCAAGGACTGTTGGGCGGCCCGCTGGGGGATGCGAGCGTCCCTGTCAGTGAGGATCCCCCCGGCCCTCCCTATGACACCTCTCACCATCGCAACGTTGAACACCCGGGGTTGTAGGATGGCTCTCCGCAGGTCCCAGATGCTCTCCTTCCTTCAGGAGGGAGGGTACTCTGTGATTTTCCTGCAGGAGACCCATACGGATCCGACCACCGAAGACAGTTGGTGACTGGAGTGGGGGGACAGGGTCTACTTTAGCCATTCCATGGTTTGGCAGGCTGGAGTGGCAACCCTGTTCTCCCCCGACCTACGGCCTGAGGTGCTAGGGGTCGCCGAGGCCATGCTGGGTCGCCTGCTGCATCTCCGGGTCCATATAGAGGGGCTCGTGGTTAACCTCATTAACATCTATGCCCTGACATCGGGCCCGGAGCAGCTGCAATTCTATCAGCAGGCGTCCACCTTCCTCGGCACCTTAGATTCTCACAAGTGCCTGGTCCTGGGAGGGGATTTTAATACCACCCTCGAGGAGAGAGACCCTCAGGGACCGAGCAGAGCCCGGCTACCGCGGACACCCTCTGGGAGATAGTTGAACATCACTCCCTAGTGGACATCTGGCATGACCACCACACGGATGACACTTCCACATTCACCTTTGTCTGGGTGGAAGCCCATAGGTCGAGCCACTCCCAGTTGGACCACATTTATTTATCACGCTTCCATCTCTCACGAGCCCACTCATACAGCATTCGGCTGGCCCCATTTTCTGACCATCACCTAGCCACCGTGACAGCCTCCCTCTGTGAGGAGAGGCCGGGGCCAGCCTATTGGCATTTTAACAGGCCAGCCTATTGGCCTGTTGGAGGATGAGGGCTTCGTGACATCCTTCCAGGAATTCTGGCTGGCCTGGCGAGGGCAGTGGCGTGCCTTTCCCTCGGCGTGGCGATGGTGGGACCTGGGGAAGGTGCATGCCCAGCTTTTCTGCCACGACTACACCCGGAGCACCAGCCGATGGAGAAATGCGGTGATAGAGCAGTTGGAATGGGAGGTCTTAGAACTGGAGAGGCGTCTGGCCACCAGCCCTGAGGACCCGCTCCTCCTCCTATGCTGGGAGAAGCGGGAGGAGCTCTGGACCCTTGAGGACCATCGGGCCCAGGGCGCCTTTGTTCGATCCCGCATTCGCCTCCTTCGGGAGATGTATCGCAGCTCCTGCTTCTTCTATGCCCTGGAGAAAATGAGGGGGGCCAAGAAACATGTCACCTGCCTCCTGGCAGAAGACGGCACCCCTCTCATGGAACCAGCGGAGATGTGCAGGAGGGCCCGAGCCTTCTACGCAAGTCTTTTCTCCCCGGATCCGACCGACCCTAGCGCTTCCAGAGTGCTTTGGGAGGAGCTCCCTACGGTCAGCGCGAGCGACCAAGACCGGCTAGAATTGTCTCTCACTCTGGCCATGTTCTCGGAAGCCCTCCGTCGTATGCCCACTAATAAGTCTCCAGGCATGGACGGGCTGACCGTGGAGTTCTACCGCGTGTTTTGGGACGTCCTTGGCCCAGACCTAGTCACCATCTGGGCTGAGTCTCTGGAGAGCGGGGTCCTCCCTCTTTCGTGCAGGTGAGCTATGCTCGCCTTATTGCCGAAGAAGGGGGACCTACGCGATTTACGAAATTGGCGTCCCGTCTCGCTCCTCAGCACGGACTATAAAATCATAGCGAAAGCAATCTCGCTGAGGCTAGGGTCTGTGCTGGTGGACGTGATCCACCCAGACCAGACCTACACCATCCCGGACCGCAGTATCTTTGATAACCTATTTCTGGTTCGGGACCTTTTGGAACTCGGTCGTAGAGACGGTGTGTCGTTCGCCCTCCTGTCCCTAGATCAGGAGAAGGCGTTCGATAGGGTGGACCACGGGTACCTCCTGAGCACTCTGCGGGCGTTTGGCTTTGGACCCCAGTTTGTGGGTTTTCTCCGGGTGCTGTATGCTTCCGCAGAATGTCTGGTTAAGCTCAACTGGACCCTGACCCAACCGGTCAGCTTTGGGCGAGGAGTATGGCAGGGGTGCCCCCTCTCGGGCCAGCTGTACGCTCTGCCAATCGAGCCCTTCCTCTGTCTTCTCCGCAGGAGGTTGACAGGATTGGTGCTGTGGGAGCCGGAGCTGCGGCGGGTCCTGTCGGCGTATGCTGATGACATGCTCCTCGTGATCCAGGAGCCTGGTGACTTGGCACGGGTGGAGGCTTGCTAGGCCATCTATTTGGCAGCCTCCTCCGCCCTGGTCAACTGGGTCAAGAGCTCTGGCTTGGCGGTAGGAGACTGGTGGCAGGCGAGCTCCCTCCCACCCGCACGTCAGACCATCCAGTGGAGCGCGGGTCCGCTGCTCTACCTCGGCGTTTACCTTTCTGCCACACATCCCTCTTCGCCGGAGAATTGGGAAAATTTAGAGGGTGGGGTGATAGAGCGGCTCCGGAAATGGACGGGACTACTCCGATATCTCTCCCTTCGAGGGAGAGCGCTGGTGCTTAATCAACTAGTCCTGTCCATGCTCTGGTACCGGCTCAACACCCTGGTCCCGTCCCCGGGTTTTCTGACCAACCTCTGGACATAGATTCTGGGGTTCTTTTGGTCAGGAATGCACTGGGCCCCTGTAGGGGTTCTTCATCTACCCCTGAAGGAAGGAGGACAGGGTCTGAGGAGAAGTCCCGCTCGGTGAGTCAGAGCTTGATCCTGGCAGAAGTCATGAGAGTCGGAGACCTCCTGGACTACGACCAGGGAGACTGGGTGGATCCCCTGACGCTCGCCCGGCGCATGGGGCTCTCTAGACCTCATATCTCCTGGCGCATACTTCAGGAGGTGAAGACAGCTTTGCTGCCCGCTGCTTGAGCTTACCTCAACCGGGTCCTGCTCGAGGGCCCGCCCTGCCCACCCTATATCCCAGGTCCGCCAGACCTTTTAATTGGATCCCTGCCCCGCAGACCCAATTGACCCCATCACCCCTTTACTGCAAGCCGGCTTCATGAACTGTAGCTGGTACGCTTCCAAACCACGCCAAGGAAACATCTGTACATGCTCGTGCTTCACGCCCTCACCCTAGTGTCCCGCCCCAACACAAAGTGGCGAGACCTTCTGCCACCTTTGGAGGGTGAGCAGCCCCGGTGGATCAGCCTATATTCCACCTTGGTTCCGAGGCCCATCGGGGACATCAGTTGGCAGCTCCTTCACGGAGCTGTGAGCACGGGCACGTACTTGGCGCGGTTCAACCCCATCCCAGATACTTGTCCCTTTTGTGATGTGAGGGAAACCCTGGCGCACATATATTTGGAGTGCGCCAGGCTGCAGCCCCTGTTCCAGCTCCTCACGAATTTCCTACTATGTTTTTGGTTGCATTTTTCCCCTCACCTTTTTATTTATGCACTCCCCATCCGTGGCCTCACAAAGTCGTGGGATCTCCTAGTTAACCTCCTCCTGGCCCTGGCTAAAATGGCCATCTATAAAACCAGAGAGAGGAGGTTGGCCGATGGCGTTTCCTGTGACTGTGGGGCCGTTTTCTGATCCTCAGTCCGTTCACGTATCCGGGCGGAGTTCCTCTGGGCAGCGTCCACCGACTCCCTTGATGCTTTTGAGGAGCGGTGAGCGCTGTCTGAGGTTCTCTGCTTGGTGTCCCTGTCCAGGTCCCTTTATCTGACCCTTTGATTGGGGGAGAGAGTAAGGGACCCAAGCCCCAGCCATTGCTGCTGCGGACACCACCACCTTAGAGGGGTCCTTCCACACATGGGTGCACCTGCCCTCCCCCCCGGATTGTCCACCCCACAGCCTGCCCCTCTTGTTGGGTGCTTTCAGAGGAGGGAATTGTTGGTGACACTGGGCGTGGCACCAGGTAACTTGAGGGGGTGGCAGTCCTTGAGAGTCGATGAAGCCCCCTCGCTCTGGGCCACCAGGTAACTCGGAAGGGTGGAAGACCACGAGAGTCGAGGAATCCCCCCGCTCTGGGCCCAGGCAAGCTCAAACACTTCCCTCCCCTGAAGCTAATGAGAAAACAATTGTGATTGGTTGCTGTGTTACACATTGCATATGCTGCTGTTTTTACTTTGTAAGTGTGTTATGCAAATAACATCTTTTGCTTCAAAAAAAAAATTACTCTCCTGTAGCCATCTGGACTGACCCTGTCACATGATATTATTAAGAACTCCTGTACTTTAAGATCTCATTCCAAACACCTACAGGATTTAGACAATAATGAAAAAGTTCCACTTACCAGGTCCTGGCTTTTTATGTCTGAGAGGAAAATACATCATTGCTTCGATGTCAAATGGAAAAATGCTTTTATTTCCACAAGAGAATATATTTCTAATCTCCTTCTTTCTTTATGATAAACACAAAAACACTGAGTAAGAATCTGTCATAAAAGAAACCCATACTTACTAAATCCCTCTATATAGTCAGCTAGTCTAACTGCAGCAAATAAAGCCAACTTTTTCTGTTTTGTGCAGTTGGCTGAAATAGATATTAAGCATAACTTGCACCATTCACTTACAAGATGGTACTACTGTACTTGTCTATCTTTAAACAATCTCCCTTACATACGGGCTTGGAAAATATTCTACAGGAAACTCCTAAAGGAATTGTGACATAATAAGTTTAAAATGAAAGATGACGTTCTGACACCCTAGTCCATGGAGGTTTATTTGACACAGTACATTTTATGGAGTCATTTTTTCAGGTATTATGAATTTGGAGAATTGGAATAATGTTTTTTCAACGTTGGATATTGTGATGATCCACTTTACCTTAAAGTATTCTCATTCACTTTGCTTACAGTCTGTGGCTCCAATGCTATAATATGATCCAGATGGGCAGAACTTTATGCCTCCACAAAGCTTTATTAACATCAGTGGGACTTTGTATGCTTGCAGAGGTCTGTCTCTGCAGTTCATACTGAATAACTGGAGGATTTTCCCATAGACTTCTTAATGGCAAGTTTTAGGAGAATGAACCTGCCTAGCAGAGGTAGCTGTCCATGGAGTGGAGTACACCCTGAAGAAGTCTTTGTTCATCAAATATCTTAAAAACAGGGTAGTATATGGGAAATCTCTGTTTGGGGGCTATTTTATTGTAGATACTTGACTTTCTGCCTGTCCTGTTTTCTGAAAGTTATTTTCCAATTATTGTTATCCTTTAGGTAGTTAAAATAAGTATCTCATGCTCTATCACAACACTTAAAGACCATTTAGTTTACTCAGATTTACTAGCTATTGCAATTTTATCCAGCCAAATTATACCAATATAAAGCTTGTACAGAATGTAACCTGTATTTAGGGGATTAACTAGCTTGTACTCCATTTAAAAGTACTTTTAACAACATAGTTTATAGAATTTCATGTTAAAAAATTAATTAAATTCTCATGTGAATCTGTTCTGATCTGGTTCAATAGTCTGGAATTGATGATTATTACAGTGAAAACTCTATCTTCCTCCTCCAACAAATTAAAAAAGCACTTTAAGTATAATAAGATTTTTACTCAAGTAGAGATGTGCTTAAGAATTCAGCAGGATATTTCAAATAAAATAAAAGTTGATTTAAAGAGGTCAGATGGCCTTGAAGAGGTCAGATGTTCTCTCTCTTTTTCACTCATATCTTCTTGGTATTTATGAAGTGGAAATCACTATTATATCTATACATTAATTACATATTTTAAAATCAAAATAAAACTTACTATAAAAGATTCTAGCTACTTTTACTTAAAGACAGAAATACCAGGTTGTTCTTTATCTCTGTCAATAAAGGAAGTTCTTCTTGAATTAATGGATCTTATATCACACTCTGAATTTAACTCCAGGCCATTCAGACCTTTGAAGACTAGAACCAGAATTGAATGAGGAATCAATTAATTGTTTGGAACACTGGAGTGATGTATTTTTGCTGGAGTTTCTTGATCAAAAGACTGGGTGTTACTTGTTGAGCAAGTTGAAAGGCACCAGATCCTGAGCTAGCATAAATCACTGTAGCTTCACAAAAGTCAGCGATGGCTTGCCGATTCATACCAGCCCAGTATCTGACACATACTCCGCTTATTAACATATGTCAAAAATAGTCCCGTAAAGAATTGATTGTGTACTGCAATTTTCTTGACCATGTTAGGGTTTCTTAATCATGTCATTTGTTCTTTCAAACTAAGCTTTACATCTTTTTAGCAGGTTTCAGAGTAACAGCCGTGTTAGTCTGTATTTGCAAAAAGAAAAGGAGTACTTGTGGCACCTTAGAGACTAACCAATTTATTAGTTATTTATCGGATGCATCCGATGAAGTGAGCTGTAGCTCACAAAAGTTTATGCTCAAATAAATTGGTTAGTCTCTAAGGTGCCACAAGTACTCCTTATCTTTTTACCAGTGTCTTACAATTATATTTTTAGCAATCCTAATATTTACATTTACCAATATTAGACACGCTTTATCTAATCCTTATTGTTTATACTGATGATGTAACAGACACTATTCAGAAATAACATAGTATTGTATGTTTTATATGACTAATTTTCCAGAGTATAGTCGAATCATCTTTTAAAGGGGCCATCAAGGGTTGACCTTACATATTCAGATGACATGGCAGTGATCATGGAAAACACAAAAAGATGGATAATTTGGGGGGGAAGGGGGAGGGAGGGAGGGAGGGAGAAGCTGTTGAGGAGGTAGGAAAATCAAGGCCATTCGTTCTTATATAGCAATTTCATTTATTTCCGGATATGTATTCTGCATCTATTCAAGTCAATGAAATACCATTCATTTACCATGTTCATTGATAAATGTTTTGCAAAGGTACTTTCGCTTGTCCAATAATTATCCATCATTTGTAATTTTTTTAAAATTCACACTGTATTTATATTTTTGGGTTTTTAGATGAACCACCCATTTATCACCAAAAAACAGTTCTGGGTGAAAACCTACATAGTCTTTGTTCTGTATTTTAATTTACTCAGCCTATCTATACTCCCCACACCAAAAAAAGAAAAAAAGCAAGTACCCGGCTACCTATTTAAAATGTATAGGCTAAGAGTAAAAAAGGTGACTAAAACTCAGAGCTGGATCTTTAAACAAAGAATTTAATGGAGAATTTATCCTTTGACTCTTAGTTGTTTAGAAAACACAGTGATAATTTTGAAATTTGGTCCGTCATCTACAGAACATGGACTCACTGAGTTAGAGGAAGAGCGAAGAGATGGAAAGACAGAAAATTGGAATAAAGGTGAAACTGAACAGATATTAAAATAAGAGTTGAATAGCAGACAGAAGGATTTAATACAGAGTAGAGAGTGAGGCAGAGAGGGAGAAGGTGAGGGTCAGAAACCCATTACCGGCCATTGTGACAGGCTAGAATGTGAAAGGAACAGCTGAAGGAAGTCTGAGAAAAAGGTGTGTCATAGGTTTAATGGAAGCTTCCTCTTCCCGGAATGCTAACTGTTGGGAGGAACTGGTGAAAGGAACCAAAGAGACTTCAGCCTCCACAGAGCCATTCCTACTGCTGCAGTTGCCACTCCAAAAATTCAGAGGTGTGAATATCTGCAATGGAGGTGATTTTTCCAAACCAGAATTCCTGACAACTAGAGGGTTAAAGACTGATGAGGTGTTCTCTCCCCCACTCCCTCCCATTCTCTTGAAAATGCTTGAAGGTAACTAAGTTTAATGGAAGCTGTTCTGAAAGGTTTCTGCCCAAGAAGTGGGATTACACTTCATTCCAATTTGTATCTATGTTTAATTTCCATGAAAAGATTATGTGCTGGGTACATCTGTAATACTGAAATGCAGTGCAAAGATTAAAGATAAAGCATGATGCTCACTGACAAAATAGAGATGCATTTTGTTTCAGATACAAGATTTGCTAATGCCCACTTAGCCTGCTGCATGGAGCAAAGGTGATGGCCATTCCTTTGTTTAAACTCCATTTTTAGATATACTGGGTTTTTGCATACTGTCTATAGATTGTTCCAAATCTATAGGATCCTACCAAATTCATGATCCATTTTGGTCAATTTCATGGTCATCGGAATTTAAGAATAATAAATTTCATGATTTCATCTATTTAAATCTGAAATTTCACGGTGTTGTAATTGTAGGGGTCCTGACCCAAAAAGGAGTTGTGGGGGGTTCGCAAGGTTATTGTAGGGGGTGTTGCAGTACTGCTACCCTTACTTCTGTGCTGCTGCTGGTGGTGGCTCTGCCTTCAGAGCTGGGCAGCTGGAGAGCGGCGGCTGCTGGCTGGGAGCCTAGCTCTGAAGGCAGAGCTGCCGCCAGCAGCAGCGCAGAAGTAAGGATGGCCTCGTACGGCATTGCCACCCTTTCTTCTGCACTACTGCTGGTGGGGCGCCATCTTCAGAGTTGGGTGTCCAGCCAACAGCCGCCGCTCTCTGGCTACCCAGCTCTGAAGTCAGTGTAGAAGTAAGGGTAGCAATACTGCAATGCTTCTAAAATAACCTTGCGACCCCCTGCAACTCCCTTTGGGTCAGGATCCCCAATTTGAGAAATGCTGGTTTCCCCCATGAAATCTGTATAGTATAGGGTTAAAAGCACACACAGGTCCAGATTTTATAGGGGGAGACCAGATTTCACAGGGCATGACATGTTTTTCATGGCCTGTGAATTTGATAGAGCCCTACAAATCTATCTTCACATACTAGAGGTCCTTACTTCCTATAATTTGAACATATGTGCAGGAAGTGCACAAATGAGCCCCAAATATATTAAAACAGTACAAATACAAGGAATGAAGGCTAAATCATGAAGGCCTTCTGTAGAGCCCAATTCTGGAACCTTTATTTTAAGAGGAAGATACTGCCCAAACTTAGGGTAGCAAAACTGGGGCCTTATTTTTTTACTCAGTCCTTACTTATTTTTTTACTCAGTCCTTACTTAGACAAGCTTCCATTCACTGCAGTGGAAGTCTGTGAGTCCTTCCAGATGAGGAACAATATATGGAACGATAAGAAAAAAAGCAATAACATTACATTGCAGGATTTATTAGCTTCCAGAGTAATGAATTTCAGCAGAGACTAGTGATGAATCTGCAAATATGAACGGTGGCACAAGGGGCAGAGTTAGTCAGAAAAGCAGCATGAGAGCAAATGTCACTGATACGTGGTAAAACAAACTCAAGCTATGTCTAAGAAGCAGTAGAGACTCTTTGGACAGCTATTTGTGAATTCCTATTTCAGGGTATGTCATGCAAATAAATAACAATAAAACTGGGTTTTCATTTGACTTAATATTATTTCAGACTCTCTTTCTTAGTAATAAGAGGAGCTGGATCATCCTCACCCAAATAGGCTTTACCTGTGTTTTCTCTATATGGAAATAATGGGAATAAAGAATCAATCCTGCAGATTTGTTGTTGACAAACTAAAATTACAAAAAATGATATTGTTTCTTATCATTCTAAGTACAACTATTCCTGTAAAATAAGAGAGTCAACATGATACAACAGAACTGCTGGGTTCTATACAAGAATATACAAAGCCAATATGGTAAGGAAAACTTCAGATTAGCTTTGCTATTTAGCTGTTCATATAGTAGCTAGTGGCCTAGAATTCTCTGTGTGACAATGAAAATCCCCACCCCGTTGATAAAAATAGATTGATTTATACTCCCTTGCTCCATTTTGTGCTGGTGTAGGTTGTGTACACTTTGCTTGTCTGGTAGCATTTTTTGTTGGACTTTCTGGAATGAATATGTTGGAACCTAAAGTGAGATGGCCAAGTGTTAGTTTAATGAAGTGGATGTATTCTTATGCCCCACCTAACTCCAGCTGCATATTTTCCATTAATGTATCTAAGGGAGTAGTGAATGACATGAAAAAGCTTCATATGTAGGAACAGGCAAGGTGAGTAAGCAAGTTGCAGGCTTATACAGTGTAGGTGAAAATCGCCAAAAAAAAAAAAAAATCTATGTGCAATTACTCAGACTCTCATTGGAAAGGTTATTATCACTGACACCAAATGTCTAGTATCTTTCAGATGTGAAGATGACTGTCATAAATATAAAGGGAAGGGCAAACCCCTTTGAAATCCCTCCTGGCCAGGGGAAAGCTCCTCTCACCTGTAAAGGGTTAAGAAGCTAAAGGTAACCTCGCTGGCACCTGACCAAAATGACCAATGAGGAGACAAGATACTTTCAAAAGCTGGGAGGAGGGAGAGAAACAAAGGGTCTGTGGGTCTGTCTATATGCTGCTCTTGCCAGGGACAGAACAGGAATGGAGTCTTAGAACTTTTAGTAAGTAATCTAGCTAGGTATGTGTTAGATTATGATTTCTTTAAATGGCTGAGAAAAGAATTGTGCTGAATAGAATAACTATTTCTGTCTGTGTATCTTTTTTGTAACTTAAGGTTTTGCCTAGAGGGGTTCTCTATGTTTGTAAGATATCTACCATCCTGATTTTACAGGGGGGATTTCTTTATTTCTATTTACTTCTATTTTTTATTAAAAGTCTTCTTGTAAAAAACTGAATGCTTTTTCATTGTTCTCAGATCCAAGGGTTTGGGTCTGTGGTTACCTATGCAAATTGGTGAGGCTTTTTACCAAACCTTGTCCAGGAAGTGGGGTGCAAGGTTTTGGGAAGTATTTTGGGGGGAAAGACGCATCCAAACAGCTCTTCCCCAGTAACCAGTATTAGTTTGGTGGTGGTAGCGGCCAGTCCAAGGATAACGGGTGTAATATTTTGTACCTTGGGGAAGTTTTGACCTAAGCTGGTAAAGATAAGCTTAGGAGGTTTTTCATGCAGGTCCCCACATCTGTACCCTAGAGTTCAGAGTGGGGGAGGAACCTTGACAATGACAGTAACAGTCTTTGAGGTTTTTTTTAATTGTTCGTCACAGAAATATCTTGGAGATGCTAGTTTTGATGGAAGAATTTGTTCCCCTCTTATTTTCTCCTAGCACAGCCAGGCTTTACTGGAAAGGATTAACTGTGAGCATATTTATTTTGGCTCCATAATTAATGATTTCAGGAAAGGACTACACATACATGAGTAACAATAGCATTTACAGCTATGGGCCCTGATTCCAAGCCAGCTGGAGTCAATGAGAGTCTTTCCATTGACTTCAATGGGCTTTGACTCAAGCCTATAATCTTGAGCATAACATTACTAAAGTTATCAATTATTATGCCTCAGGATAGCTGATCAGCAGATGGGGTCTGAAGAAATTCTCCTAATGATGTAATAATAATGCACAATTGGGTAGAAGAAAGGAGTTACCTTTGAAACAGATCTCACTGACCATGGGAAGACAGAACAATGGGCTGGAAGGACCATTGGCCTCTTACAATATAGCAGTTTGTACATCTTTAAAGTGGCAGCTTGCAGTGGGCAAAGCAGCAGATATACATAATGATTCCATCTGCCTATGTCTTCCATAAACACCTCTACCCCGATATAATGCTGTCCTCGGGAGCCAAAAATCTTACCGCGTTATAGGTGAAACTGCATTATATTGAACTTGCTTTGATCCACCGGAGTGCGCAGCCCCGCCTCCCCACCCGGAGCGCAGCTTTACCATGTTATATCCAAATTCGTGTTATATCGGGTCACGTTATATCAGGGTAGAGGTGTATTGACAACAGTCAGACCAATACCAGACCCTGTTATGTCAGTTCACATAGGATTTTGGAAGACAAGTGTTCTATGCTCGCTCTGATTGAGCTAGTGTTCTAAAAATAGAATGTAGCTATGGTGACATGAGCTGCAGGATGGGGTAGTCACTTTGAGTGTGTACCCCGGGTCTCTGACGGTCACACACTAAGGGCAGGTTTATGGAGCTCTGATTCCATTTCAGCCTGTAAGGTGAATTTTCCATGGTCCTTTCCTTTCCTTGGCTATCATCTTGAAACAGTGAGTTGCCATCTGGCAGACACAGCAGACTGGAGATTGTGGAGGACAATATAGTCTTAATATGATGTAGGCTCAAACTGTGTTTGCATTGCTTTCAGGTACACTGTGCAGCAACGAGACACCATGCATATTCTCTGTCCTTCAGTACGGTCACATGAGTGTGAATAGTTTTCTGTTTTTGATGAATATTTCCAGAATGAGTTCAAGCAGTTTGACATATATTTCCATTAGAAAAAGAGATGGGCTCAAGCCACAAAATTTAGATTAAGATATAGATTTAAAAACGTCCAAAATTTCAGAATTACACATGTTCAACGTACCTATAGATATAAAATGTTGGGATTTCCAGGGGCTGAGTTTGTCATGCTGAAAAACTCAGGGGTCAGCTGTAAAATTCAAATTGGGTTCAGATTCCAAAACATCCCCCCAAACTTTTTTGAATGTTTGGATCCACGGTTTTGGTTTGTTTCTATCTCTAGTTATAATCATTGTGTCTGTCCTGTGGGAGCTGTAAAGTCTTTGAGGATCTGCATGTATTATTCCAAGTCATGGCTGTTGTGATTTTTTTCCACCAAGCTATTAGTTGTTTAAATGGAAAGAATGGTGCAGTCAACAAGTGAGTGCTTTCTCTTTGAGTCTCAGTGGCTAAAGGGTGCCTTTGTCTTAAAAGCACACACAAGTTTGCCCAGTTCTTCAGGATATTGGCCCAGTTCTCAGTCAAAGGAATTTCTTGTAGTCCTCTAGCATTCTCCACCATGTTTCTCTCTGATGCCAATCTATGTTGCTCACATAAGGAGTTCTGCCATTCTACTTTTGTATTAACAGCTTCAAGGCTCTGATGTTTCAAACAACACTAAATGAGACTTTAACCAATGTCAATACTGCTGTCTAAAAACCTAAGGCCAACTGATTTACAAAGGATTAGTGATCCGGTGCTAAATAGGGTAGTATAACAAGCAAAGGCCCTGTGGAAATCGCTACTTATTTAACAGGAAAATGGGATTAGTTAAAGATTGTAGCTTCTGTCCCAAACTAATTTCTAATTAATCTGCACAAAGGCACCTCAAGAAAATAACAAAGTGTTTAATGAAGGCACCTTCTTCTTGTGGCAGGAGACTTACTAAAATTTGCAGCAACTTTTTAAAATATAGCTTATCTTTTATAAGCAAATTGAAAAGGAATGTATATCTGAAGGGTCATGAGTATTGCTCTCCACAGCTCTGCAGGGCAATTTAATTATTTTTAAAGACTGTTGGCTATTTTAGTTCAAGTGTGATACATGTACAGTGAAATAAGACAATAACTCTCAAAGGACCTGAACCCACTCAACTGAGAGTGAAGAAAACAGGAATTGAGTGTGGATAGCATCTTCCAGGCAGGGGTCACCACCTCCTAGTATGGGACCCACGCTATTCAATTATTTTAAATATTTTAAATATTAAATGCAATGGGTCTCTGTCTTCTTTCACCTACCTTCTATTGACCTCAGTTAAGTTACCACTGACTTATACCTGTGTAAGGGAGAGGAGGATCAGACCCATTTGTATCTACAGTATAGTTATTTATAGGCCAAAAGCTCCTCTCCTTTATACCAGTGAATATCTGGAGAAATGAGACCTTCACTAGTAAAAATGCAGACAGAATTTAGATGCGGACGGTGTTAAAGAATCTATTATCCCTTCTACATACATATACATTTGGAGTAAGTACAAGATGAAGAGACTAGGTCCTCTACTTAGGAGGGAAGGAGAGCTAATAACTGATGAAACCAATAAAGCTAAGGTGCTTAATGTGCTATTTTGAGGTGCTTAATGCCTATGACATGTGCAAACTATCTTCATTCCATACAACCTGCCTCAGAAAAATCCTCCATATCTTTTGGCCCAGATCAAATCAAGATCTATTGACACAGTGCAGCCAAGAGGATCTGAGCACCATCATTGCCAAGAGGCACTGGAGATGGATTGGCCATGTGCTTCGGATGGAAACTGATTTCATCACCAGAGTAGCAATAAGATTGACACCTGAAGGCAAGCAAAAACAAGGCCGCCCGAAAACAACATAGCGAAGAGCTGTGGAAGCCAAGCTGAAAAATCTGGGGCACAGCTGGGGAACCATTGAAAGACTTGCCAGAAACAGACAGGAGTGAATCAGCTTCATTGCTGCCCTAAACACCATTTGGATCTAATCAGAAACAAGTGGGGTTTTCTTAGGCACAGAGTTTGGGATTCATGATCTACTTAACCAACTGTGGGGTGACACCACCAATCAGTTTACCAAGGCAAGTAATAAGTTCATCGTCACTTGAACTCCCTAAGTCAAGATTGGATGTCTTTCTAAAAGAGATGCTATTTTTAAACCAGAAGTGACTGAACTCCATGGTGTTCACTTGCATAAAAGTGAAGAATAATTCCTTTCACTGCAGGAATTACTGGGTGAAATCCCATGGCTTGTATTATGCATGGTGTCAGGCTAGATGATCAAAGTAATCCATTTTGGCACTCTCACTTAAAATGGTATAAACCAGGAGTTACTCCTTTGAAGCCAATGAAGTTACATCAGTGCTAAACTGTTGTAAATGTGAAGAGAATCAGCCCCTATGGATTCATAAAAAGCTAAGTCCAGCCCCCTCCTCTGTGGGTGAAGGTGTCTCCCCAGGAACAGAACTGATGTTCCGCTACACTAAGTGGAGTAGGATTTGAGAAGCCCGTGCAGTCTAGACCAGTGTATGCATTGCTAAAATTATTTACTGTGAATTGCAGAGGTGCATTGCTAAATTAATTTGATTCTGAATCATTTACTGAATTTTATTTGTATCTCACTTGATGGATCACTCACAAAGCTATTCACATGTAAAATCTCAGCACACTCCTGTATCCCTAAATGTTTTATAAGAACATAACCCCCAAAGAGACCCTGCTACCATAGAAAGCAGAACTGAAAACATTATTCTGATCCATTTTACATGACCTGTAATCCAAAAATGTTCACTCACTTCTATTCCGTATTACGCTTCTGACAGGAACCAACTTGGAGATTTCAAAAACCTCTGCAGGAAAATGTCAAACCACAGAATTCAGTGTTCATCCCTGAGATGACTAGCATGGTTAATGAGACTCTTCCAGCAAACTCCTCATTCAAGGAGTGTAATGTAGAGATGGAATCAAACCAAAACATCAAATTCCACACTCCCAAACTGTGTAGCTCTGGCTTATCTCTATTATAATTAAACATTTTGGCCCCATACGCCAACTTCAACCAAAACTGAGCACATCTCAAAGGGAAGGTTGTTTTTAAGGCAGTTTAGCATCCTCACAATTCTAAGGCCATACTGTTCTGGGCCAGTTGCCATGACATTAGAGTATCCTGAGAACTAACTTAACACAAGTACTTATAGGCCCAAAGACACCAGCCTCGGAACAGTTCAAAGCTACCGTAACACAGGGGTGGGATAATGAGATCTATACAGTGAAATATGCATGGGAATCTGCAAGCTTGCATTGAATACATTATTGTCCCTGAGGGTCACTTTTTCAATCCATGGGGTAATAGTCTTGCACAAAATAATTCTCATCTCCAGTCAGTGTGATATGTCTTATGCTGTATCTGACTGTGGCACGGTGTATAAACCCTGCACCAGCGATGACAGCATTAAAGAGCTGCTGTGGACAATGTTGGTTCTGTCCCTGTCAGTCATGTCAGGGGTGAAATAAGGGCTTAAAAACAGGAAGTTCCAGATAGATTCTGAGCAGCTCTGGGAGAGAGCAGTCAGTGGCTCTACAGCTCCCAAGAGAGACTCTGGAAGCCTTTAGGGGAACTGCTTTCAGGAAGGTCATTCACTGATCTCTCCCACGCCACCCCCAAGTCCTACCTGGAGAAAACAGACTGGTATACCAGCCAGGTAGGATAAGTTTTCCAAGCCCCAAGGCAAGCCATTAGGCAGTTGGTACTGCTAGCCTCCACCACTTTTGGGGTTAGGGAATCTGCGGCTATACTAAAGGGACTAGCAGAATGGGAGCCAAGAACCCCAAGCCCTTCAAATTCAGTTGGGCCATTTGATTCAATTTTGTATCACAGAGATCCCTGCTTAGGCAGACAGTGGCACTCTTAGGATTTTTCAGTGTCCAGACAGTAGGAGGTGCCTGTCAGCAGCTTGAGAACTGTAACAGTGACCTTCTTCAATTAATAACATCTGTTCATTATCTGCATATTACAACAAAAGCTAATATGTATACATCCAGTAAGAGAAATCCAACTACACATTATTTGTAATCAATAAGAGATACATGAGCTGAATCTGACAAGTCTATATTGTCTCGTCGTCACTTCAACCTGGGTAATTAGACTGAGTTAATAGTTATAGCTAATTGTTCCAAGTAAAAGACATTTTGTTCCAAGCAAAAGTCCCACTTTTAATTAGAACTATCTGTGGCAATCCTCCTTACTGTAGTATTTGATTCTACATCCTCCAACATGCTGTCCTTTAGCAGGGGTCAAATCACTGCTTTGTTAGTTTAGCATTCTGTCCTCATGGTTTCACAATTTCCAGCAGTAAACACATCACTTCCAGATGTTCACTCATAGTATACTAATACACCAGGGATTCTCTTTGTGCCATTATTGTGGTAGAGTTGTTTTTCCCTATCCAGACCCTTCTTTTTCCAAGGATTTACAACTTGGTCATAAAACCTTGCTCCAGGCTAAAACTTGGCATATGAATTTCAAGCCAGGAACAACTTTTCCCCCCAAATTTGAAAACAATAAACCTTGCTTGAGAACATTTGGATGATGTAGTCACATAAGTTTAAAAACCAACCCTTTCTTTAGTAAATGTCTTCACTGTTTTTACTGAGAGATGGAATGGAATTTTCAAAAGCACCTATAGGGATGTCTACACTGCAATAAAACACTGGTAATAATAAAAGCTGGTGCAGGGCAGCTGTTGTGGGCTTGCAGGGCTTGGGCCGCAGGGCTATTAAATTGCAGTGTAGATGTTTGGACTCAGGATGGAGTCCTGGCTCTGAGACCCCCCAGGAGAGGAGAGGGTCCAAGATCCTGGCTTCCAGCCCGAGCCTTCATGTCTACACTGCAATTTTATAGCCCCGCAGCCTGAGCCCTGCGAACCCGAGTCAGCCTACCTCTGCCATCTGTGGGTATTTTATTGCAATGTGGACATACCCTATGTGATTTAGGAGTAGAGCTGGTCAGAAACATTTTAGCAAAACACTTTATTGTCAGAATTTACCAACCAGTCAAAATCTAAATGTTTCACAACACAACAAGATTTAGTTAATTCATACCCTGATAATTAATACATTCTCAGGGCAAAGTCACTAATGAAAATGGAACTTCCACATCTAGGCTCTATAGGTGAATGACCTGTCCTTGAACTAAAATAGCTTTTTCTCATATTTGCTTGGGTGAGCCATTAGAATAGCTTACCCATTCATTATGCATGAGTAAAAGTATCCTCAATTCTCTGTTTATGGATTTTAAAAAATCCATAGTTTATCAGTTCCCCTCACTAAACATGTATTCATCTGTGATTCTTTCAATCGCTATACTCTGTGATCATTATCATCATATTAGTTTGTGATCACTATAACAAATCTAATATCTAATGGCATGCTTTATTTTTGGGCTTGTGCCAGGGAATTTGATTGAGATGAGTCATCACTTTTAGTTCACGTCCTGGTGATCAAGCTTCTGAATGACAGTCTTACTCTACCTTATTATTATACAAGGCTACACAAATACAATCCATGACTGAAATTGAATCTCTGTCTAAATCACCTAATAATTTCTACACATTTCAGATGGAAATTACTCACATCAGACACATCCAAATGTCTTTGGAAGTCATTCCACAATAATTACAGTGAAATACAGAAGCAGTGCCAGCGTTAGTCATACATGGTTTATTTACGAGTAGATAAATCAAAACTTCCTTCCTATGTAAATGCCATAGGGTTGCTGGGGTGTTGATAATTAGCACCCTTAACCACATCTCCAAAGAAAATAGAATTCTAAATATTCTCTAGGGAAAAGCTATTTTGTGTAATTTGAGTTTTCTAAAATGTATTAGTTATCATATCCCTTTCATGGGCCAAAATTTTCCAAAGTAGCCTTTGATTTTTTGGGGTATCTCAGTTTTTGGGTGCCCACCATGAGACACCCTGTGCCTAAGTTGTGATATGATTCAGGACACATTGTGATTGCATCAGTTACTGACCCTACAGTCACAAGCAATCTACATATTCAGTACTGTGTTCTGTGTTTTTCTGTATTGCTTCATTGATGAGCAGAGAACATTGCCTTTGGCACTCAGAATATTCGGGAAATGAATTTATAGTAGCATACAGATCTTTCAAAATATTCTGTTAGTGCCATGTTTCTGTTAGGGAAATGAATATAACTAGTTTTCCAAGAGAGGTGCATCTAGAAGCTGATCAATAGCATAATGTCGACTGGCTCACTTCTGAGGTGTTTCTTACTGTAGTGTGAAAAGATCCTGTTGCCAGGAAGCATAAAATTATTGTCTCTTACCTAGACAACCACAGGTGAGGCAAGATTAGGTTTGACTCTTCAAATCCCCATTAAATTTGCTTTAGAAATTAAGAATGATTTGTCAAAACTATACCTCTGAAACTTGTCTCCAGGAAAAATTTAAAAATCTGATGATTTGCCTGTATATTTTGTGTTCTGGATATGCCTCTTCTCTTGCATTTGTTTTACTACAAATAAAAATAAAAATATTTTCTAAGTGCCTCTGAAACGCTGTGCTCGCTCACTCTCCTGCTTTCTCATACAGGATGTGTGTGTTTCTCAAAGATTGGGAACAAGCATGACACACCAAGGGCTTTTAAAGCCAAACTGATTGATTCCACATGCAAATCCCATGACTGCAGTTAAACGCTTAATTAGATGACCAAGTCCATTTTGTAAATGCTGAAAATTACAATTATGTGCCTAGCTGGAGAGCCAGGCCTTTTCCTTCTGGAGGCGGTTCTATTCAGAGTCTGAATCAGAATTATTTCTCCTTTTTCCGTCGTTAGCTGAGACTTGTTTGAATGTGCAAAGGGCACTGATCCAACCCCAAAAATGCACAAACTCTCAAAACAACTTTACGAATAGTCTCCTTGTCGTTGTCCTTTTTCTTCTGATTTTCTTTCCTTCCCTTGATCCCCTTGGTAACCTCTTGAGTAGCACTCCACAAACTCAGTGCCAGAAGTTCTGGAACAATTTTTATAGTGGGGATGCTGAGAGCCATTGAACCAAACTGTAATCCCTATATATATTGGAAACCACTTCAAGCCAGGGAGTGCAGCAGCAGCCCCCAGCATCCCTAGTTCCAGCACCTATGGTCAGTGCTCCAGGGAATCGCAAACACAGCGTGAAAGGGAAGAAGAAGTGGAAACAGGGAACCAGTCACTCTCCATGGAATGCTCCTCTCTGTAGCTCCTGGATTCCCAGCTGGAAACCTGATTGGATATTAAAGCTCTTTGAAGTTACAGTTGTGTAGCCATGGGGAAGTAGCCAGTAAAGTTGCTAGAGCTGTTGGATTGTCACGCTTAACTGCCAGAGCTGGGGAAGTCAGCATTGTGGAGATGACAGTCGGGCCTTCACATTTTTCCTGAGATCAGTAGCTTTTGGATCTGGATCCTTTGCCATTATATAGAAGTACTGAGGAGTAGGGGGGAAAAAATCTCATAACCCTACAGGAAAACCATCCAGTAGCTCCATGAGGTCCACCCTCTACACTAAGAAAAAACAGTGTAGGTGACACTAATGCCAGCATTTGGTTTCTGTGTATATACCTACTCAGAACTTGCACATATTTCTTATTCTTTCACTTTTATCATATTTCAGTTCTAAATATCAAGCTCTATTACTGGTGGAACTGTCTTTTTTTGAGAATTGCATTGTTGACTTATTGTTCCATTTAAAATGAAAGCTTAACTTTTCATTTGGCCAATTGCTTTTCTTTTGAATGTAGTTGTTCTTCTGTGTTATATTTTAGATTCAGCACTTTGATGCTTGTGAAAAGTGTTTTATTTAAATTGCAATAAAAGAAAATACAGCAAAGCCTGGCCTATATAAAAGAACTACTGCCTGAAATGAAAAGGTAGCTCAGTCTCCATAGCCTTTCAGTTCTTGGCCTCTTTTCTAGTGATATTCCCAAGAAGGGTAGTACTTATAAGTCTGTTTTTTATTATATGGAAATGCATTGACCACACAAATTCATTTCAAAGAAATCACTACGCATCAGATCATAACAATACAAGCCCCAAAGTGCTTTGTAGCACTTGTTCAGTATCTGTCTTGGTACAATTCAAATCTGTGACTTGTGAAATGCTCTGTCTCCTCTTACCAATTTCTGGAGTCATCTGATCCTTTTTATGGTATATTTGTACACTCCCTTCAGTGGGGATGCACTTGTGGAACTGCAGATTAGAGATACTGCAGAAATACAAGTGATAATTGTGGCTGAAAATGTTGTTTATTAACAATATTTATATTGATTTTTAGGCAAGGCTCACGGAGCACTTTAGAAGAGAGGCTAAGTATTATGGTCACAGTTTCATACACAGGGAAACTAAGGCACAAAATTAGATGCCTTGAAGTCACCAGATGAGTCAAAGGGAGAGAGATTACTAGAATCAAAGTCTTCTGACTCCTGACACTGGAATAACCTGGCTCTCTCATTGTGTCCCTCTAATTTACATGCAGAAAGTAGCTAGGTAACTCCCAAAGATTTTACCAAAAATATTTTGCAGTTTCCTTTTAACTTTGTTTATGAAAGCATGGCAGGGGAGGAGGAGAATTGCCACATTTGTGAGGAAAAATTATAGAATAAGCCCTGGTCTACACTAGGACTTTAGGTCGAATTTAGCAGCGTTAAATCGATGTAAACCTGCACCCGTCCACACAATGAAGCCCTTTATTTCGACTTAAAGGGCTCTTAAAATCGATTTCCTTACTCCACCCCTGACAAGTGGATTAGCGCTTAAATCGACGTTGCTGGCTCGAATTTGGGGTACTGTGGACACAATTCGATAGTATTGGCCTCCGGGAGCTATCCCAGAGTGCTCCATTGTGACCGCTCTGGACAGCACTCTCAACTCAGATGCACTGGCCAGGTAGACAGGAAAAGAACCGCGAACTTTTGAATCTCATTTCCTGTTTGGCCAGCGTGGCAAGCTGCAGGTGACCATGCAGAGCTCATCAGCACAGGTGACCATGATGGAGTCCCAGAATCGCAAAAGAGCTCCAGCATGGACCGAACGGGAGGTACGGGATCTGATCGCTGTTTGGGGAGAGGAATCCATGCGATCAGTACTCCGTTCCAGTTTTCGAAATGCCAAAACCTTTGTGAAAATCTCCCAGGGCATGAAGGACAGAGGCCATAACAGGGACCCGAAGCAGTGCCGCGTGAAACTGAAGGAGCTGAGGCAAGCCTACCAGAAAACCAGAGAGGCGAACGGCCGCTCTGGGTCAGAGCCCCAAACATGCCGCTTCTATGATGAGCTGCATGCCATTTTAGGGGGTTCAGCCACCACTACCCCAGCCGTGTTGTTTGACTCCTTCAATGGAGATGGAGGCAATACGGAAGCAGGTTTTGGGGACGAAGAAGATGATGATGATGAGGAGGAGGAGGTTGTAGATAGCTCACAGCAAGCAAGCGGAGAAACCGGTTTTCCCGACAGCCAGGAACTGTTTCTCACCCTGGACCTGGAGCCAGTACCCCCCGAACCCACCCAAGGCTGCCTCCTGGACCCAGCAAGCGGAGAAGGGACCTCTGGTGAGTGTACCTTTTAAAATACTATACATGGTTTAAAAGCAAGCATGTGAAAGGATTACTTTGCCCTGGCATTTGCGGTTCTCCTAGATGTAGTCCTAAAGCCTTTGCAAAAGGTTTCTGGGGAGGGCAGCCTTATTGCGTCCTTCATGGTAGGACACTTTACCACTCCAGGCCAGTAACACGTACTCGGGAATCATTGTAGAACAAAGCATTGTAGTGTATGTTTGCTGGCATTCAAACAACATCCGTTCTTTATCTCTCTGTGTTATCCTCAGGAGAGTGAGATATAATTCATGGTCACCTGGTTGAAATAGAGTGCTTTTCTTCAGGGGACACTCAGAGGAGCCCATTCCTGCTGGGCTGTTTGCCTGTGGCTAAACAGAAATGTTCCCCGCTGTTAGCCACAGGGAGGGGGGAAGGTTGAGGGGGTAGTCACGCGGTGGGAGGAGGCAAAATGCGACCTTGTAATGAAAGCACATGTGCTATGTATGTAATGTTAACAGCAAGGTTTACCCTGAAAGAGTGTAGCCACTGTTTTATAAAATGTGTCTTTTTAAATACCGCTGTCCCCTTTTTTTTTTTCTCCACCAGCTGCATGTGTTTCAATGATCACAGGATCTTCTCCTTCCCAGAGGCTAGTGAAGCTTAGAAAGAAAAAAAAACGCACTCGCGATGAAATGTTCTCCGAGCTCATGCTGTCCTCCCACACTGACAGAGCACAGATGAATGCGTGGAGGCAAATAATGTCAGAGTGCAGGAAAGCACAAAATGACTGGGAGGAGAGGTGGAGGGCTGAGGAGGGTAAGTGGCGGGCTGAAGACAGGGCTGAAGCTCAAATGTGGTGGCAGCGTGATGAGAGGAGGCAGGATTCAATGCTGAGGCTGCTGCAGGACCAAACCAGTGTGCTCCAGTGTATGGTTGAGCTGCAGCAAAGGCAGCTGGAGCACAGACTGCCACTGCAGCCCCTCTGTAACCAACCGACCTCCTCCCCAAGTTCCATAGCCTCCACACCCAGATGCCCAAGAACGCGGTGGGGGGGCCTCCGGCCAACCAGCCACTCCCCCACAGAGGATTGCCCAAAAAAAAAGAAGGCTGTCATTGAATAAATTTTAAAGTTGTAAACTTTTAAAGTGCTGTGCTTAAAGTGCTGTGTGGCATTTTCCTTCCCTCCTCCACCACCCCTCCTGGGCTACCTTGGTAGTCATCCCCCTATTTGTGTGATGAATGAATAAAGAATGCATGAATGTGAAGCAACAATGACTTTATTGCCTCTGCAAGTGGTGATCAAAGGGAGGAGGGGAGGGTGGTTAGCTTACAGGGAAGTAGAGTGAACCAAGGGGCGGGGGGTTTCATCAAGGAGAAACAAACAGAACTTTCACACCGTAGCCTGGCCAGTCATGAAACTGGTTTTCAAAGCTTTTCTGATGCGTACCGCGCCCTCCTGTGCTCTTCTAACCACCCTGGTGTCTGGCTGCGCGTAACCAGCAGCCAGACGATTTGCCTCAACCTCCCACCCCGCCATAAACGTCTCCCCCTTACTCTCACAGATATTGTGGAGCACACAGCAAGCAGTAATAACAGTGGGAATATTGGTTTCGCTGAGGTCTAAGCGAGTCAGTAAACTGCGCCAGTGCGCCTTTAAACATCCAAATGCACATTCTACCACCATTCTGCACTTGCTCAGCCTGTAGTTGAACAGCTCCTGACTACTGTCCAGGCTGCCTGTGTACGGCTTCATGAGCCATGGCATTAAGGGGTAGGCTGGGTCCCCAAGGATACATATAGGCATTTCAACATCCCCAACAGTTATTTTCTGGTCTGGGAATAAAGTCCCTTCCTGCAGCTTTTGAAACAGACCAGAGTTCCTGAAGATGCGAGCATCATGCACCTTTCCCGGCCATCCCACGTTGATGTTGGTGAAACGTCCCTTGTGATCCACCAGAGCTTGCAGCACTATCGAAAAGTACCCCTTGCGGTTTATGTACTCGCCGGCTTGGTGCTCCGGTGCCAAGATAGGGATATGGGTTCCGTCTATAGCCCCACCACAGTTAGGGAATCCCATTGCAGCAAAGCCATCCACTATGACCTGCACATTTCCCAGGGTCACTACCCTTGATATCAGCAGATCTTTGATTGCGTGGGCTACTTGCATCACAGCAGCCCCCACAGTAGATTTGCCCACTCCAAATTGATTCCCAACTGACCGGTAGCTGTCTGGCGTTGCAAGCTTCCACAGGGCTATCGCCACTCGCTTCTCAACTGTGAGGGCTGCTCTCATCTTGGTATTCATGCGCCTCAGGGCAGGGGAAAGCAAGTCACAAAGTTGCATGAAAGTGCCCTTACGCATGCGAAAGTTTCGCAGCCACTGGGAATCGTCCCAGACCTGCAACACTATGCAGTCCCACCAGTCTGTGCTTGTTTCCCGAGCCCAGAATCGGCATTCCACAGCATGAACCTGCCCCATTAGCACCATGATGCATGCATTGGCAGGGCCCATGCTTTCAGAGAAATCTGTGTCCATGTCCTGATCACTCACGTGACAGCGCTGACGTCGCCTCCTCGCCCGGGATCGCTCTGCCAGGTTCTGGTGCTGCATATACTGCTGGATAATGTGTGTGGTGTTTAATGTGCTCCTAATTGCCAAAGTGAGCTGAGCGGCCTCCATGCTTGCCTTGGTATGGCGTCCGCACAGAAAAAAGGCGCGGAACGATTGTCTGCCGTTGCTCTGACGGAGGGAGGGGCGACTGACGACACGGCTTACAGGGTTGGCTTCAGGGAGCTAAAATCAACAAAGGGGGTGTCTGTACATCAAGGAGTATTTCAGGCAGGACTTCACAGAGGGTTCCAATAAGAAATGGTGCACCTAAGTTATCGTTCTTATTGGAACAAGGAGGTTAGCCTGGCCTCTGATTGATACATGGCTAGATTTACCTCGCTGCACCTTCTCTGTGAGTGACTGCAGTGTGACCTAGAGGAATGAGTCCCCTAGACAGGGGAGGAGGCAAATGAGTACAAAACAAATCTGGTCTATTTCTTGTTTTGATCCACTCCATCTATCTTTTACATCTTTGGCTGGCAGCAGACGGTGCAGAAGGACTGCATGCCATCCACATCTCATGGCTGCTCGGCAGAAGATGGTACAGTACGACTGCTAGCAGTCCGTATCGCCTGCCCGCTCACCATAAGACGGTTCAATAGGACTGACTGCGGGACTAAAGAGAATGACCTGGTCAAGTCACTCCAAATTTAGTCCCTGAGCCCACGTCTGCCCAGGCGCTCCCAGCCGATGTGGCCAGGAGCACCTCGGACATGACGATGACGGCTACCAGTCGTACTGTACCGTCTGCTGCCACAAGGCAAGGGGTTGCTGCTACTGTGTAGCAATGCCGTACCGCGTCTGCCAGCATCCAGGAGACATAGGGTGACGGTTACCTGAGCGGGCTCCATGCTTGCCGTGGTATGGCGTCTGCACAGGTAACTCAGGAAAAAAGGCGCGAAACGATTGTCTGCCCTTGCTTTCACGGAGGGAGGGAGGGAACGGGGGCCTGACGATTTGTACCCAGAACCACCCGCGACAATGTTTTAGCCCCATCAGGCATTGGGATCTCAACCCAGAATTCCAATGGGTAGTGGAGACTGCGGGAACTGTGGGATAGCTACCCACAGTGCAACGCTCCGGAAGTCGACTCTAGCCTCGGTACTGTGGAAGCGCTCCGCCGAGTTAATGCACTTAGAGCATTTTCTGTGGGGACACACACACTCGAATATATAAAACCGATTTCTAAAAAAACGACTTCTATAAATTCGACCTTATTCCGTAGTGTAGACATACCCTTAGAGAAGAGTGCAAATCTCGTTGAGCATTGCAAAGAGGTTTCTTAAAAGAAATTAATTACACAACCTGATCCCTGATATGTAGACTGAATTGACTGAGAAGCCAACATCTGTAAAGAACAAGTTCATTGACTGTTTGCAACTTAATCCAATTTCTGAGCTTCAAGATCAATATACAGGCTGTCTGTCAAGAACCTTCAAAAGACATTTAGAGATCTCTTAATTTCAAGGATTAGTGCTGCTATTGGAACTAAAGAATAAGGGTTCTTCTGAATTTATCCAAGTGAAATAAATTGTGTGGATTGTTTTATTTCTCAGATTTGAACTGTAGGTCCAGATTTACTTTTGCAGTGTCATGGTCTGCTATAGACACTAGCATAGCAGACTGGGTAAAAAAGATATAATGTTATAGGTTACATAGCATAAGCGATATATTGAGGTGTCCAGGTTTCACTTTAAACACCCACTGACACAATCCACATTCTGAGTGTGAAAAATAGCCTATTGTAGGTTTGTCTACACTGCAAAAAGAAAACCTGCAGCAGTGAGTCTCAGAGCCCAAGTCAACTGACTTGAGCTTGTGGGGCTCACAATCTGAGGCTAAAAATAGCAGTGTAGATATTCCTGTTTGGGCTTTGAAAAGAGGCAATTTTCCTTATATCGTATACTTAAAGGGGTTTTCTTCTACCCATTTGTGTTGCTGGAGATGTTTTCCCTAAAAACAGGATTTCTGCTTTTGGGAGTTCACGTGCTGCTACTGAGTCTCCCACAACTGAAGTAAATAGCTCCTTATTTTGACAACACAATTGCCTGCCTTGTAAATTATCATTACTTGACTGGTTTTATATACTACTTTTCACAAGCCCCAAAGTACTTTGCAGAACTACAATTTGTGGGTCAAATTCTGGAGCTGTGTGCTTATTGGTTTTGTATAAAAAGTGCAAAAGCAGTGTTAGTGCTCAGCAGCCCCAGATAAAGTTTCCTCTCCAAACCTTGCAAGTACTTTCTGCCCAGGGTAGGAATAATGGGCCAGATTCTCTCCTGGCATAACTCCATTGACTTCAGCAGAGAATTTGGACCAGTAGGTAGGTATGTGGGAAAGTGCATGTAACCATTGCTAGGCAGATACAACATATTCTAGGCTGAAAATCCAGACTGCCTGACATGTAGGCCTCCACCTCAGAATGATGCTCTCAAAGATGGCCTGAGAAACAGCGTCTCAAATGGTTCTGTAAGAGCCAGAATAGGAGCAGAAAACTTCTGCCTCATCCTCCCCTGCTGTGCATGAGTTGTAAATCACAAGCTTTTGGAGCCTTCTCTCTCTCTCTCGTGCCTCTGGACTGGGGCCATCCACAGTCAGAGTGGGTATTACCAACCCTGTGCTTGTCTAGTTCTGCTTTTAGTACTACTGTAGCTGCCTCAGAACTGCTGGGAAGGAGTGGGGAAGGAAGGATGGAGCATGGAAACTTTCTGCTCATTAACTGTTCATTCCCACAAGATGTTTGTGGTTCCTATTATTCTTCCTGCATTTGTGAGTTAGTTTATTTATTTGAAAGAAGTCTAAAAGTCTACTTTATTTCTATAATAATTACAATGTATATGGGATAGCCAGGTTTTAGAGCATCACAGAAGCTTCTATCAAAATATTATGTTGCTCGGTTTTGTGGCTCAATGTCCCAATATGTCGCTCATTTGCTCTGAACACTAAATATGGTCTGCAGGCTGATCAACATGGGATGTACAGTTTAATCATTCCCTTAGAGTTCCACCAACAAAATCAAGTGCAGCTTTAAAGATAACAGAACTGAATGGGATTTCTTATTTGATCTCTAATACATATTATTTTCCAAGGGATAATTGAATTGAATCAATGCAGGTATTAAAAGAAAAATGGGAGAAAGAACTGATGTAAAGGCAAATCAGTAGAATAAAATCCTGAAACTTACAGAAAAAGAGAAGCAAAAATGAAACAATTTAAATTTTAACTCAGTTCTTACTAGATACAAACTTGGCTATTTAAAATATGGAGATTGACAAAAATCTACTCTACCTTCATAAAGTCCAAGTAATTGGACTCTATAGCGAAGAATTTTATTTTATTTTTTTTAAAAAGCCTGAGCCCATTCAGGAGCCTAAATAAGTGACCTGAAATGAGATGAATTCCCAGCAGTGCACCAGAAAGCTGTATGTGAACTATTGGGTGAAATTTTTCTGAAGAATAATTTATTTACTGGAAAATGCAATTTTGTTTGACCTAAAACTATTTGCAAATTTGACCCAATTAGTTTCACCTGGGGAAAATGTTTTCAGGGCCAGATTCAGCAAAGTGTGTCTTCAAATCTTCTCTCTACCTGAGTCAGAGGAGAGATTTGAATCCACATTTCCTGCCTACAAGGTAAGTGCCTTAATCACCAGGCTACGGAGTCATTCTCAATGAATATTTAAGTATTGATACAAAGTGGAACAGCTGAAACAGGAGAAATTGAGAGCAGCCCAACTCACTTCAGAATAACCTATAGCCTGGTGGTTAGATTGTTTACTTGGGGCAGAGAAGAGGAGCTGAATTCAAATCCATGCTCCATTGTGTGGCTTTAAAGCTGAATCTTCCACATCCTTGGTAAGTGTCCTTACTACTGGTGTAAAGATTGACAAAAGATACACATACATATGTGTCAGCTTGCTCAAGTTGACTGGAATAAAGATTTCATACAACCTGAAAAGGACTTTTCTGATTTGCTGACAATTTTCAAACCAAACTGAATATTTTTTTTCCTGATTTTTCAGTTTGCTGGCTGAACTGAAAAATCAGTTATTCACCCTGCTCTATTCAGCCCTCTTGAAATTCAGGCCGCTTATTAAGATGCTTAAATATGGGTTTACTAGTTGTGATGACTTGTGGAATCTGTGTATAGTTTATTAATTCCAGTTTGAGATTGTGAACTCTCTGAGTGTGTCTTTGTCAAACATCAAACCCCATTTTGAATGTAGGGCTGGTCTGTGCCTTCTTGACTGTCTTTTGACCTCCATCTTGGGATGAAATTCCAAGAGGCTGTGACACAGGGAAAAATGGAGGCTCATTAAACCTTGATAGTCTTTTAGTCAAATGGAAACACCCTTGGACAAAGAAGGTGGTCAGACCAAGGCAACCAGTCCACCCAGGTAGGCTAGTAACTAAGCAATAGATCACCTGTTGGGGGACTTTGATAATCTGACACTGCTGATCAGGAGTCACCTGACCAAGAGGACTGGAGGTTATAAAAGAAAGATCTCTCATGGGGCATTTTGGAGAGAGGAACAGAAGAGGGTGTTTTTATAGCTGAGCAGTATTGTGGGGGTAGCTGAGGAAGCTGGACCGACGGGAGAGAGTAGACTCCATTTTCTAGAGGAGAAGCCATGAAAAAAGGTGTGTGGAGAGGGCGTTTGATAACTCCACAGGCATTATGGAAAAATAACATGACACCTTGTATCAAGGAATCTTAAAGTGCAAGGATGATCAGAGATCCTGAGGGCAGGACCTCCATTATTTAGCTTCTACTTAAAAGCTCATTATTATCCCTCTCCTGCATGTCTTGTACACCCTATCCTTGAACTATCTTATTTTGAATTTCTCCACAAGAGGAAAAACCGTTATCCCCAACACTAAAATGTTGCATTTATATAGTGTCTGGGAGTAAGTAATTAAACTCTTTGGCATCTGATATGCAAGCTGTTGGTCCAGCTATTGGCAATTGAAGATCGTGTGTTCTAATGCCTGATAATCTCTCACTGTTTCTTCATGTGACCCACCAGTCTAAATTAGACTATTTGCTATAGGAAATTTCAAATTTCTGTTATAAATATGAAAACAACTTTTATGAGACAGAGAAGAAAAATTCAGGCGAGAAACAGTTCAGATGCTTTTAAACCACTCACAAAATTGTACAAAGCTAATTTACATCTTAACTTTACAGTACATTCAATAAAACTCCTGTACCAGTGGTTCATACACTTGGAGAGAGATGGGTCTGGATCTGAGCTTTGGATCATTTTCTTTCAACTTAGAAAACAAAAATACTTTATCATAACCATAACCAAGTCAGGATGCAAAAGTCTTGGGCCTGATTCTCCTCTCACAGTAGCTTAATTTTCTACTTCTGATTTACACTGGTATGAGTGTCCAGTTGGACCCAACATATCATTAAATGCTTTTAAGCGTAAGGGTATTTTTCTACACAATTTTCTAACAAGAAAATCTTGGGCGCTGATACACTATCCCCAAAACCCTGTGGAAGCCATGAATTTTGTCAGATAAAAGATATGTGGTTTTACATGTCTCTTCCACAGCACTGACTTCAGATATTCATGAGTATATTAGGATTTTGAGAATAGAATAAGATTCAAAGATAACAGCACAATGCCACCAGGCTCCTCCAACCTGGAGGCTAATAGTTGATTCTGCAAGATATGGAAGAATGCATTCTTCTGTATTAAGAAGCAATATGGAGCTCTGGATGTGGAAAGTTGATTCTTTCAGCTTTGTGTTATAAATACTGCCTGTTAAGTAAGTGTGTGTGGGTGTGGGTGTATGTGTATTACAACATCAGTGTACTTAAATTTGTCATTTAGATTTAAACTAGCAGACACCTTCACCTCACCTTTTCCTTTTAGACTCCTTTTAGACAGTAAAACACAATGGAGAACTGATTAGCTATCAGAACCTCCTACTGAGTTCTCAGAAAAGACTCTAAGCAATGTTTTGTTCCAATTTATAGCATTGTTCTCTGAACTTGGTCATGGCATTAGTACTAACAGTTATTGAAAATTATGTTGAATTATATTTTAGTAGTATTTTTGTGTTTTGTTGTTTTTGTTTTGTTTCTCTTCCTTTTCTGCATGGTTGTCTCATTTTAATGCATTTTAAGAGAGCAGAACTCACTTTTCAACAGGAGGAGAGCAGTAAGCAAT
Source organism: Caretta caretta (assembly GCF_965140235.1). NCBI lineage: Eukaryota > Metazoa > Chordata > Testudines > Cheloniidae > Caretta > Caretta caretta. The sequence continues at coordinate 77,289,615 of NC_134210.1, forward strand.
CAACAAGGCAAAAGGCTTTCTTTCTGTTGCATCTGAAGCATGATGCCAGATAAATTCCCCAGAGATTAATCTGCAGAACCAACATCTGTCAGGGATGGTCTAGAGAAAACTATGCCCTGCCATGAGTGCAGAGGATGGGACTAGGTGACCTCTCAAGGTCCCTTCCAGTCCTATTATTCTATCTCCATTTCAGTGAGGTTAGTCTACAGATAAGCAGTTTACAAATGTTTTATTTTGGTTTATAGGACAACAAATGCAAACTAAATTTAAAATATACAACTCTAACAAACCTAACCCTCCCTAATGCGTTTGAGCTTAATTTTGCATTTCTCAGTCTGTGCACCATGGCAGTTGAAATTCAGGGTTGATAAATATGAAGTCATGAACATTGGAAAACATAATCCCAACTATGCATACAAAATGATGGGGTCTAAATTAGCTGTTACCACTCATGAAAGAGATCTTGGTGTCATCATAGATAGTTCTCTGAAAACATCTGCTCAATATGCGGTGGCAATCAAAAAGACGAACAGACTGTTTGGAACCATTGGGAAAGGGATAGATAATAAACCAGAAAATATCATTGCTGCTGTATCAGCGATCCCCAAACTGTGGGATGTGCCCCCATGGGGGGGGGGTGCAGAGGAACGTTCGTGTGTGTGTGTGGGGCAAGGCCCAGGAAAGTGCCCACAGGGGGTGGGGAGGGAGCATTCCCCAGCCCTGCTCTACCCTCAACTGCTGCTCTGCTTCCTGGCCACGCTCCCAGCCCTAGCCCAGCTCCGCTCTGTCCCCTGCTTCACCCCCAGGTCAGCTCTGCCTTTGTTTCCTCTCTGACTCCATCCCCAGTTCTGCCCCCAGCTCCACTTGCAGCCCTAGCTCCTCTGCTGAGCCAACTATGCAGAAATGGAGACGGCATGCGGAGAGACTCCATTACTGGTAGGGTGGGGGTGGGGCAGGAAAAGTTTGGGCAGCACTGTGCTATATTAATCCATGACACATCCATACCTTAAATACTGCATGCAGTTCTGGTCACCCGCCTCAAAAAAGATACATATTAGACTTGGAAAAGGTGCAGAGAAGGGCATTGAAAATGATTAGGGGTGTGAAACAACTTGCATCTGAGGAGAGATTAAAAAGTCTGGGACTGTTCAAGTTTAGAAAAGAGACGACTGGGTGATGTGATAGTTTTTCCCACACTATTTGTGGTTTTATAGTCCTCTAAATAAGTGTTGTTTACCCGTTCATGTAACACAAGAATCAGGGATCACCTGATTGCTTTAAATCTGTAGCCTATTAATTTCAAACAAGGCAGTACTTCTTCACACTATGCACAGCCTGTGGCACCTGTTGCCAGGGGATGTTATTGAAGGCCAAAAGTATAACTGGATTAAAAAGAGAAATTTAAGTTCATGGAGGATAGGTCCATCAATGGCCAGTAGAAAAGATGGTCAGAGATGCAATCCATTTGCCCCTAAACCTCCAACTGCTAGAAGCTGGGACTAGATGACAGGGGAGGGTGGGATGGGGGGGTGGATCACTTAAAATTACCCAGCTCTGTTCATTCCCTCTGAAGCATCTTGCACTGACCACTGTCAGAAGACAGGATAGTGGGCTAGCTGGATGTTTATCCCGTGTGGCCATTGTTATGATACTAGAAAGAAAAGGAACATTTCTGTTGTCTTTTTATGGACATAAGAGGTACTTTTATGTAAGTCTCACATTTAGTAAAATAAAAGGCATGCCATTCATTCAGTTAATCTACCACTATAAGAACTGTTGTCCTTGGGGTACGACTATACAGTATTTATCAAACTAGGGGAATCTAAAGATTGGAATTGACATGACAACTGCCAGTCATATTATATAATAAACCACTGTGATTATATCAAGTATAATCAATATGGACCAGATCTTGCAGTCCCACTGATGTCAATGAGAGTTTTGTTTTGTCAAGGACCACAGGATCTGATCAGCATTGGTGTTACTTGTGAAGAAAATATGAAAGTTTTGATTTCACATACTACGGAAATGTTTCACATATACCATTTTATGAACTTTGCTACCAGGTATGTATAAGTGCAAAAAGGATTCAACAAATGAAAGTAGATATGCAAACAATTTATACATTTAGTGTTTGTTTCATAACCATATTTTGAATATCATGCTTTCAATATGGGCCTAATCATGACCTATCTTTTCTCTCTGTGATGGTATATATATGCCCCACACAGTGACTAAAGCAGGTAAGAAATAGTTCTGGGCCCAGGGGGCTCTGCCCTGTCACACCTGCAGAGCCTGCTGCAGCTGGAGGGGGAGCTTAAAAGAGAGCCAGACATCTCAGAGAGGGGAAGATAGGAGAGGTTCTCCTAAATAAGGGTACAGCAGCACTCCTGGGTCTGCAAGCAGCACCTATGTTGGGCGCTAAAGGAGGGACTAGCCTTTCTCTAAGACTAAGGAACCCTTTGCTCTAACTTCTGGTGTGTCATTTGCAAGGCTTTTTGACCACGCTCTGGAAAGTGAGGATAAGGAATAGGAAGTGGCCCAGGGAAGCAGCCCTGAAGCACTCTGAGGAGTTTGCTATTGCTGTCTCTTGTAGTGCTGTGAGTCAGAGCCTAATGGAGTGGCAGGGCTAGGGTTCCTCTAACTACCACCCTCTTGTGAAGGGAGCACAGACCCCACACACCCCACAGTTAAGTGGCGGTTAGAGACTTTGTAAACCCTGGGAAAAGGGTGTGCAACTTACAGGGGCCTGGGGGCGGGGGGATGAAGGCCCTTCCTTTTTTGGGGCCATTGTAATGTATATATTTTGTTGGAGTCTGTTACTCCATAATGGGGCAAACTCAGTTTGTGAGTTGGCCACAGAGCTGAATCACTTCCTTCTGAAAAGGGTACCACTATAGTGTTAGAATGGTGAGGGCTGCTGGAGACTGGGGAGCTGGGACCCAGTGACCTAATCACTAGGCGCAGCATTGGTAAGCCCAGCCTGATCACACTCTTCTTGCGAGTCTTAGGCTTTTCCTAAAAAAAATTCATCTGCCCAGAGCTGATAGAATTAGCTGTAAAACTCCCGTACAGGCTACTGGCCTATCTGATCTTCCTACAGTTATCTTCGAGGTTCATTCACCTTGCCCAAGGTGATTTTTATTACTGAATTTCCAGAAAAATAAAGTGGCACCACATGGCAACATGTTTGTTCCATTGATGCTATAAGGAGTTACATGACAATGCAATATTTCTTTGTCCTGGGTAGACAACAAGATATAGATATGCTGTATGACAGGTGGGGTGAAACCTTGAGCAGCAGAAGTGGTTACATCATTAAAAGCAACAGAAGAAGAAAGTAATTTCCTTTTCATATGATTGTTAAGGAAGCATCATAGAAATTAATTTGATGGTGAATGAGCTCAGTGAACCAGAATCCACTCTGTTCTGATGGTGGTCATCATAGCTTGTCACTCCAAAACCATCGCCGAAGACCTGGTGTTGTCACTTATCGCAAATAGTTCCTTGGGAGTACAGGATATTGACAGGGTGACATTCCATCAGATAGTGTTCAAGTGTTTTCCTAGTGCCTCCACATAATTGAGTTCAGGATTAATTGAGTTCAGGATCATTTTCATGAGCACAGCTCACATGAGACCATACTGGGGGATAGTTCTCTAAGAGTGAGACTTGCTTGGCATGTTTTGGGGTCAGCTCTCCATTTTGTGTTGGCCAGTTCCTGTTGTGTACAATTCCTGGAGTTCACTTTCTTTTCCAGCTACTTGATGTGCTCTTTGAATGTCAGTGTTTGGTCTAATATGGTGTGCTATGATGGTATAAATCCACAGGAATGATGCTGAAGTTGATGGTGGCATTGCTCAGGTTTACTCCGGTGCAACTGACCGATTTTTGCCTTCCATGAACATCTGCTATAGCTTTTATGTTTGTTTTTTTACTCTCAACTTTAAGTAACCATTATTTTATTACTGTACTTTATGAAAAAGACATCTCTAAACCAGACAGCTGATTACATTGAACACCCATTTTCACAGCAGGCTCATACTGTAAATATATATGTAACTGTCGAATAATGATGGGTACTTTACTTTTTGTACTGACCTTGAGGGGCTTATTCACCAAAACTTGAATCTATTGCAAACAGCTCGCAGTATCTGCACTAGGAATAAAGCCAAACCCATAGCTGCTTATGGTTTGTAAAGGATGCAGACAACAAAACACTCAACATACTTCATTCAGCTTCAGATTTCTTTCCATCTCAATGAATATTAACTGAGCATGTTGCTTCATTTTGAATCTAACAATGCAAAGTGAATAAGTATAATAGTGCCTCTTATCTGATAAGTATCACTATAAACCTCACATTTATAGTTTGGGTATCAGTTTATGGCATCTCCAACTGTGAGCTTTGGTGAGCAAATGGGAGATGAAAATTGCATATCTGGGATAGAAGAGGCATGGCAGAGGTAGGAGCTAGCTCTGGAGCTTGTTCCCCTTTGTCCTAGATCTCCTCTGGAAACCCAAATCCATGGCCGGGCTGCACGCACTTGCCAATATTCTTCTATCGTCCAATCCACAAGGGAAAAAGGAGTAAGTTAATGCAAAGTGAGTCCTCAGTCATTTGTTTAATTAATGTACCGTTGTCATGCTCTCTTCCTGGGGGGCCCTGTGGCCACAGTAGTTGTGCAGTCAATGGCAACAGTGCTCCTTGAGGAATGATGTCATCAAGGTTCAGCAATAAATTGTGATTGGTAGTGGCATGTACCAGTGCAGATTTCCCCTTGCCTACATGCTGATCAAGGGCAATCACTGGATTTGGATCCCCAGCCTCTTGCACAAAGGCTGTGGGATGGCCAATCAGGATGGAAGACTAATGAGGAAACTACATTTAAATTGATACGTTTCCGCTCACCTACATATGAATAAATTGACTTTACTCCTTTGAGACATCAGATGACATCATACCTAAGCTTAATGCTAGACTTGGTTTGTTGGGTATCAGGACCAAATAGCCTAAAAAATTAAAGGTCTTATGAAGTATTTTGCACCTTCTTTCCATGTTCAGAGACCAGATACCATAATTTTCCTATATATATTCTGCTTCAGTAGAAGGATATGCTAAAGGAAAATCCAGTCTCACACACTCTTCAAACAGTATTTTATTTAATCATAAATAACTAGGGCCAAGTGCTGCACTCCTCTGCGTGGCACGGAAGATAGCAAATTAAGCCTAGACCTGTGGAAAGAAAAGAACAGATCCTACTGATTACACTTCCCACTATTCTCAATCCATTGCCAGCCAGTATTAATGAGCAATGTGTATTTAAGATCTATATGGTTTTTGTTGTTGTTTTTGGGGCTGGGTGTCTTTTTTTTTTTTTGAGGCGTGGCCAATTGTAGCAGCTAAGTTATCTTGAGATCTGTGGAGTTGGGGTCAGGATTTCCGCCAGATATTCAGACTCTGGGAAAATCCTACCCCATCCCCTGTGATTATTGCATTGTCTGCATCAAAGGAACTGAGGTGTTTTTTCTCCATAGGAGGACAGGGACCCGATGCAGTTGGTTTGTTGTTTCCCTCTTCATGCAGTGGAGTGGAGTTCTCAGTGGCCCTATGAGACAAAGGTGGAACAGCATTGGCATGACCAGTGGGATTCCCACTGATAGGGATTCCTAGGTCAACTCTCCTTTCGGAACCCACAGGTAGGGTGAGAAGGTGTGATTATAGCAGTGGTGGAGCATGTTGCAGCCCAATGGCAAGGAAGCAGCCATTCTCACAACTTGGAGAAAAGGAGATTCCTGACTCCCTTGTGTACAGCCCAGGATTTAATCCCGTTTGGAGGCAATATCCTCTGACACTTTATGCTATGTACTCCCTCTTGAGAGAATACCACCTCAGGCAGTCCACATGGTGAACCATGCCTACTTTTCCACTGAATGCATCCGATGAAGTGAGCTGTAGCTCACAAAAGCTCATGCTCAAATAAATTTGTTAGTCTCTAAGGTGCCACAAGTCCTCCTTTTCTTCATGCCTACTTTAACAGTACACTTTCTCCTTTCATGGATAAACCCATCAAACTGAAGCAAGGCACTCCAAGGCCAAAATGTTTCCCAAAATATTCCTCTTTCCACATTCCCTTTTTAAGTATAAATTGTCTCCTCTTCTGTTCTCGAACATTTTTAACCAGTAATTCATTTTTATTCCAGTTGCCATGTATGATATCTAGTACCTGTCGAATCTCCACTGCTCTCAAATCAGGGACATTGTATAGAACTTGATCCCATTAAAATCAGTGGCACAACTCCTTTTGACTTAAATTAAAGCAGGATAGCACCCTAAATAAAATATTCATGTAATCAGTTTAACAAACAATTAAACATTTTAATATTCCCCAAGCAGTTGGCATGGAGAGACATAATTACCTTATTTAAAAAAAAACTGTACATATTTGATTGCTATAGTTATTTTCTGACCATGGATGGATTAGAAAAACCAGATTCTTTCAAGTGATCACACACTTCTTTTACAAAAACAAATTTTAAGGTGGACCTGTAAAAAAGAAAACCGCAAAAAGAAATTGTATTTCAATACACTTCTGCCAAATGAATGCATTCGGAATATTCAGTTTTTCAGTTCTCTTGCATTTGAAGTTTTGGCTGCTAATTTTAGTACTCTGGTGTGAATCAGAAGTATCTCCATTGACATCCATGAATTTCCACAGGTGTAAATCTGTAACTGAGATAAGAATACTTCTCCATTGTAGTTATAACTCTGTTTGGCAATGCTTAAATGTGGGAGGAAAAAAACCTCAGTAAAAGGGAGTAAGCAAGAAAATTAGTACTGCAAAAAAGCTTAAAATATTGTTCAGAAAATTTGTGGTCAGCACAATCACCAGGACACAGAGACATCCTCTCATGCACCCCTTTCTCTGGTACACCCCCTCTTCAGAAAAGACTGATGTAGGAGGTGTGGTGGTGGCTGTACTCTCCTCATGAATCCCTATGCAGAAATTACTCTGGAGCTATTAGCTGAAGTTATGGCTGCTTTGTGTTGCCAGAGGGCACTGGCTCCTGGATTTTAATTCAGCTAATGGTTTATGAACAGGTTATGAGAGTATAGTGAACAAGCTCCAAATAGAAGTAAAATACAGCTATCTGTGGGAAAGAGAGAAATTTGTATGTACAATGGAGGGAAAATATGCATGTAGTTGAATTCTTTTTCCAGCTATGTTGTTTCTTCAGTTCTCAGTGTTAATGTCTATGTTCTCTGAAAACACTGACTCCAAATAGTATTTACCCCTTTAATTAATTTTTGATGCTCTGTACAGTGCCAGTTTAAGAAGTTACAAGAATTAAAAGAAGTTCATTCTTCTTGGCAAATACAAGATGCAACAGTTTATAATTTATTTAACTTCATTGCATCCTCCAGCATTGATAGTTAATAATTGAGTTAGATATTTGAATTGTTCCCTTGTATTTATTTATTTTTCACTTTATTAGTGTTTTTCACATTGCACTCTTAATGTTTATTACATGGCCCAGAATGCATTTACTACTTTGCTGAAAGGATTTTTCTAAAGTATTGAACCAAATATTATTTCTGTTTTACTTTTTTCTCTTTCTCTGATACATTTGAGTTACTTTTCTAGTTCACAGTGACTAAGTAAGAATCTGGGAAGAATTAAAGTAATTAAAGCTTACTAAGACTGGATAAATCTTTATGCTTAAGCAAATCAGAGGCTACAAAAACTGGGTTAAAATAAAAACCAGTTACACATTTTTATTACAGTCTCCACTATAGCCATCATGCACTAATGATGTGTATGGATCAAACCAATACTTACTCATTTAGGGCCAGAGTCTGATATACAGCAGTTATTTATAATGAATAGTACCTTTCTACATGAACAGCTCCACTGAAGTCAGTGGGACTGCTCATGAATAAGGGGATACTAGCCTTCCGTAAGGATATCAGAATATGGCCCTTAATAACCAATGGAGTGATTCTCCTGAACCTGGATCTTCATCCATTTAATACAGCATTCTTCAGCAGGAAAAATGCAACAATGTAGAATCGAATCTTGATTTCAGGAGACATACATTAAATACAAAAAGGGCCATTTGTTGTGGTTGTCAGACACCATTTGAAATGATGAATCTTAAAGTGATGAACTCTTGGGTCTAATAGTAATTTTTTCTAGCTATTATGCTTGATTATCTGGATGTTTTTTTTCTCAACTGCATCATGGCCCTAACATGACTGCAAATGAAGTCAATGGTCGAGTTTCTACTGACTTCATTGGGAGTTAGATCAAGACCTCTTAACAAATGTTTCCTAAAAAGACACTGTTATATTTAGGTACTAAGCCAGCTCTTGATTCCTCATGGTAAGTGTTTCTTTTCTCAGTTTTCTTTGTGCTTTAAAAACTCAGCTTTCATTCTTATGAATAAATTGCAAGCTACATGATACTGCTGTCTGAAGCTGGAACATGCTTTGAAAATTAAAATTTCTCCTGTCGTTGTCGTCAGGTAGCTGGCGCCATGGTAATGAAACAAACAAATAACAATAAAAACTCTGTTATAATTTCTGCCTGGAGATACAAGCACACAGCTTCCATTGAAATCAGTGTGGTTACACAGGTTCAAGTAAGAGCAGAAGTTATCGGTGTCCCTTCTTTTCTCCGTAGGCATGCATGATTTCTCACAATGACCATGGCATTTGTAAGGTGTAATTTCTCCTTGCTGAGGGGGGAAAAACATCACTGGCTCATCCAATATGAGACTAAGGCATGAAAGCTCATGGGAGAGGCAACTTCATGTCTCAGAGTATTGAGGCTGCAAGCAAAGAGGAAAATTATGGTGCTGTTCATCTGCTGATAAATAAATAAAATGTAACACTATGGACGTATGCTGATCCCATAAAAACACACACTGAGTTTTGAAGAATTGGCAATACTTAACTAAAATTCCAAAGAGGCATAATACTTTTTCACACAAATGTGTTATTAAACTGTGGAACTCATTGTCACAGGATGTCATTGACACCAAGAACTTAAAAGATCCAAAGAGGGACTGGATATTTATATAGATAGCAAGAATATCCAGAGTTATATTAACAAAAATATATGTAATTTAACAAAAATGGTAGCAAAAACTGTGGGAAAGGATCTTAAACTTCGTGCTTCTAGGTTCAAGCCAATCTCTAACAGAGATCAGGATAAGACCTACTGTGGGATTAGTTTATCCCACTGTTGCCCGCTCAGGGGTACTTACACCTTTGTCTAAAGACTGGTACTGGACCCTGTCAGAGACAGGATCCTGGACTAGTTGGACCATAACTGATCCAGTAGGGTAATTCCTATGTTCCTATAAAATTCACACACTTAAAATTAACTAGAAGTTGGTGAGTCACCTGGGGATAGGACAAATCCCCAGTATAGTTTTACTTTGATCACAAGCTTACTCAAATTCCTGAGGAAGAATTGGGATTCTGCAAATCTTGGCGCTTGTCTTAGGGCACATAAATAGAGCTAACACATATTCCAGTCATCATCCTGGGCCTTTTTGCTTGTTAAGTTCTGCTCTTCCTCCCTTTGCTTGTTCTTTGTCTTTTGAGACTTGTAAGCTCTTTGGGGCAGGGATGTTGTTTTATGTTTGTAAAACACACAGCAACATACAGCCCAGAGCCTGGTTGAGGGTCTGGGTGTTATTACAGTATAAATAATAAAAATATTCAAAATGAGAAATATCCTCTTCCCTATTTTATGTCCTACAGCAACTATGATCATCATGCTTTAATTCTTTTTCTTGTGCTCTTTCTACTAGTTGCCAATAATCATTTTCATGATAATAAATTTGTATTATAGCCATTTTCATTCAATACTCTGAAAGTGTTTGAGGGATGTAACATCATCTCCATTTTACAGAAGGAGAAATGGGTGGCACAGAGAGGTGAAGTTACTTGCCCAAGTCACACAGTAAATTAATAAGAAGAGCCAGGAATGGGACTCGGGATCCTGTCTCCCTATTCTCTACTCTGACAACTCAATCACACTAAGGCCCCAGTCCTGCAAGTGACTTTGCATGTGTGCACTGACGTCCCCGGTGACTTCACTTTGTATGATCAGAAGGTAGGCCTATACTGCAGCCACAGGTTGTGATTTCAGCTCAAGTAGACCTATCCAAACTCACTTTAATCTAGCTAGCTGCATCATAGAACAGTGAAGCTATGACAATGGGCAGTTCAGCACGAGCTAGTCTCATAAGAAATTACCCAGGGTTCCAGGAAGACTTATACCATCCACGTTGAGGCATATGCTGCCATGGCTTCCTTGCTCTGGTCCCCCAGTTAGCTAAACTAAAGGTGTGTCCACAATCACAGTGCAGACATATCTCGAGCCTAAAGCTGTACATGCTGCTGTTTTAACAGATCGGAGTGAATGTGAACACAAGCCACGTAGTGCTCCCTAAACCCCAATTCTTTTAATTTCTGTGATACCGCCAATCTGAGAAGTCAAAGTAGCTACTGAAACAAAGTCACTTTCCAAACTTTCTCCCAGAGGATAGTGTTGCTGACCAACATCACCTGGCCATCAGTCATCAGGAGACTATTAGACACATCTTTTGTCAGAACCCATTGGCATTCTTTCTGGTGGGAAAATAAAAGGCAGGAAAAATGTGTGTGATATGTGGGGTTAAGATCTTTATCCAAAATAGCTAGCATCTAGTGTTATCAATGCGATGGTTCTCACTGAAGACAGATGCCTATTGTAACTAAGACTAGAATTGGAACATAGAAGACTACTTGAAAAGAAATGGCAAGTTTGGGAAGCTAGCCAAACCTTTCAGGCCGTGCTGACAACTTTTCCCAGCATACCTCATGCATAAAAACCTTTCTCTTTATTGGGTAGGAACCCCCTATGATGGCTAGTAACTTGACATGGTCATATCATTTCAGCAGTGAAAGGTATTCTGGCTTTTGAATGTCAAAACTCCAGTTCCCCACAGAGATTCCACAGCAATATAATTACCACTCTTGCTTTATTTGGTATCTTTGATTTAACATGCTCTCAAAACACTTTACAATAGAACACAAGAGTGAAGGAAAAGCAATAGAAAATAAGTAGATCTTCCACTGGGATTCAAGTGGGGCTTGAATACACACAAAGCTAAGTCATGAGTGAGAGTTTTCTTCATAAGAGTGAAGAATTTTGACAGTTTTACCTCCTTGTGTAATAGAACTTGCAAGGGAAGAGCCTCTGTGGAATGCAGAAGTGTAGATATTAAGGATGAAGAGCTTTATCTTTTCATCCCATATGTCACATGCATTACTGTGTAGCTTAGGAAACTGGCTGCAGTTTTTTAAATTAAGGTACTGGCCAAGGTATCAACACTGAGAATTTTTGTGATATATCCCAGTGCTAAACTAGCACTGAACAACTCCACTTGTGGTAATGATGATGGGAATGTCGGAGTGGACCAGCTGCCAGTGTTTTTACTGCTATTGTCTAGATCTGGTAGTGCAGTGGTGGAACTTGTACTGAGCTCTTTGTTACAGACACAGCTGATAAGCCTGGCAGATCAACAGTAGAATTTTCAGATGTATCCCTTGTTAAGTGATTGATTCAAGGATGCATAGTTTCTCATCTTTGCACAATACAGCATATTGGTAGCAGAACGTGCAGGAGCTGGAAATCAATTTTGTTGGCAAACCAGCAGGCCAACCGTTAGAGTAGTTAAGAATGGAGGAGAGAAGAATATTGCTGAGCTTACAAGAATCAGCTCAGGCAAAGGCCTGGCAATATGTTTGCAAATAGAGTTGCATTTCTTTAATGATTTTGAAGTACACTATGTTGTCATCTCAAGAGAGATTAGAACTACTAACTACCACATTATCGCATTACAGTAAGCATGGAGGTTAGATTTATCTGTTCACTTTCATATGAAGCATTGTATACTAAGTTTTCCATCTTGGGTTTCCCTACCACATTATAGAGGTCATTTATTTGTCTCTGGTTTCTTTTTACACTACTGACACATACGCAAGAATGGGAAGAATACATTTTTAAAATGGCATCTTCAGCAACTCTTGCCTTTCCCGCTCCCCTGGTCCGTTTCACCGGCTCTTTGGGCAAGTCTGTGGGCCTCCTGGAAAGGAGAAGTTCTATCACCTTTCAAACACTACAGATTCCCTCCTCCTCCAGTGGAGATTATAATCCTGATCCTGCAGACATTGAAGTCAATGGCAAAGCCCCCAGTGACTTAAGTCATGCATCATCTCGCCTTATACCTGAAACTTAACGAGCACTGGCAGAAGCCACAGCTGAATCTAGCTTTATATGACAAGTCCAAGTCAAACTGTATTCTCATATTTACATTTTGATTGCATGTTTCCAATTATCGATCAATTCAAGAATCAGAACTGAATGGCTTTATTTTTATTAACAGTAAATGGTTTTAATTTTTCCCTCTGCTCTCTTCAGTGTCAGGCAATACTTATCGTGAGCCATTTATTATTTCTGTTGTCAGCCATCAGTCATCTGAAATCAAACAGACAGCTGCAATGAACTGAATCCAATTGTTTTTAAATCACTGACAAACCAGTATGGGTTATAATTCCATTTTATGACAAATTCTTTTAGTAAACTGTAAACATAATTAAAATTACATTTTACTATGTCTATTTGATCTTATTGCAATGTTGAATTTATACTGGACAATTTGAATTCAATAGATCCTGCTCTCTCAACATGTAGAAGATCTACATAACATTCACCAACAATAGCTACAGTTAATATACTGATTGCTTTGCAGCCAATTGCCATGATTTTCTGTTTAGGCCAATTAACACAACATAAAACTCTGACCTGAATTTGGCAAATTAGCTGATATTGAATGAATGTGTTTACAGTAATACTTGGATGGGAGGGGGAAATATCTGTATTTTAAACAAGCTACAAATGATACTGAACGTATCAATGATAAAAGTTGTAGATACCTGTGCTGTGCTGTGGAAGTTTCAGAGTTCAAACCCTGATGATGATGATGATGATGTATGATGAGGTATCTGTTATAGTTAATGTTAAGATTCTGTCAGGGGTATTTTTAGTAAAAGTCACAGACAGGTCACAGGCAATAAAAAAATGTACAGAAGCTTGTGACCTGTCCCTAACTTTTACAAAAATACTCTAGTGAGGGGAACTAACAGTGGGAGTGCTGCCAGGGGCTGACAACTGGCAGCAGCCGCTGCTCCAGTAGGCTTGGGGGTCGGCTGCCAGCCTGCTACGCTGGCAGCTTGGGGGGCAGCCACGGGGCTGACAGCTGCTCTAGCCCTTCCACTACCGAAGAATTCAAGGAGGTCCTGGAAAGCATGGAATCCATGACCTTTGTGATAGAATCGTAGCCTTAGTTATGCTGCTCATAATTACCTTTTTTCTGCAGCACCCACACACAAACTTAGGAAATAACACACAGAAAACTTATGTTAAAATAATGTTGTTTAGATTGCAAACTCAAGCACTTGGAAGTTAGGTTGTCTCTGTAACCTTAATTCTGTTCCTTGGGCATGTGCATTATGAAATTCTCTAATTACATGACCACATGCTATTTTTACCAGAGGACTCTTGTGTCATTCAGGATGGATGAAGAATGGGGCAAAATTAAAGTTTCATGGGCAACCATAAATCTGACATTTCCTAAATATTGAATGTGCAGCTTTGCAACCTAAATACTACTCTTTACATAGCTTGTTTGATTATTAATGTAGTTCTAAATTGGGAATGAAAATTACTTAGATGTATTTACTCTTCACCTTCATCGGGCATAGTCAGGGCTGCCACCAATTGGAAGTTTTACTTTCTGTTTTTGCTGAATCTTTTCAGAGATTTGAACATTTCCCAATTTGAACAGTTTTTTTTCTCTGTGGGCAAAAATACTTTTCTTCATTCACAAGAATGCAGCCTCCGAGGAGAAAGGCAGTATAAACTGACTGTTGAGATTTCCATCCAGGTCTTTGGGAACAAGTACAAATCATTTTTATAATTAATAACCCAGCAAAATGTTGTTTCAGCACCAGGCTAGTCACTTACTATAACAGATTGCACATTTATTCAGGGGGAAAATGAAAAAAGTCAATACAGTTTGAGAATTTCTTAAAATTAATCCACTGGTGGGATTTCTACATATATCAGGAATAATGGAATGAAACATCTCTAATGGCTTCAGTCCAAAAATACCAATTACATTTTACATCTTTCACATTTTCTTGATAATTAATCAGGCAGAAGAGACACTTGTGGTGAAAGTTTTCATTTTTGTCTTGAAGTACAATGGGAAACCTGCACACTGTGTACTCTTACTCTATTTCTGTGTTTAATGGCTTTTAGGCATGCTATATCTGCTTTTGATGGGATTCAGTAAAAATGAAGAATAATCCTATGGTGTTTGGGGCAGATCCAAGCCCCTGTTCCTCACTCTGGCAGCACAAACCAAAAAGAAAACTCACTTAAGGATCCAACAGGGTCCCTTGTCTCTGCACTACTCTTCTTCCTGGTCCCATTATAGGAGATATGCCCAGGAAAGTGGGGGCATGACCAGAGTTCTGCTATGCTCCAGTGATCCATATGTATGCGGGGGAATAGTCCTGCTATTGTGGGGAACTTTCCTGGCTTCTGCACTACCCCAGTGAAGTGGGCTAGCGAAAGGATCTGAGTCCTCGCTCCCACTTCCTTTACCCAGTGGCCTCCCTCTCCTTGAGGACTCCCCTTCCACTCTCCTAGCTGGCAGAGTCCTCGTAACCCCAACAAGGCTGGGCCCAGGATTCCTGGGGGGCTCGACCCCCAACCCTGCTGTGGTCACCTAGGACAGGGGCTAGGGTGCCCCCACTCCGGGGTACTCTCTCTGCACTGGGCACTTCTCTGACCCACTGACCATTACATACAATTTAAAGCAAATGCAAGTTATTTAATCAACAATTAATTTTAAAAAGAATAAGGAAACATGGGAAAGGTTAAAGGAAACACATCAACCTGCTCTGTGGCAGGGAACATCACAAACAGTGTCTCTGGAATGTCAGGGCAGTTCACAGTCTGTTCCTTGTAAGTCCCAGGCCTCCTTCTCAGGCCCTGGCTGTGCTGCAGGGATGCTGTGGGTTGGACACTCGCTCTGGTGGTGGCCACACGCTCTCAGGCTCTAGGTGGTAGGACCCTTCTTCCCAGTGTCACCCCCGCCCTGTCGGGGTTACGATCCAAGCCTGGCCTGCAGAGCCCCTTGGCTGAGGCATCTCCCTGTGCTGGGCCCGCTGTCCAGGGTCCCCCTCGCTCTCCCCAGCCGCTCACCGCACCCAGCTCCGGATTGCTCCAGCCCCAGCTGCACCATTCTGTCTCTGCACTGCTGCTGCTGCTGCTGCTGCTGCTCTGCCTCCAGCTCCCTGGGCTGCTCCTTTGGCCCCTCTGGCTCTGGTTGCTACAGCTCTGCTCCCAGGACAGGTCTGCTCTGCAGGCTGCTTCTGTGACTCTGCTCCCAGCACTGACCTGCTTCCTGGGCTGCTTTTCTGGCCCCTCTGGCTCTGGTTGCTGCAGCTCTGCTCCCAGGATAGGGTCTGCTCTCTCTCGGCTGCTTTTGTGGCCCCTCTGGATCTGGCACAGCTCTGCTCCCCAACTTAGCTTGGGCCCCTGCTTTCTCCTTAGCTCGGCCCCACTCTGTCTGACCCAGGCAAATCCAGATCACACAGAGGACGGGACCTCCCTGGCTTCCTGACTCCCTTTTTAGCCTGCCCACCCTGTCATTCAGGCTGACCTGGAGCACTGGCCTCTCCCCATTGTTCCTGGGGACTATTAGTCTCAGGGTCCTGATTTCCCATAGACCCTTCCCCTTTTAGTACTGGGAGCTAGCCAACCAAAACACCCCCACTGAATGTTAGTAAGGGGGCAACAGTCCCCTTACACATAGAAGGCATAACAGTCCCTTGGGGAGCCATCACTAACCAGCACATCTCAGAGCAGCCCAGAGGCTGCTCTATGCACTGAAGAGGAACTGCCTCTCAAACAGCCCTAGAACAGAGGATGCGGAATATAAGAATGGCCATACTTGGTCAGATCAATGATCCATCTAGCCCAGTAGCCTGTCTCTGACAGTGGCCTGTGCCAGATGTTTCTGGTAGTTGGAGGTTTCAGTACACCTGGAGCAAGAGGTTGTGCCCCTGACCATCTTGGCTAACAGCCATTGATGGACTTATTCTCCATGGATAGATCTAATTACTTTTTGAAGCCAGTTATATTTTGTGGCCTTTTCAATATCCCCTGACAATGAGTCCCACAGGTTGATGTGCATTGTGTAAAGTTCTTCCTTATGTTTGTTTTAAACCTGCTACCTAATAATAATCCTTAAGCAATGAATAAGATATTCATCTCAATGCCATAAATCTTAATGCCAATCTTTAATTATATAGATAATGAGGAAATCCACAGTTACATTATATAGGCTGCAACTTTTTTAAATGGAATTTAATCCTTCAAGTTTCAGGACATAAATCAATCACTAAGTGTGTAGGGTTAGAAGAAACTATGACCAAATTTTTCCATGATCTGACTCATCTGCTGCTGGCCACTGAAAAAACTGGTTTATGGATTAAATGGTCTATGGCAATAGTCTGGCAATTCTAGTGTTCCTAAATTGGCATCTTTTCCTCATGGTGGGGAGAAGAGATGTGGCCCTAAGACTGTGCATGAATTCTAGAGAAATCTCCAACTATTGCCTAAGCTTATAGGCAGCTCCACCCGTGCTGACAATGCTGGAAACACAACTGTAAATGGGCCACTAGTGGTTTTTTCATAGCTATGTTATCTTACTCTATTCAGAGCAATTCTAGCCAGTAATGATATTATAAAAATATTTAAAAAAATTAGAAAGTCAAAATTGGAACAATGTTTTTATTTTTATCAAAACAAAACATTATGATGGACCCATAACAATTTTTAAAAATCTTATTTAACAGGAAATTTTAAAAATCCATTGTTCCGGGATTTACCTCTCAATGCTGAGTTTGTTAAAGTCTGCCTTCTTGAAGTCCGTTGTCTTTATTCTGCTGTTTTTCTCTCTTACCAGAATCATGAACTCGATCAATTCGTGACCATTTTCACCCAAGCTGCCTTCCGCTTACAAATTCTCAACCAGCTCCTCTCTATTGGTCAGAATCAAATCTAGAACAGCTTCTCTCCTAATCACTTTCTCCACCTTCTGTAATAAAACGTTTTCTCCAATGCATTCCAATAACTTGTTGGATAATATGTGTCCTATGGTATTATTTTCCCCAACAGATATTGGGTAGCTGAAGTCCCGCATCACCACCAAGTCCTGGGGTTTGGGTGATTTTTTGTTAGTTGTTTAAAAAAAGCCTCATTCACCTCTTCTTCCTGGTTAGGTGATCTATAGTAGACCCTCACCTGACATCACCCTTGTTTTTTACCCCTTTTTCCTTACCCAGAGACTTTCAATAGGTCTGCCTCCTGTTTCTATCTCAACCTCAGTGCAAGTGTATATATCTTTGATACACAAGGTAACACCACTTTTTTCCCTGCCTGTCCTTTCTGAACAAGCTATAACCAACAATGCCAATATTCCAGTCATGTGAATTGCCCCATGAAGTCTCTATGATGCCAATTATGTTGTAATTGTGATTATTCACTAATATTTCCAATTGTTCCAGTTTATTCCCCATAGTCCTTGCGTTAGTATACAGACAGGTAAAATGTTGATTAGATTTCCCCTCTATAGTCCCTGTTCTCTCTTCTTTATCTCTGCTATGATTGCCCCTGTTTCCTACCTACCCCCATCACCCCCGGATTCTGACTCTTTACACAGGTCTCCATGTTTTGGACTTACCTGTGGGTTTTGTCTTCTGCCCCTGCTGAACCTAGTTTGAAGCCCACTTCGCTAGGTTAGCAAGTTAAAGATACTCTCCCCCCTCCTTGATAGGTGGACCCTATTTCTGCTCATCATAGAATCACAGAATATTGGAAGAGACCTCAGGAGGTCATCTAATCCAACCCCTTGCTCAAAGCAGGACCAACACCAACTAAATCAGCATCCCGTGGTTGAGGAAGTTGAAGCTATCCTGGTGACACCATCTGCACAGCCATGCATTCACCTCCAGGATCTGTCTATCTCTGCCTCTGCCTGTCTACCCTTGATGGGAAGTATCAGTGAGAATACCACCATCACCCTTAACTTCTTCACCCTCACTCCCAGAGACCTGTAGTCAGTTCTGATCTACTCCGGGTCATACCTCACTATATCATTAGTGCTCACATGGATGAGCAGCACAGTGTAGTAGTCAAAGGGCTGGGTGATCCTGGGCAGTCCTTCCATAATGTCTTAGATATGGGCCCCTGGCAGGGAAAACCACCTCCTGGGTTGCCATGTCAAGCCAGCAGATCAAGGCCTCCGTCTCCTTGGAAGGGAATCCCTGAACATCGCCATCCTTTGTTTCCTCTTGGGAGTGGTGGCTGTGATGCTCCCAGCCTTAGGACTACCTGGCTTCTCTTCCATCTTTGGGGGAGATTGCTCATCCCCCATTACCAGGGCAGCATACCAGTTTTTTCTGTCTATGGACAATATGTTGAGGACAGGGGTGGAGCATTGTTTGCTGCCAGAAGTAACCAGTAGCCAGTTTCCTCCCTGTGACGGAGCCATTTCCTCCCAGACCTTCATAAAGCATTCTGAATTTTGTGTTAAAACCATGAGAAATTGTAATGCTGTTGTATGCAAATCATTAAACCAGAGTGCTAAATTTTCCCATCTGGTTTAAAATGAGAACCCACTTGGCTCTCTTTAAATTAAACCCTTTTGTTCTCTCACAAAGTTTGCTCATGACAGCTGAATCTCAAGCAACTATAAGTGCATGGTAACTCTCCTAGTGAAGAAATGAGGAGCCAAAGTGCAGAAGCCAAATGAGTGCATGGTAACTCTCCTAGTGAAGAAATGAGGAGCCAAAGTGCAGAAGATATGAATGGAGCTGTGCTGATTTATACTTACTGTCAAGTGTATGTATATTCTGTTAAAAATAAGTATTTCTGACTCTTACTGTAGAATAGAGTATTTTTCATGAGAGTGGGCTTAGAAATATACAAACATAGCATTCAACAATAATTGTCAAGCACAGCAATATATTGTTGCCCCTTTTTTTGATCCGAGTGGCTAGTCAAAGTTCAGGGCCCTGTGGATGTTCCAGTTGGAAGTAGAAATTGATGAAGTCTGATTTTATTTACAAAGTCTGTTTAGTTACAAAGAATACACAAAGTTCTGTTCCAAATGCAGGATGAACCAAGAGCAAACAGGGCAGTTTCTTAGCTTACAGCCCCAAATTCTTTAGCCAACAGACTCAAAACTTCTCTCTCTAGCTCTTTCCATGGTCACACTGTGTTCACAACCTCCTGCCTGCCTTCTTGTCTCTCTGTTCTTGTCTCTTCAGTTTCTGTATGATCTCTCTTCCCAACCACCCCTCCCCCCGCCCCAGTATTGAAAACTCTACTCAGCCCAAAGCTCCTGAGCGGGGGTCACATATATCCTTTTCTTTCCTTTTTAAGTGGGGTCTTATGCCTACAGTTATATTAATTGAAGGGTGAGTTCACAATCTCACTTTTGGTATAAAAATGAATCAGCAGGAGTCTACACCTCTCTGAATTATTCAGTTATTTTCTTTTTAAAAAAATCTTATTGTGTCTCTTAATAGTGAATAAAGCAAGTATGACAGCAAAGATTTCTCTAAAGATAAAGCATTCAAAACTACAGTGCCACAATAAATAGTTAATTTGAAGACACCAACAAGATTTGCATAAAATGTTTGCTATTATTAATAAAATATGCATATTAAATGGGATAAATGGATTTATACCAGGCATAAACTTTGGAGTGCTTCAGTGGCTCATTTCTGAAGCCATAGAAATGTTGCTGATACATAAAGGGGTAGTACCTGCAGACACCTGTAAATTAGTCCTTGATGGAATCATAAGTTGGACAATGTTCAAATTCAGCAGTCAGGTAAGTGTGGCATTATTATTATTTATTTGTATTATCATAGTGTAATACCGACAGACCCCAGTCGTTGGCAGGCGGGATTGAAGCGGGGACCTCTGGAGTTTAGTGCATGAGCCTCTACTGCATGAACTAAAATCCAACTGGCTGTTAGCTAAGGCTGTAGAGCAGACTCATTTAACTCTCTCTCTTTTAAGTGGTCTTGGTGCCCCCACATGGGACAGAACACCACACCCAGGAGGGGTGTGGATTACAATAGCACCTAGGAGCCCCAATCATAGAATCATGGAATATCAGGGTTGGAAGGGACCTCAGGAGGTCATCTAGTCCAACCCCCTGCTCAAAGCAGGACCAATCCCCAACTAAATCATCCCAGTCAGGGCTTTGTCAAGCCTGACCTTAAAAACTTCTAAGGAAGAAGATTCCACCACCTCCCTAGGTAACACATTCCAGTGTTTCACCATCCTCCTAGTGAAAAAGTTTTTCCTAATATCCAACCTACACCTCCCCCACTGCAACTTGAGACCATTACTCCTCGATCTGTCATCCGCTACCACTGAGAACAGTCTAGATCCATCCTCTGTGGAACCCCCTTTCAGGTAGTTAAAAGCAACTATCAAATCCCCCCTCATTCTTCTCTTCCGCAGACTAAACAATCCCAGTTCCTTCAGCCTCTCCTCATAAGTCATGTGTTCCAGTCCCCTAATCATTTTTGTTGCCCTCCGCTGGACGTTTTCCAATTTTTCCACATCCTCCTTGTAGTGTGGGGCCCAAAACTGGACACGGTACTCCAGATGAGGCCTCACCAATGTCGAATAGAGGGGAATGATCACGTCCCTCGATCTGCTGGCAATGCCCCTACTTATACATCCAAAAATGCTATTGGCCTTCTTGGCAACAACGGCACACTGTTGACTCATATCCAGCTTCTCGTCCACTGTAACCCCTAGGTCCTTTTCTGCAGAACTGCTGCCTAGCCATTCGGTCCCTAGTCTGTAGCGGAGCATGTGATTCTTCCGTCCTAAGTGCAGGACTCTGCACTTGTCCGTGTTGCACCTCATCAGATTTCTTTTGGTCCAATCCTCCAATTTGTCCAGGTCCCTCTGTATCCTATCCCTACCCTCCAGCGTATCTACCTCCCCTCCCAGTTTAGTGTCATCTGCAAACTTGCTGAGGGTGCAATCCACACCATCCTCCAGATCATTAATGAAGATATTGAACAAAACCGGCCCAAGGACTGACCCTTGGGGCACTCCACACCAGCTGCCAACTAGACGTGGAGCCATTGATCACTACCCATTGAGCCGAACAATCTAGCCAACTTTCTATCCACCTTATAGTCCCTTCATCCAGCCCCTACTTCTTTAACTTGCTGGTATGTTACCATGAACCTAGACCCCATTGTGCTAGACAATGTACAAACATAGGGGGGGAAAAGACCACCACTCTCTGCCCCAAAAAGCATCCAATCTAAATCAGAGGGGTTTCAGCAGAGGGAGGATATTTAGGGCCAAAAGGGGTGTGGTTTAACTAAAAGGGAACACCAGACGTCTCTGGCCTTTGTTTGGGCTCAGCAGTACTATGCGGTAACAAGTTGTAAGGAAAACTAAGTCCTATCTCTAAAGTGAAGTTGGCTCCCTGTGGCGGGGGTGTCACCCGCTTCTGCCTTAAAAGGCTTAAAACAGCCCGGGGAGAGGGCTGTGGTAGGGAAGGAAAAGCAGGGCTGATTGGGAGAAGCAGCCTCAGCTGGGGGCCATGCCCCAATCAGGCCATGGCTGTCTTAATCAGGGCCCAGCTGGCCCTTATAAGAGGGCAGTAGCCCAGGAGCACACAGAGTCTCCTCTTGCTGTGGAAAGAGATGGGCCTGGCTGCTGGGGAGTGTACTAGGGTACCTGAGGTGAAGCTGGGCTGGGGAAGGCCAGAGGAGCTGTGAGGCTCCAGACTAGAAAAGCCCCAGGCTGCAGGCCTGGCAGATGGCCTAAGACAGGGTACTGGGATTACAACAGGGCAGTCCAAGGGTAGGCGGAGGCAGCAGGTCCAAACCCCTCTTGCCTATTGTCATAAATATAAAGGGAAGGGTAACAAGCTTCCTGTATACAGTACTATAAAATCCCTCCTGGCCAGAAGCACAAAATCCTTTTACCTGTAAAGGGTTAAGAAGCTCAGGTAACCTGGCTGGTACCTGACCAAAAGGACCAATAAGGGAACAAGATACTTTCAAATCTGCGGGGGGAGGTTTTGGTCTGTCTGTTCTGTGTGCTTGCCGGACACAGATCAAGGAAGCAAGCAATCCAACTCCATTAGAATTAGTAAGTACTAGCAAGGGAATGCATTAGCTTATTTTTGTTTTGGCTTGTGATTTTCTCTGTGCTGAGAGGAATGTGTATTCCTGGTTTTCTTTTGTAACTTTAAAGTTTGGCCCAGAGGGAAATCCTCTCTGTTTTTGAATCTGTTTGCCCTGTAAGATTATCTTCCATTCTAATTTTACAGAGGTGCTTCTTTTACCGTTTTTCTTTCTAATAAAGTTCTGTTTCTTTTAGAATCTGATTTGGGTTTTTTTTTTTAGTGTCCTAAAAAGCCCCAAGGTTGGTCTGTGCTCATCTTGTTTATTCTCAAGCCTCCCCAGGAAAGGGGGTGTGGAGGTTTGGGGGGATATTAGGGAGGAGTAGGAACTCTAAGTGGTCCTTTCCCTGAGTTTGTCTAAATCACTTGGTGGCGGCAGCATTCCATAATCCAAGGTACAAGGGAGAATTTGTGCCTTGGGGAGTTTTTAAGCTAAACTGATAGAAATAAGCTTAGGGGCTCTTTCATGCAGGTCCCCACATCTGTACCCTAGAGTTCAGAGTGGGGAGGGAACCCTGACACCTATGATGACTGGCTTATACAGACTGCAGTTGGCCCCATGAAAGGGGGCTAGATAGTGACAGGTAGTAGCCCATAGGCTGAGGCAGGGTGGGGGGTTCCCCAGGGAGGGGAGACCCAGATCTGTGTGGTATTGCCTGGAGGGGCAAAACCCCAGGTAAAAGGGCACCAGGGACTGGGAGGGACAGCGAGACACCGGCAGAAGGTGCTCTGGAGCTGGTAAAAAGAGCTAATTACCAGACATCCAGCAGGAGGTGCCGCTGGGTGAGTCTGCACCCTGTTACACTCCCCACTCTTAAAATGATGGTAAAC
The DNA here is from genome assembly GCF_965140235.1 of Caretta caretta. Lineage (NCBI taxonomy): Eukaryota > Metazoa > Chordata > Testudines > Cheloniidae > Caretta > Caretta caretta. The sequence continues at coordinate 77,312,817 of NC_134210.1, forward strand.
ACCATATGCAACCTCATCACTTTCACATAACCTCCACGTAGATCTAGACAACATAGTTGGGTACATAAATATGGTGCTAGACAAGTGTTAACTGCAAATCAGACAATAAGTTTTTCATATACATGGATTCTCCACATAACCCATACTTATTTGACTCTTTTCTTTGGGCAATTTGTTCAGGGCTGGGAATAGATCTCTGCCTGAAAGATTCCCCCAAAGAAATGTTTCTGGGTCGTATCCAAACACACTGAGACCCCTTGAGATCAAAAAGTAGCAGATGTTGAAGAGGATCTGCTAGGAAATGTAATAGGGCCCCAAGGCAAGCATAGTGACTATCAGTTCTGCAGATGTACAGAAAAAGCAGTTTCTTCACATTCCCAACCTAGAATCAGGGCTAGAGTTCTGTATTTGATCTAACGTGTTTAAATACACTAATTGTGATATATTTAAAATAGGGCAGTCAATTAATCGCAGTTAACTCACACGATTAACTAAAAAAAATAAATCGTGGTTAAAAAAATTAATCATGATTAATCACACTGTTAAACAATAGAATACTGTTAGAAGAAAAAGGAGCAGGTCAACCCAGAGGCGGATGTGAGTACAGGCTTCTTTTTTGCGATACTTGTTCCCCTGGACCGAATTGTCCAGTAAGCACTGAATTAGTTACAGCACACTCTCTTTGTTTAGGTTAGTATGTACATGCTTACATCCATTATAACACCCCAAAAACCCTTATTAAGTAATAGAAACACCCACTGTTAGTAAACCCACCCCTATCTATTATTCATAGCATTACACGTCATACAGGCATTTTTACTTCGAAGATAAATTTCTTTGCAACAATTTGTTGCCATAAATCTCCCTCATTGGCAGTTCTCAGGGGAATGAGGGGGAGATAACATTTCTTTTACTTTCTTTCACACAAAGGGCATTTATTTGACAACTACACTTCTCCTGCAGCTGTATCCTTATCAATTCTTATAAGCAACAGGGAAGCGAAAACATGGCAACTTATTTATTAAACAAAGAAATACGGCCTACTTATGCCTTTGTCCCCTAAAGCCATGTCAGCACATTAGCAGCTTATTGCTATGGATTGTTACCTGTCTTCAGTATGGACGCACATCCCCTGGAATGGTGTTTGAAGCAGGAAGGGACATATGAATCTTTAGCGCACCTGGCACTTAAATATCTTGCAACTTCAGCTACAACAGTGCCATGAGAACACCAGTTCTCATTTTCAGGTGACACTGTAAACTAGAAGTGGGCAGTACTATCTCCTGTAAATGTAAACAAACTTGTTTGTCTTAGAAATTGACTGAACAAGAAGTAGGACTCAGTGGACTTCCAGGCTTGAAAATTTTACATTGTTTTATTTTTGAATGCAGGTCTTTTGTACACAATTTTACATTTGTAAGTTCAACTTTCATGATAAAGAGATTGCACTACAGTATTTGTATTAGGTGAATTGAAAACTACTGTTTATTTTGTTTTTCTACATTGCAAATACTTGTAATCAAAAATAAATATAAAGTGAGCACTGTACAGTTTGTATTCTGTGTTGTAATTGAAATCAGTATGTTTGAAAATGTAGAAAACATCCAAAAATATTAATAATAAAATAATATTTATTTAAACAGTGTGATTAATCACAATACATTTTTTTAATCGCTTGACAGCCCTAATTTAAAAGTATTTTAATTTTTAGACTCTCATATCAAAGGACAGTATGGCTTTAGGTCACTGCCTCACTATAAATTTGTTTGCTGTGACACAAATCTCTGAGGCAAAAGTCTTATGAGCTGGATTTAGCAGCTCTTTCCTTAGGCATCAGGTCCAGGGAAGGGCATGCCTGCCTCCTATGAAGCACTAGGATGACTGCTGGCTGGGGTTGGTTTGGAGCCCTTCTTAAAGGGGACCTGTTTTTGTTTGTTTCTTTGTTACTTTGGTTTTGGCCTCCCCTTTCTTGGATCCTATATACGTTGCATTGGTGTAACTAAGAGTAGAACTGGGTCCAATATATATGAATTTGTTTGAATTCAAAACAATGGTAATTTGTGCAATATGGTTTCTAACTTGGCTTTTTTTCCTCCTTTTTCAGCTTCAGAAAATGTACATAATGCAACAATTCAGTCCTGACTTATATGGTGCTGTAAATGGCAAAGCATAGTACATTATACCCATCTGGCACTCTGCAGTAGTGCAGCGGGTCTAACTCCACTTACATGATGGTAGAGAAGTGCTGCAGGGAAAGTGCGTGTAGCCAGCCAAAAGGCAGCATTACAAGAAAAATCTCATGAAGCCTATCCTGCAGTGAGGCAGATGGCTGAAAAGTGACTAAAGTAAGGGTATAAAATCAAGCAGCCTTCTTCCACATTCTAACTAACAGCCAAACTACAGTAGACACACCCCAGAGTCCCAGCATGAACACACAAAGGCCCACACCAGTCCTTGAAGTGTTCTAAGAAAAAGTGCTGTCAGCTCACTTAAAAATGTATGACATATTTTCTGTCTCTTCATATAACACTGGTACATTGAATGTATGAACCTTATATTTTTGTCATATAGACATACAAACTACTCTGACATCATAATCAAAAAGGCTGACAGAGGAGGTGCTGTTGTCATCATGAATAGGTCGGAATATGAACAAGAGGCTGCTCGACAGCTCTCCAACAACACTTTCTACAAGCCATTACCCTCTGATCCCACTGAGGGTTACCAAAAGAAACGACAGCATTTGCTCAAGAAACTCCCTGAAAAAGCACAAGAACAAATCCGCACAGACACACCCCTGGAACCCCGACCTGGGGTATTCTATCTGCTACCTAAGATCCATAAACCTGGAAATCCTGGGCGCCCCAGTTATATAAAATCTCATCACTGTACTTTCCACTTTATGACAGGTTTCAGAGTAACAGCCGTGTTAGTCAGTATTCGCAAAAAGAAAAGGAGTACTTGTGGCACCTTAGAGACTAACCAATTTATCTGAGCATAAGCTTTCGTGAGCTGTAGCTCACTTCATCGGATGCATACTGTGGAAACTGCAGAAGACATTATATACACAGAGACCATGAAACAATACCTCCTCCCATCCCACTCTCCTGCTGGTAATAGCTTATCTAAAGTGATCACTCTCCTTACAATGTGTATGATAATCAAGTTGGGCCATTTCCAGCACAAATCCAGGTTTTCTCACCCTCCGCCCCACCACACATAAACTCACTCTCCTGCTGGTAATAGCCCATCCAAAGTGACCACTCTCTTTACAATGTGTATGATAATCAAGGTGGGCCATTTCCAGCACAAATCCAGGTTTTCTCACCACCACCACCCCCCCACACACAAACTCATTCTCCTGCTGGTAATAGCTCATCCAAACTGACCACTCTCCTTACAGTGTGTATGATTATCAAGGTAGGCCACTTCCAGCATAAATCCAAGTTTAACCAAAACATCTGGGGGGGGGGGGGGTAGGAAAAAACATGGGGAAATAGGCTACCTTGCATAATGACTTAGCCACTCCCAGTCTCTATTTAAGCCTAAATTAATCGTATCCAAATTGCAAATGAATTCCAATTCAGCAGTTTCTCGCTGGAGTCTGGATTTGAAGTTTTTTTGTTGTAAGATAGCGACCTTCATGTCTGTGATTGCGTGACCAGAGAGATTGAAGTGTTCTCCGACTGGTTTATGAATGTTATACTTCTTGACATCTGATTTGTGTCCATTTATTCTTTTACGTAGAGACTGTCCAGTTTGACCAATGTACATGGCAGAGGGGCATTGCTGGCACATGATGGCATATATCACATTGGTGGATGTGCAGGTGAATGAGCTCTGATAGTGTGGCTGATGTTATTAGGCCCTGTGATGGTGTCCCCTGAATAGATATGTGGGCACAGTTGGCAACGATGCAAGGATAGGTTCCTGGGTTAGTGGTTCTGTTGTGTGATATGTGGTTGTTGGTGAGTATTTGCTTCAGGTTGGGGGGCTGTCTGTAGGCAAGGACTGGCCTGTCTCCCAAGATTTGTGAGAGTGTTGGGTCATCCTTCAGGATAGGTTATAGATCCTTAATAATGCGTTGGAGGGGTTTTAGTTGGGGGCTGAAGGTGACGGCTAGTGGCGTTCTGTTATTTTCTTTGTTAGGCCTGTCCTGTGGTAGGTGACTTCTGGGAACTCTTCTGGCTCTATCAATCGGTTTCTTCACTTCCGCAGGTGGGTACTGTAGTTGTAAGAATGCTTGATAGAGATCTTGTAGGTGTTTGTCTCTGTCTGAGGGGTTGGAGGAAATGAGATTGTATCATAGAGCTTGGCCGTAGACAATGGATCGTGTGGTCTGGTCAGGGTGAAAGCTGGAGGCATGTAGATAGGAATAGCGGTCAGTAGGTTTCCGGTATAGGGTGGTGTTTATGTGACCATTGTTTATTAGCACTATAGTGTCCAGGAAGTGGATCTCTTGTGTGGACTGGACCAGGTTGAGGTTGATGGTGGGATGGAGAGTGGTCACTTTGGATAAGCTATTACCAGCAGGAGAGTGAGTTTGTGTGTGTGGGTTTTTGGAGGGGGGGGTGAGAAAACCTGGATTTGTGCTGGAAATGGCCCACCTTGATTATCATACACATTGTAAAGAGAGTGGTCACTTTGGATGGGCTGTTACCAGCAGGAGAGTGAGTTTATGTGTGGGGGGGCAGAGGGTGAGAAAACCTGGATTTGTGCTGGAAATGGCCCAACTTGATTATCATACACATTGTAAGGAGAATGATTGCTTTAGATAAGCTATTACCAGCAGGAGAGTGGGATGGGAGGAGGTATTGTTTCATGGTCTCTGTGTATATAATGTCTTCTGTAGTTTCCACAGTATGCATCCGATGAAGTGAGCTGTAGCTCATGAAAGCTTATGTTCAAATAAATTGGTTAGTCTCTAAGGTGCCACAAGTCCTCCTTTTCTTTATACTCCTTTAGTTGATATTAAATATCTTATTAATATAGGGCTTTGCAGTCCAGCCTGAATAAGGGGCAGCATGTAGCTGTACTGTCTCAGGAACAGAGAATGGACCAACAGACCAAAGTCACAATTAAGTCTGTGCTTCTCACCTGCTCTAGGGTAAGTAATTGCACCAGGTCTTTTCTGGACATGCTGGCCAGTGTATTGGGGGTGGAGGCACAGAGTCAAGGCTTTGCCCAGTCTCCAACTCTTGCCTGCTTCCTCTACATCTACCTGCTTTGGACAGGAAGCACCAGTCTGGTGGTGGTGATGCAGGTAGCCTGTGTTGAGGACTTAGGTGGCAATATATGTTCTTTTGCTCCCTTGTGTGGGCATAAGGCAGGTCACAATTCAGCACTTACTGATCATATACCAGAATAAATTACATATTTTTACAACAGTTTTATATATTCAAAACATACTATGATTTTACAAAGATATGTATGAAATCCATATATATGCTATTCATATAGTTTAATACACTCTGTATATATTTTACATTACAAACAGGTTCCAATATTTATTTTTTTAAATATTCTTGACAATGTGTTGGCCCTAGACTATATGTGTTATCCTCCATATGTGGTGGTCTGAGCGTCTGAGAGGGTTGCTTTTATAGTCCTGCTTTGTTCTCCTAGCTTTGGCTGCAGGTTTGTCATTAGTGTTTATATACTGGGATATGCCACACTCTTAGCCTGTCAACTACATTTTTCCAGCCTGCTAACTCACTGTGCCTGAGATTTTTAACCTGTTTCAGGACTTCAGCCTATGAAATGCTGTGTGCCTCCTGCAAGCTGATAAAAACCCATGAACTCCCAGTATATTTAAGGAGTTGTTACATTCAGAAACCCATAGGACTGGACCTTTTTATTTTGTTGTTCTTTACCACAGAATCTGTTTAGATGTATGGCCTTGCGTATTGTCAGTTTACCTGGTTCATTCATTTTGCACCTCCTCTATATAATTTTTCCCATCACTATGTGTGTTATAATAATGTGAATTTGAGTCAGTGGTATTGGTTGGGCTGTTAGCCTGTTTGTCCTGGGCTTGATGAATTTCAGAGAAACTACTATAGATAGTTAGGATCTGGCCAGAGAATGGAAGGAAAATACCCTGGTATTTATGAAGTTAAGTGTCTTGCTTTGTAATAAAGGTTGAATCTGTCCTTTAAAACAACTTAAAGATGCAAGACTGGGACTTTTCTACTTCTGGTATTCTTCTACAGGAAGATACTGCTATAAAAAAAGACTACTTCAACAGGAAGGTGGTGTAGGGCTTTGATCTTCATATTCCAAGGGAATCTGTGACCTGGATTTAGATTGGGGTAAAATGCTGCTTTTAAGAATTTCTTGACATGCTGATGGGGAAATAAATGACCTGGTCTGTCTGATCCAATTACCCTGTCAACACTTCAATTACAGCTTTAGCTCTAATGTTAATCCATCATTCTGAAGAAATTGTAAAATGTGTTTGGATCTGATGTTTTTTTATCTGATCATCAGTGCTTGAATTCCAATCTACTCATACCCATCTATAGTAATTCAGTGTAGTATCTAAGTGCTGGCTATTTTTTTCCTATTTTAAATAAGATCTGTTGGGTGAGTCTTCTAACAGGTTGACTTAAGCAGACCTAATCTTGCTGTCTGCTGGTGCAGCAGTGACCTTTGGCTCTGAGCCTGTTGGAAGAACTCAGGAAAGATCTGTTTGTATGCTGATCTGGCCTTTGATGCCCATGAAGCCTGTGGTCATAGTCTGTGTCCTGACATTTGGAATTCTATAAATGTGGAGGCTAATCTCATTTTAGATCAGATTAAATGTCTAGTGAAGGAGGAATGAAGACAAATCCACAACAATAGAATATTAAATAGGCAATCATATTTCCTTTTACATATTTACTTTTTTCAAAATTTCTGACCAGTTCTAAACTCTAGATCTTTCATCTTTGAAAAGAGCTTTGAAAATATTAACCAATCATAAGAATTGAAAGTTTCATGGGGGATCTTTCTGACATATTAGGGATTATTCAAGGTCTATGTACAGCTGATTAGAGCTAGCCTTTGATGCCTATGAAACCCATGGTTGTGGGTTTTGTCAATTTTGAGACACCAGACTAATCTGCAGCTTCAGAATAGGAATAATGGCTGGCTGCTGCCAGTACCATTATAGCTATTGCAAACTCCCTCTTGGATGCTGCTCAGCTGCCTGCAGCTGAGATAGTTTCTCTTCTGAACAGCCAAGGTATTCTCTAGCCACATGAAGAGCCGCAGCGAGAGGCAGAATTATCGAGTGAATTAAGCATAGAACTGAAAGAAATGGAGTGCTTCACTAGAAGATGGCATCAATCAAGAAAAATACCAGCTCACTGAGCTGCCATGAGGCAGTCTCATTTGATCTTTGGTCAAGGGAATGCCCATGTTTCCATTAGAAAAATCCAACTGCATTTTTAAATATAGTCCTCCAAACTGTACTACAGTAGCAGCTCTTCACCAGGGTGGTAGAACAGCAAATTCTCTTATCTCCATTATAACATTTGCTTAACAGCTTTAAAAAAGTGACTTATTTGACAGTTTTATCTTGAATTTGTACTATTGTCCATGAAAAGAATAACTGCAGCTTTCATAGACAAGAAACTGTTCCACGGGAACAAAATAAATCAGAAAAATAGGAATGAATTCATGGCAACATCTCAATTTGTCCTAAAGAGACATCTTACCATTTTCCTTGCAAAAACTATATTTCCTAGTGGAAATGACAATTTTTTTACTGGTGGCTAAATCGTTATGAACATTGATGGTTTCACACCACTCTACGTGCCTCTTAGTCATGAGTCTGGCCCATATACAGTTGGAGGACTATGAAGCACAGCTTCACTGTCATGAGGACTCTTCAGCCTGCATGCAAACAGCAGATGTTCATGCATCAGACCTGGAGAATTATGTATCTCTTCATAATGACATGTTTTATTGCTGTAATTGAGGAGAATAGAATCAGCCAACTGTGCGGAGGAATTGGGAAAAATAAAGCACACATTTGCAAATTGAGGGTTATAGTCCCTGTGACAACTCTCTTAATGAAAAATTAGAAGCTGTTAAAAACTAAATGGATTTTTGAACTCTTCAATCCTAACAAGTTTAATGAGTTAGTGAGATGAGTCTTGATCAACAGGAGGCTGCCCATAACTAGAGACTTTTGCTGCAACCAGTGGGTAAGTATGTTGTTCAGAGCCACAAGGGGCCACAACAGTGGTTCCCTTAACTCACCTAGCAATATTGTCAATCTATCCAACTATACTCTTAGCCCAGCAGAAGAATCTGTCCTATCTCGGGACCTCTCCTTCTGCCCCTCCACCCCCATGAACATGATACAGTTCTGTGGTGACCTAGAATCCTATTTTCGATATCTCCGACTCAAGGAATATTTCCAACACACCTCTGAACAACATACTAACCCACAGAGACCTTCCTACCAAGACTACAAAAAGAAGGATTCTGGGTGGACTCCTGAAAGTCGAAACAACAGACTGGACTTCTACATAGAGTGCTTCCGCCGACATGCATGGGCTGAAATTGTGGAAAAGCAGCATCACTTGCCCCACAACCTCAGCTGTGCAGAACACGATGCCATCCACAGGCTCAGAAACAACTCTGACATCATAATCAAAAAGGCTGACAAAGGAGGTGCTGTCGTCATCATGAATAGGTCGGGATATGAACAAGAGGCTACTAGGCAACTCTCCAACACCACTTTCTACAAGCCATTACCCTCTGATCCCACTGAGGGTTACCAAAAGAAACGACAGCATTTGCTCAAGAAACTCCCTGAAAAAGCACAAGAACAAATCCGCACAGACACACCCCTGGAACCCTGACCTGGGGTATTCTATCTGCTACCCATAAACCTGGAAATCCTGGGTGCCCCATCATCTCAGGCATTGGCACCCTGACAGCAGGATTGTCTGGATATGTAGACTCCCTCCTCAGGCCCTACGCTACCAGCACTCCCAGCTATCTTCAAGACACCACTGACTTCCTGAGGAAACTACAATCCATCGGTGATCTTCCTGAAAACACCATCCTGGCCACTATGGATGTAGAAGCCCTCTACACCAACATTCCACACAAAGATGGACTACAAGCCTTCAGGAATAGTATCCCCGACAATGTCATGGCAAACCTGGTGGCTGAACTTTGTGACTTTGTCCTCACCCATAACTATTTCACATTTGGGGACAATGTATACCTTCAAATCAGCGGCACTGCTATGGGTACCCGCATGGCCCCACAGTATGCCAACATTTTTATGGCTGACTTAGAACAACGCTTCATCAGCTCTCGTCCCCTAATGCCCCTACTCTACTTGCACTATATTGATGACATCTTCATCATCTGGACACATGGAAAAGAAGCCCTTGAGGAATTCCACCATGATTTCAACAATTTCCATCCCACCATCAACCTCAGCCTGGACCAGTCCACACAAGAGATCCACTTCCTGGACACTACAGTGCTAATAAGCGATGGTCACATAAACACCACCCTATACCGGAAACCTACTGACCGCTATTCCTACCTACATGCCTCCAGCTTTCATCCAGACCAGACCACACGATCCATTGTCTACAGCCAAGCTCTATGATACAATCTCATTTGCTCCAACCCCTCAGACAGAGACAAACACCTACAAGATCTCTATCAAGCATTCTTACAACTACAATACCCACCTGCTGAAGTGAAGAAACAGATTGACAGAGCCAGAAGAATACCCAGAAGTAACCTACTACAGGACAGGCCCAACAAAGAAAATAACAGAACGCTACAAGCCATCACCTTCAGACCCCAACTAAAACCTCTCCAACGCATCATCAAGGTTCTACAACCTATCCTGAAGGACCACCCATCACTCTCACAGATCTTAGGAGACAGGCCAGTCCTTGCTTACAGACAGCCCCCCAACCTGAAGCAAATACTTACAGCAACCACACACCACACAACAGAACCACTAACCCAGGAACCTATCCTTGCAACAAAGCCCGTTGCCAACTGTGTCCACATATCTATTCAGGGGACACCATCATAGGGCCTAATCACATCAGCCACACTATCAGAGGCTCGTTCAGCTGCTCATCTACCAATGTGATATATGCCATCGTGTGCCAGCAATGCCCCTCTGCCATATACATTGGCCAAACTGGACAGTCTCTACGTAAAAGAATAAATAGACACAAATCAGATATCAAGAATTATAACATTCAAAAACCAGTCGGAAAACACTCCAATCTTTTTGGTCACTCGATTACAGACCTAAAAGTGGCAATTCTTCAACAAAAAACCTTCAAAATGAGAGACTGCTGAATTGGAATTAATTTGCAAACTGGATCCAATTAACTTGAATAAAGACTGGGAGTGGATGGGTCATTACACAAAGTAAAACTATTTCCCCATGTTTATTCCCCCCCACTCCACTGTTCCTCAGACGTTCTTGTCAGCTGCTGGAAATGGCCCACCTTGATTATCACTACAAAAGGTTTTTTCCCCCCGCTTTCCTGCTGGTAATAGCTCACCTTACCTGATCACTCTCCTTACAGTGTGTGTGGTAACACCCATTGTTTCATGTTCTCTGTGTATATAAATCTCCCCACTGTATTTTCCACTGCATGCATCCAGTGAAGTGAGCTGTAGCTCATGAAAGCTTATGCTCAAATAAATTTGTTAGTCTCTAAGGTGCCACTAGTACTCCTTTTCTTTTGCGGATACAGACTAACACGGCTGCTACTCTGAAACCTGTCAGTATCAATGCATTTCTCAGAATGCAGAGGAGACCCTAGAATTTTATTTACATGATCCAAGAGCTGGAAGTTGAAGCTAGACAAATTCAGATTGCAAATAAGGTACAATTTTTTAACAGTGAGGGTAATTAACCATTGGAAAAACATACCAAGGGTTGTGGTAGATTCTCACTATATATAGTTGATCTCTGATTATTTTTAAATCAAGATTGGATTTTTTTTTCTAAAGGAGATGTTCTAGTTAAAACAGCATTAATTCAGGGAAGTCCTATGGTGTGTTTTATACAGGAAGTCAGATTTGATTATCACAGTAGTCCCTTCAGGCCTTCTAATCTAGGAGTCTGTTGATACGGCGAGGTATGTAAGGATGTGTGTAACTTTTAAGCATGTAAGTAACCTCATTTAAGTCAATGAGACTGCTTAAGTGCATGCTTAAGTGCTTTGTTGAATCAGGAACATGTATCTATATGCTTTTTCAGTTGGCCAAGGGGAGTCACTAAAGAGTGATGCTGTTCTTTCTCTTCCCTCTCTCAGACATTTCTGGGGGCTGTATTAATTTTCTCGTCAGCTTTTCTCAGTTCCTTCTGGCCCAGAAGTGAGAGATATCAAGCTCAGATCCTGAATTTGGACTTCCCCATATAACAGCTCATTGCATTACCATAGAATCATAGAATCATAGAATATCAGGGTTGGAAGGGACCCCAGAAGGTCATCTAGTCCAACCCCCTGCTCGAAGCAGGACCAATTCCCAGTTAAATCATCCCAGCCAGGGCTTTGTCAAGCCTGACCTTAAAAACCTCTAAGGAAGGAGATTCTACCACCTCCCTAGGTAACGCATTCCAGTGTTTCACCACCCTCTTAGTGAAAAAGTTTTTCCTAATATTCAATCTAAACCTCCCCCACTGCAACTTGAGACCATTACTCCTCGTTCTGTCATCTGCTACCATTGAGAACAGTCGAGAGCCATCCTCTTTGGAACCCCCTTTCAGGTAGTTGAAAGCAGTTATCAAATCCCCCCTCATTCTTCTCTTCTGCAGGCTAAACAATCTCAGCTCCCTCAGCCTCTCCTCATAAGTCATGTGTTCTAGACCCCTAATCATTTTTGTTGCCCTTCGCTGGACTCTCTCCAATTTATCCACATCCTTCTTGAAGTGTGGGGCCCAAAACTGGACACAGTACTCCAGATGAGGCCTCACCAATGTCGAATAGAGGGGAACGATCACGTCCCTCGATCTGCTCGCTATGCCCCTACTTATACATCCCAAAATGCCATTGGCCTTCTTGGCAACAAGGGCACACTGCTGACTCATATCCAGCTTCTCGTCCACTGTCACCCTTAGGTCCTTTTTCACTGACTGTCGAACACCTAGTAAGACCTGCCAAGTTGTATCCTGCTAGTGCAGTCATGTGGTACCAAATTTTAGTGTACTACTTTTCATTGTGTCACTGATGTAAAGTTATTTTCTCTAACAAAACTGTGTTTGACAATTCTTTCAACCACTCTGAGTAAATTGGAGGTGTTTGATTCAATTTTCTGAGTATTACTCATCGGTACTTTTTTCTCAATATTCATCTATTAATTCCAGTATACAAACTTTAGGAGAGGAGTAGAACTTGCATTCAAAGGCCTTTTCATGTATTGCTATAGTGGTTTTTGAAAAAATTATGCTAAGAAAAAATTGTATGAATCACATTCATTGATGGTTGATGGCTTCTCCAGAATTTACTGTAGTTAGCTAAACTTGCTTTATTTACATGCTCTGATGTCCAGTAAAATCTGTTTTGTACTGAAAAATGTCCTATACTAGACTAAGTGTATTTCTGAAGTTCTGTCATATTTCTTCCCAATTTTTTTCTGACAAGGAGATATGTCACTTCACTTTCCCCTTATATTTTACTTTCATTTTTGGTGGGTATGACTAAGGGTTAAATCCATTTTTGTATGTATTTCTTTCAAGGTGACGTTTATTGACAAACTTCCTAATAAATTCTTCTCATGGTCACATAAGTTTATTTTCCCCCTTGTACTGTCTAATTGCTATGGTACAAATGATCATAGTAGTCTATGGAAAGTGATATGGGCAGATGCTATTTTGTGTGCAAGAGATTGAAGGGATCTCGTTTGTCAGTAGACATTAAATCTGCAACCATATATATTCAAGTTAATTCTTTCTAAAAATAAAACAAACTTGCAAATCTCAATTTGAAATGAATAAGAACTGCAAAATTCTTTGCATAAAAATTAGGTTTTCACTTTTATTTTTGCAGTTGTTACTGGAGAGCCTCACAAGCCACAAAATTTGGATCTCGATTTTGCTTTAAATCATATTTTTCATAATATTTGTATTAAGGCCTCAACCAGGATCAGGGCCTGAGTTTGCTAAATGCTGTACAGATGCAAAGGCAGACATGACTCAAGCCCTGAAAGCCTTCTCACTCAGCTTTAATAATTAGCTACCATAAGTTTTTGTCTCTGGTAACTGGGAGCTCCTTAAATCAAGACACTGTTGAAACTTCCATTGACTTCACTGAGGCCAGGATTTCACCCACTGAGACTTGATAGGTCTCAATCCAATTTAGGTTCCAATCCTGCCAATACTTATGCTCATACTTAACTTTGAGCACATCAGGGTCTAAATGGTTTGCAAGATTGGCACCATAAAGATGAGCTTTTTTGATTGTGCTTACAGTGTAAAAGTATTCAAAGCACTTGCCAAAGGCCTAATCCACTGCACTACCCATGGCAGCATGCCTCCTAGCCTGGGTAGACAGACACTATCTATGCTTGAGCCAGTGCATTACAAATAGCAAGGTGGACATGGTGGCAGCATGAGCTAGCCACCCTAATTCTGAATCAGGAGGTCAAGCAGGCTTGTACTTGGCTGGCTTGCCTGAGCCCTGCCCATGCCATAACATCTATACTGCTATTTTTAGAGTGCTAGCTGAGAGGCACACCTCAAGATGTAGTATAGACATACCCTGTGAGTCTTTCCATTGAGTTTAATGGGTTTTGGATGAGGCCCTAAACTCCACAAATCTATCCCAACACCCAGAGGGCTCTGTATAAAACCTAACAAAGATTTTCTGAGGGCAGTGTCCTTTTTGATTTTTCCAAAGTCCTGGTCTGAGGTAGAGGGGAGATTATAGGTGTTTCATCTACATGGTGGTGACTTCTAATTTTAATTTAAAATCGTGTCTTCTTAATCTTTGTCTTCTGAGTTCTTAATGACAGGTTTCAGAGTAACAGCCGTGTTAGTCTGTATTCGCAAAAAGAAAAGGAGTACTTGTGGCACCTTAGAGACTAACCAATTTATTTGCGCATAAGCTTTCGTGATGCATCCGATGAAGTGAGCTGTAGCTCACGAAAGCTCATGCTCAAATAAATTGGTTAGTCTCTAAGGTGCCACAAGTACTCCTTTTTTTTTTGAGTTCTTAATGTTGACTTGAAAAATAAACCACCAACCCCCCTAATTGTAAATGCTAGCCAGACAAGTGTGCCATTAAATCATGTACAGTCAACACAGGGTGGGCAATAGAAGGGGTGAGAGCTCATATTCTTTAAACAGGAGACCTTAATAAGAGGTTGGAAGGAACATAAGTAAGGCAAACTTACCCCAATATATTTAGAAAATTAAATTCCATAGTCTTCATGCATGACAAGTCCTAGCATCTAAGTTTTAGGGATAAGTCAAGCCTTAGAAGTTTTTCGGTTACAAATGAAACAATTATTTTGAGGTCCTAGCAGTACCAAAAGCCAAGAGGATGCTGTGACTTCGTTTGTGGGTACTGTAAGCAGATATAGGCAATTAGCTGGCCAGGAGAGCCAGGGGCCACCACTAACAGCACAGCAGGGACTGCCAGCAAATGTATATGAGCTACATGGGCTAGGCAGAATGCCAGCATAAGGAGGCCCTGTGAATATTTTCTTTTCCATTTTTAAAAAATAGCCGTTGTAATTGTAGCTACACATGGGCAGGAGAGGGGAAGGTGGGGCATGAAGGTAAAAAATGCAGTTTGACATTTTTGGAAATTACAATAATGCACGCTTTGGAATATTTATACTTTAAGAAAGTAAAAAAAAAGTTTCACCCAGCTCTAACTGTAATTATTCAGCTATGAATTGAGGTAAAAATCCCAAAGGGGAGACAGGTTTCAGAGTAGCAGCCGTGTTAGTCTGTATTCGCAAAAAGAAAAGGAGTACTTGTGGCACCTTAGAAACGAACCAATTTATCTGAGCATAAGCTTTTGTGAGCTACAGACCACTTCATCAGATGCATTAAGTGGGGAGACACATGCTTCTAGTAGGGTAGGATTGCTTATTTAGGCAGATTGTCTAACTGTTAAATAATTCCAGACTTTTCTTGATCTAATCCTAATAAATAATCAGGCTGAAAATGGGAGACTGTTTACTGCATGATGATCATGAACAAGAAATATGTTGTCAGATTTATAATAGTGAAGCTGAGCACTTTAACGGTACAAAATGGAAGTGTTTGACATTAGGAAAGTTGACTGTATAGAGTTCTGTAGAATTCTACAACCCCTATGAAATCACCAGCAGACCAGTGGAAAATATTTAAGAAACATTTGGAGGGGCTGCAATGAAATTCATCCTATTTAAACAGGAAAAGGAGAAACTGGGGCCAATGTGGTTAAGGGAGGATGTAAAGAGTTAGCATAAGCAAAAGGCTTTTAAATAGTATAAACAATCTGGAAAGGAAAAAGAGTGGGAGTCTTAAAAAAGACGGAAGTTAAGAATAAAGGAACAAAAGAACAGCGTTGAATTATAGGGGATATTTCAACTAACAATAAAAGTTTCTTTGAATACATCCCATTTGCAGTAAACAGAAGGAAAAGTTATTGGCCACAAAAACTAATTGTGAATAATTCAGTACAAAAGATGAGGCAAATGGCAGATTTGTTAGACATTTATTTTACTTTACAAAGTAGAAAAAGGAATTAGAGTTGTTTAAAACTGGGAATATTTTCCCAGTATGATCAGGGAATTAGATAATATGTATAGATAGAAATGACTGGGAAAAGATTATACACTGTAAAAGTCCAGGGGTTTGAATCACCACCATTGCAAAGTGCATTTCCCTGAAACAGCAGGAATTCATCTCTGGGAAAGAGTAGGTAGTGTCTGCATCACTGCTTTCCTTTAGGTACAGATGGTGCTCAACAAATCCCACTTTTACACCAGTTTAAGAATGGATGTAAAGAGCAACCAGAGCAAGCCACTTACAGTGCACAACAAGATATTTTATTGACTCTACAAAAGGAATGAGATTACATGGGTTTCAGTGTCATCTACTGAAACCTTACCTATTAATTATTTACATATATTCAAGTAGGACACTAACAGTCCAAAGGATCCAATAAATCCTCTTGACCACACCCCCTCTCAGGCTGGCACTGTTTTTGCAAGTATGCTCTCAAGCTGTGCGAAGACCTCCAGGCACACCTGTGGTTGCAGGTACCTTGTGCTCTTATGATTCCTTCTTCCCATTCTCAAATTAACATTCTGTTGATTAAAATAATGACAACCCACAGCTAAATCTAACCTTGGGTCCACAGAATATTATCGGTGAATTCTAGAGTATTTATATGCTCATGCAGGTGACGGGGCTTCCTTCCATCACTTCCCTTTTGTAGTCCTGTAGGCCTCATTATTAGGAATTTTTTCCTGTCTTCAACCTGAATTTTCCATTGTTTGATTTCATCTGGTTGCACTGTCTGCGTTTCTAAGCATTGCTAATGTGCCTATCACAATAGTTTCTAAGCATTCCTATAGGACCACCTACATGATTCCTTTCTCCACAGAAACTAAGAAATGGTCATGGATGTTTATTTCCTCTGACTTGTCTCCCATGCTGACAGGCTGGATTCTAGAAGTTGGAGATAGGAAGTGTAACCCTCCCCAGGGGTATCCAGGGCTGTGAGGCATCTTGCTACCACCTACTCTTAGTGGAGGAAGCTTTGTCTGTGCCTGCAGTGGGTTGGCCCCTCTATTCCACTGGCCCCGGGCAACACAAATACTCCCCTCTAGGTCTAGGCAGGCCTCTTCTCTCTACAGGTTAGCTATAGACACACTCCAAACCCTCTGAGTGTCTCTAGCATGTCTAATTGCTATTCACTGAATACTCCCAGTGTTCACAGAGTCATTACTCCCAAAGGAACAGTACACCCCAGCTGACCAGTTACACCTCAGATCACCACTGTGCTCAACTCACAGCACTTTGATAAGTTTATCGTGAATACAAGCACAAGTTTATTTAACAAAGAATAGAGATTCAAGTGACAGCAAATGGAAGGATTGGAATCAAAGTTACATTAAAAATGCACTCTAGAGCCTTGAATTAATTAATTAGCTGTTCTCAAGTCTGATGACCTATTGCTCACCAGCATTTTTAGCCATCCAGGTTGTGATCTCTCTTTCATGAGAGGAGCCACACTCTTAGCTTGTCTCCTAGGTGAAGATAAAATCTTGTCCCCTCTCCTCCTGATGCAGACAATTGTCTCTTACTCCAGGAAGTCCCTTCTTCAGAGACTTCTCTTGGAGGTTGTGATGGGGTGCCCATCCCACACAAGGCCTGAAAGGGTTAAAGTGGCTCAACCATTAAACTGAAAGGCTGCACTTGGGGAAGAGCTAGGGATTGAAGGACTGATTGAAGAGGAAGCTCAGCTGGATGGAACAGAAGGGGCGTCTATAAAGCTGAGACTAGACAGGAGTTACAGTGAGTGCGTGCGTGCGTGCCTGCAAGCAATTCCTGTTCTAGTTAGAGTGAGTGAAGGCAAGGCAGGAAGTAGTCTAGGTATACAGCAGTAAGGGATAGAACTGTGCACACCATGACTGCTTTTTGTAGGGTTCCAGGGGTTGGAACCAGTGTAGAGGGTGGGCCTGAGTTCCCCTATCTGCCACTGGGGAAGTGGCACTGTTAGGGGCAGTGAAAAAGAAGACTGCCTAGGGCAGTGGGTCCTGTGAGACTTTGATGCATGTGATTTCACTGAAAGGGATAACCACAGTGACCTGGCTGGAGGGACAAGCTGCAAAGTAGGAGCACTTGAGTCTTGAGAGAGAGAGAGAGAGAGAGAGTGCAACTGCAGAAAGAGGTGATGGCCTGGTAGAGCTAATCACTCGATGTGGCCAGAAGGAGATACTCCAAAGGTGAGTAGAGCACCTTGTGACAGGGTTCCTTTCTTTTTATAAAATTCTCAGACTTGCACCTGTTCCAGACAGTAAACATAGCCTCTCTCCCTTTGGTGAACTATTATGTATATATCTGACCCATAAAAATCCCTATAAAACTCTGCACCCTTTGTGCCCTCTGTCAGTTGGCACCAAGAAGTTCCTGAGTCACAGGAAGACACTTCAGTTTACAAATGACTTTCTAGACCAGTTATATGTATATTTTAATACAGTAATTGCCCAGATCTTTTTAGCCATCTATATTTTGTACTGGAGGATTTTATAAAAATGCTTTGCAAAAATTCAGTGGGAGACTGTTAAATATGTTTATGAAAAGCTAATAGGAGCAAATTTATCATCCTATATTTCATTTCATCAGATTGAACTTTGAAAAAATTGAAGTAAAATGCCATTGGTTATCAAACGCAATATGCCATTCTGTGCAAGTAGACAGCCTTTTCAGTTTCAACCTTTTCTTAACATGTGTGAAAACAAATTGTTAGTTCATATTTGCATCATTCCTTCAGCTAAACTTAATGATACACAGATATTTCCCCTTTCTTTCCTTTGGTAAGCCTCCTCCAAGGATGCAAAAAAAAAAAAAAAAAAGCTTTGAAATGCAAAACCTACAATCTCAACAAATGTACTTGGAAGTCTTTTATAAATAACCTCCATAACCACATCTTGTTTAAGTCAACTAAACTATGAAATATGTTGCATAATCCCAGAAGAACCTTTTGCTGTAACTATGCCAGCTCATGATTTATAAAAGTATACAACAAATTGTTTGCTTTCACTGACACCATAGTATTTTAGAGTCAGATGCTCTTTTTTCTGGACTAGCCAGTGACAGCAGGATTATTTTCACAGGTGTAACAGTATGATTTGATCTTTTAACAGCCTCTCAGTTTCCCTTAAATTCATGATGATCTAGTTAGTAAGGCATGCTCGTGGATAAAGAATCTGAGCCTTACTACAAGTAGTTTTTAGTGGTGTTTTTGTAGTAGTGGTGTTTTTCGCCCTCCAAAATATCCATCATTTTCACACACAGGAAGCATTGCAGACAAGTGAGCATCTAATATACAGGATATATGAAATGAATGGAAATTTTGATCATTCATGAAGTGACTTGTAGGACTCTTGTGTTACAATATGACTACAAAGCATAGGACAAAATGGGGACTGATATAACACTAACACCTCAGTCTGAAGGGTGATTCGGTCTCACCTCTTAGTCCCTGCCCTGAAGTCTGTCTTTGCATATGCTTGCACAAAATATGCAGACCTTGCAGTAATCCCACCAATTTGAAAGACAATCCCTGGTACTGTGACAGGCAGAGAAGCAGAAAAACCTGCTACAGCTCATCAGAGAGCAGGCACAGATGCAACAACAGTTAGTACAGAATCTGATGAATCCCAGTATGGAGACTGAGTTGTACACAGGGAGTGACCATGAAAGATGGACCTAACGGATGACCCGGACGCATTCCTGCTAACATTTGAAAGGGTAGCTACAGGAGCTGGATGGGGTAAAGAAACATGGGCCCCCTATCTCTGTGGAGAAGCTCAGGTATCTTGCATGGTCCTGAGCAAGGAACAGGCCTTGGATTATGATGTTATGAAGGCAGCCATTTTAGATTGGGTAGAGCTCTCTGTGCCCCTCCCCCCAGAAAAACCAACCAAACAAAAAAAACCCAGCAGAAATTGTGCTTGCTAGATGAGGGGGTACAATCCAGGGCATATGTGATAAAGGTAACAAACTCGGCAATCTGCTGGCTGAGGCCAGATATTCGAACTGTGGGGAAAAGTATTGACCTAAGAGTACTGGAACAATTTCTCCAGAGCTTCCCTGAGAATACCAAAGCCTGGATAAGGCAGCACCAGCCCAACAACCCTGAAGACCATGATTAAACTCTCAGGATTGTTCCTAGAAGCTAATTTTCCCAGAAGAGAGGCCTGACCAGCTATGGGTCCAGAGCCGGGGAGCAGGAGAGGTGAACTGAAAAGCCATGATAAGAAAAAGGAGGAGGCAAAAGGAACTCTTTCAGAGAATTGGGGAATAGTGTGTGATATGGATGTGGAAGGCCAGACCATATTAAAAAAGGGCGGGGGGCTGCTCTGAGAAGGAATGCAGACTTGCAAAATTCTGCAGATGGACTGGGACTCTCAGGGATGAGATAAAAAGGAAAGCACCTACCGTTGCTGTCAAGGTTCCTTCCCCACTCTGAACTCTAGGGTACAGATGTGGGGACCTGCATGAAAGACCCCCTAAGCTTATTCTTACCAGCTTAGGTTAAAAACTTTCTCAAGGTATAAACTTTGCCTTGTCCTTGAATCCTATGCTGCCACCACCAAGCGTGTTTAAACAAAGAACAGGGAAAGAGCCCACTTGAAGACGTCTTCCCCCCAAAATATCCCCCCAAGCCCTACACCCCCTTTCCTGGGGAAGGCTTGATAAAAATCCTCACCAATTTGCATAGGTGAACACAGACCCAAACCCTTGGATCTTAAGAACAAGGAAAAAGCAATCAGGATCTTAAAAGAAGAACTTTAATTAAAGAAAAAGTAAAAGAATCACTTCTGTAAAATCAGGATGGTAAATACCTTACAGGGTAATCAGATTCAAAACATAAAGAATCCCTCTAGACAAAACCTTAAGTTACAAAAAGACACAAAAGCAGGAATATACATTCCATTCAGCACAACCTATTTTACCAGCCATTTAACAAAAGGAAATCTAATGCATTTCTAGCTAGATTGCTTACTAACTTTTTACAGGAGTTCTGAAGAGCATTCCTGATCTGTTCCTGGCAAAAGCTTCACGCAGACAGACAGACCCTTTGTCCCCCCCCCCACCTCCAGCTTTGAAAGTATCTTGTCTGCTCGTTGGTCATTTTGGTCAGGTGCCAGCAAGGATATCTTAGCTTCTTAACCCTTTACTGGTGAAAGGACTTTGCCTCTGGCCAGGAGAGATTTTATAGTTCTGTATACAGAAAGGTGGTTACCCTTCCCTTTATATTGATGACAGTTGCTATTAAGATGGGAAGGAGGTGCCCAAGAAGAGTTGTGGACACTTCCTTGGGATGCTCATTGATCCAGTGGGATTTAGTGAAGCGCCATTGGAGGCTCCCAGGGCAGAAGTTAGGTGGAAGCAGGTACAGGTAGTAGAGAGGTTACCCCAACTAGTCATAGTGGGTACGGACTGGAGCCCCTTCCTGTATAGAAAGAAAGCTGGTGGCTGGAGCCCTACATGGGTAAAAAAGGCCAAATGAGGAAAGAGGAAGAAGGGCCTGAGTCAGCAGAATCAGACCACCCTAGATACAACCCAGGAGGAAAATAGAACTGGCCAGAAAAATAGCATGAGGAAAAAGAAAAGGTAGAACTAGGCTTGGGAAAGAAGAGCAGCCCACACTCAGTCCTAGGAATTGAACAGCCCTGCGAATCTGCATCACAGGAAGGGTGACAGGAGAAATGCCATTACCCAAAGGCTAGACCATGGGACTAGGAGAACCAGAGGCCTTAAGGTAAGGAGGAGAATGGGGGACAACAGCAGGCCCTACCTCAACACAAGGAGGAAGAAGACAAGGAGAGTAGGCCTATAGGCTGCCCATGGTGCAAAATCTGTGGGCTGAGACTGAATTATGGGGATGTGATTTCAGAGGGTGGAGACTGGAAGGACCCGGAAAAGGTAGCCTATAAGACCACGCTAGGGGCAAACAGCAATGTGAAGAGACAAGTGCCTCCTACAAGGATGGGGTGGGGGTGGGGAATCTTGCTCTTAGGTAAGCAGGGGAGATGAGTGACACAGTGCTGATACCTAATAGATAGCTCAGCACTCTGATCACTGTAGCCTCAATTAGTTTCCCCAATCATGGCTGGCTGAGGAAATAGGGAGGAATGAGCTAGTTGGAAGGGAAGCTGGGTGAGTTAAGGAACTAAATGGCCCATCAGATGATTAGGTTGATAAAAGGTGGGAAGGAATTGTTACTTGGGGTCAGGGTGTAAACAAGGCTAGCTATGCCCAGACTGAAGAAGATCTGTTCATCAGGGCCCTGGGAGCGGGGAAAAAAGGGCTGAAGATAATAGGGTCATAGGTGTCAGACTTGACTGTGCAGGTGTTGGTGGAGGGGACTTGAATAAACTAATATGGTGTGGACACTAAAAGAGGAGAATCTGAGCAGTTTCTGTGGTAATCAAGAATGGGGGACGGGGGGCAAGCCGCATTACAGCTTTGCACAGTTTGTCCCCAATCCTGACAGAAGTCTGGATGCTGCTGTAAGATCAGTAATAATTTCTCACTATACTATATTATTGCTCTTCTTTTGAGAACCTCCACTTCTATCTCCATATTTATGATAGTCACAGGTCTGGCCTTGGAACTGCTATCACATGCTCAACCAATAGTCCTCTCTTGTGGATTCAACACTCCCTGGCATGAAATCAGCTGATGTTACATTACTGCCTCAGGCTTTGGGCTGGCTGCTTTCACCCCGACTATGCTACTGCCTTTGAAACTGCAAAACAGATTTTTATGCTCAAATCTGATTTCACAGAGCCAGAACATTTTTAGAAAACATTTCCTTTCAAAATGTTTGCTCTCTGATTCTAATTTATAAAATGGAGAAATAAACATAATCCGTCACAACCAAACAAAATCCTCTTCAGAAATGGACCAGCTGAAGTATACACTTCCAAATCATCTCCCTCACATCAGCAAGCTTTGTCAGAGAACCATTAACTGCTATACTCTGAGGTCCTAATGGACTTCTCCTTTGGTCCATCACTAGTCAGCCATTGCTGTAAAAGTCTCTCTTTTTGAAGCCATTTTGTGTTTCTAGTCTGTTCAGTTTCTTTTTCCCCCTTGAGTCAACATGGTACTGGAGCACCAATAAGATCGGATGCTTTGGCTTTCAGAACCCTGCTGTTATGATTTATAAACCCTTCTGTCATATAAACCGTCTTCCAGCAGGGATAGTGACATTCTTCATTGGCATGTAGCGATTTGTTGGTTTTATCCAACCCATCAAGGGGACACTTGTATGGTGCCTGGAGCTGCTTTCCATGGCACAAATCATATAAATCAAATACATCATCAAAGCAACTAAGACAAGTGATGGATATGATTCATGCCCAGTAAATCTTTTTTTAAAAAAACACCTAGAATTTCAATATTTTAACTTTCCTTAATATTTTCCATGCTGCAGGTTCTCAAGTTCAAAGGTTTCCTGTCAGTAATACACACAATGCAAAGTTATGACACGTGAAAAGAGAGAGGCAACTTTTTTTTTTTAAAACTAGACGTCTTGGTGAAGACTGGTCACCTCTTTTGTGCCTCCATCGAAGTGAGTAATCAGCAAGTAGAGAGTCCATCAATGGTTCTAGCCTTAAAATCACAAAAGTTTGGAGGCTTGCTGAAGACTATATAAGAGGGATTATTTTCTTTCTTGGCATTCCTTGAAGATGACAGAGTTCTGGGTCCTGAAGTTCTGAAATTCATACTAATTTGTCCTTTACATGTTAGCTGATACTTCTCACCCCACTGATGAAAGAGCCCTACCTACTAAAAATGCTAGAATAATTTCACACTTTTTTTTGTTAGCTGTGAGGTTACAGCTCAATATGAAAAGTTTGAAAACAGAAAGGAATGTTTTCCT
Source organism: Caretta caretta (assembly GCF_965140235.1). NCBI lineage: Eukaryota > Metazoa > Chordata > Testudines > Cheloniidae > Caretta > Caretta caretta. The sequence goes on from NC_134210.1 coordinate 77,336,432, forward strand.
GGAAAAGAGTGTTTGATTTGGCAAGTACTTATGAAAAGATCACAGATTATAAGAAAATGGATCCAATTATTTTATACCTCTGCTTTCTATTAATGTATTACACAGACACAAGACAACCATTCTCAAGCAATCAGGAGACCCAATAAATAAATATTATTTGGATATTATCTATGTGTACATTCTGTTCCCATATACGATTAGCTCTCCATCGTGCTTCTGGATTTTTCTGATGTGGTAGCAGTTTGTGTAAATTTACACATTCTTTGTACTTTTGTTCTCCTTTGCCTATCCTTCATTGATCCAAACATTTGACTTTCATCTGTTATCTCTGGAATCTAAATAAATAGTTTAAAAATAATATTTACACACAGCAAATAGCCAAAAACTTGGCTACTGTGATAGCTTCAGCCTCTTCCTGGGGGTTTGTATAGCCTGAGATTAATTTGGTGCCTTGTGTGTTATATTTCTGAAACGCTAAGTGAGTTTCTTAGCTTCCTATACAGATGCACTTAAATCTAGAATTCCACTTATTTCTGATTCCATGGTTGTTCACAATAATTTACAGCCTTTCAGCCACTTCCACAACGGGTGCCTGAACACTTTCCTAAAAGTGCAACTTTCTCTGACCATGGCCCAGTGTTCTATTGAAATATTTTATGCCAAAGGCTGAATATGAACTTGCAGACCATTTTGAAAAGATACAGAAATCCAGTTCTAGGTAGTCTTTTTAACACAGAGAGTCCTCAGGCATACAGTTTTACTGTGAATTCTTTAATTGCAGGCAACTCTCATATATTCTCCATAAAGAATATATATAAATCCTTTTTGAAATAAATATTTCTAAGTTGTGTTAGAAATATAATAGCATGCTGTTATAAAACAATAAATGGGAGTATAGGAATTCTCTAATACATTATTTTACAGAATGCTGCTTTTTAGATGGACTTTTGATCCTCTTGTGTGAGGTGTAACGTATCCCTGTGCTGCAGACCATCACAGTTACAAGATAAATTACACAACCATCACACTTACTTGATAAATTACACAAAGACCTTGAAATGTGGCATTAGAACCCTGTTCCTTCAGCTCCAAAAAACACAGGCTTCTACTTCTTCATATGAAGGAGACTCCCCTTGGCCCCAAATCCAGTGATTACTGAGGGAAGAGTTATTTGAAATTACCTGAACTTCCCATGTTTGTTTACCTCAATGCTAATCCAATGTTGAAATCCACATAGATTCTATCTACAGATCACTCCTAGCATGTACCAGTACTAAAGGCTCAAGGTAACTAAACGGTACTATAACCCTTCAATATAATATCCTTACTGCCTTGTCAATATGTGCATGTGTGTGCTGGTTGGTAATGTTGGGGTACAAGTACAGGCCAACTCACTGTCTATCCGCTAATAGAGTAAATCCTGTTAGCCAGTGGAAATTGTGCAAATAATCAGGGTAACTCCCTGAGAATGATCATTAGAGTCCTGTTTAAAATTTATGAACCTGCAGTATGTGTTATACTGGGCACAACCAAAGACTAATTCTCTCCTTTATAAATACATAAATGCATGCTCACTGAGAGATGTATATGTATAAAATTGAACAGAAAGTTTTTACTGGAACTGTTAGTAAAAGAAGAACAAATCTTTTGATCACTCTCTCTCTTCTGTCCCCTCTACCCTTCACTCCCACCCTGAATTCTGTGGTTAAAAAGATGCCATTATGCCAGTTTCCAGTAAGTATGACAAACTGTTCTAATTAAGCCATTTAAAACAACAGTTTTATTGCAAACATATGTGAAAACAAATGTGTTTCTAAATTAATTTTCCATTGCTCATTTGTGCAAATTAGACAGTTTCAAATCAATTTAAATGTGATTTAGGAAAATTAGAATTGCTAAGACCCACTATTTTGTGACAAGAAAATAAGTTCTTGTTATTTGAAATATGTATCTGTAATGCATGCTTAAATGAATGGGTTTTTTTTTAATTCAACCATCATAACTATTTTAACTACAGTAATTTGTAAATATTTTAATTTAGGGACAATGAATAACCTGTGACTTACCATGCAGGACTTTTAAAACTAGTAAATTCAGATAAGAAACGTTTTTAAGATTGTAATTCAATTGATCTAGCATGACACGCTGTTTAAGTACTACTCTAAGGATCTATTGATGTCTTCATTATAAAGTCATTTTAAGGGGGTTATTATTCAGCCAGTGTTTGTGGTATTATCTCCAGTTTGAAGTCACAATTAAGTAGGAGATAGCTGCAGAAACTTCTAAATTACAAATTAAAATAGCATGAAAATGAAGAAGTTGTTGGAAATGTACTTTAGGAAATCATTTTTTTAAAGCACATAGCATAAAAATGAATAGAAACAATGAGCAATGCAAAAAAAGCAAAAGCTGGGCTGTGTGGGTGATGAGGTATTGCACATTCCAGAAATAAGTGTTCTGTATATTGGTGCACATATAGAATCTATAACTATCATTTTTCAAAAATGTGCAAAGCACACAATCTGTATACAGTTACAGAAAATGATTCAAGTACAGCATGAGGTAAACTGTGTTAACTGAAACAGTGTTCCAGGTCAACATGGAGGGGCAAAAAAGAATGGACAATAACTTTCCAATTGAATGGAGAACCTGTCAATTAACTTGAAACAACAACCCAGGCCAGCATACTATCAGAAAATCAAAAATAAAACTGATCTAGAATATGCAAAAATCAAGTTCACAACATAAAGTGGAGAGAAGTTGCCAGTGATTGGGATAGCAAGTACATATTTATGTAAAGACCATGTGAGGTTATGAAACTTTCTAACTAGGTGTATAAATTCAGCCTCTCTAGGAGATTAAAATGTATCATCATCATCATCCAGCGTTTGGGGCAGCAACGAAGCTCCTCCAACTGCTGTCTGTTTCTGGCGAGTCTTTCAGTGGTTCCCCAGCTACCCCAGGTTTTTCAGTTTGGCTTCCACAGCTCTTCGCTATGTTTTCGGGCAGCCTCGTTTTCGCTTGCCATCAGGTGTCCATCTTATTGCTACTCTGGTGATGGAATCAGTTTCCATCCGAAACACATGGCCAATCCATCTCCAATGCCTCCTGGCAATAATGGTGCTCATATCATCTTGGCTGCACTGTGTCAATAGATCTTCGTTTGAGATTGTTCTAGACCAAAAGATACAGAGGATTTTTCTGAGGCAGGTTGTATGGAATGAAGACAGTTTGGGCATGTCATACTTTTTCATTCCCCAGCATCCTGCACTATAAAGTAATGTTGAAAGTACGTAGCTCTGATAAATCTTGAGTTTGGTTTTGGTTTTGTATGTTGATGATTTCCAGACTGTATTTAAGCTCCTGAAGGTGTTCCTGGCTTTATTTATTTTGTTCTGGATGTCCTAGCTTGTTCCACCACCCTGGCTGATGGTACTGCCCAAGTATGTGAATGTTTCTACTTGGTGAGAACATAATCCTCTATCCATACTGGTGATGGTGAGGCAATAGTAAAGGTCATATAATCTGTTTTATTGCAGTTGATTTTTCGGTCCAATTTGCTGGCGGGATGTTTTTTCTTGTATATGGTGTTGGGTATGTGACAGGAGAGAGAGATCATCTGCAAAATCCAGATCTTCAAGCAATGAGAAGGGTGTCCATTTAATGCCTCTTGGCATGCATTCTGTTGTACGCTGCATTTCCCAGTCAATGGCAATGTTGAAGAGGATTGCAGACATGACACACCCCTGATATACTCCTGTTTTGACTTCAAAACTGAGCTCACTGTGATCAACACTGCGTGTGAAGTTGAAATAAAAGCTTTTGATTATGTTGATTATACAGACAGGGATTCCATATGCCCGCAGAATGTGCCATAGGCTGGTCCTGTGAATGCTATCAAAAGCCTTCTCAAAGTCTATGAAATTTATGTAGAGTTGCCATTGCCATTCTAAGCACTGTTTTATTATGTTTTGTAGAGTGAAGATCTGGTCTGTGCATCCATGCCCTTTCCTAAAACCAACTTGCTGTTTTCTGAGAATGCTATTGACTGCCTCTGATATACAATGGACTATAATCTTACACAATACTTTGCTTGGCACAGACAAAAGTGTGATACCAACACCGGTTATTACAATCACTGAGAGTTCCTTTCTTTTGGTATCTTCACTATAACCCCGTTGGTCCACTCATCTGGCACGTTTTTCCTTTCCCAGACTGATGTACATAGAGGGGCCAGGATAGATGCTGCTAACTCAGGATTTCATAGAATCATAGAATAACAGAGTTGGAAGGGACCTCTGGAGGCCATCTAGTCCAACCCCCTGCCCAGAACAGGACCAATCCCAACTAAATCATCCCAGCCAGGGCTTTGTCAAGCCTGACCTTAAAAACTTTTAAGGAAGGGGATTCCACCACCTCCCTAGGTAACGCATTCCAGTGTTTCACCACCCTCCTAGTGAAAAAGTTTTTCCTAATATCCAACCTACACCTCCCCCACTGCAACTTGAGACCATTACTCCTTGTCCTGTCATCTGCTATCACTGAGAATAGTCTAGATCCATCCTCTTTGGATCCACCTTTCAGGTAGTTAAAAGCAGCTATCAAATCCCTCCTCATTCTTCTCTTCCGTAGACTAAACAATCCCAGTTCCCTCAGTCTCTCCTCATAAGTCATTTTGACTTATGACCCCTAATCATTTTTGTTGCCCTTCGCTGGACTCTCTCCAATTTCTCCACATCCTTCTTGTAGTGTGGGGCCCAAAACTGGACACAGTACTCCAGATGAGGCCTCACCAATGTCGAATAGAGGGGAATGATCACGTCCCTCGATCTGCTGGCAATGCCCCTACTTATACACCTCAAAATGCCATTGGCCTTCTTGGCAACAAGGGCACACTGCTGACTCATATCCAGCTTCTTGTCCACTGTAACCACTAGGTCCTTCTCTGCAGAACTGCTGCCGAGCCATTTGGTCCCTAGTCTGTAGCGGTTCATTGGATTCTTCCGTCCTAAGTGCAGGACTCTGCACTTGTCCTTGTTGAACCTCATCAGATTTCTTTTGGCCCAATCCTCCAATTTGTCTAGGTCCCTCTGTATCCTATCCCTACCCTCCAGCGTATCTACCACTCTTCCCAGTATAGTGTCATCCGCAAACTTGCTGAGGGTGCAATCCACACCATCCTCCAGATCATTAATGAAGATACTGAACAAAACCGGCCCCAGGACCGACCCTTGGGGCACTCCGCTAGATACCGGCTGCCAACTAGACATGGAGTCATTTATCACTACCTGTTGAGCCCGACAATCTAGCCAACTTTCTACCTACCTTGTAGTGCATCCATCCAGCCCATACTTCTTTAAAGATTTACCTTGAACAATTCTGCATTCAAGTTATGCTTGCCAGGAGCTTTCCCATTTTTAAGGATTTTTAAGGATTTGATGGCTTGAATGATCTCTTTCTTAGTTGGGGTGTCTGTGTTGATATCAAGATCTTCTTCTGCCTCCTGGATGTTTGCTTCCTCTTTAGGTGGGTCCCTGTTAAGCAGTTCTTTGAAATGCTCTGTCCAGAGCATTTCTTGTTCTTTTTCAGTTATTAGGTGGTGGTCTTGTTTGTCCCTGATGAGAGTGTTTATTGGTGTCTGCCATTTGCCACTGATAAGCCATGTCATTTTGTAGATCGGTCCTTGTTGACCATGAGCAGCTGCATCCTCTGCTTGTGTTGCCAGATTATCAATATAATGCAGTTTGTCCACTCTCACAGGGTGTTTGACCTCCCGGTGTGCCTTGCTATACTGCTCGCGGTATTTGTCCTTTAGCTTCTGGGATTTTGTGTCTAAAACTTTTTTCTTCTCCTCTGGTTTCTATGGTGTTCCATGTGCTGGGTGTAATCCACTCCTTCCTTCTCCTCTGCTTGTAGCCTAGACAGACTTCACTGCAATGTTTTATAAATTTTGGTTACTTTATCCCACTTCTTGCTGATCTCCTCATCTGCATTCCCCTCCACTTCATCAAGGTTTGCAAGAGCTTGAAACCTGTTCTTTAACTGCAGAACGAAGGCTTTCAGGGTATTTTATTTTATTGTATTTCAGGGTACTTTAGTTTGTCAATGTCATAATGTCCATGTTCCTTGTTTGGTGGACCCACAATTCTCAGTTCCAGCTTGATGGAGGCTGTCACAAGGTGGTGATCACTGCCAACATCTGCACCCCTTCTCACTTTCACATCTGTCAGCGAGCGTTGCCATTTGCCATTGATCCAGATATGGTTAATCTGGTTCTTATCTCTGCCATTTGGATAATACGTCAGCTTGTTAATTTCACTATGTTGAAATAGGGTTCCGCCAATGACTAGGTCATTCATATTACAGAAATCAAGAAGCCTCTCTTCATTTTCATTCATGGTGCCACACCCATGTCTTCCCATTGCTCTGTTGTTTGTGTTGTCCTTACCGATCTTGGCATTTAGGTCTCCCATGACGATAGTTAGGTCGTGGCGTGGTACTCTCTCCATCTGCGTCTGTAATGTAAGGTAGAATTTGTCCTTTACTTCTTCATCACTGTCATTTGTTGGAGCATAACACTGAATCAAGGTGATATTATGTTTTCCTTTCAGTCTGGCTCTCACACGTCTGCTGCTGATGGACTTCCATTCAAGCAGGGAATGCTCCACTCCCTTCTTCAAAAGGATGGCAACACCCTCATTGTGTTGTCCATCATCCCATCCAGAATACAGCAAAGTTTCTCCCAAGGCTGTTGTTAATCTTCCTGATCCCGTCCATCAGCTCTTGCTGACACCCAGGATGTTTAAGATGGAGCGTCTCATCTCTGCTGTGACCTAAGCTAAGTAGATTAAAATTTATACCTTTGACAATTTTTTTCCAAATGGACATCCTGTCTGAACTAAATAAAAGTTAACATGCAAAAAATCTCTCTGGTGTGTTTTGAAATTGGTGACAGTGCAGGCACACAACCTTGAGGTTTATTACTCCACCTAGAGTAGGAAAATTCCATCTGAAGTGAGACCAGCTATAGAAGGAATTAAAATGGATGGAGGAAAATATATTGTAAGTGTCCATGAACTGAAGTGGCTATATCCAATGGTGCTGGTAGAAAATAAGTCTCTGACAATGGGTCTGATCAAAAGAAACTTAATAATTCTATAGAGAATTCTTTCTACTCCCAACTGTGGCAGAAATAAGTAAAACATCAGTTGGAGTGAATATTTTAATATTTTGGACACATTCCAGGGAATTTGGCAAATGGAACTTTCCACATCTAGAGCTAACCACCACATTTGCTACAGAACTTGGTTTTTCTGCAGTTACAACTTAGCATCTAAATGCACCAGGCAAGTCTGTTTGTCCAGGTAATAATATGGCTCCTACCATCATAGTATTTGAGTGCCTCCCAACTACTTAAAGATACAAAATACACTGATAGTATCTTGTTTTCTTTCCAGCCTATAAAAGCATCCCTCTCAAATGCCCAATCTATGAGTGTCTGACAGAAGTATCTTAAATGTGTGACAAATGATCAAAATACAGAACATCTGAGTCATGGTGTATGTTGCACCATAACTGACAGATTATAATGGTTTTAACTTTCTCATTGTGTGAAATGAATAAACCAATTTGTTTAAAAAAGAAAATAGGAAAAAAACCCACACAAATTCTATCTTGTGCCACCATGGAAGCCTACCGCATGACTCACTAGGAGGCTCTGAACCCAGAACTGACCCCTATCATTTGAGCTAAAGGAATGTGTGATCCTCCTGAGGACTAGCTAGGAGGGGGGATGTGACATACACACCGTGTCAGTGGGTTAAATGACTATTTGCTAGACAATAGTGGAATGTTGGGGATCAGGATACCACTCCTGGTCCTAGAGAGAAGGGTTAGCTAGTGGTTAGACCAGCGGCAACCCATGCTTGCGCTATTAAGTGTTTAAGTGCACAGAAATACAAGCAATAGTCAGTGGAAGAGTATAACTTAGAATTTATGGGCTCCTGGCTCTCTGCAGTGTATCCTCTCCCAAGCCAAAGCGTCTTTAGAAAGTGAATCTTTCACTTTCCTTCTTCCTCTTTCATTGCCTGGCTTGGCCATTCTGCAGAATAAGGAAGCTGAGTCACCCAAAACATACCATTCCAGGACAATTGACTTCTGCATAGAAGATATAGCTTGTTTTTTTTTTTTTGTTTTTTTTTTAATTTTTTTAACAAGAAGTAATGGTCTCAAGTTGCAGTGGAGGAGGTTTAGGTTGGATATTAGGAAAAAAAACTTTTTCACTAGGAGTGTGGTGAAGCACTGGAATGGGTAACATAGGGAGGTGGTGGAATCTCCTTCCTTAGAGGTTTTTAAGGTCGGGCTTGACAGAGCCCTGGCTGGAATGATTTAGTTGGGGATTGGTCCTGCTTTGAGCAGGGGATTGGAGTAGATGATCTCCTGAGGTCCCTTCCAACCCTGATATTCTATTATATGAGGTTTAAACAATGGTTTAGAATAATAAACTTGACTTCTATAGAAAGAATTATATAAATTGAGCGAGTTGGCTGCGAGAGGTGTTCTGGACTAATTGTTACAGTAGTTATAATTTAGCAGCACCACAAACGGTTGCACCAGTCTTTCCATTTGGTAAAAACAATTTTCAGTTTAATACAGTTGTAACTTTATTTTGGTGTAGCATATGATGTTGAAGTCCTACCTGGAGTACTATTTTTAAATTGGATTGGCCATTTTGGATCAAAAAAAAATCCAGCGGGTTTTTGGTGAATTCAGAAATCTCTCTACTTTAAAAAGAACATTTGCAGGCCATGGGCTAGTTCCTCAACCAGCATAAAACAGCAAAGCTCCACTGAAGTCAAAGAGCTACAATTGTTAGTTAATAACAGTAGGGGGGCTTCCCTGAGAATGGATACATGAGACCCATTTCCCCCCATTTTATACAATGTAAAAAACAGTCCAGATAAAATGCAATCTAATAGTCCAAAATGTATTTGTCAAACACTCAAACTTTTGCATGAACTGTCCTGAATCTTCATTTGGATGGAAAACTTCCATCTGTTCCAATTTCTCCCCCCAGCATACTACGTCAACTTTTCACTGCAGAACATCCCCAAAGTCCCAAGAATATCATACAAAGGAGATGGAGTCCATCAAGCCAGGCTGCCCTCTTTTTGGAGTCTTAGTGCTGCAAATTTCACATGCTTCCCAGGAGGTTTGCAAAGGCTTCCTTTAAAATCAGGAACTGTTCCACAGGGATTCTGTTGGCAAATAAATGTTTAGGCGACAAACGAAACTCATGCTGCAGTGTTGTCTGGTGCATCATAGCTGGTATAAGAGTCACTGGTATCCCTCTTTTCCAAGACAGCTGGTGAAGATGGACCACTTTTTTCCCCTCCACTCCCATCCCCGCACTGTTTGAATATTGGACTAGTATAGAAAATTGTCTAAATTCTCATTTTGCCAGGCTTACAGCCATGGGTTGGTCTTCTGGGAGTTCCAAAAATGATCTAAACGGACCGAGGAAGCAAATGGCATAACTAGAATTGGATTTGCTAGTCTGTCCTTTGTTAGTTTGTATCACAGCCTTAAAGTCATTTAAACTTGGGGAGTAAGGAGGAAGTGGGTGAGGTTGATCATGTCAATAGATACTGCACAGCTCAGGAATCATTTTCTTGTGTTGTGCAAATGTCCAAATCTGTAACACAAGGTTTTACAGCCTATGATGTAAAGGAAATAGGCTCTAATTAATAACTAGAGGATTTGAACATAAATGATTTATGTTCTATGTTCCTGTAAATGAAAGAATTCTATCTGTTTACCTTTTCACTCTTATTAATGACTCAGTGTTTTACCTTTCCAGATTCTCTCTTCCTGCTTTTACACTACTTATTTAGCCAGGTAATCCTTTTGCTCAGCCTGTGCTGATTGAGATGCTTTTGGAAAGAATCCAGACAGCATTTTCCGCTTTGCTCCAGATGTTTGCAATAATGTACTACTGAAGTGAATACCAGTGGTAAAAGGATACTTTTTCACAGGAAATAGTTTGCATCTGACACCAACCAATGGCTCCTTGGGGGGTGAGGGGGAGAGGAGGTACAAATTTGTTGGCTGACAGTTAACCAGTAAACAAACACAAGCTTTGTAACAAAAGCTTAAATATACCATCTGTAATGACTTATTAAAAGATCAGTGATTGAATTTTATATATTAAACTGAACAGTGATACAAAATGACTCAATATTAATCTGATTCATTTTTTTTTCAGGATTCATCTAGAAAAGATTGCTCTGCCAAACGCTTTTGCAACCACTACCTCCCATTCAATCCCCACCCTCCCTTTCTTTTCTTTTTTTTTTTTTTAAGAAGGCCAGCTTAAACATTTGTTTTATAGCTTTTTCCTGGTAGCTTCTTAGCATATGCCCAACACAGCAATGATCCAATACACTGCGTCTTGTACCTCTTCTCCCCCCTAGGTCTTTAAAAATATTTTTGCATGATGCTTACAATTGAAAAGATAATATCTTTTCTGAACATAAACCTTCCCCCTCCCCCTCCAATAACCATATTTCATCTCCCTTCCACTGCCCTGCCTCATTTATTTTCTGAAGTTATCAGAAGATAATATTGCATTGTTTGGCTGTAAAGATCATGTTTTACTTCTACCCTCTCTCCACTGAAGGAGAATGGACAAAATGTATGGGGCCAAATTTTTGAAGTTTAAATTTGTCAGTGGAAACATAATTTGTGCATGCAAAGCATGAATGTGAATGCACATTGAGCAGTTTTGCACTCAGACCAAGTAATAAGATGGCTATCTCACTTGCATGGCCACAGCCTATTGTTTGTGAAATCAAAGGATTGTTTACAAAACAATGCATGTAAAGTTAGAAGCCGCTTATTAAAATTTGTGTGATAAAATGAATATGCTCCCTTGTGTTACCAGTACTAATTAATTACTTGTATTTTACTTCTAGTGTTTTAGGAGCAGAGATGCTAAATTATGGAGCTGACTTGAATCCTAACAGCTCCACAGCTAATAGTGTGTTGCATTCTACACTTGGAAAAGTTGTAAATCCCATAATTAAACAAGAAAATGCACACAAACAAGTCCCCCAGTGCCTAAGAAAACACAAAACATTTGTGTTTTCTTAGGCACTTAACTGGGACTTAATTGGCATAAAATACTATGGCCTCTTGGGCCACAATTTCAAGCATCACAAACTTGACATCTCATACAGGGTGTGGCCTACAGAAAAGCATATGACAGAGAACTAGCGGGGTGTAATCCCAAATACAAAATGTTTGGCTCGTTTGCTATAACAGTTTTGGTTTTAGTATGGAAACCAGTTGAGAACTACATCTTCAAGGAGGACTTAAGCTTGCTGATGCTGCATTTCTGACTAGCTAGTCTTCCAGCTCTGCCTCCCTTTTCTTAGCTACCCCTATGCCAATATCTCCAGCCTCCCTGTGATTAGAAAAGCTGTGGCAGCAAGCATCCCAGTCCAGCAGAACTAATAAGGTGCACTGGATTAGACTATTTTTGTGATAATGGACATGTGACACTCTACTGGTGAGCCTCAAGAAGTGGGGCATGGAAGTGAGATGCAGGGAGGGCAGGAATGGAATAATGGGGACTTAATAGGACGGGAAGGCCTGAAGGGGAACTTCATAAAGGGAGATGTAGGAATCATGGGGACAGAAAGCAAGACCACAGGGGAGAGGTAAGAATTCCTGGGACTGGAATCTGAGTTGTAGGTGGGGGAAAGACATTTCATTTTATTGGTCCATTAAAAAATGGAGAAATCCTTCACTCACAAGCTTGTTAACTTAGTAGCAGTGTTGAAAGGAAATTCACTTAAGCATACGTGGCCTAAATCTAGGGAATTGCTGACTAAAATAACATTAACTTTCACACTAAGCTTAAGTCACATGCCTTGCCAAACATCATTAAACCCAAATTACACCTCCCCGCTGCAGTGTAACCATACCTTCAGGCTCCACAACAAACTCATTTTAGTTCTTATGCAGAATCGCACTCACAATGTCATCCTTCCAGCCTTAAGGGAAAAAATTGAGAAAGAGGGCTTTTTTTGTGTGTCTGAATAATCCAATATATCCTTTACCAGCATGCAAATGTCCATGGGACACACATCTTAAAATCTGAGGTCAGAGTTTGGGTTGTGCATTTAAGTGGAACTGGATGTGAGCAGTGTGACCAGTTATAAATTAGAATTGAAAGGGTATTTGTTCGGAGCTGAAGAGTCTGAATGTGTTTGGGTAGTAAAATAAGTGAACTGATGTGGAGTGCCTTAAGTGATGATTAACTTTACTGACAGGTGAGGTTGCCTTAACTGATAATTTTCACACATATAGGAAATGAAATGCACTTGAGCAATCTTAGCCCAAACTTATTCAATTTCTTGTGTATATCCACAAAGCCAGGAATTACATAGCCCTGATTGTTTTCTTTTAAATGGGTAACTTTAATCTTTTATTATTTGCTAGCTTTGTTGTAATGAGTTGAAATCAAATTGGTAAATTTAAGAGTAACTATATTCTTTTTATTTTTTTCCCAATGTGTGATTGAGTCCTCTAACAACATGCAGCCACCTCTGGTCTGAACTTAAACAGCCACTGTAACTTTATCAGCAATGCTACATATCAATGTAGGAATAAGAATTGAGAGAGAATAACATATCCAGTTAACAATATGAGAAATTCAGTAACCAGAACACAAATTATCCATATTGGAAAGATATTAGGACAGATACCACTATACTTTTGGGGAGCGGAGGAGAACATAAGATGTAAAAATGGATTTTGATGTTATCCTAGAAGACTTTACTTTCAGCAGCACAGGGGCTTTCTAGTAGACTTTCTCCAATTATTCATGACAGATATTCATTATGATGTAATCTTTTTTGTCAGTTCATAAATCATTTGTGAATTGTTCCTGTTTTTTGTAACTATTCTAATTAGCATGTGCTAAACAGGTTTGCATATGAACTATAAGCCATACAGTTTCCCTTTGACTATAAAAAGTACATGATTGGTTATTACGGAATGCATGTATCCTACATGGTACTGTATGAGCTCCTTGATGCTGTTCTCTTTAAATAGGCAAATGACTAACTGATGAATAACTTGTACTGCACTTTCAATGTGAATTGTCCATGTGATTTGTGCAAAAAATGTGTAGCGTGATCCATGAACATTTTCACAAATACCCATGACTGCCTGAATGTTCTCAAACCATGGATATGACCTCACAAACAACTGCAAATTGGACTTGCTGCTTGTATTCATTAATCAATCTTAGTATTATTCAATTGCCTTTATCACTTAGCACAATGCTGAAACAGTGGATCAGCTCAAACTCCAAAGGAAAAGTGCCATCTAACTGAGTTATCAAAACAAACTCTTGCAACCTCTTGGTTCTTCTTTAGTGCCCCATCCAATTACTGATCATACCTAACCCTGCTTAACTTGTGTGCTTTAATGGGATCACAGCTGGCAGTGGTATAGCTGAGTGCCATGTTCCTTCATTGAGTATTCATTTAATTGTTTTCTGGTATGAAGCACAAAGTGGTGCCAGGACAAAAATCTATGTGCTGAATCTTGAACTTCTTTTTTTTTTTTGCTGTTTTTGCTCAGAGAACTTCCCCAGGTAAATGGAAATTTAAAGTTTTTAAGACAAATAAACTTGGTCCAGGAGGAACCTTCTTCCCTCCACTTTAAGAAATTCATTAAGAAACTTACAAAAGAACCAGTTTGCACAAAATCCTCTGTGGGATTTGAGGTGGAGCTGCATAACCCTCAGCGTGCATGAGGAGAGATTGCTCTCTATGGCCTAGCAGCTCTGCTCCATGGCCACTGCAACATAGCCCCGTCCCCAACCTGCTCCCTGCTAGCAGTACTGCTATTGTAACTGGCCTTTTTGTGAACTGTGCAAAGAGTTGAGGATATTGTCGGGGTGGCTTTTTGTGCATCCCTGGTTCTAGGTAACTTCTCAAGGGCCTATCACAATTGTGCAAACCTGTGTGGGTGAAAAGGTGACAAACCAAAGAGGAATAAGAAATGAGCTTCTTCCTCAGAAGATGATGGATGAATTCCACTCTACATTATGGTTTACAGGTCAGCTTTGATTTCTTTTTTTAAATCAGTAAATGTCAATTTTTCACCCTACGCACACAAACCAACAAAAATCCATTGATAACAAACTTATAAGTAGGCAAAGTAAGAAAAATGCTGCTTGAGAATTTATTAGTTTGAATTAAGGCTATTTACTTTGTGTATCTGTACATGTGATGTTGACAATTTGTGTTAATGATTATAAAGCTTTAACTCTTTGAATCTCAATGTCTGTTGTCAATAAATAATCAGTGGGACCCCCCATTGATCCCTTTATTGCAACTGTGACAAATTGATTAAAAATGTTTAACTCATAATTTTGAACACCTGTGAAAACAAATTGATAACTGAAATAAACATCTATATTATCCATCACTTATATATAATTTAATTCTACCAAGCCTATTTACAGGTAAAAGTGGGGTACTATTAGAAAAGGATTTCAAAGAGATGATGAAAGAGTGTAAGGGATTAAACTGTAACAAACTTTAGGACTAGAGGACATTCATCTAGACCAGGGGTGGGCAAACTACGGCCCGCAGGACCTTCCTGCCTGGCCCCTGAGCTTCTGGCCAGGGAGTCTTGCCCCTGGCCCCTCCCCCGCAGCCATGCCCACCTCCCAGGCTTTCAAATAAGCTGTCCTGCCGCTATGAGCGACCTTGTAAGGGGATGGGTGGGGAGGAGATCCTGGGGGGCAGCTGGATGGGCGGAGGTTCGGGGGGGCAGTCAGGAGACAGGGAGCAGGGTGGGGGTTGGATGGGGAGTGGGGTCCTGAGGAGGCAGTTAGGAACAGGGGTCCTGGAAGGGGGTGGTCAGGGGACAAGGAGTGGGGGAGGGATGGATGGGTTGTCGGTCCCAGGGGGCCTGTCAGGGAGCGGGGGTGTGGATAGGGGACAGGGAGGGTTGGATGGGTCGGGAGTTCTGAGGGGGGCAATCAGGGGGTGGATAGGGGGCAGGGGCCAAGCTGTTTGGGGAAGCACAGCCTTCCCTACCCGGCCCTCCATACTGTTTTGCAACCCCGATGTGGCCCTCTGGAAAATTTGCCCACCCCGATCTAGACATTTAGAAGGAATTAAAAACAGACAAACAAAACAAAACCCTAAGCATCAGAGCTACTAGCAAAAATATTTAATTGATCCTTTTAAAAGAGCCATGTCCTGGAAGAGACACACATCTTTGAACAGGTGCTAAGACTGATCCCCAAAATTACAGAACATGGACCCTTAGTCCCTTTACCAGGAAAACAGAGAAAACCATTACAGGAAAACTATAAACTGCTAGATGAATACAATATAATAGGGACAAGCTAGTCCAACTCCTTGGAGGACAACTCATATGTCTCTACCTTAAAATACTTTGAAAAAGTTTAATAAAATTGTAGAGACAGAATCACTGGCTATGGTTATCTCTTCAAAAGTCTTTGGACAAGTTATCTGAGGGCTAACTTTCATAGGGTGAAGTCCTGTCATGATCTAAAACTAGTTTGACAGAGGTAAAGTAGGAATAACATTTTGTCTTTTCAGAGTAGAAATGTTTAATAAGCAGCTCCCGAAGAAATCATTATGACTGAATATATTTACAACTCCAAAGAGGGGTCTGAAGTGAAAAAAATTGCTAATGGTACAAAATTAATTATTTGTGTGTGTAAAACAAGGACCAGCTGTAAGAAACTGAAATTACAAGGAAACTACCTAGTGCTATTTCATAACTTAGTAATGTCAGGTAAGTGACAAGGAATTTATGCCCTCCTTTGACACATCTGGAATTAACCACGGTGGGGGAAAAGATAAGTAAACAGATAAACCACCAATCTATTCCTATATAGTAATTTTGCAGTGACTTTTTTTTTTTACTCTAAGTGGGGCCATACAAAATCTACATGAATAGGTTTTGATAAATTTTGCTACCCCTTCTCTTGAGAGAATGTATACAAATAGAGCAGTACTTCTCAAATGGGTTAATCACTGGAAACCAGGAAGCCGTTTTTTCCCATGACATTTGTTTAGTGTGGCTCTTAACTCAAAATCTGAGATTCGAGGTGTAATCCTTAAGGGTGAATAGTCCCTCAACTCGTATGGTATCTTTTGCTGTTTGCTGACTGGATAAGCACAATAATCAAGTTTCCAGCGTGAATAGCTCCAGCAAATGAATCTTAAAATTGTTTTCCTAGAGTCTGAGTGTGTGTGTGTGTGCATGTGTGTGCTTAAACCAGATTGCCTAAATACTTAGGGAAAGTGAATGCAATGCGTGTGAACAAGGCCACCTTGAAATTATTTAAAGATTCTAATGAATACTTGTGGAAAACATATTTTAATAGTATTTGCCCAACACTAATAAGTCCTTTCAATCAAGTCCTGTGATTTATTCTACGGACAAAACTCCCTGAATAAGGACAGCTAGCTCTCCTTTAGTGGTAGCGGAATTTGCAATTCAGCCTGTGTCTATTCCTCATTCTAGCCCCACACCCACTCTAGACACAGAACTGTTCACTACCCACTTGTCTGCATCGGGTGAAATCTGAAATGTTATGCACACACAAGAGCTCTGAGCGATGTCGCTTTCTCTTTTCTTTCCTGCTGCTAAGATAAAACACAGCAAACTGCGAGAAAATCCCTTCAGAAACGGAAGCACTTAAGATTTCTAAACCAGGTGTAACCCTCCAGGCCGATCTTCGACGCAGGGCTTGGCGGTTTGCCTCTGAACTGAAGTTGAAGATAGAAATTAGTAATACAATTTTCAGTGCCTGGACATGACGTCTTCTTGCAGTAAGTGGAAAAACCACTAGAGGTGAATATCTGATAATCTCTCGCCCTCAGCCCCAGCAAATTAAATGCTGAAGTCAAACAGCAACGTGTGGAGAAAGCCCTGCCCTTAACTGTACCTATTTCATTGAAGCAATCGGGGGCTATTTTCGTTCGTGTACCCTCTTTCCCCGGTACCTGGCGAAATGCATAGGTTTTCTTTCTCGAGTTAAAAAGGTTTATTGTTCCTCATGTGCTCACTGAATAAAGACCGAGGTCCCTCCTGCCAATTTGGTGGCGTTTGCAAATCTCCAGCCTCCTTGCTGCCTTTAGGAGAAAAAAGAAAGCCAGATGGCATCGTTACAGGTGCTGTAGGTCTTTCCCTTGTAAAATGAGATCGGGCTGCAGAGCCGGAAGCCAGAACAAGAAATCTACAGGGCAGGAGAACGGGGGCTTCATGCCCACAATTAGCAGAACCAGACCTGATCGTCCTACGTCGGGCGGGGGGAGTTTTGCTAGGCTCTGGCGGTACGTGTAAGCGCTTCGCTTTTCCAGGATGTTTTTTCCTGGGTCTGGGAGTTAGCGAAAACTGACCCTGTACTAACGCAGAGAAGCTCCCGCTGGGTAGAGTGAAAGAGACGAAATCACCACTGCCGGTCGCCTGCAATCCTGATCCCACCATTCCCACGGGCAGGCTGCGCTCCCAGCAGAGACTGTGCGCTGCAAAGGAAGCGCCTCCGCGAGAGGAGTTGTAACCACCACCAGCACCTCCTCGCCTGTCTCTTACGCACTCGCACCTTCTCCCCCACTGCACTTATAAAGGGGAATCAGCTGGCCCTGGCTAATGGGCAGGAACCGGGCAGATCCCTTTCTCCGGGCGAGTTTGCCCAGAGGAGAAGAAAAAGGGAAAGTTCGTGTAAAAAAAACCTACCCCCGCCCCCAAGTCTGGACCGAGCAGACTGGAGCAGTCCTGAAGTGCATGCTCGGGGATGGTGGGTTTAGGCTAAACCCGTGGCGGGAGGTCGGAGGAGAGCCACGCAGGCTGCCGGGCTGGGCACAGCGGGGATCGCACGCACGGCTTCCCCCCACCCTGGCTCTCCCCTTCAGTGAGCGACATGCCCTGTGCGTGCGCGTGTGCCTACGGGAGGGAGGGAGAGAGGGAGCCAGGCGCAGGCGCACCGCCCGCCCGTCTGCAGCCCGGGCGCTCTCAGTGCAGATCCCGGGGAGTTGATGGCAGGAGCGCGGTGCAGCCCCCCGGCGGAGAGCGGTGCGCGGCGGAGCCCTGAGCCCAAAATGTGTGGGGAGGAAGACAGCGGCTGCAGCAGCTCCGGGAGCCCGAGGGACGGGGCCGGGCACCCGCTGGTTACCCAGCTCTCCTGACCTGCATACCCCCTCCCCACACATCGCTCCCCCAAAGAATGTCAGCCAAGTCCAAGGGGACCCCCGCCTCCTCCTCGCCACCCGAGGGGCCGCCCGCAGCCTCCAAAGCCAAGGTGAAGGAACAGATCAAGATCATCGTGGAGGATCTGGAATTAGTCCTGGGGGACCTGAAAGACGTGGCCAAGGAACTCAAGGAGGTGAGCGGCAGCTGGGGTGTGCGCTGCACCGGAGAGGCGTGGGGCCAGCCCCCCGTTTCCGATAGGGAGGACGGACTTGCCGACTCTTTCGGAGCCGGAGGGCGCCCCGCGAGCAGCGCACGGGGCTGGGCACAGGCTGGGTACACTTTTGTCTTTGCCAAGGGGAAATCAACTAGTGTCTCGTCCCTGCGCGCGAGGGTGCCGCAAGCCGGGCAGCCCCCGGTGGAGGTGGCTGGCTCGGTGTGTCCCAGGCCGTGGATCCCCGGGCTCTCCAGAGTGCGGTGGAGACGGGAAGGCGCGGAAAAGGCGCGGTTGTTTTTGTGAATGATGAATTCAAGGGAAATCTCTGTCTGGAGTGGGGTTCGCCACCCAGCAGGGGCTGAGAGCGGGGCTCTTAGGCACTTGCGTCCAGGGGTCTCCATCACACCCCCTGCCGCGCTCACCGGTTTTCTCTATGTTTCTGGGGAGGGCGGATTATGACTCTCCAGCGCTTTAAAGCAAAGGGGTCTGTAGGTATTTCCAGCCCTCCCCGCCGCCTCCATCCCTGGGGATTCAGATTTACCTTTAGCTATTCTGCGAGGGAGAGGCTTGTGTCCGTCTCTGAGCTGACGTGCCACTTACGCCCTGGCTCCCGGCGTGGTGGTGGTTGTGCGTGGCTGTGGCGGATGCTATGTTCAGGAGATGGGGAGGACTGTTGAACTTATTACAGCTCCTGCCTTGGGGAAGTGGCCTTCGCTGCGCCGGGGCAGTGGGCATCTCCGTGGGGGGGAAAGGTTCCCTCTAGCTCCAACGTTAATTTTGCAATCGTAACCCTGTATTCATCCCGGAGCTGCCTGACTCTCATTACTCCGGCTTCTGGAAGATGGGGACAGGGAACGGGGGGCTCCCTCAGTTATAAATCTGCTGGAGGCTTTCCCAGTTATTGGGGAAAGGGAAAGGACAAGTCTCTAGCGATCCTGCTAACATTTATAAAGGTCATTGTAGCAAAGTCTGCATTTTCCTTCTCAGACTTGTATCACAATCACGAGATGTACATTAGTCAAAATATCTGTTGTTTTTTAGATATCTGGGAATCCATTGTAATGTTTCTCTGGTCAGGGACAAGTGTCAGCTCCTGTAGGTTAATCTGCAGACAGAATGTAATGACCGCAAAGATGTTCTTAAGTATCAAAATACTGTAGCTAAAATAACGTAACTTGGCTGTCCTTTTCGGAGCTTGCCTCACATCTTGATTTTGCTACACAACTGGTCGGCAGATGGTTGGATTGGATTATGCATTGAAATTCAAGTCCAAAGTTTGTGTGCATTGCCTGTAATCCTTTATTTGACATTTGTATTAGGCTGTGTTTTTTTTTTTTGCTCTCAAACATTAGTTTTCTATTTTAACAATATTTTCCAACAAGTTTAGTCAACAGTCTTCAGAGGCAGTTTTTGATTCAGTGGTGTGTTAACATTTAGATTATATAAATATATGTCCTCTAATAACAGATGCAATCACTATATGAGCATGATTGTAATAATCGCAATCCAAGATTTTTCACTCTTTCTAGAAGATGTCTGTAATTTTCCATTGATGTGCTACCTGTTCTCTGTTTTGTATTCTTTGTAGATGTTTTAAAAACAGAAAAATGGTTCTTGTTCTTACTTGAATAGCAGTTCTTCCAACATTTAAAAATGTTGCTAGAATAAATTGGCTTCTGTTGCTGCACTAGTACATGTTGTTCAGAACCTACCTTGTGTTCTGCCCCACGAACGTAAATCATTCTGTACATATAATCAGACTCCTGGCTTTCCTCTAGTAAGCAAACAAGATCTCTGTAGTTGGAGGTCAAGTGTCATCATTTACTATGGCATGTTTCATCTAAGCAGATATGTCTGTTCTGGCTGACTGCATCTTTGAGAGAGAGAACTGGGTTTACCTGTGCCTTATGGGAGGGGGAATGGCTTGTTTGGAACTTCTTTTCCCAGTTAGAAGGGAAACCAAACGTCTAAAATTCCAGTACTTTTTGGCTGTAACTTGAAAGCTGTGGCGTGAAAAGGAAGCACTGTTAAAGAGTGGATAGTTTGAGAATATACAAACACCTCTTCTTATAACAATGTTTCTTAATCAGTGCTCCAAAGCTATGCTAAAACCTGTGAATAATAATTCAAGTAACTTTTTTGTAAAGAGCCATCATTATACCACAGTGTACCGACAGATAAGTGTTGCATATGAAATTATCTATAATATCATCTTAAAACATTGGCTTCATAAAAGTTAAATACATCTTGCACTGTAGCTATTTTGAGAAAAGTCTGTGGAAGTTTGCTATGTGACTGCCACATTTATAGTATAGGCTAAATCCACCCAAGAATTCTCAACATATCCTGTAATGTACTTTATTTGAACAGTGAGTAAATTAAGAATCTGGCTTTGCAGAGTCTCTATGTAGGTTGTGTATAGATATTGCTGTGCATTTGGAAGGACTTTGAAGCATCGTGCATTAAATAAAACTCCAGGCAGTTTATTATTGTATATTAAATTATAGACTATCAGACATAAAATGCTGGTTTTATAGGCAGTGAAATGTTGACTGTGAATTAGTAAACAGTTTTCACAATTTCAAAGCATGATAAATATTAAAACCAAGTACATTTTGTTGTGGAACCTGGCAGGGCTATAAACTGTAAGACAAATCTTTTCTTTTTCTATTTGCATTCTAAATCAAATTCACAATGTTCTTTTGGAAATGTTTTGGCTAGCCTCCATTTTTACTGCATGTGTGCCACAGACAGACTCTTTTATATAGTGCTTTTCTTGTGGTGTTAATGTTCCTCTTCATACTGTGCCTCACTCCTGAAAAAGAGATTCATCCTGGTGGTCGGAGAATTTGCCTTCTACTCTACTCTATTTTTGCTTTTATTTTTATTTTTAAGAAAAATTGCACACCATATTGCGATAGGTCAGATCTCTTTTGTACTTTTATGGAAATCTGCAGCTGCTAAATTGACAAACACAGCTTTTGTTTCTGGCTCAAACATTTGTTTAGGATTGGGATCTTTTATGATATAATTTTTTAAATGGTAGCTGTTAGTTGCATGCATAATTAATGCATTGTTGAGTTGAAAGATTCAGTGCTTCAGAAGTGAACGCTCTCAAAATAATGGGTATGGAGAGTGGATGTGATTACTCCTGTATCCTAGAGTTACATTTGGTTGTGCAGTATTCCACTTAAATTAACTTCTCCCATCTGTTCTTTGCCCTACATGTTTCCTACTGGTCACTTCAGTAGCTATGGCCTTGAAGGTCAGAGAAAGAGGAGGACTCCTGTCGCATTCCAAGGTAGCAACAAGTACAATGATAATAATGTCCAATAGTACCGCTTTCTAAATAGCTCTGCATTTACAGAATAATGGTCCTGTATTTAATCAGAACCAAATAGTCTGCAGTTGATCTCTCTCTCTCTCTTTTTAGAAAAGGTTGATTTTAAACATAAAAGTAGGGCCAAAACTATCTGATGTGACCTGTTAGCCTTCTGTATCCTCTACAGATCCTACCATATGACATCTTGAGAGCCCAACTGCTTGAGACAGCTTTACATGTTTATCTGGGTAAGGAACGCATTTGAGAGAGATACTCCAGTGAATTAAGAAACAGGCAAAACCTTGCTTAACTTAATTTATTTCAGTGAAATCCAGACACACAAGTCTTGAAGATATTAAAATTCCTTTCAAAACAGAAGACAAAATTACATCATCTGTTGTAATGGAGTTATTGTGGCTCTGAAGTTAAACTTTATATAATTTACCATGATTTATTGGTAAATTTAGGCTAAGGCAGCCGCAAAAGACTTAGGAGAGTGAAGGAGTGACTGGGAGACTTGTTAGGATGGAATAGTATGAGAGACAGTTCTGAGTTGCAGCTGATGTACGTCTAGTCCTTCCACGGATGCAATTGACTTACTATAAACAGCCATCCTTGTGTTGTTGCTAGAAGAAAAAACTATTATGGGTATGTGTTAATTGCAGCATGTCTTGTACTGGAAGAACATGCTGTTTAAACTGAGCTGTATGGTTTCTGTTTGTTTAATTTTTTTTGGCCTCTTCAGAATATTCACCAACCACCACAAGAATATGCCCTAATGTAGTCCATTTCAAAAGTTGCCCATCCAGAGTACTAGATGTCAGTCTATTTTTAAAGATTTTTAACACTGGTTCTTATTCTGCTGATGGAATTTGTCTATTTTCCTGTGAAGCACTTAGATGTTAAGGTGATGGTACCATAAGAATCCATAAGACAATATGTGCTAACTAAGTTTTTAAACAAGAGGACAAAAATTATCAGGGATTATTTCCTTTCTGTTTGGTACTTGTGGACATAGAATGCATACTGTAGCCCAAATGCTGCATTCTCTGTGAGTTCAGTGGGGAAGGAAGGATTTGTCTTGTATCTGTAATATAGTGTCATTGTTATTTTAAAGGCTCCCCCCTCCTGTGTTGATTGCATTAGGGAAATCTTAAATATTGAATCATTTGGTAAATACTTTTATAGAGATGGAAAAACTCATCAACCAGAACAGATTCCTGAAAGTAATTTGAAAAACATTTGCAGAGCTTTTAATTGGCGAATGGATGTGCTTCAACCTTTTATCAAAAGAAAGCAGCTGTTGTAGCCATTGTCAATGTTCAGTGCAATCCAAAATGGAGGTGTGTGTCTCGCATGAGAAACATAAACCCTAGTGGCCACTGTTTGAACATGGTGGTTCCTTAGATTGGAATTTAGAATATTGTTCAGGTGACTGACTCTCATCAGAAATTATGGTTGTAGGACTGAATCAACCCCTGCCCCCTAAATTCCCTGGAAATCTTGGAAAATCCTAATTCATGCATCAAAAGAAATCCTGTCTTCCCCAGTTCCACCTCCCCCATTCTGAGCCCTCCCAAAGAGCTCTGTGTTTTGGGTAACTAAAGAATGAATAAATAATTCTTTCCACCCCTTTCCACAATGTTCAATTTTAATGAAGTTATCAGATAGGAAACTCAGGAGTGAACTGAGCAACAGGTAATGTGCTCCAGGCGATGGTAAAGTTAATAGATAAATGGCCCGATTCATTACTGAGGTGGCTGCTCTTCTCCTACAATAAGGTCAGTGTGCAGTTCTTGTGGGTGAAATAAGCATGTTTATATGGAATATTCCGTATTCACCATCTTTAGGATAGACGTGCACAGACATCATAGCTCCACTCCCAAGAGTCTGTTTCTTAGCTCATGACTATTGTGCACAGCTGGTACTCTAGCTAAGGGAAGATACAGTCCTTCAGGTCAGATCCTGAAATAACAAGCAATGTGCAGCAGCAGACTATTTACAGAGACTCCCCCTCTAGGAGATGGAAGAATGATTGTTGTCTCTCTAATCCTATCGTTCATTCACATCCCTGATGTGTAGGCAGCGACGCCCTCACTGTGTTATGGAATGACATTCCAGCATATAGAGGTCATAGTCGAGGCATGATCAGATGCAACTGCTACAATGGGATTTGGAGAGAAGGGTTCCTTAATCCCCAGCCCTCCCCCACTGTTAATATATCGTTGGTAGACATGTTCTGAATGGTAGAGTAGCCCATATATCCAGGTCTGATGGATGGAGTGGAAGACTGACGTGCAGCACTGTGTGTACCTTAGATAGACTGAAGCCTTCATGTGTGTTGCACTGGTGTGGCCAGGAATAGTGTTTTGTGTAGGCATGAAGGCCCAGATGTCTTGTGACTGGTTGCTTACACATCTGGATTATATGCTCCAAGAGTTGCCATTTTTGCCAGGAGTACACTTCTCCCTCTGATTTCTCCATCCCATTTCCTTGATGAGATATGCAGCTGCAATCTTTGCCTTCACTTTTGTAATGAGTGCGGAACATGATTCACTATGTATTCGAAGCACTGCATAGCCTCTTCACTTGTGATCTGTTCAGTGGTAACAAAAAGGGCCATAAATAGTTAACTGAATCGTAGCTTTGTTACTCCTTTCATAGCTTAGAGTATATAAAGTATTTATAAATTTAAAATATTACAAAAGTACAAACGTATTAAAGTAAAATTCTTACAGATGTTCAGTAAATAGCTACAAAGCTCATATGTGGCCCTGAACCTCTGATGCTTAGTTTAGGATTATCAGGGACACATTAAATGCTGATGTGATGCTGGAGGAAATTGCTTTGTATCTAACTGGAATCAAGTTGCCATAAGTTAGCAACTCCTTTCATTTTTGTACAATATACAGTTAATAGAAAACCAGTACATGCATACGGCACTATTTATTAACATCATGTGGCTTGACAGAAGGAAGTATGCTGTCAAATTTATGCTAGCTATTTTGTTTTCAGCTACATTCATTCTGTTTGTGAAATACTAAGTTACTTGAAAGTACAATATATTGTAAAACCATGAACTAAATGGAGCATATATAAATTTGATTTTCAAATAAAAATAGTACCACAGTTAGAATAAGTATTAAAATGTATGCTTGTATGAACTTCAGGCAATCTAGATGCTTTTGACAGTGATCAGAAAACAAACAATAGTATTGCAAAAGCATGAATCTGTTCTTGGAAGTTTTGCCATTGACTTCAGTGGGAAAAGATTGGGTTCTTATCTCAGATAAATTTTTAAGATTTCAGAAAGTTATGGCTGTTTAGTATGTATGTGTGTATGTGAATATTTATAGATGCATAGATTATAAGGTGAGAAGAGACCATTATGATCGTCTGATCTCCTATGTCACACAGGCCATAGGGCTTCAGTGAACTAATTCCTATATGAACTAGAGCCTATCTTTAAAAAAAATAAAATAAAAATCTTGTTTTAAAAATTTCCAGTGATGGAGAATCCCCCACGAAACCTTGGTAAGTTGATTCAGTGGCTAGTTATCCTCACTCTTAAAAAAATATAGTCTTAATTTGTCTAGGTTCAGCTTCCAGTGGTTGTGGATCTTGTCATAACTTTGTCTGCTAGACAGAAGAGCCCTCTGTTATCAAATTTCTGTTCCCCTATGGATGTACTTTTAGACTGTGAACAAGTCAGTCCTTAACTTTCTTTTTCATGAGCGAAAGAAATTGAGCTCCTGGTGTCTATCAGTGAAAGGCGTATTTTCCAATACTTTAATCTTTCTTCAGTTTATCAACATCATTCTTGAATTGTGGAGATCCGAACTGGACATAATATTCCAATAGTATATACACCAGTGCCAAATACCGAGATAATATAACCTCCCTCCTCCCACTCAAGGTCTCCCTGTTTATACATTCAAAGTTTGTATTAACCCTTTTGGCCACAGCATTGCACTGGGACCTCATGCTTAGTTGATTATCTACTATGACCTTGAAGTCCTTTTCAGTCACTGCTTTCCAGGATAGAGTCCCCCATTCTGTAAGTATGGCCTACTTTGGTCTTAGATGCATACATTTACACTTAGCCAAGTTAAAATGCATATGGTTTGCTTGCACCCAGGTTACCAAGCAATCCAGATCACTCTGAATCAATAACCTGTCCCTCTTCATTATTTACAATTTATAATAATTTGACTTGTGTGTGTATGCAGAAAGCTAATAAGTAAAAATGGTGAAGTGTAAACACTTTTTTTAGTTATGAATATTGTCTAATCTAGGCATTATACCTACACTTCACAATGGTATGTGAATTGTGGTATAGTTCAAAAGTAAAGTAACATGCACCTTGTTGAAGCTTCCTGTTTTCACACATGCATAGAGATTATTAAAAATGATGATAATCGTTTTTGTGTGGGAAAGCTGAGTTGAAGATCTGGGTTTTATATATTGTCCTGGCTCATGAGTATTGTTAACTCTTGTAGAACAGTGTTCCAGAAGCTGTGGACTAGCCACAGAGATGTCTCTCTCTCCTGCTCTCATTAGTCCCACTTTTGATAGATCCAGTGGAAAACAGCTAATGTGGTTGGACTTTATTTTCAGGGAGAAAGAGTCCCTGAGATAGCCCAGGCCCCATTTGTTGAAGGTGGTGTAGATTAAGACCGAGACTTAAATTTTAGCATAGTATTTGATGGATTGCTAGTGTACAAAGCACCAGTGTGATGTGCTTGTGACACTCTGTTTTGGTTAGTCAATGGGCTGCCATAGCATGCACCAACTGGAGCATTTTCAGTGCCTGTGGTATCATTTCCTACTTCGGTGCATTGTAATTATTGAGACTGGAGTTGCATGAATGATTGGGGCCAAGTCCTCATCTGACAAGATGGAGCATAATTTCCTGGCCTAGCATAGTTGGAAGGTATATTTTACAGATACTACTTGAGTAGCCATAGCCATATGTAGCTATTACAGTTTAAATTGTCCTATAAATATGTATTTCTTTACAAATATAACATTCATCTCATAGAACCCTGTAATCTAATTTTCTCATTATACTGACATTCATGGGAGCCTTTTCCTATTTCACCTTTTTTATAATGTTTGGAACTGTCAATTCCTGCAATGAAAACGATTATTAAATTAAATGGTTTTTATTCTAGAAGTTTGCAGATTTATTGGAAATAACTCTGACTTGCAAATATTGGGTGAAGTTGTGGTTCGCTGTGCAAAGCCTGATTTATGATGATGCCCTTAGTACAGGGGGAAAAATAGAAGTGGTATAGGGAGGAAGCAGTCTTTTCATGGCAATCCTGAGGAAAGGTGCACGTTGCCTGTATAGCTAAACCATTGCTACATTAGCTCATAGGCTCTGTGGTGAAAGGCTGCAGCCTATGCCCCCTTTCCACATGCTTGTGACCAGTCTCTTGTTTGGTTATACGTCATTGAGTCTCTAGCTATCCATGCATGCCATTCACAATGTCCTCTCCTATCATGCTCTCATTGTGAGAGCAACTGAAGAGTTTGTTTTAAGCATGAAGGGGGCTGAAGAACATCTGCTCAGTCCCTTCCCACAGCCCCCAAAACAGTAGCAATTCTGCTGCATTTTATGTCCATTGCAGAGGGGGCTTGAGTCCATTGGTGTTTTGTTTTTGGTTTAATATTCTTAAACTTAAATAAACTGGAATAGTTAGCAGCAATCTCCTCCAGACAGAAGGAGGATATGTCAGTCCTCTCTTCTCCATAGATAATGGAATGTTCATATGTGTTTAAAGGTTAACACACTCATCCATTGTTTCTTGCAACATGTGCCACAGTGCATAATGGAGTTTGACAGCGCTGAAGGTTGAATCATTTCCAGAACTCATTGCAGATTAAGTTTGCTCAGTAATCAGAAGAATCCTTGTATTTTTAAAACATTGTTTTTACTGAAGCCTTTCTTGGGAACTTCTGCGTTATGTCAATCTTGAATCACATTTGGTTTTTCTTTCTTCTCCCTGATGCGGTATACTCAGAAAGGAATTATGCCCTTTTCCCTGATGCATATTGAAAGCTAAGGGGCAGATTAAGTTACCCTTAATTCATGCTGAGTTGTACTTTATATGGCAAGTTATCCTTTGAAGTTAGTGGAATAAGGTACTACTCAGTGGGTGTAAAAGGTATCTGAAACTGTCCCAGTACTTATTATTGAGAACCAGCAATCCCAAGTTTGTGGGTCATGAACTGAATTATAGAAGGTTTGACCAAATGCATAGAATATTATAATTATATTTTCTAAATTATGATAGTTCAGTAGATTATAAAATTTTAGCTGTCATTGCCAATACCATTACACTAAAATAGAAAATTCATATAATGTTCCTCCAAAGGGAATTAAAGTAAAAAATAAATATGAAAACATTAGCAAATGAACAATGTGGGACTGATTCTCATTACACTATCTCTATCCAAGTGCAACTCCACTATCTTCATTTATGTAAAGGGATGGAGAATCAGGTGTAGCGTCTTTTCTAACTCCAATATTAAGCAAAAGAAAAATGATTGACTCTTTTTTGCATACTGTAATTTTTGAAGTGCTTTTTTCCATTGTATGCTTTCTTTCATATCTTTTGTTGAAACTTAAGATGAGAACTAAATGGCTTTTAAAAATTAGTTCCCATGACTGTTTAGAGAACATTAAATAAGCACACAGAGTATTTCTAATGAGAAAGTGATACGCTAGCTAAAATAAATTGAAGATAAAATTGGCACAAGTACTTTTGTTATTAGATCAAATCTATTACATATTCAGCAATAATGGTATATTATGAACATTAGCATTCCCAATAAACGTTTATCTTACCAAAACAAGCTTCAAAATTTTGGCATTAAAATCACAATAATAAACAGTTCCTAATTTCATACCCAATAGTACATAGTGGATTTGAAAGTGAGATTTCCTGTCCTTAATACAGTACATAACACAGGCTTCTCTTTAGCACAAATATGTGCTTTCCCCCTCCAAATTAAATTGTCATGACAAACACAATGAGATGCAATTACTCAAATAAACTTTGTGAACTATCCTGATTAGTTTTGTCCTTGACACTCCAATCTCTGCAGAACTTCCATGAACACAGAGAGATAAAAGCCTTAACTTTGAGTTACTCAGTTTTTGTTGATTCGTATTAATGCTCCCAATCCTGAAAACAGCTTTTCTTTTCTCTCTGCATTCTTTCCTCTCCATTTTCCCCTCTCCCCAAGTTCACTCCAGTATTCCTGTTTAATCTGGACTACAGTACTAATGGTTTTCAAGGCTTTTCTTTTTTGTCAGTTCACAATTTGATACATACATATTTTAAAGCATTAGTTTCTATGCTCGTAAAATCTGAATAAAAAATTCAACGCACAGATGGTATTTGTGGTGAGGTATTTCTGTGAAGTTAAACTTAGTTATGTGATGTCTCTTTCTCTTTCCCAATTTAGTAGTAACAGACTGGCATGGTGGCAGAGCATGGAGTTGTGTGTGTGTGATCATTACAAGATGAAAGCTTTTTCTCCTAGAGTTCATAAGAGGTTAAAGTAATATTATTTTCCAGGCTTTCCAATTCAGCATCCAAAAATATTATTTAAAATCCACTCCATTCTTCATCTAAAGACTGTGATGCTGCTGCCTTTAAGAAATGGTGGTTGTTAGCTTCCAACTAAATGCTTTTCTTTTCTGTGGGCACTGTTGGTGGTGATCATACAGTCTGCAAGAAATGTGTGTTATAAATGTGGTAGATGAACTCTCCTGGTATTGCTGTATGTGTGAGCTGAGGCAGGATGCTAGGCATAGAACTCACTGCCAAAATTTAGATTTCTGTGTTCATGGACACTCTAAGGGTATGTCTACACTACGGAATAAGGTCGAATTTATAGAAGTCGGTTTTTTAGAAATCGGTTTTATAAATTCGAGTGTGTGTGTCCCCACAGAAAATGCTCTAAGTGCATTAAGTGCATTAACTCGGCGGAGCGCTTCCACAGTACCGAGGCAAGCGTCGACTTCCGGAGCGTTGCACTGTGGGTAGCTATCCCACAGTTCCCGCAGTCTCCGCTGCCCATTGGAATTCTGGGTTGAGATCCCAATGCCTGATGGGGCTAAAACATTGTCGTGGGTGGTTCTGGGTACATATCGTCAGCCTCCCGTTCCCTCCCTCCCCCCGTGAAAGCAAGGGCAGACAATCATTTCGCGCCTTTTTTCCTGAGTTACCTGTGCAGACGCCATACCATGGCAAGCATGGAGCCCGCTCAGGTAACCGTCACCCTATGTCTCCTGGGTGCTGGCAGACGCGGTACGGCATTGCTACACAGTAGCAGCAACCCCTTGCCTTGTGGCAGCAGACGGTACAGTACGACTGGTAGCCGTCATCGTCATGTCTGAGGTGCTCCTGGTCGCCTCTGTGAGGTCGATCAGGAGCGCCTGGGCAGACATGGGCACAGGGACTAAATTTGGAGTGACTTGACCAGGTCATTCTCTTTAGTCCTGCAGTCAGTCCTATTGAACCGTCTTATGGTGAGCGGGCAGGCGATACGGACTGCTAGCAGTCGTACTGTACCATCTTCTGCCGAGCAGTCATGAGATGTGGATGGCATGCAGTCCTTCTGCACCGTCTGCTGCCAGCCAAAGATGTAAAAGATAGATGGAGTGAGTCAAAACAAGAAATAGACCAGATTTGTTTTGTACTCATTTGCTTCCCCCCCTCCCCTGTCTAGGGGACTCATTCTTCTAGATCACACTGCAGTCACTTACAGAGAAGGTGCAGCGAGGTAAATCTAGCCATGTATCAATCAGAGGCCAGGCTAACCTTCTTGCTCCAATAAGGACAATAACTTAGGTGCACCATTTCTTATTGGAACCCTCTGTGAAGTCCTGCCTGAAATACTCCTTGATGTAAAGCCACCCCCTTTGTTGATTTTAGCTCCCTGAAGCCAACCCTGTAAGCGCCCCTCCCAGCGTCAGAGCAATGGCAAACAATCGGGCATCTGAGAGTGCTGTCCAGAGCAGTCACAATGGAGCGCTCTGATGGGGCTAAAACATTGTCGCGGGTGGTTCTGGGTACGTGTCGTCAGGCCCCCGTTCCCTCCCTCCCTCCGTGAAAGCAAGGGCAGACAATCATTTCGCGCCTTTTTTCCTGAGTTACCTGTGCAGACGCCATACCACAGCAAGCATGGAGCCCGCTCAGGTAACCGTCACCCTATGTCTCCTGGGTGCTGGCAGACGTGGTACGGCTTTGCTGCACAGTAGCAGCAACCCCTTGCCTTGTGGCAGCAGACGGTGCAATACGATTGGTAGTCGTCCTCATCGTGTCCGAGGTGCTCCTGGCCGCGTCGGCTGGGAGCGCCTGGGCAGACATGGGCGCAGGGACTAAATTTGGAGTGACTTGACCAGCTCATTCTCTTTAGTCCTGCAGTCAGTCCTATTGAACCGTCTTATGGTGAGCAGGCAGGCGATACGGACTGCTAGCAGTCGTACTGTACCATCTTCTGCCAGGCAGGCAAGAGATGAGGATTGCTAGCAGTCGTATTGCACCATCTTCTGCCAGGCAGGCAAGAGATGGGGATGGCTAGCAGTCGTACTGTACCATCTTCTGCCGAGCAGCCATGAGATGTGGATGGCATGCAGTCCTTCTGCACCGTCTGCTGCCAGCCAAAGATGTAAAAGATAGATGGAGTGGGTCAAAACAAGAAATAGACCAGATTTGTTTTGTACTCATTTGCCTCCTCCCCTGTCTAGGGGACTCATTCCTCTAGGTCACACTGCAGTCACTCACAGAGAAGGTGCAGCGAGGTAAATCTAGCCATGTATCAATCAGAGGCCAGGCTAACCTCCTTGTTCCAATAACAACGATAACTTAGGTGCACCATTTCTTATTGGAACCCTCCGTGCAGTCCTGCCTGAAATACTCCTTGATGTACAGGCACCCCCTTTGTTGATTTTAGCTCCCTGAAGCCAACCCTGTAAGCCGTGTCGTCAGTCGCCCCTCCCTCCGTCAGAGCAACGGCAGACAATCGTTCCGCGCCTTTTTTCTGTGCGGACGCCATACCACGGCAAGCATGGAGCCCGCTCAGCTCACTTTGGCAATTAGGAGCACATTAACCACCACACGCATTATTCAGCAGTATATGCAGCACCAGAACATGGCAACGCGATACCGGGCGAGGAGGCGACGTCAGCGCGGTCCCGTGAGTGATCAGGACATGGACACAGATTTCTCTGAAAGCATGGGCCCTGCCAATGCATGCATCATGGTGCTAATGGGGCAGGTTCATGCTGTGGAACGCCGATTCTGGGCTCGGGAAACAAGCACAGACTGGTGGGACCGCATAGTGTTGCAGGTCTGGGACGATTCCCAGTGGCTACGAAACTTTCGCATGCGTAAGGGCACTTTCATGGAACTTTGTGACTTGCTTTCCCCTGTCCTGAAGCGCATGAATACCAAGATGAGAGCAGCCCTCACAGTTGAGAAGCGAGTGGCGATAGCCCTGTGGAAGCTTGCAACGCCAGACAGCTACCGGTCAGTTGGGAATCAATTTGGAGTGGGCAAATGTACTGTTGGGGCTGCTATGATGCAAGTAGCCCACGCAATCAAAGATCTGCTGATATCAAGGGTAGTGACCCTGGGAAATGTGCAGGTCATAGTGGATGGCTTTGCTGCAATGGGATTCCCTAACTGTGGTGGGGCTATAGATGGAACCCATATCCCTATCTTGGCACCGGAGCACCAAGCCGGCGAGTACATAAACCGCAAGGGGTACTTTTCGATAGTGCTGCAAGCTCTGGTGGATCACAAGGGACGTTTCACCAACATCAACGTGGGATGGCCGGGAAAGGTGCATGATGCTCGCATCTTCAGGAACTCTGGTCTGTTTCAAAAGCTGCAGGAAGGGACTTTATTCCCAGACCAGAAAATAACTGTTGGGGATGTTGAAATGCCTATATGTATCCTTGGGGACCCAGCCTACCCCTTAATGCCATGGCTCATGAAGCCGTACACAGGCAGCCTGGACAGTGGTCAGGAGCTGTTCAACTACAAGCTGAGCAAGTGCAGAATGGTGGTAGAATGTGCATTTGGACGTTTAAAGGCGCGCTGGCGCAGTTTATTGACTCGCTTAGACCTCAGCGAAACCAATATTCCCACTGTTATTACTGCTTGCTGTGTGCTCCACAATATCTGTGAGAGTAAGGGGGAGACGTTTATGGCGGGGTGGGAGGTTGAGGCAAATCGCCTGGCTGCTGGTTACGCGCAGCCAGACACCAGGGCGGTTAGAAGAGCACAGGAGGGCGCGGTACGCATCAGAGAAGCTTTGAAAAACAGTTTCATGACTGGCCAGGCTACGGTGTGAAAGTTCTGTTTGTTTCTCCTTGATGAACCCCCCCACCCCTTGGTTCACTCTATTTCCCTGTAAGCTAACCACCCTCCCCTCCTCCCTTTAATCATTGCTTGCAGAGCCAATAAAGTCATTGCTGCTTCACAGTCATGCATTCGTTATTCATTCATCACACAAATAGGGGGATGACTACCAAGGTATCCCAGGAGGGGTGGTGGAGGAGGGAAGGAAAATGCCACACAGCACTTTAAGCACAGCACTTTAAAAGTTTACAACTTTAAAATTTATTCAATGACAGCCTTCTTTTTTTTGGGCAATCCTCTCTGGTGGAGTGGCTGGTTGGCCGGAGGCCCCCCCACCGCGTTCTTGGGCGTCTGGGTGTGGAGGCTATGGAACTTGGGGAGGAGGGCGGTTGGTTACAGAGGGGCTGCAGTGGCAGTCTGTGCTCCAGCTGCCTTTGCTGCAGCTCAACCATACACTGGAGCATACTGGTTTGGTCCTGCAGCAGCCTCAGCATTGAATCCTGCCTCCTCTCATCACGCTGCCGCCACCTTTGAGCTTCAGCCCTGTCTTCAGCCCGCCACTTACTCTCTTCAGCCCGCCACTTACTCTCTTCAGCCCTCCACCTCTCCTCCCGGTCATTTTGTGCTTTCCTGCACTCTGACATTATTTGCCTCCACGCATTCGTCTGTGCTCTGTCAGTGTGGGAGGACAGCATGAGCTCGGAGAACATTTCATCGCGAGTGCGTTTTTTTTTCTTTCTAAGCTTCACTAGCCTCTGGGAAGGAGAAGATCCTGTGATCATTGAAACACATTGTCGCGGAGTGTGGGGGAGTCCAGGCCCTGCACCCCTCTTCCTGGGATCCACTGAGACTCTCAGCCAGCCAGTAAAACAGAAGGTTTATTGGACAACAGGAACACAGTCCACAACAGAGCTTGTGGGTACAACCAGGACCCCTCAATCACGTCCTTCTGGGGGAGCAGGGAGCTTAGACCCCAGCCCTGGGGTTCCCTGTGTTCCTCTCCCCAGCCTCCCAAACTGCCAACTAAACCCACCCAGCAGGTTCCCTGCTGCAGCCTCTGTTCACATTCCTGGGCAGAGGTGTTACCTCCCCCTCCCCCTCCTGGCTCAGGTGACAGGCTCTCAGGTCTCCCATCCCCAGGGCACATTCCCAGGTCAACACTCCCCCCTCCCTGCTGAGTCACTTCGTCACATCTCTCCCCCCTTCGAGACTGAACTGAGCGGGGTCACTGTGACCAGTGACCTGGGGAAGTTCGGGGCCCCCTCTCCGGGACAGCGCATCCGCTATCAGGTTGGCACTTCCCTTCACGTGGACCACGTCCATGTCGTAATCCTGCAGGAGCAGGCTCCATCTCAGGAGCTTGGCGTTGGCTCCTTTCATCTGGTGCAGCCAGGTCAGGGGAGAGTGGTCGGTGTAGACGGTGAAGTGTCGCCCGAAGAGATAGGGCTCTAGTTTCTTGAGGGCCCACACCATGGCCAGGCACTCCTTCTCGATGGCCGCGTAGTGTTGCTCCCGGGGTAGCAACTTCTTGCTCAGGTACACGATGGGGTGTCTCTCCCCCTTTTCATCCTCCTGCATTAACACCGCCCCCAGTCCCGTGTCGGAGGCGTCGGTGAACACCACAAAGGCCTTGTCAAAGTCCGGGTTCGCCAGAACTGGGCCACTGACCAGAGCCTCCTTCAGCGCCCGGAAAGCCACCTGGCACTGCTCGGTCCAGACCACCTTGTCTGGCTTCCCCTTCTTGCATAGCTCAGTGATGGGGGTGGCTATGGCGCTAAAGTGGGGCACAAATCTTCGGTAGTATCCTGCCATCCCAATAAAGGCTTGGACCTGCTTTTTGGTGTGGGGAGCGGGCCAGTCTCTGATCACCTCCACCTTGGCTGGTTCCGGCTTTAGGCGGCCGCTCCCCACCCGATGGCCCAGGTAAGACACTTCCGCCATCCCCACCTTGCACTTCTCCGCTTTTACAGTCAGCCCAGCCCCCTGGAGTCGGTCCAGCACTTGTCTAACCTGGGACACGTGGTCCTCCCAGGTCTGGCTAAAGACACAGATGTCATCAATATACGCCACGGCAAAACTCTCCATCCTCCTCAGGAGCTGGTCCACCAGGCGCTGGAAGGTGGCCGGCGCTCCCTTGAGGCCGAAAGGCAGGGTCAGGAACTCATAGAGCCCCAGAGGGGTGATAAAGGCCGATTTCAGTCGGGCATCTGCATCCAGCGGCACTTGCCAGTAGCCCTTTGTAAGGTCCATGGTGGTAAGGTACCGAGCTCCTCCCAGTTTGTCTAGGAGCTCGTCCGGCCTGGGCATGGGGTAGGCATCAGATACAGTGATGGCATTGAGCTTCCGATAGTCCACGCAGAACCGGACCGACCCGTCCTTTTTGGGGACCAGCACCACCGGCGAGGCCCAAGGGCTGGCCGATGGCTGGATCACCCCCAAAGCCAGCATGTCCCGGACCTCTCTTTCCAGGTCCTGAGCAGTTTTCCCTGTGACTCGGAAGGGGGAGCATCTTATCGGCGGGTGCGACCCTGTCTGCACCCGGTGGACAGTCAGATTAGTGCGTCCAGGCTGGTTGGAAAACAGCTGTCGGTACGGATGCAGCACCCCCCTGACCTCAGCTTGCTGGGCAGGGGTTAGCTGATCCGAGAGGGGGATTGTTTCCAGGGGGGAACCAGCTCTGGTCCCAGGGAATAGATCTACTAAAGGGTCATCTCCCTGCTCTTCCCACTGTCCACACACGGCCAACACCACATTCCCCCTGGCATAATATGGCTTCATCATATTCACATGGTACACCCGGCGGTGGTGCGCCCGGTTCGACAGCTCCACCACATAGTTTACCTCATTGAGCTGCTTGACGACCTTGAAAGGGCCCTCCCAGGCGGCCTGTAGTTTGTTCTTTCTCACAGGGATGAGAACCATCACCGGATCCCCGGTGGCGTAGGCACGGGCCCTTGCCGTGCGGTCATACCAGACCTTCTGCTTCTTCTGGGCTCTGGCCAGATTCTCCCTGGCCAGGCCCATGAGTTCAGCCAGTCTCTCTCGGAAGATCAGGACATACTCCACCACTGACTCTCCATCGGGAGTGGCCTTCCCCTCCCACTCGTCTCTCATCAGGTCCAGGGGGCCCCTCACCCTCCTTCCATATAACAGTTCGAAAGGCGAAAATCCGGTAGACTCCTGGGGCACCTCCCTGTACGCGAACAGCAGGTGAGGTAAGTACTTGTCCCAATCCTGCGGGTGCTGGTTCATAAAGGTTTTCAGCATCATCTTTAGCGTCCCGTTAAACCTCTCCACCAGCCCGTTGGACTGGGGGTGATAAGCTGAGGCCCAGTCGTGCCGGACCCCACATTTCTCCCACAAGCACCGGAGCAGGGCCGACATGAAGTTGGAGCCTTGGTCTGTCAAGACTTCCTTGGGGAACCCCACTCGGCTGAAAATGGTCAGGAGCGCATCGGCCACGGTGTCTGCTTCAATGGAAGCTAAGGGCACTGCCTCGGGGTAGCGGGTGGCAAAATCTACCACCACCAGAATGTATTTCTTCCCCGACCGGGTCGTCTTGCTGAGAGGCCCCACGATGTCCATGGCCACCTTCTGGAAAGGCTCCTCTATGATGGGCAAAGGTCTCAAAGCCGCTTTCCCCTTGTCCCGGGCCTTCCCCACCCTCTGACAGGGGTCACAGGATCGGCAATACTGCCGGACCGTGGTAAAGACCCCGGGCCAGTAAAAGTTCTGTAGCAACCTCTGCCGGGTGCGCCGGATTCCCTGGTGCCCTGCGAGGGGGATGTCATGGGCCAGGTACAGGAGCTTGCGGCGATACTTCTGGGGGACCACCAGCTGCCTCCTGATCCCACAGGACTCTACTTCCCTTGTGGGAGCCCATTCTCGGTATAGGAACCCCTTCTCCCACAGGAACCTCTCCTGGCAGCCTCTCCTCATGGTCCGTACCACACTGAGGTCGGCCAGGTCCCTGAGCTTCCGCAAGGAGGGATCTTTCCTCAACTCGGCCTGGAACTCAGCGGCTGGGGAAGGGATGGGGACCGGTTCCCCCTCAGTGGCCAGGTCTGAGGCCTCAGCCTCTCTGAGCCGTGCCCCTCGGCCCTCCCTTCCCACCAGGGTAGGGTCCTGCGCCTCCGGTGCGGTACCCTCCCCGAGGTCAGGGAGCAGTGGCCCTCGCCGGCTCTGGCTACGGGTCACAACCAGGGCGGTCTGGGGCTTGCTTGGCCAGTCCTCTAGGTCTCCCCCCATCAAAACTTCAGTGGGCAAATGGTGGTGTACCCCCACATCCTTGGGGCCCTCCTTGGCCCCCCATTTCAGGTGTACCCTTGCCACGGGCACCTTAAATGGGGTCCCGCCCACCCCTGTCAGGGTCAGGTAGGTGTTGGGCACCACCCGATCTGGGGCCACCACCTCGGGCCGGGCCAGCGTCACCTCCGCGCCCGTATCCCAGTATCCATTGACCTTCCTCCCATCCACCTCCAGGGGAACAAGGCACTCTCTCCGGAGGGACAGCCCCGCGCCCACCCTGTAAACTGAGCGCCCTGAGTCCAGAGCCTCCAGCCCTCTGGTGGAGCTGGCCTGGGGTACTCTTCCCTCCTGAGCAGGTGGTAAACTGGTAGGCCCCCTTTCCTGGGTCGTCTGCCCCTCGTCCAGCTGGGTCCCTACCCAATTAACCCTGGGTAGGTTGGGTCTGCTCAGTTTGTCCCTGAGCCCAGGGCACTGGGACCGTATGTGGCCTCTCTGGCCACAGTGATAGCAGCTCAGGTCACGTTGGTCCCCTCGAGCGGGTCGGAGGGGCCCGACGCCAGGCGTTCCCCTTGGGAGGGGGTTCTCCCTATTTCCCCGCTGGGAGGCCCCCTGGTGACTCTCTCTCTGCATCGGGGGGGGCCTGTTCTTTTGGGACTCCTCCCGGCTACCCCCTGACCGACTGTTCACAAACTCGTCGGCCAGCTGCCCTGCGTGCTGGGGGTTCTCGAGCTTTTTGTCCACCAACCACAGCCTCAGGTCGGAAGGGCACTGTTCATACAGTTGCTCCAGTACAATTAGGTCAAGCAGGTCCTCTTTAGCTCGGGCCCCAGCTGTCCACTTGCGGGCATACCCCTGCATCCGGTTGGCCAGTTGTAGGTAGGTGACCTCAGGCGTTTTACGCTGACTCCGGAACCTTCTCCGGTACATCTCGGGGGTCAGCCCAAACTCACGGAGCAGGGCCTGTTTGAACAGTTCATAGTCCCCTGCCTCCGGCCCTGTCATCCGGCTGTACACCTCCACGGCTTTGGGGTCCAGTAAGGGGGTGAGAAACTGGAGCCTGTCTGCAGGGTCAACCCTGTGCAGCTCACAGGCATTCTCAAAGGCCGTCAGGAAGCTATCTATGTCCTCCCCCTCCTTACGCTGGGCCAGGAAGCACTTATCAAAGTTCCTTGCAGTCTTGGGTCCCCCCTCATTCACCACAGCCGGGGCCCCACTGCTCTTCAGCCTGGCCAGCTCCAGTTCATGCTGTCTTTGTTTCTCCTTCTCCTGACGTTCCCTCTCCTTCTCCTGACGCTCCCTCTCCTTCTCCTGACGCTCCCTCTCCTTCTCCTGACGCTCCCTCTCCTTCTCCTCCTGCTCATGTTGACGTTGTTTCTCCTTCTCCTCCTGCTCATGTTGACGTTGTTTCTCCTCATGTTGACGTTGTTTTTCATGATCCTCCAGCTCCCTCATTTTCATCTCCCTCTCCCATTCCAGCCGCCTCCGCTCCAGGGATGGGGAGCTCCGCCGGGAGGATCCCCTGCTGGGTGCTGGGGTCAGGGTGCCCTCGGTATTCGCTGGGCTTCCCCCAACCCCTCCCCCAGGCATAGGTAGGAAGGGTCTCGGGATGTCCTCGGCAGCAGTCTGACCCCTCCCAGCCCGGTCAGGCCCCGGGGCCCACGCTGCGTCTGCCGGGCGGCTCCCCTCAGGGACAGGGATCGGGTCCTTCAAGCGATCCCTCTCCTCCAACTGGGCAATCAGTTGTTCCTTGGTGGACCTCCCGATGCGCAGCCCCCTCTGCCTGCACAGCTCCACCAGGTCACTCTTAAGGCGTTTAGCGTACATCTCCCTGCTGGCCACTCGCAGGCCGGGCAGCTTCCCACGGTTTCCAGGAAAAGCCCTTAGTGTGCCAGTCCTTCTTGAGGTCACCACCTCTTTGCCAGGGTCGAGCTGCAGACTCCTCCGCCCCTGGGACCGCTCGCTGCAATCCCCCGGGGGACCCTGTTACTGCAAAAGTCTTTCTCTCTGGTCACACATTCCCAGGGGTTAGCCGCCCCCCGAAACCGTCTCTCTCTGAATCTTCAGCACGCCTGGTCCCCGTCAATTCCCCTTCGTTTTACTGTTCCCCAGTCACTTACTGCAGGAAGCGCCGTTCACGGGGTGCAGTAGATCCCACCGCTGCCACCAGTTGTCGCGGAGTGTGGGGGAGTCCAGGCCCTGCACCCCTCTTCCTGGGATCCACTGAGACTCTCAGCCAGCCAGTAAAACAGAAGGTTTATTGGACAACAGGAACACAGTCCACAACAGAGCTTGTGGGTACAACCAGGACCCCTCAATCACGTCCTTCTGGGGGAGCAGGGAGCTTAGACCCCAGCCCTGGGGTTCCCTGTGTTCCTCTCCCCAGCCTCCCAAACTGCCAACTAAACCCACCCAGCAGGTTCCCTGCTGCAGCCTCTGTTCACATTCCTGGGCAGAGGTGTTACCTCCCCCTCCCCCTCCTGGCTCAGGTGACAGGCTCTCAGGTCTCCCATCCCCAGGGCACATTCCCAGGTCAACACTCCCCCCTCCCTGCTGAGTCACTTCGTCACACACATGCAGCTGGTGGAGAAAAAAAAAGGGACAGCGGTATTTAAAAAGACACATTTTATAAAACAGTCGCTACACTCTTTCAGGGTAAACCTTGCTGTTAACATTACATACATAGCACATGTGCTTTCGTTACAAGGTCGCATTTTGCCTCCTCCCACCGCGTGAACGGATTTTGGTTGAATGCCAGCAAACATACACTGCAATGCTTTGTTCTACAGTGATTCCCCAGTACGTGTTGCTGGCCTGGAGTGGTAAAGTGTCCTACCATGAAGGACGAAATAAGGCTGCCCTCCCCAGAAACCTTTTGCAAAGGCAGAACCGCAAATGCCAGGGCAAAGTAATCCTTTCACATGCTTGCTTTTAAACCATGTATAGCATTTTAAAAGGTACACTCACCAGAGGTCCCTTCTCCGCCTGCTGAGTCCAGGAGGCAGCCTTGGGTGGGTTCGGGGGGTACTGGCTCCAGGTCTAGGGTGAGAAACAGTTCCTGGCTGTCGGGAAAACCGGTTTCTCCGCTTGCTTGCTGTGAGCTATCTACAACCTCCTCATCATCATCTTCTTCGTCCCCAAAACCTACTTCTGTATTGCCTCCATCTCCATTGAAGGAGTCAAACAACACGGCTGGGGTAGTGGTGGCTGAACCCCCTAAAATGGCATGCAGCTCATCATAGAAGCGGCATGTTTGGGGCTCTGACCCAGAGCGGCTGTTCGCCTCTCTGGTTTTCTGGTAGGCTTGCCTCAGCTCCTTCAGTTTCACGCGGCACTGCTTCGGGTCCCTGTTATGGCCTCTGTCCTTCATGCCCTGGGAGATTTTCAGAAAGGTTTTGGCATTTCGAAAACTGGAACGGAGTTCTGATAGCACGGATTCCTCTCCCCAAACAGCGATCAGATCCCGTACCTCCCGTTCAGTCCATGCTGGAGCTCTTTTGCGATTCTGGGACTCCATCATGGTCACCTGTGCTGATGAGCTCTGCATGGTCACCTGCAGCTTGCCACGCTGGCCAAACAGGAAATGAGATTCAAAAGTTCGCGGTTCTTTTCCTGTCTACCTGGCCAGTGCATCTGAGTTGAGAGCGCTGTCCAGAGCGGTCAGAATGGAGCACTCTGGGATAGCTCCCGGAGGCCAATACCATCGAATTGTGTCCACAGTACCCCAAATTCGAGCCGGCAACGTCGATTTAAGCGCTAATCCACTTGTCAGGGGTGGAGTAAGGAAATCGATTTTAAGAGCCCTTTAAGTCGAAATAAAGGGCTTCATTGTGTGGACGGGTGCAGGTTTAAATCGATTTAACGCTGCTAAATTCGACCTAAAGTCCTAGTGTAGACCAGGGCTAAGATACCTCACAGTTCAGAATAAGTAAGTGCACCTGTATCCCCCTCCTTGGTCCCTTGAGGGCACCCAAGTAAGAGTTTCCAGCTGGCACCTCTCTTGGGTGAAGACCCGCATCTCATTTCCTCCTTGCTGGAAGTTTTAAGGCTGCACAGCTCCCTATATTACACGGTGATATTCCCAGCAAGCCAGACTGCCTAAACAGGTCTATGCCTGTGCTTTGCTTTCTCTCCGAAGGCTTTCACCTGTGTATTGTCTGCAGTTATAAGTCTGCAGTTACACAGCTTTTTGTAAGCAAGCACATTTATTCTTATAATAGCCTTACAGAGAAACACATTAAAACAATAAAAGAACCTAAACACAAGCTAAATAGTTTACTAGAGGTCACTCCCATCTCCAACCTAGCATTCTGGTAGGTTTCAAAGTCCTTCAAAACCCACAGCTGGGTTTCCCCACAGTTATAAGTTCATTCCATCTTAGATCCAGAACCAGAGAGAAGGCTGGGCAGATCAGTTGTTTCTGTGGCTTGGGCCATTGATCTTGGCCTTCTGTAACAGGTAATCAGCAGAGAATAAACCTCTCCGTGTGCAGGCACCTTTGGGCTTTGAAGAGACAGCTTGGGCACGTGGTACAATTGATGCATCTGCAGTTCACGTGATTTCAACTGTGGCAGCTTGAACTGGCAGCATGGATTAGATTTCCCTCAGTGGAGGTAAAAATTAATGGGGATGGGTGATGGCCCCCCTTACCCTGCCCCTTCCTGAAATGTTAGGAGTTGGGGTAAGGTCCCTTTCTTGAGAATTTGACACCAACCCAACTTAACCAGAAAACTTTGCAGAAAACTTTGCAGATACTCATACAAGGCCTGGTGGTTTCCTTATGTAGTGGCTCTGAATAGGCATGTGGCCTTGCTATCAGGCCAGTGCATTGCTGCAGGTCTGATTTTATGTAGTAATGTCAGATGGGTAAATTACACAACAGGAAGTGATAATGTAAGATACTGTGAATCATAGAATCAGAGTCTTGCAATGGAGAAGGCTTCCTAGGTATTGATAAAATTCATTTGGAATACCATATGAAGTGTTGATTGCTGCCACCTGGTCATAGGCAAGATTTTATTGTGTTGGGAGGAAGGTTTTTATAGGACACCAAAACCAAACCAATACAACTTACATGTTCAGTTCTCGTGAAATGGAAGTTAGTGATGACCAGAGGCAGATTGCTGCACCAGAATGAAAAAACTGGTTTGTGTTAGCCTAATCTACTCTTTACATATTTTATTGCTGAAAAGCATTTTTTTGTTTGAAACCTATTTAAA
Source organism: Caretta caretta (assembly GCF_965140235.1). NCBI lineage: Eukaryota > Metazoa > Chordata > Testudines > Cheloniidae > Caretta > Caretta caretta. The sequence goes on from NC_134210.1 coordinate 77,379,071, forward strand.
GAGGTTTTTTACTTTAAAAATGAGAGCAGAGAACTAGGTGTAAAGAATGAAGTCATGCAAATATTGTTAAAAGTATTGAATATATCATAGCAAAGGTGATCCAGGAACTGAGTTTGAGAGAGATTTGTCTCTGAGACTGAGTTGAGGGATATGATGAAATGAGATCAAACGAAAAAGAGGGCAGAAATGTTGGCTAGGATGATCTTTGCTTATTTGTAAATTGCATGGGCTAGATCTTTAGCTGGTATAAAATGACATAATGATGTTACAACTGTGTCAGTTTAAAGCAGAGGAGGAGCTAGCCCTGGGTTCTTAAACAAAACTAGCCATTTTGGTCACTTCGTTCACATGAAATTGGTTGCTCGTAGTAAATCCATGGCCTGCCTAGATCTTCACACCAAAAATTGACCATCAATGCCTAGGTTTGAATCTATTAGCCACCGCAAACAGTCTAATACAGTTACCCTTTCTGTATATTAGGCTCTTACAGACAATGCTCAGTGTACAGAAATACCATACAGTTCTGGTATTCTGCCTTTGTTATACCATCCTTTATAACACTAACATTATGGGGCATCTAAGAAAGGTGGTCTGGCAGTGATGGAAGATCCAAATAAAAGTAAGAAACCCAACTGCATTTGGATATAGGGTGGCTATTCATGGCATTTCATATCAAGCAACTCTTTCTCCTAATTCTCTTATCTCTAGTGAATAAGTGAATCATATTTGAATACCTATTACAGAATTACCAGTATTGTAGGTAGCATTTGTTGACAATGAAAAACCTGTCTGTAGCATACAGAATGAAGGCTATGAATTATTATCATTTATTTATTTCTGTGATGACTTGCCTAGCATCTTGAATAACAAATGCACTACTAGTGTCCTAAGGTTATTAAAAGGGAGTTTTGTCCCCCTTCCCTCCACCAACTACTTCTAGCAACATACCTGATATACAAAGATTTTTTTCTCCATGACTTAATAGTCTGTCACAGAGCTGCATCTAGGTTAAGAATATAAATTATTTCTGAGATCCAACATTTAACAGACATCAGTCAACGAGGGACATAAAACAAAATGCTAAAGCCAAAACTGATTAGAAAACCCCACACTATCATTTCTAAGCAAGTTTCTTTTATGACATCTTCAGGAAAAATGAAGACAGCCTTGACTGATCTTTTATATTTTAAAGATCACATACAGTTAATAACATGTTTATTATGAAGAGGAAGTGGGATCAATGCTTTGGCAGATGAATTACTCAGTCCAGAACCTACCACTGGCTTCTCAAATAGTTACTGTGAATTATAAATATGAAATGCTGTTCTTCTATGCATGGTTTCTTATTAAAAAGTAACTAAGTTGTCTGTTACATAAATGGTAATATACTACAATTAAATCTTAATCAACTGGCAATGACTACTACATTATGTGGTAATTAAATGTCCATTTTGGATAGTTTACTTAAATTGTTACCTTGTTTCTTGTACAGTAATTGTAGTCTTGCAACACCACAGTGACATTTTTCTTTAAAGAACTTTGTTTTAGATTGGAAAAGTGATCCATGATCATCAGAAGGCAAAAGAGTATGTATATTATTGCCCTTTCTTTTGAAACTGAGCAGTAGCAGATGTCCGGGCCTTGCAGGTCAGCTTCCCATTGGAGGAGAAATCAGTCCTCTGGAGTCTGTGTATATTCTTGGTATTAGCTGATTTATTTACTCCTGTATACCAGAGCATGAGCAAAGGTGGTCGCAAACAACATGCAGGGCAATCCCTTCTTCCAGGAATCTCAGCCCAGCTTCACTGCTCAGTTTCTTGGAAACAGCTCTGAGCTTTGTGTGTGTGTTTCGAGAGGTTGGCAGAGAATACTTGACTGTGAAGGATAAGGGTGCGTGGGGGTGAGATTTTCTTTGCTTTGGATTGGAATAAAGCCCCACCCCCACCCCCTTGGTTGCAAGCCACTAACTGAGAAACACTGGCCAAGTGACAACACTCTGGTTAAAAATCCAAGTAGTGCTTCTCAGAAAGGGCCCTCCCTTCACTTTTTATATGGCCCTCTGCTTGGTAGGAAGCTTAGTAAATTTTTCTAGCACTGGGAAATGTTATATTAATGAACACAATTAAAAATGAGAGTGATGGTAGCTGAAGATTCTCACAAAAGATCATTTAAACTGCAGTATGAGTGTGAAGGAATAACATTACGCATTTGTCTCTGCATGCTCAATAGACTACTATGTAAATTAAGTAAAATAATGTTTTTGAGGAGTTCTGGGTTTTCTACTATAGCACTGCCATCCTTGTCAAAGAAATTCTGACCTGAGCATTGGCTACATGCACCAGACCATACCGAGTAACTCTTTGCAAGAGTAGAGGTTTTTTTCTAATTTTTTTTCATTGTATTTCACAGGCAAATGCAATCTATTATTGGCAAGGCTGGTAGCACCACTTATTAAAATTGCCAAACACTTCCCATTTTAAGAGTCTGTGTTCAGTTGTTTATAACTTTGCCAAGCTTTAACTGTCTAGGCTGAAATTTGCCATGCTGTTTCTTTTGGCCAAATTGTAAGTTTCCCTTGGAAAAATTGTGGTTTCCACATGCTCAGTAGAAACTTTTTAGATTTTAGTAGCTAAACTCTCCAAAGATTCCTTCTGCATTGAGCATGCTCCAACCCAGAGCTGAGCAGGAATCTCCCTGCACTTGTGGCTCTGGGTTGCTGCAGGCTCTGCTGGGTCTGGGTCCAGGTACTGGAGCTGAGAGCAGGGAGGCTTTCTGTCCTGTGCTGTTGATGAGACCAAGGCCCAGGCAGCATGGAGGAGGAACCTCCCTGATTTTAATGCAGAGGGGACAAAAACTGAACCTGCAGTAAGCTGGGGGTGAGTGCAGGAGCTGGGACTGGAGATTGGCAGGAGGGAAAAGGGATACTGGGACTGGCCGGGTAAAGGAACTGGGACTGGGAGGTGTAGGCGAGAGATTAGGCAGTCTGGGCAAAGAGACTGAGAGCCACGATGGAGACTGGGACCCAGTAGGTAAGGGTGTGACTGACATTGTATGAGGCACTGTGGGAAACTGGGATTAGCTGTGCAAGGAAACCAGGACTGGGAGCAAGTAGGGTGTGGAGAAGGAGGTGAGGGCGAGACAGATTTGTTGAGGAACTGGGGCAAAACTGGGACAAGCTGGATAAAGAGATTGGGACAAGGATCTGTGTGTGTGTGTGTGTGTGTGAGACTGAGATTTGACAAGAAGCCTGGGGAACAAGACTGAAATTGAGAGCTAGTGGGAATGGGGAAAGCATGCATAGGGGTGGCAACAGAAGGCCAGGTTTGGGGGCAGACAAAAATTGGATGAGGAGTTGGGAGTCAGAGTTGGGACTGGCTGGGCAGGTAGAACAGGGACAAGAAGCTTGGGGAGAAGCTTGGGTGGGGAGAACTGAGGAAGGGCTGGACAAGGGGACTGGGATGAGAACCTGAGGAGTGGAGACTGGGGCTTGAAAGGTGAGGAGAATGGGACTAGGATGAGAAGCCAGGGGTGGTGTGGGGACAGGAAAGAAGGAGTTAGGTTTGCAGGGAATGGGCAGGAGCGTATGTGCCCACTAGAGCATACTCCTCTCCAGAGCCTTGAATGGAACCCAAGATCCTGAGTCTCATAATTCCTTTGTTTTCAGCAAATACCTATGTAATAAACTGGGAAAATGCCCCATTCCTTGAAATTCCGTATAGTGGTAGATTATCATCCTTTGGTATCAGTTACAAGTGGTGGAGGTCTGTGGTCCATCTAAAGGTTTGCACCCTGCTGATGACCCATGTACGTGTCACTATGATGGAATTTGGTTTGTTTCAGTTTCTTTTTTAAAAGCTTAGGAAATGATACAAAAAGTACATTACAATAATATTGAGATTGCAAAGTCGTATACTCAAAAGTTAAGAAATGCCAGAATGAAAGCTGACTGTGTAACCTTAATTTGACTCACTTGTGTATATGTGCTATGATACAGTCTTTACATGATCTCACACAATTTTTTCTACAGGACTCCTGCCCCACTGAATGCACAGAATGGACCTACTCTGGGGATGAGTCAAGGCTGTGTATAGTGAAGCAGACTGTTATCACTAGGGCCCCTGTTTCATTTGTTGCAGAAGTTGGAAGGTGTATAGTGCTGGGAACAAGGGATTGCAGGAAGAGAAAAGATGATCGTGTGGTTAAGGCAATTACATGCTACCCTGGGGAACTGGATTCTATCTCTCCCTCTGCGACAGAGTTCATATGTAATGCTGGACAAGTCATTTAAATCAGAGTTTTTACAGGTATTCACTATTTGTGTGTTCCTCATGTTCTCTGTTCCCAGCTTGAGGCCCTGGGTTCTGGTTTGCAGAAGTGCTGAGCATTCACAGCTGCAGCTGAAGTCCATGGGAACTGTTCTTTGAATATATTAAGTCCTGTAGAAGGATAAGTTTTCTGAAAAATCAGGGCCAAGGTATCTCATGTTGGACACTCAATATTAGTTGATACTTTTGGCCTTAATCTTTCTGTCCCTCAATTCCCTGCTGTAAAATTGGGGATAATATCCTCTCACTTCGCAGGAGTGTTGTGAAAATACATTCAATAATATTTGTGAAGCACTCAGATACTGTAGTGAAAAGTGCTATTGGAAAGCCCATGAGGAAATTAATCGTTCTTTTTTTTTAAAGCAGGGTTTGAATACATGCAGTAAAGAAGGCCTGCAGCCACATATTGAACAATGAGGATAAAACAAAATATTAAATTGCCACTCATAAAGTGAGTGCCATTTGATGCTGTGCATTGAATGAGGCGGCAGTTCTATTGAAACAATACATGTGATCATATTACTTAAGACTATCATAATGCATGCACAGAAGGGGAGTAAATTAAGGTTGCACAGGCTACCTTGATTCTGGCATTTCCTAATTTTTAAGTGATTGACTTTGCAACCTTAGCAAGTGTTGTTTTAATGTCATTTTGGTATGTGTAATATTGAATATAGTCCAATAAAGGTAAATCAGTTCTGCCAGGACACACAGAAAATGGATGAAATGAGGCTGATACAATTTAGCACAATCATTACCTGGCTTCTTTGTTTCTTCATAGAAAAGGAAAAATCTGAACTGAAAACAATTAACAGTTGATTCACTATTTCACATATCACAACAATCAGTTTTAGCTAAAATAAAAATAAATACCATTCCTAGATGTAAAAGGGAAAGATCCTACCAGCTCTGTGATTGTAGTTTATTTGGAGATTTGGACCTCTGGTTTCAGTGTTATCCTTGATTTTTGGTCCCCATTCTGCAGTGCATTGCGCACGTTCAATGCCCTGTGCTCAGATGGGACCACACACAGCGTGTCCACCCAATCATAATATACTGCAGGATCTGGACCTTATCAGTACATAATAAATATTTTCAGTAATGATACTTTAAAGGAGTTTAAGTTAAACCTTAATTTAAAAATATCTGGATTAAATTATGTTTCTATTACGAGGTATTGAAATGAGAGATCTCTGACCTAGAAACCTTTTAAAAACTCAGTTGATGTAAACATTAGGTTTTTATTATTTTTATCTTATTTTGTCTCTTTGCCAATGAAGGATAGAAGTTCTTTTCATTAAAATGTAGTGATGCTTGTTAATCAAGGTGCACTGTCTGCTGAAATGTTGGCTTTTGATTATGAATCACATTTAAAGATATTGCAACCACTAAAGAGCAACATTTATTCCCCAGTTATTGCTGATCCTGGTCATGCTGTACATATTGCATACAAAAAGTGTTTCTTTCAAAAGGATCAGTGTTTGCCCTTTTATGCTGAATGCATACTACACAAACTGTGATTTGTAGATGTGGTGGGGGTAGTGGCTAGGGTTGAGTCTCCTCTGGTTGGTTATTTTCTTCTCCGGTTTTATCTTTTGTATTTTAATTTTAATTATGTTAAGTTACCTAGCATCCAGGATAGATGCTCTTTTTTTATATATATTATAAATTTAAATGTTGAAAAGTAAATACATCAAAACCAGGAAGCATTTCCCTTCTATCAACTAAGGGTACAACACACACTATTTAATTTCCAGGTCACATCCAGCATTATGTAGTAAAAGGAAATTAAACACAGAGATATGAAGCTTTTACAATACCCATTACACCCCTCTCTCTCTGTATTCCTCTCCCTCTTTTACTGGGTACTATCTGTTCTTTCTTGCTATAAATGTAATAGTACCTCCAGCATAATGTATCAGTGTGTTAGCCGTTACCAAGCCACCACTCCAGCATTATTTCTAAAATGTTTTGTCACTCCTGAAATATATTGTGTCTTAAAGACAAAATCAGGACTTTCTTTGCCTCACATGCAGCAAAAGACCCATAATTTGGGAGTTATGGTTAAGGGGGAATTTGAAGTCACTCCTATATTCAGAAGCCGCGAACCTTCAGGGTGCCTGTAGCTAAAGCTATGCCAAAGTCAGCATTTTCAGTTCACCACCTGAACGTGTTTGTTTTTGACGTCATATATTTTGTATATTTTAACTTATGGCATTTTTAACTGTTATGCGTCTACCTGAAGGCTGTAATTACCACATTTATATTTTGAATAACTGAATGATAAATAGTTTTTGTGTTTCATTGTGAGCTTTGGGTTTGCACAGACCACCAACCTCCAAAACAAAACACAGCTGAAAGTTCTAATTTGGCCTGCGGTAGGCTCCTTTGAAAAGTGGCTGTGGTTCACCAAAACCTTCACAATCCCTGGGGTGCATCTGGCCTAGATTTCAGATATGTTATGAAACCCAAAAGAAGATGATTTGCCCCTGGCTGGCCTGATTTTGGGTTTGGTTATAAAAGTTTCCCACAACTCTGTCTGTGACCTCTTCAGATAAAAAACGAGTCTTAAAAAATGTAACACCACACATCATTATCTATATCCTAAGACCAGCTCCCTCTGTGTAAAAAGGGGATAGTAGCACTTTCCTACTTCATGGAGGCCTTGAGGATAAATACATTAATAATTGTGATGCACTCAGATACTAGGGTATTGGGGCCATATTAATACCTGAGATAGATGGATAGACAGATACTGTTGGTCTTTTATAGGGTTCCTAGAGGATAATAACTAGACTAGTGACAGTGCTTTCCTGTGCAGCAGTGCTAATTGCCAACTTTTGGTAGTTGCACATATGCTAATTACTTTTTAATAAAATCAGTGGGAGAGAATTTTCCACCAAGCTTCTATGGATAATTAACGCAGATTTTTCTTTCAAGAGCTTGAAGCTTTGCTTAAACTTTACTCTTTCACCCTCCATCAGATCTATTTGCACCAAAATGGTAAAATTACAGCAAATGTATGCTGAGATTATGCAATCTGTTCTTTCATACTGTCCATGATTGCTACGCAATGCTTTGTAATAGACGCATCTTCAGGATTAGTATTGACAGCCCCTGTGATGAGGCCTTATAACTATACTAAATAAATAAAATGTTCAGGAGCATTAGGTTTTAGTGTACTAAAAATACCCCCTAGCCATCTGAGGAGGGTGGAGGGAAGCATTTTGTTGGACTGCAAAGGGAATTGATTGTCCCAAAAAGAGTTTTCTGGAGGGGTGGGGGGAGAAGGGAGGGAGAGCCTTGGTCTGAAAAATGCCCCTCCAATCAGAGGATTGTTGCAGGTTGGGTCAAGAAATGGGACGTGCTGCTCCCAGGAGGGAGAGGGGAGGTGAAGAGCATATGCTAGAGCCACTGCCAACCCCCTCTTGCCTTTCAGGTTTCACTGTGCCTTATTGGCTGGCCGGGGGAGGAGAGTGGTAGCTTATTCTGGCTTCTACCCTTCCCTCCCCAACCAATATCTTAAATCTTTGCCTGTGCTGCTCCAGTCCCTTGCCTCATCAGCTGCTCTGCATACCTGTAGCTGTAAATAGGGAGCGGTGTTTCCAGGATGTAGTTGGTCTGACTGATCACCTCTTTTTTGGGATCAGGAAGGAACTTTTCCCATTTGGCATAGGTCTGGTGGTGTGAGTTCTCGGGGCACCCAGGACCTCAAGTCACCTTTTTACCCCCGGCCTTCAGCGTGAGGGAATCTTGCCTATGCCTTGGCTAGATGTCAACTTCCTAACACCCCCAGCCTTTCAGCTGCTCAAACTCTCTCCTCTGGGCTGTGTCAGCCTTGTCCTCACCTTGCAGGCTGAGAATAGGTGCACCCCAACTCTCGAGTCCCTTTGAATTGTTCCCCTGTGATATCCAGCCTCTGACTACTCACAGAAATCCCAGATCCTCTGCTCCAGAAAGTGCAGTGTATCCCAGTTTACTAGTTTTACGTTACACCACAGCTCCTGTAAACCACACAGCACTTGTAATAATACAAAAGTAGATTTATTTAAGAAAGGGTAAAAGTTAAAATAGAAACGAGAGAAAGTGGGGGGAACAAATACGAAACAAAATCATAAAACACACACCTGGGTCTACACTTATCAGTAGTTACCTTTCCTATCTAATAAAGTAGGTTTTCTCCCCAAAGTTCAGTCCGTTGCAGAGCTGACTGGTTTCACAAGAATCAGGATCCAAACATTCATGAAAGCACCTCTGCCCCACAAGGGGTTTCCTCAGTGCATGGATACAGAGTGCTACTCCCTCCTCTGTGTTATATTGAAAACGGCCTTTGGTTTCTGTTTACAGGCAGGGTGAACCCCTGTATTTTTGTAAAGTTCCTTTTTTCCGTTTAAGTGATTTTCAAGTTTACAGTTGCCTCTGATGTTGAAAGTCTTAGTATTGTGCAGGACCAAACAGTTGTGCTTTGCATTTCATCACTGGCCAAATAGGCAGGGGTGAGAACTCCTCCTTGCCTGAATGGGCTATTACTGAGGCACATTATCATCGGGTAACCAATTTTTACTCTAAGTCTATAAAGCATACTTGTTCATAATTACATTATTCCTTAAATATTCCCCATACATTTCTCTTGCAATGATTATGAATCTTGACAAGTTGTGAGCTTTCTGTAGATGCTGAATATGGTGTGGTGTATTGCGTTTGTCAGGTCTGAGGTGAGAGTTGTTTGCAAAGAACAGGGAATCCTTTGCCTAGGAGCCTCTGTATCACAGATAGAAAAGGAGTACTTGTGGCACCTTAGAGACTAACCAATTTATTTGAGCATAAGCTTTCGTGAGCTACAGCTCACTTCGTCGGATGAATAAATAAATTGGTTAGTCTCTAAGGTGCCACAAGTACTCCTTTTCTTTTTGCGAATACAGACTAACACGGCTGTTAATCTGAAACCTGTATCACAGATGAGTATGTTTGCCTTCCTTGCATCATTGTGGAGGTGCAGTTGGGGTAAATAAGACTAGGATTTAGAAGCCCCATATAAAAGAAAATATAGAAATGTGTAGTTGTTGCAATTTGGGTCTGATGTCCTATGCAGATAAAGGCTAAAAGAGTGTTCTCCCACACGTAAATGAGATCTGGAATTTTAGCTGGCAGACGTTTGGCCTGTAAGGGAGACCTGAAGTCTTCACAGACCGAGAACCCCCTTGAGTATCCCTTGGTACTCTTGCTCTCCACAGGGGGTGAGGGTTCGAGCACTCAGAATTGAGTTGAGTCCTGAAGCATAGGCTGGGAGGGGAGATTCTACCCTGAGTTATTGATTACATGATGGGAGCCATGTAACTCCACACTGGACCCAGTTAATGCTTGGTAGATGTAAATTGCCCTTACCTAGTGTTAAGTGGTCTGCTGCTTAACAGCCATCCAAGTTATTGTCCTTCATTCATTCGTGTGTCCTGACCAATCATCTGGGTCTATTTCCTAAACTATACTGGGCTAACTCTTTCTATTTCTTTTCACTCATCCTGTGTCCTATGTTCATATTCTCCTTATGGAATAAAATATCGAAATAATTGCCTTACAGTATCTGCATAACAAATTCACAAAGGAGAGATCAGTGTAATAAGTCTCTTCAAAAGTTGAGTGCCCTGTTGTGTTAGACTGAGCAGTGATTGGCATCATCTCCAAACGAATGCTCTGTCAAGGGTTTGTCGTAATAGTTGACGGGGATTTTAGTGGTATAGGTAAAGTCAATTCTTCACAATATTCCGTAAATTAATAAGCCAAGTATTTGCTACAGTACCAATTTAGACCTAGTGCTTGGCCATGTATCCAGCTGTACCTTCAATCTGTTCACCTAAGGCTGCTGGACTAAATGACAACTCTTTCATTGCTTATGAACAGAAAATGCATGGAATTTCCCTGAAGAATATGCATTCCAGGTTATATGGAGAGCATGAGTTCGTTCTGATGCACTGGGCCAAATTCTGGCCGTGCAGCAAATGGCTCCTAAACCAAGTACAGTGGCAAAAACAGCTTTAATGTACACCTGTATTCGGGCTGACAATGGCCAATATTAATAAAAATGCATAGCCAGTTGATTGAGTACACTTGTGGTTTGTTATGAAAAGTGTTCAGGAGACCAAATAACCAAATTTAGCCGGTTTTATTGCTAAAAGTTAATAGTACAGTACAGGGACCAAGGAGTTGCTATGTTACTGATCTTTCTGGGAAGCTGTTTCTCACAGTGTGTCAATTCACTTTGCATAGGAGGTACATTCCCAAAATATGCCCCCCAAACTAGCTGTGTTTACAAGTCACAAGTTAAAATCATTCTGTTAAAATCACCCTGTTTTTTATTTTGTTTTTATGGTATCACGGCATACTCCATTTCTCTTCTTTCCAGCATTCCAGATTAGTTGGTCCAGGAAGGCACACTCAGCCTTGATCCAGAGTAGAACATTCAGGTATCTTGATTTGACACAGTTTATATTCAGTGATGCCAAATGCTATGTTTAGCTTTGCAAGTTATTGTGGGGTATTTGAGGGGTAGGAAACGGGAGTCAAACATCCCCAGGAAGGCAAGCCCCTTCCAGAACCTGGCTCACATGAGGGGGACAGTGGGTGGAGCATCAGACCACCACAGATGAGCGGAGTCCACACAAAACCCGGGGGCAGGGAGTGGGGCTCAGGAATCTCTGGGGAGCATCCCAGCTCACATTAGGGGTTGGGAGAAGAGCTCACCTCCCCTCCCCGAATGGCAAGTGCCTCCAGATCACATGAAGAGGGGCAGGGAGAGATGGGCTGGGGCCCCCATATCATGGCGCGCGTGCGCACACACACAAAGCGAATGAGGGCTTGACAAGCCCACTGTCCCTATTCTCCCCACCACTCATCTCCATGTCCCGTTCTCAGTGTTCCCACCTCTCCCTTCCCACTTCCTCTATAGTCTCCATCCCCTCTCCATCACCTGATCCCTCAACTTCTCCACTGTTCCCACCTAGTCTTCTACCTTTAGTCATCCTTCCAGAGAGCATTTGCTTGTGTAGATTATTTTCTTTTCAAAAAATAGTTCCAGGGCCTTCTGGATATTCTGTTGTACTCAGATTACATTTCCCCAAAATAAAACCAAAACCAAATCAAACCTTTGACAGAGGCAGACTGGAACAAGTTACCCCTGTTTTAGTTTTAGATTTCTGCCCTAGATTGGATTAAACGCTGTGCCTTGGGAATGATTGTAATATACTATTAGAGCCACATGGGTCCTGTGTTAGAGAGAGAGTTTTCCAGGCAGTTAGCCTGCATATGCACAATGTCATCTGGTTGGTGTGTGAGCCTTAGAACTGCTTGATGTGTGCTTAACTGGAGAACCAAACTTGTTTTCAAATAACATTTTAATTTGCTATCCCCCCAAGGACTGGTGAGTGCTGTGCTCTCTGTTGGGGTAATCCTTGAGTGTTGGAGACCCTGGTGTGATGGTCTGAGCCCTGGTTTGATCTCTATCTGCGTGGGGGGTGGGGAAGCATTGCCAAAATAGGTTAACTTTAAGAAAAACTGTCTTTTTTTTTTCCCAGGAGGGTGTATTTCTGGATCCCCTTGGGCAAATGGTTTACTAACCCTGCTCTGGACCCGCATGGAGCACACCAAATTTCGAGACAATCCAAGTTACCATATGGAATTTAGAGCACTTAGAACAGTCAAGTTTTAAACAGAAAGTTGGTTTTAACTTAACTATAGCAGAGCTATTACTCTGCTGTAATTAACAATGTTGTAAACAAATGGTTTGAATTTACCCACAAGGTTAGTATTTTAAATATTCCCCAGCTAAAGACAGACAGATGAACAGTTAAGAGAGGACAGAAGAAGCCAAGGGCTAAAGGTACTGAAAGAAAAAGTGCTCTTTTATAATAGTCTGGGGTAGGTAAGTGATGCTCATTGTGGTACTTTGCTTTGGTAGGCAGAAACTGTGATGGGTTGGATCACAGAAACCCCCTTGGGGCTGCCAACTGATGTGCCAAGACTACTTTTGCCCCTGCTTTCCCTGCCAGCTTGGGGCTCCCGAACCTTGCCAGGTATTAATACATACTCTGGGTTAAATAATAAGTAAAAAGTTATTTTATTAAATTAAGAAAGTAGGATTTAAGTGGTTCCAAGTAGTAACAGAAAGAACAAAGTAATTTACCAAATAAAATAAAACACGCAAGTCTATGCCTAATATAATAAGAAAACTGAATACAGATAAAACCTCACTCTCAGAGGTGTTCCAGTAAGCTTCCTTTTACAGATTAGTCTCCTTCTGGTCTGGGTCCAGCAATCACTCACACCCACTGTGATTACTGTCCTTTGTTCCAGTTTCTTTCAGGTATCCTTTGGGGTGGAGAGGCTATTTCTTGAGCCAGCTGAAGACCAAATGGAGGGGTCTCCCAGGGGTTTAAATGGGGGGGAGGGGTTTTTGTGGGTGGACAACCCTCCCCCCCATATAGAATCTCAGCTACAAGATGGAGTTTTGGAATCACATAGGCAAGTCACGTGTCCATGCATGACTCAAAATTTACAGGTAGCAGCCATGGCTCACGTGTTACCTTGAACGTCCTCAAGTAGACTTCTTATGTCGATTGGAGCCTTCCAAGATCCATTGTCCATTAAGTGTTTCTTGATTGGGCACTTAACTTGCAAATTCTTTCTAAAGAAGCTACCCAAATGCCTTAGTAAGGCTATTTAAAATCAAACCAGTACACAGCCAATACTCATAACTTTGAATACAAAAATGATACATGTATAAAAATAGAATGAATAGATTCAGTAGATCATAACCTTTACAGAGAGATGTTACATGGCATATGTAGCATAAAACATATTCCAGTCATATATACAGTCCTAAGCATATTTCCATAAAGACTTATGGGGTGCAATGTCAAGGTCATATGAGATTAGGTTGGAATGGAGGGGGAGACTTAGTTGTTGGGAAGTTTCGTCCTCTCTCCTGGTGTCAGGAACCAGTGTAGATGGTATTGGATAAGCAAAGACCAAATCCAGGACCATTGTGGGTACGTGTTAAACCCAAGAAACACTATATTTTGAAGTTTGATAAGCTTTACACCTGGAGCAGAAACTGTAGCTTGGAGCAGGAAATAAAAAATAGGACAGATACAGAGCAAAAGAAACAAAACTGATTATTTTTATTTATTATTATTATTATTATAATTTTATTGATTTATTTATTGGTATTACTGTATCACCTAGGAGCTCTAGTCACACACCAGGCCTCCATTGTGCTAGGTGCTGTACAAACACAGAACAAAAAAGACCCTCCTTTCTCCAAAGAGTTTACAATCTAAATATCTATCTCTAGACGACAGATAGATATGAACACGCAGATGGGGGAGTACAAAGAAACAATGAGACACTATTGGTCAGCGTGGTAGACAGTGGTTTCTGCACACCAACGGCCTAATTGTTGTCAGGTGTTTTGTAGAAAAGTAGAGTATTGAGGAGGGATTTGAAGGAGAATAATGAAGTAGCTTTGCAAATGTTTATGGGGAGCTCTTCCCAAGTATGAGGGGCAGCATGGGAAAAAGCAATCAAAGTGCTTGTTTAAAATTTAACAAGTGGGCAATGGAGGTTGGCACCATTGGATTGGAGGTGGGAGAGAGAATAGGAAGGGTGAGGATAGGCCATGAAGGGCCTTCAAAGTGAAGTTAAACAGCATATGTTTGATGTAATAGAGACAGCGGAGGCAGTGGAGACATGGTCAAAGTGGTGGGCTAGGAAACTGATCTTTTGCAGGTTTGGAAGGGCATTCTGAATTGATATGAACAGGGCAAGATTGCATTTGTCAAGACCAGAGAAAAGGATGTTGCAGTAGTCAAGACATGAGATGATGAGAGTCTGGCTGAGAGTAAAGCCAAAGCCCGCTCCACCCCTCCCCACTGGGTTATGGTATGTTTTATATTTACTTACTTCAGTGTTCATTGAAGTTAGTGGAAAGACTTGCATTGATTTCAGTGACTGTTGGATGAAACCCCATGTCCACAGAAAACTACTCAGGTTTTCCATAGCAGCCCTTTATGAGTTTTCCTGCAGTCTTTTAGTCACAACAACTTTAATTCCTAAACACAGCAACCTTGAATGATGTTGGAACATAACAGGAGTCCAGTAATCAAAACAAAGTTCGTGGCATAGGATGGGTTCTCTTTAATGTGATTTAGTCTAAGTGATTGTAAGTCTTTTTTCCTAAAGTCCCAGGATTGTAGTTCATAGACCTTATTAAATATGTTACAGTCTGTCTCCTGTAAGTTGTCAGATCTGTTGGTTCCATAGTCATGAGAACCTCTGCTGGAATTCTGAGGGCAGGAGTGCAACAGGGAATATATTGTAGACACTGTTACATCTAAAATATTGCAGGTGCTATTCTGTTTTTAGTAAAACAGCAGTTTGAGGTATGGACCTTTTGGGCAATAGGATTCTTCTCATTCTGATCCGATACAGGAAATAGCTGGTATACAATAAGCTTTTAATAGTGTACCACAGAAGTCCTAGTATTTGAAACGAGTTTGTCATTCACACAGAGAGCTGGGTTCAAAGACAGTTCTTCCATAATTCACATGAGGATATGAAACAGCTTGTGGTTCTTAGTGGAAATAAATCCTTTCTGTAGCAGAATGCTGCAGTTTATCAAATCTGACACTTTAAGTTTGCAGACAAAATCAGGAGACTAGAGTTCAGTGTATAAATGGAAAATTTATATTTTCCCCTAATGGTGGGAATGCAGCTCTTTTTGCCATGATGCACTGACATAAGAGAGACTGGAAGCTCTTTCTTGTTGCCTTTTGGGACGAAGTCATCCTGCAGATAAAGTTCTACTGAAGTGTTGGAAATGGTTATATTTGAGTTTCATATATAAATCTCTTAAACTTAATTCTTAGGAAACTGGCTAGTTCCCAAGAGGATAGCATCTGAGGACTGGCTGTTTCTAAGAGTTTAATAGTTCAGATAAGGGATGTTAGTGGGAGTAATTTGAGGGGATTTCCAATAGTAGGGAGGCAGGATGGAAATCGATTCTTGCCTGGACCAAGTACTGTGTTGCCTTCCCTTCTCCCCCTGCTGGAAATACTTACTGATCTCTATAATTTGTCTGAGACAACCTTCCACCACTGGCTCCCAGATCAGCTGCGAGTGGTAGGCAGCTGGGGGGGTCAGATAGGAATACGTATAAGAGGAAGAGAACCAGCTGGAAGCTAAAACTGGAAGGTTGGCCATCAACACAGGTGAGACAGAGGTGGGAGGTATTCTGTCCAGCTGTGGGGACTGACAAGGAGGGTTTGAGGGGGGCTGATGAACAAGTAAACTTGTCCTCAGTGCTATAAAGGTTAAACCTAACATATGTTACAAAACATGCACCTGTAATTGTATGTCAAAAATATTTGGGTGTTTTTGATGTTTATAATGATCTATTTCTCTGCATACATTTTAAAAGACAGAGATGACTCATACTTTGAAAAATTGGAAATTTGTCAGAAAATAGCAATATAATCTTTCGTTATATACAGTATTGAAAAGTAATGGGAACACAGAAGTTTCATCCCCTAAAGGTAGACATAATGAGTCTTATTAATGCATGACACCAGCTTTTATACAATCTCCAATTTGGGTCCCAAGTCATTTCAAGAGAAAAGAAGGGAAAATAACTTTGCAAAGTCAGAGATAATTTGTGTAAAAGAATAAAGGGACACAAATCAGCTGTCAAGAATTATAACATTCAAAAACCAGTTGGAGAACACTTCAATCTCTTTGGTCACTCAATTACAGACCTAAAAGTGGCAATACTTAAACAAAAAAACTTCAAAAACAGACTCCAACGAGAGACTGCTGAATTGGAATTAATTTGCAAACTGGATACCATTACACAAGGGATGGATGGGTCATTACACAAAGTAAAACTATTTCCCCATGTTTATCCCCCCCCACCCGCTACTGTTCCTCAGACGTTCTTATCAACTGCTGGAAATGGCCCACCTTGATTATCACTACAAAAGGTCCCCCCCGCTTCCCCGCTCTCCTGCTGGTAATAGCTCACCTTAAGTGATCACTCTGGTTACAGTATTAGCATTGTTTCATGTTCTCTATGTATATAAATCTCCACACTGTGTTTTCCACTGAATGCATCCAATGAAGTGAGCTGTAGCTCACGAAAGCTTATGCTCAAATAAATTTGTTAGTCTCTAAGGTGCCACAAGTACTCCTTTTCTTTTTTCCTTATTTACTTGTACTCTTTCTCCTCAACCCCATCCCTTAATAATTAACTTTTTATCCTGTTACTTTTCTAGCTGTACAACTGGGTAGATTAACGAACAATAATTTATATAGTACCACTGTGTGCTAGAAGCTTATAGACAAAACAGAGGAGAAGGTCTCTGCTCCAAAGATCTTAAAGTCTAAGATCTTGATCCTTCAAAGACTTATGCAAGACTAACTTAACTTTATGCATAGCTAGTTCTACTAATGGCAATGAGACTGCTCACATGTGTAAATCTCTGCAGGATCAGGGTCTAAGAATTTCCAGGCATGTTGTCAATTAGTTTTTATCACAGATAACCTCTCCGTTACAGAGGGTTCTTTCTGGATTTAAAAATTTTCCTGCATTGTCTGCAACCTGAATTGCATGAAAAAGAACTATTAGAAAAATAAAATAAACTGTTCCTTTTCATTGTCTACAGTATTCTATAAAAATTCTAGAAATGGCATTAATGGTGAAAAGTCCATTACTTTTTAAAATTTTTGTAAGTTTTAATAACCTAAGAGGCCATTAGTAGTACAGACAAGGAAACTGGGATTTCAAATCTGCCAATGTCCCGGTACTATAGATGATGTGTAGTGATTATACATCAAAAGCATGACATTTTAACACTTACCTTCATTTAATTCTGAATGAATAGAGCAATAACCTAACAGGTTTATCATTGTCTGTCTGAGCCATTTGCCTGTATGGGTTCACTCTATATAGGTATTAGAAATTACAAAAGGATTGTGTCATATGATATGCATGCAGTGTTCGTTTATGTTACGTAGCTGTGTATTACAGGTCTCATCCAATGCCCACTGAATTTAGTGGGACACTTTCCATTTACTTAAGGACCTGATCCAAAGCCCATTAAGAGAAAAACACATACAGGGCTGGTTTTTGGCAGGATGATGAGCTCCCTTAACTTACACTGCCCAGTATCTTGCAGCATTGGGCCATGATTATTTCTCCATGAAGACACATTCCTTATTTCCCCGTAATCCAAAAATCTGTGGGTG
Source organism: Caretta caretta (assembly GCF_965140235.1). Lineage (NCBI taxonomy): Eukaryota > Metazoa > Chordata > Testudines > Cheloniidae > Caretta > Caretta caretta. The sequence goes on from NC_134210.1 coordinate 77,396,689, forward strand.
GAAAGGTTAGCAATTGTGTGCGTCTGTAAACACAACTATTTACAGCTAAATTATGGATTTAAATTTTTAGTCCAACATATATTTGGAAAGAGGTTGTGGTGAATTTTAGTTGTTATAAAATTAGAAACTGGTTGAGTCGTAAGTAGAGATAGGAATTGAATAAGCATCCTTATGGAGGAAATGTCAGGTTTCCTAGTAGTACTGTAGTTCTGCCTTTCATTAAATCACCAAGAATTCTGAATTATGGAAAGCATTGTGGTGGCTTTGATGCTGTGAACTAAAAGTAATATTTTAATACCAAGAGACAAAGGCTTGGTCTACACTATCAATTTATATTGGTATAACCACCTAACCCCCGCTGTAAACAGCGCTATGTCAACATGAGGGCTTCTCCTGTTGACATAGCTACTGTCTCTTCGGGAGGTGGAGTAGCTCACCCATAAGCATAGGTAGTGTCTTCACTAAGCGCTACAGTGGTACAGCAGGTTAGATAAGCCCTAACTTATTTGTGACTCTAAGGTGGACCCCAATCTCCAGAGATAAACGGCGAGCAGTGATTAGTACAAAAAAATTACCATTTTTGGAAGGCTTGATAATGGTAAAATGTTACTGCTACGATCCTAAATGACATTATCTGCAAAATCTTCCTGAGATAGTTGTTGTCATAGACTGTAATTAAGGAAAGGAGAGAACAAAAATCAGTCTTGTCACATTTGTTCCCAATAATTTTTTTTTACCTTTCTGACCCAGTTTCACTATGAATGATAACTGCCTGATTTGAAAGCCTCTAATGTCAGCATTTGAAGACTGAGAAGCATCTGGAGGGGAAAAGAAACCTATATAGCTAATGCAAAATTTCCTAAAAGCACAATGCAGCAATTTCAGAAATATACAGGAAATGACAGTTATGAATCTTTTACATTAGACTTTTTAGTTGCTTCACTTGTAAAATGTCAAGAATGTACTTTATTTTGAGCCAAATATGCTTTGTCTGCTATTAATTAAATATTTTTATCTTTTGAATGAGTGGCTACTTCTTTGCTATGTTCTTGGGGGATGTGCAACCCTGAAAGCGGTGTGTGGGGAGTGGGAAGTTAGGGAGGATGAAGTGAACTGGAAAGGAGTCATGGTGGAGTTCAACATGCGAAAAACCTAAGTTCAAGGGAAAAAATATTAGCTGAGTCTGTATACTACAGTTCAAGGCTGTTCAGGGCAACCATACTGTAACCTAACATCATCAAGCTTCATGGGTTTTATGTGAGTATTTAGTTTCCCATCAAAACAAAACACTTCAGGCTGATTGTGCCATATTTTGTAAGCTAAGTAGGATTGTGCCTGATCAAAATTGGATGGAAAACAAGGAAATCTGCAGGCTGCTGCTTTAAGTGGTGTTGGTGGTTCAGTGGGTGGCATTCTCCCAGGACTTCATGACCAGTCTTCCCTGATCCTCCATATTGCTGTACACATCAACATTTTTCATCTTGTTTGGACATTCTCAAATGATTTTGGAAAGGGTGGAAAGCTGGCTGCCTGACTAGTAGAGTTCAGCACAAGTCACAAATCCAATCTATAATTAATCACCTCCTTCTCCTACAATTAGTCCCTTTTTTTTAAATACTCTTCTTACCCTATAGACTTCTTGCCTGTGTAGGTAGTCAGTCCAGATGGAATAATGTGAGGTTAGCTCAGTAGATACCCGTTTGTGGGAGTGACATCATCATTTATTGCTGAGAGAAAGTAGACTCAGAGTAGTGAGAAACACATTTTTGCAATGTCATGGACCTCTGGTTTCCACTGGATTTAGGTGGTCACCAATATTTTCAGTAGGGCCAGGAAAACTAGAAAAACTCATTGCACCAGCAGCATTTCAGCCCCTTTTCCCTCAAGCAACATAAAATTCATTTTAAACACACAGCAATTAATCCTCTTGCCATAAATAACTTCTCCAGTCTCACATATCCTGCCCTGTCTTTCCATTCTGCCACTCAGAATTGCTATCAATGCAACTCTTTGCCCACCTCATGTGGGTCCCAGATTTAGTGTTGCCAACTCCCACTTTTTTATTGTGAGTCTTGCAATATATTTTTTCTTTTAATGTCCAAACCCTGGAGCTATGTGAATGCACAAGAATCTTTGCTTTCATTTAAAAAACAAAGGGAAGCTTCTGGTCCTCATGATTGGAGAGAGAAGCTTGTAAACATGACCCCTAGAGGTGCAAAAGCCAGCAGAACTCCAAATCTAATATTTTTTTAAATCTCATGATTTTTAAATCAGTCTTATTTTTGGGGGATTCCAATTGTGATTTTTGAACACCTGGCATTAGCACCAGCGTTATCTTGGAACAGCAGGGTCTGTGTCCATGTCGTTGGATTAGTGTCAGTCATACCATGTGTGTTTTTTCTCAAACATCTTATGATGACTTGTTTCCTAATAATAATACCTAGCTCTCATATAGTGCTTGTCATCCATAGACCTCAAGGCACTTTACAAAGGTCAGTATCATTATCCTCATTTTACAGATGGGGAAACTGAGGCACAGAGCAACAAGTTGCCTAAGGTCACCCAGTAGGCAAGTAAGAAAGCTAGGAATAAATCTAGATATCCAGAGTCCCAGTCCAGTACTCTGGGCAATAGGAAATGCTGCCTCCCATAAGACTGTTAAGAATTTTGCTAAAGAAAAACATGTTCCAGTATTTCTTCTAACCTTTCTTTAAGTAAGGTTTATTTTTTTTAGAGACTTTTAAAATAGCTACATTTGTATGAAGTTTGAAGTATTACATATAATTCAGTTTAGTTAAAAAAATGAGACTTTCTGTGTTGATGATATATATCTTTTGTAGCCACCAGCATTACAAAATAATGTTTATTTCACTTTTGTCTATAATATGAGATTGTTATAAAAATGTGACCCTAGTCCTCTAGAGCAGTGGTTCTCAAACTTTTTTTTCACGGACCACTGGAAAATTGCTGAGGGTCTCAGCAGACCACTTAATGATCTTTCCAAATGTTGTCTGTACCATTAGCTAACTATTGTAAAGTGCTCTGGATAAAAGCAGTATATAAAAAAACCCCCAATAATAAAGTTTTTTGTTCTACAAATAAAAGCACAGAATTCATATTTTAATATCAATAGTCTTACATTTCTAATGTGATGGATGTGTCCTCTCTCCCCTGCTGCGGCAGCTACCAAGCTAGGGCTGGGAAGGAGAGGGGTCTCTCCCTCTCTCCCCCGCTGCAGCAACCCCCAAGCTGGGAGTGGGAAGGAGGGCCATCTGTCCCCAGCATCTGTAGCCCTGCAGCTGGGTAAAGTCGCCTCTTTTTTTGGCCGCCACAGCCCTGGACATCCCAAATTCCCCCTACCCCCTCTTCTCATCCCCCCCCCCACCCACTCCCACCTACCCCCTATTCCTCCCAAGGCCACCACCTCACCTTACATGTGCGTCTTCTTCAGGGTCCAGGCACCTAATTAGTGGAGCCACACCTGTGAGGTTCCACTAATTAGGTGGGTGGCCCTTCATTCTCTTGTGTGCAGCTGCCCAGGCACACACCTTAGAGGGAACTATCCACTGACCACGGTGGTGGTTCACGGACCAGTTTGAGAACCTCTGCTCTTGAGAGGTAAGTATCTATGCTGATCCCCATTCTTATTGTAGATTCCATTCTCTAGCTAAGTTCTGTGCTTATTGTGACTTTACAGTGTGGTGCATGCTGGGACATTACCTCACAGTGAGAGCTGGATGGCTGCAGTGGTTATGGTCATAATAGAAGCGTGGGGCTGGTAGAGGCACTTTATAGTAGGCCGTATGCTGAACTGGATGTTTCATAACCTGATTTCTGTGTGCATACATGGATCAAGTTGCTGGAATCTATTATATTACCTTTGCAGGTCAGTTCTGAGGCAATTATTCATGCCAGTAAGAGGTGACATGACTCTTTAACAGAAGCCAAAAATAAAAATATTGTTCCAAATTTGTGGTTTAACACTGGGATGAATTTGGCCCCACTCCACTGAATTCATTGGGATTGAGCCAGAGATTAATTTTGACCAGTGACATTGCAAAAGCTTTTTTCAGATCACACAAGGCTTTTCTGTGCAACTTTGCTTAAATTCTTCACTGCTTGAAATAAGCATGGCTTTGTGGGGAAAAGCATCCTTCAGATGTTTGGATTTGCTGCCTGACTGACACAGCCTGATGTGTCTTATCACAACATGGCGTGTCATCTGAAAATAGCTGAGAAAACAAAAGCAGGGTTCTGGAAGCTAATGCTAAGGAAACCAGTGTTAAGATCTGACCAAGAAAAATGCATTCTTTTAAAGAAGAATTTCTCTCCCCCCCCACCTCCCATTCCACTTAACAAGAACAAAATAATAATAATAAATAAAAAAATTGTTATAGAAACTTGACAGATGATAAACCCTCACCAGAGGAGACAGTTTTTCCACTGCCCATAGAGAGGAAAAATACAGAGTATATTGCTCTGGCTCGCGTCTAGTCTTAACCTCTGAATGGAGTATAAGACAAATAATTAATGAAGCCAGTGTGCAGATTCATAAGATCTCAAGTACAATCACCTTATGTAGTTTCAGAGATCACTTATGGTACTTAGCAGCTCAGAGCCATTCATTCTCAGTGATCCAAGTTTACTTGTTTTGTTTTCATCATCCAAGACGCTATTTTTTGAAGTTCCTACTTTTCTAACTTCTTAAATTGCTCTTCCAATTAATGAACATTTGTGCGCGAATCCAGAAGAACACAAAACCAGAACATCTTCTCCACACAGCGTAATAGTTAAATATAAAGATTTCCTGAAATAAATATTTTAAATAAATGATGTGGTAGTAATAAGATAAGTGGTGAGTCTGTGGAATTCACTGTCATGGGATATTACTAAAGCTGAGTGAATATTTGACTTTGAAAGAAAATTTTGATTCCCTCATATGCAAGACGCTTTCATGTTTGATTTCTGTGAACATGCAAGTGCTTGAACTTTACTATATTAATACTCTTAACGTGTATATTTTAGATAGATATTTAACATTCACTAAAAATTAATTTCAAATTGTACATTCAGCTATAAAATTTGCAGTTTGTTTGTTTGTTATTTACATAGGTCATCCAGTCAAGAAGCATAAAAAATAACTTACAATATGTACCTTACCCAAGACAGGGTAAATATTTCAGTTCTGCATATCATTTGACGTTTGTGCTATATTGACTAGTTACAATATGTAACTAGTAGTTATTTCCTGACTGGATAACTTAGGGGTGCACAGTTGATAATTTGAATGTGCAGATAAAAGCGGTGCATGCCCACATTTTGCAGTTGAATTTTAGGTGCCCACATCTGCAAGTAATAATAGCAGAAATATTAAAAATACTATTAATAACAATTAAAACAATATTGTGGTCAAATCAGTACTAGCAGGGTCATCTGATATGTGCTCCTTTACCACCACCCTGGATATTTTTAAAATAAATTGTTGAAAAATGAGAGAGGATTATAATGTAATATTTTCTTTCTCAAAGTTTTTTGTTTTAAGTGAAATGTATATTAAAATTACCTATAATCAGTGAGGACAAATAAGAAAAGAACCACCTGTTTAACTGAAAGGTGTTTCTGTGCTAGAAGTATGTCCTCTTGTGAATAGAACCTTTCTAACTAGCAACAGTTCTTTCAGGATTTACATTGTAATTCTCTTTTTTTCCAGAATGTATAGCTTGGCTGAAAATGCCCCAGAACCTTTTAATAGAGTCATAGCTTTTAAGGTCAGATGCCAAAGCCAAATGGCTATTAGTTAGCCTGACCTGCATAATCCCATGGAGGAGCGTCAGATGTCCAATCTGTGTGGAACCTTGCAAACAAAGAGAATGAATCAATAATGCTAATATGTAAGAATTTTTATTTTCAAAGCCCTCTACAAACATCAGTGTTTCTAACTCTGAAGAAGGCTTATTATTATCCTCATTTTGTAGATGAGGAAACTGAGGCCAAGAGATTACGTTTAAAAAAATCACAAAGGGAGGCTGTCACTGTTGGGATTAGAAACTTTGAAACAGTGAGGCTAGTCCACACCTTGCTCAAAGCAGGGAATTTTCTCTTGCCCCGTCTTTTTTTTATAACTGTGTTATTTTGGTGCCCAAGATTCCTTTTGTTTTGGCTGTATGACCACCTGTGTGCCCTTCTGTAGTTGACGTTTCAGAAAGTTCTGGGTACCCATTTAAACCAGCCTTCGCCTTCCTTGCAAAGCTATTCTTTCTGTTGGGTGCTCACTAAGACTTCTCAGCATGGCTGTAGCAAGCTTAATTTGTTTCTGTGAAATGAGCTTCCGCAACATGTTAAGTCTGTGGTGTCTGGGAGAAAAATAACTACAAAACCCTATTAAAAACATAAACCTATAAAAATGTGTCATCTAGAAATATTTATTTTTCAATTATTTTGAAGGGAAATTGTTATTTTTCAGCTCTGTGCCTCACAGAAGTATGAAAAGGGGCTTTTTTCTCTTAAAGTCTCCATCTAGTTAGCAGCCTGAGTGAGGGGGTAAATACAGAAGGAAAATAACATAATTAAAATGCAAACAAAGCTTAAAAAGAGACTTTAGTAGACCCCTCTTCTTCCCTGCCCCCCAAGTCTCAAGGCTTTGGGGCTTGGCAAGCCTTTTTGTCCCTGTCTGAGCTGAATATTTTAGCATATGGCTCAGCACCTCACGCTCCTTCACCCTCCATCTTCCTTGCCACTAGATAAGATTTTTTTCATTCAGTACATAATTTTCAGCCTGCTGAACTGATGTGACAATTTTCAAATTGTAGTAAGCACTCATTTACAAGCTTGGTTTAGGCATATTCTACAGTAATTTCATTTAATTGAAGGCAACACAACTAAAATACTTCCATTCCATCGCCTACCTTGTTTATTTCAACTTGTATCCTAACATTTTCACCCTTGTTTTCTTTATCAGCTATATATCTTAATGAAGTCTCCTTGGCCCCAGCCCCTCTGCTAACATACTATTTAGTTTGTTGTTAAAGCTCAGCCCAAAAAATGAAAGAATGTAAAAACACAAGTGAAAGGAAATTGGTCATTTGCTACTTGGGCTTCGCTTTCACAGGCTCTTCAGGATTTTCTACTCATCAGCCCTAGTTAGTGATGTGTTACCAATACAAAGATGGACAAAGCTTGGGGAAAATAAGATCCGTCTGGAACATTCATCCATCTCTTGAATGCAACCAGATTATGTATTGAACAGTAGTAAAAGATTGGTAAATCAGCTTTCCCCCACCACATTTTACTTATGTTACAACCTCTATTTAGGGGACTGCCTGGTCTCTCCACATCTGGCACACCCAGCTGGGGTGTGATCAGTCAGAAGTGATTTTCACCAGAACACAGATGAAAGGCATCTGAGATCATTAAGGGATATTTCCCAGCCAAATTTTTAACTATCTTCTCCACTAAATTTGGCACCAGAGCTAATGCTATTTTTATTAAGTAAATCAAACTTGGTAGCACACTTGGAAAAGTGTGGTGTGTTCGTCTCTTCTTATTTCTCAAAACAGCTAAACTGTCTTTGTTCAAACTTTTTTTTTTTTTTTTAACCCAAAGCAACAAATCTACCTTCATGCAGAACCCAGATCTGGAAATTACTCTTTCTGAGAGGAGAAGTTAGGGAGCCTGCATATGGAGTCTTAATGAAAATATTTGGGCTGCCTTAACTTTAGCTGTCAATTATCTCTGGCTATAATTTATATATTAAACATAATTATTCCTCCATTTCTTGTTTTCCTGTCCTTCAGCCCATTTAGTTTTTTCTGATTGTTTTATATTGGTGTAATTTTCACTGTTTTCAGTGTCATTTCCTTATTCTTTTTCCATTTCCCTCCCTCTTTATTGCATTTTTTCCTTCCACCTCCCTCTTCTCTGTGTTTTTCAGTCTTTTCCTCCATTCGTCTTTCCTTCTTTCCTTAATTCACTTATTTAAAACTTCCATTTAACCTCATTTCTCTTTTAGTCTGTCCCCTTTGACAGTCCCTCCTTCTCCCATTTCCTTCAACTTCTGGTCTCATAGTTTACTTCCACAAATATATTCACTTTTCTTGTCCGTTGCCACTCCATTCTAGTATCTCTTCCCGCTTATGTCACAGTCCAGTGCTACATGTGTTTTATACCTCCTCTCGCTCTTTGGTTCCCCATTTGGCATCTGTTTTCTTTCTGTTCCCCATGCTCTGCTGAGGTGAAGGAATGCAAACAAGCGTGGTCTCTTTCTCTTGGGACAGAATGGAGAGAAAAGGCATGTTGCCTGATCTGTTAGTTAATTCTGATTATTTAGGATTTCTAGTTAGCGCTCTGAAATTTGGTAGCTTCTTGTGTCAAGATCAGGCTCAGTATTCTCAGGTTTATTATTCACTTAAGAGCCCCGATGGGTACAGCAGTGACAGCACCACTCGCACTCTGGGAATGCCTTTTCTAATGGCTAAATTTTTATCATCACTGTGATTAGTCCTATAAGTAAAACAATCCAAACAAGTAAGGTGAAGTACTGCAATCCTGTAGTAATGTCCTGATCCATTACATATGTATATTCACTCTGTCCTTAGGAGGATCTCAACGAGTTGAGACACATCCTAGTATGACTCTGGCATGCTGATAGAGAGCCTCCTACAGCTTGACCCATGGCTGAATGTTTTATAGGCCTTGGTATCCATCATGCAAATGCATGAGTGACTCCTCCCTCCTTCACCCTATCTTAACTTCCTCACCCTCATAGTATTGGGGTGTCCTTATCCTATAGGTTAGTATATTAATTAATTTAACCTTTTTAGCATGTATGTCAATTAGTTACGATAGCTACCTGCGGTTAGGCATCTGCTGATGTTTTCCTCCAAAAGTACCCTAACCTGGAACAAACTGCCTTTTTGTGGTTACCTGTCAGCAGTGTATGCTTAATAACTTGTAATTATTGCAAAACAAGCAAAAGTCTTATGCCATCTTGTGACTCAGAGTCACTGTTAGTTTACTTACTTATACTAACTTCATTAAGCATCTTACTCCTGCTACGACTGTAAAGCCTTACTCTTATACTAAGCATTTAAGTTAATTCTTATAGACCAGGGCCTGTAGGTCTCTTGTTTTCTGCCTCATTATTCTTATCTGTTTACCTTAGTTACAAGCAGCATGTGTGCTACAGGCAGGAGATTCCACATGATTTATATCCTATGTGGAGAGGGTTTCTGTTGGGGAAAGATTGATGGTTTTAGGAGGCTTCCTGGTTGTGCAGGGATCACTAGCTTTCTGCTCCCAGGTAGAGCTGCTGAGTTAACAGACCAGTTTCTCTGGTTTATGACACTAATAGGCTGGGAGCACAAGGTGCCTTGGCAAAATACGTGTTGCAGTCAGAGGAAAATACTTCTTGGTATTTCAGAGGGGCAAAATAAACAGGCCCATGGGTCATAAGGTGGCATGAATACCAAAGATTTAGGCCATTGTCAAGAATGAGCCTGATCTTGACACAGTGCTGACAAAACCTGCACTTCTCCATCTCATTTGACCTCTCTATAGTATATACTTGGGGATACAGTGGCACATTCATCCCCAGAGTAAGCTCATAACTTTTATAAAAACTTTTTTATAATAAAAACTTTTATTTTGGCCAAATATCTTCAGTGTTGCAGTGATGACATTGTAATAAGTAGAAGGATGCTAATGTCACCGTTGTTGGGTGCCTTTCTTAAACAAATAAAATAAAATGAAACTTGGAACAGATCCCAGATTATATATCTGCTTCTCTAATTTAACATTTCCTAGAGTGAGGATGACTAGAATTGTCAAATGCACTTATTTGCAGTGGGTGTACAGCTCCATCTGAAATAATGTAACAGATCATCTAAAAACATGGCTGCCGGCTGGTTAGCTAACTAGCAAATATAAGATGAATTATATCTGCATGTTCCAGCAATGTACTGCTGAATGCGTGCCACTTTTTAATCCCTCTGCTGAATATGCCACCTGTCCATTGTTTGGTTTAACAGGTGTAGAGAAGGAAGGAGGGATGGCAGGAGGAAGTAAGAAGGATTTGTTTTCTTAGCATTGCTTATATTTACTCATTTCCTTTTCCTATCTGTGGGGCAAGTCCTATGAGATGCTGAATGCCTTTAACTTCTAGTGAAGTAAATGGGAGCGGGAGGCAGTGGCTCAGTGCCTCTCAAAATCTGGCCCTTTGTGATTTGTTTTCCTGTTTTGTAATGTGGCACTAGATATTGCTGAGATAAAAGTAGATAGAAGCCTCAACGGTCATTTTGGGAGGTGAATTCTGCTTCTAGAACTGTCCAGCCTTCACTTTTTAAGTAATGGAATGGCTTGTTGCCTGTTTGCTTGATGGTATTTTGACCACAGGTGCCAAGTAAGAAGAGGTATTTTAGTACATGTCATATTTTGTTTGGTCTGGGGGTTTGAAATAACCTTTGACAAGCCTTCTGTTTACATCTTCTTTACTTCTCGGTGCAGGCTGGCATGGTATTAGAGAAAAGTGATTGTATTTAAGTGCTGTGAACTCTCATCATTTCATTGCAAGTTTTGAGATTTTGTTTTTTCTTAAGCCCTTAGTTCTCAGAGTCAATTGATGAAGTGAGAAGCTAAGCTTGAATTTCTTTTTAAAGAAAGGGCATGTCCACATGGAGACTTGGTGTGCAACAAGTTTAAGATTTCCTTGCAGTTTCAACTGGAGAAAGCACACTAGCCTGTCGTTCACTAAGTCACAATGTGGATCTGGCTAATGTGCATTACAAGCTTTGAAGGCATGGTAGCAGGGTCCATGTGGCCAATTAGTGCTCAGCACACTAGAGCACTGTAGATTTACACGCTTTCTTCCTGTGCACTAACCGATCATTAGGCAAGCCGTAAGTCTCTAGCCCTTTTGGTTGCAAAATAAAACTTGACCTGAGAGTCCTGTAAAGGTTCAAAAAGCAGAAGGCCAAATAAAAAGAATCCCAAATGTATTATTTTTTTAAAAAAACCATCATGATATTTAAGCCAACCTCCATGATTTTGTTGGGCCTGATTCATGATTTTTGAATGTTTGAATATATAAATGTCCAGCCGCATAATAAAATATATTATATAATATATATATATATAATGTTCCTGAAAGATTCCAAAGTGTCTATGAATTATGAAGAAAATCTTTGCATACTCATATGTTATACACAAAAGGAGGTGAGGAAGCAGAGATTAATGCTCACATACAAGATGACTCAGGTCAGGTTTTAATGCATGCTAAAGTGTTCTCAAAAGGAGCTATCTATTGTGTTCTGTGCATGATAGGGTCCATGGGTCCTGACTGTGCTCCCAAGCCAGCAGATCAAACCCTTTGGAGCTGTGGAACACAGGGAGGAATGTTAGCTGTGCCCTTGCCTGTTGCTCAAGGAAGAGCTACAGAAGTATATTTCCTGTGGTGGTGAGAAGGGTTTTTTGTATATAAGAGGCTCCCATTGCCCTTTCTACTCCCCTAGATAAGCGGCACGACTGTGGTTCTATTCATACATCACCAGTGGAAGGAAGGAGGCCACCTTTCTGGTAGCAAGCAGTAGCCAACTTTCAGAGAGCATGCTACACAATGATGTAGGAAGGAAAGTTTGGCTCAGGACACCAAGCCCCCCTTTGCTGTTGAAAAATACAATGGGATCCTTGCTGTCCATGTGGCGAAGCCACTTCATTTTCCCTTTGTTGTTCTTCTTTTAAAAGTTTCATCCAAAAGCCATTATGTTATTAAACTGCAAGGAACTCAGAGCACACCTACACTACAGCCACTTCAGCTGCCCAGGTATGGGGCTGCAGCTGTGCCCTTTGTAGTAGTGTAGTGTAGATGCTTTTTACACCAACGGATGAGGTTTTTCCATTGATGTAGTTAATCCAGCTCTCCAAAAGGTGGTAGTAAGCATTTTTCTGTTGACATAGCCATATCTACACTGGGGGTTAGGTCAGCCTAATTATAGTGCGAAGGACATGAAACCTTTCACAGATGTAGCTAGGTCAATCTAATTTTTAGGGCTGGGTGGAGCTTGCTGGGACTTGAACACTGGCTTCATGGACTCTAGGAATTACAAACCTGAGCCTTCTGACTTCACCGCTGTGTCGATCAAGGTGTGAAGAGCTGTAGTCCCTGACCAACGTAGTTATGCCAGCTGAGATCCCTAGTGTAGTTGCAGCTATACCGGCAGAACTGTGCTTTTATGGGTAGAGCTTGTTTCGCTCATGGGGGTGGTTTTATTGTACCAGAATTGAATGCAACTTGGCTGATGGCTGTGTCCACACTAGGATGCTTTGCTGGTGTAGCATACTGGTATTCCTATACTGGTCAAGTGCTCCTAGTCTAGATATGGCATTAACCTATTCAACCATTCCTTCTCACAGTGCTCAAGCTATGTGATTCAATATGGAACATTTTAGGTGAGGAAATCTCTTCTACAGGCTAATTTTGAACAAGCTGTCAACATAGATATAAAATTAGGGCCCTACCGAATTGACAGCCATGTAAAACACGTCCCGGACTGTGAAATCAGACCCCCCCACCCCCCCGGCCCTGAAATCTAGCTTTTGGAGGGGGGGAGGGGCAGGGCTGGGAGTGCCCCAGCTGGGGGCTCATACCATTCACCAGGCGCTAGGCTGGGGAGGGGCAGGACTTCCTCTTCTCCTGCATGGCTGCTTTTGGGGGAGAAGGAGAGATTAGACCTACCTCCACCTCCGGGTATCTCCCCCTGAAGGAAGCCCAGCTCTGAAGGCAGCACAGAAGTGAAGTTGGCAATCCCGCGACCTCCCAACAACAGCTTTGCAACCCCCTTCTGTCCCCTTTTGGGTCAGGACCCCCACGGTTACACCACTATGAAATTTCAGATGTAAACATCTGAAAATGTGAAAGTGACCAATTAAAAAACCCTTAAAATGGACCAATCTGGTAGGGCCCTAGATATAATGAAGGTGTAACAGATCTCATGAGGATTGAGATTAGTTCCACCATATTTATGTGCTATTCAGGGAGACACTATATGCTAGGTGGTATAGTCTCATTTTTTTTCTAGGGATGGATGTGCAGTAAAATTCTCCAGGTACTCATTAGAATTCAAGGCATGGGATCATTATTTCTTTCCAGATACCAAGCCCTTTTTATGTGATATCTACAGAAGTACTGATCTGAAGAATCTGGCTGAAGGATATATATAGTTTCTTACTGGATCTCACAATTAACTATCCTTGGAAAATCAATTTTCAGATAAATTATCTATGTGGATGTTATGTGGGAAAGTTGCGATGCTTTTGAGGTGAGATACAACTGGGGGGAGCAGAGAAGGCGGATGTTAACTAACAGAAAAAGCAGGCTTGTTTAAGTCATTTTTACATGAAAATTTTGCAGTTATAGTGTTGTGCATCCTGGAGGATCCCATGGAATTTTACGTGGTTCTTCTGTAGAGATCATTCAGCCAGCACTGTTGTGGGATGTGGCATTCATTCTGCACCATCAACATTATATAGTGGGATTTCTAAGCGGGAAAGTGAAGAATAATTTCTCCAGTTGAAACTGCAGGGAAATCTTAAGAAGACTGAATGTATTTGTCATAAATATAAAGGGAAGGGTAAACCCCTTTGAAATCCCTCCTGGCCAGGGGAAAGCTCCTCTCACCTGTAAAGGGTTAAGAAGCTAAAGGTAACCTCGCTGGCACCTGACCAAAATGACCAATGAGGAGACAAGATACTTTCAAAAGCTGGGAGGAGGGAGAGAAACAAAGGGTCTGTGTGTCTGTCTATATGCTGCTTTGCCGGGGATAGACCAGGAATGGAGTCTTAGAACTTTTAGTAAGTAATCTAGCTAGGTATGTGTTAGATTATGATTTCTTTAAATGGCTGAGAAAAGAATTGTGCTGAATAGAATAACTATTTCTGTCTGTGTATCTTTTTATAACTTAAGGTTTTGCCTAGAGGGGTTCTCTGTTTTGAATCTAATTACCCTGTAAGGTATCTACCATCCTGATGTTACAGGGGGGATTTCTTTACTTCTATTTACTTCTATCTCTATTAAAAGTCTTCTTGTAAGAAAACTGAATGCTTTTTCATTGTTCTCAGATCCAAGGGTTTGGGTCTGTGGTCACCTATGCAAATTGGTGAGGCTTTTTATCCAACATTTCCCAGGAAAGGGGGGTGCAAGTGTTGGGAGGATTGTTCATTGTTCTTAAGATCCAAGGGTCTGGGTCTGTAGTCACCTAGGCAAATTGGTGAGGCTTTTTACCAAACCTTGTCCAGGAAGTGGGGTGCAAGGTTTTGGGAAGTATTTTGGGGGGAAAGACGTGTCCAAACAGCTCTTCCCCAGTAACCAGTATTAGTTTGGTGGTGGTGGTAGCGGCCAATCCAAGGACAACGGGTGGAATATTTTGTACCTTGGGGAAGTTTTGACCTAAGCTGGTAAAGATAAGCTTAGGAGGTTTTTCATGCAGGTCCCCACATCTGTACCCTAGAGTTCAGAGTGGGGGAGGAACCTTGACAGTATTTATTCAAGCTAGATTTTTGAAAAGGGATTTTTAATAAGTGGCCATGGCTTCAGCTTTGTGTCTGCCAGATTGTCCACATTAAAGGAGATATCAAAGGAGTCTTTTGTATGGAAATGTGTGTATCTCATGTTGCATCTTTCTCTTTTCAGACCATATTTAATCTCTTCTAATTTACAGAGAAATTTCTATCTATAATTACTTATTTTAAAGAGTGCAAGGAGCATTCTGTTTCACTCTGTGTGGAAAGATCCTGTGACTCAGGATTTGCATCTTATTCTTAGAGATGGGACATACCTGGCAAAATTCAGATCCTGCTTTCAGGCCACCCAAAGTTCAAGGTTCTTCAGATCCCATGTTTTGGTTCAACATCCATAATTCAGATCTGGATCTGAGTTAAGATTCTGAACCTTCCGTTCCCCTCAAAAATTCAGATGGTTTTGGTTCTGGGGTTCAGTTCATTTGCTAAGTCTACTTGCTGTTAAGTCACTTTCTTTTTTGCTTGAAGCATTGTGTTTTGTAGAAAAATCCTGCAAGGAAGAGGTAGCTGTTTCATGTTTTTAGTGAGTAAAGTTGAGGCATCAAGTGCCCTTCTTAGGGCTTTGTCAAATACTCAGTTAGTTTTGTTTCTTTCTAAGGAGACATTGGTAAGCTTGCCAAACAAGCATGACTTAATTTGATTTTCAAGATCTGAGTGCCTCTTGAAATGAAAAGGCCTACTCTTCTGTAAACCTGAAATTAGATTACAATAATGCTTCAAAACTGATGTAATAAAATTGCTTCCCGATAATTTTATTGCTATGAAATTCATTTAAAAAATCCGTTCTAACTTTCTTTGCTCTGAGTGACACGTATATCTTTGCACCTCAGGGCCCTGTTCTCTGATGGTTTTATATATTGTTTACTTTATAAGAGGGGCAGAGTGTGTGTGAGAGAGAAAAAAACTAGGAAATTTGAGTTTCGTATTAAAATATAAACGTCTTCTGAGTAAGGTTCTCGCAAAACTCAGCACTCCCTATGTACCGTGTCCTCACCCTTGACTCATGGAGATGTTCAAACCTGTTAAGGTGCAAAGTCACCTTGCAGAGTGACAGTGCTGCTGTCTGCCTTCATTTACAATCTAGAAGCAGCGTTTAATGCTGTATTTCTCTTGTATTGGTTTCATTTCACAATTTTCACTGAGTGCCTGGTCCTTTTGAGGTGCTGAAAACACTCAATGCCTATTGAAGTAGATGAAGTAGTTGAGGATGTTCAGCACCTTACACAATTAAGCCCTATGTTAATCACAATATTATTATGACTTCCTCAAGCCATTCTGCTAAGTGGTGCCAGGGCAAAAACAACAAGCTATGCTTGGTTGCCACACCTCTCCAGCACTCCTTAAACCTCGCCTCCAAGTCTAATGCTGCTCTGGTTTTTTTCTGTATGGGTACCTACTCTACTTCATACAAGTACTGATTGTTGGCATTATCCCACCTATCAAAAAGAAAAAGATTCGCTCAGAATACATAGTTTGAATATTCTGTAGTTTCCTCAGTTTTCTTGATTCTAGTTCTGTTATTCATGTAGTCTGATTTTCTTTTACTATCATGGTGCCTATCCTCTCTTTAATATATTTGGAAATTTTTACCCGCCAGAATGATTTACTTTTCAGACTGCAGAGCTAGATGTCTGAATGGATCTACCTGGATCACAGCTGGACGCGAGACTGATTTATGTACAAAAGAAAGGGTGTGTGTAAGACTCACCTTTTACTGAAGAAGAAAATAAGATTTAGTAGATGTTCATTATGTTGTGTTTTAATTTAGTTTAAGACAAAATTGCAATTTACTAAAACAAATAATTTGTAAAACATATTGGTGCTTAATTTCCATTTCTCTCTAAACGGTCCTTCTGCCAGGGCACATATGGACATGTGTGGCCAGGTTGGATAAACTTGATTGTGTTTCCAGACATGTTAAGAAAGTGAGGCAAAATATCTGCTCAGATACTGAAGTTGTTCACCTACTTTTCTCAAAAGGCTTGTGCTTGGCATGGACATAAAAGGGCAAATTTTTCATTGGAGACAGCCCACAGTTTGCGGGTGTGCCAGGTAAATATACACACATGTGCTTATAATATCAGCAATGATGCAACATCATAGTGGCACATCACAACAATAACTACCAAATTTACAACAGTGTATTTAAAGATGTCAGTACTACAATTATGCATTCAAATGACCTTTAGGTATCGAAATTCTTGCCCACATTTGTATGATACAATTATTACTCTACATATGTAAATTTTAAATACAATAATGTATGGACAATATACATTATTCCATAGCAGTTTTAGACCAAATATTAGCTAATTAAATTGTGTGTGTGTGTGTGAGAGAGAGAATAATGTAATGTAATATATGTAATATAACTAATGCGTATAAAATGTATATTTAGGTGCATATTCCACATACAGTGGATGGAGCACTGGTGTGGGACTTGGGAGACTTGAGTTCTATTCTCAGCTCCGCCACAGGCATGCTGGGTGACCTTGGGCAAGTTACTTCACTTCTCTGTCACCTCAGTTTTGCTGTCTGTAAAATGGGGACAATGATAGTGTCCTCCTTTGTGAAATGCTTTAAGATCTGCTTATGAAGAGCGCTGCATTATTAGTTTCAGAGTAGTAGCCGTGTTAGTCTGTATCCGCAAAAAGAAAAGGAGTATTTTTGGCACCTTAGAGACTAACACATTTATTTGAGCATAAGCTTTCGTGAGCTACATCCGATGAAGTGAGCTGTAGCTCACGAAAGCTTATGCTCAAATAAATTGGTTAGTCTCTAAGATGCCACAAGTCCTCCTTTTCTTTTTGCATTATTAGTATTAGTATTATTTATTTATCATATGCTTTCACCACTTACACACCATATCTGGCAGGAATACTTAGGTCATTCCAGACTTCTGAGGAGCTTATGATAGCTAGCATTAAAAAAAATATCTGTCAGCCAAAGAGAGAGGGAGAGGGGTGTTCTTCTCCCCCAAATGTGGAGTTCTATCCCCCCCCCAAAACAAAACTAAACAACCCCTCCCCCACGAACAAACAAAACACACATAACAAACAAAAAGCAAATTATCTTGGATCAGTGATAGATTTCATTTTGGGCTAGAAAGCGGAGGTTTATCCCATTGGAAAGGGCAGATTTCTAGCTTTCAAGCAGGAAATATGACATTGGCTTCTAGCCCTGGGGTTTTTTTTATGTATGTATATGGTTAGTGTTTATTGCTCATAATTTTCCTCTTCCACTGATTCTCCACTTGGAATCATGAGCATGAAATATGTGCAGATTTTGATTAGCTTCCATTGAAACCCTTGCGTGCCTGTCTTTATCGGTGGAGGAATTAACAAAACAGTCCCAATAAAACTTTTGGAAAACTCTCTCAAACATTTCTAAAGTCTTTTTCTGTATGATATATGGAATAAAGAATTCAGGATGATGTGGTGTTGTGATGGGATATACAAATCTCACCCTGGCCAAGAAAGGGTGAATGAGCTGCTGTGGGTTCAGTCAGCCCCATCCTGTTACACTTACAATAGATAACAGGCTTGGAGGGAGGAATTAAAAAAGGAGAGCCCAGCTCAGTTGGGAGATGACTGGGAGGGAGTACAGCCCTGCAACCTGACCCGAGTATGATAGGACCCAACTACAAGTGTTGGGTTCAGTCAGAAAAAAGCCTGGCCCTGTTGGGCTCAAGTGGGTTCTGATGATCTTCCCCTGCCTGTTTTGTTGGTGCCATGGTGGTTGTGTGCCTTGCTCTTGCCAGCCACCACCACCTCACTGTGCTGTGTGCGCTGCGGCTTGAGTATCACAAGCAGCCGCCCACAGCACAGCTGGGGGTAGCAGCTGGCAGGAAAGAGGCACGCAGCTGGTGGCACATGCAGGTGCTGCCTTGTCAACTCCACAGGCAGGATAGGATGATGATGGCACTGATTCAGATTCAGGAGGAAGGGTCGAGGTTGAGTCCAAAAACAACTCAACGCTCTTGGGGTTCAATCAGGTTTAAAACTTAGGGCCAAGCAGACCTCCAGGAGGGAGAATAAACTTCTGGGTCTCTCACTCACTCACTCACACACACACACACACACACACACACTTGGGGCCAGGAACTGACTAGCGACTGCTGCCTGCCGGAGCCTTCCTGAGGAAGGTCGGCCTGATGTGGGACTGTTTGACTTGCTTGTTGTTCAGTAAGACTGCTGCAGGTGGTGCCCTGCCTGAAAGGGGGGTGACATCCAACTAAAAATCTGTTGTCTTGTGTACTTGCTCAGGGACCCAGCAGTGGTTTGTCATGCGCCCAGGAGCAATCCTTTCACAGTTGTGTAAAGCTTTTATTGGCAGTTGTTTGGGTATAACCTGCAAAAGGAGAAGAGCCAAAGACTTCATACAGTTCATTAGGGACCTCACTACTGCCGATCTATTTTACATGCCAGGTGCTCAGGTACTATGATGAGGGACATCAGTACAAAACCATAAAATAGATGACTAGCATAACTCATTGTTGGCTTTGTCTCTTGTGTGGAATGCAGCCACCTCAACTTGATGCAGATAAAACCTTCATCTCAAACCACCCTGTCATGCATTCCCTCTCTCTCTCTCTCTGGTTGTGTGTATGTCAGAAAAGCACAAAAATGTGTATTCACTCATTTTATTTGAATCTAGGCATTTAGATAGATTCCTGGTAGTATTAGAAATCATATCAATAATCTTGTTAAATTATAGAATACAGTTATGAGTCTGTTCTATGCTACTTGGGCACCTAAAACCTTCACTTCATTGTGTGCAATGGACACATGATTGGAAGTGCAAAATACACAAATATTAGGTATAGAAATAGATCTAGTGCATATTTATTACCTTCAAAACACATGGTGTGACTACTAAAATCTTCCATTTCTCTAGCTTGGACCGGTTAGGGAATTTCTGTTACATTCAGGTTCTCACAGAGTATTTCAGGGCTTTCAGAATAGTTGCCAAACTGCTCACTCAAGGCAGTGAACAAGGATGACAGAATTTTTAAAATACTGATTTTTGGTTCTGGTAAAAGGCAGGAGGTTGCTGTTACTCTGTCTGAAATTAGTTTAGATTTAAAAGAAATAAAGTCTTTCAAATATAAATGTTTTGAGAGCAATTGGTACACCAGGGCTAGTATCCTGACCTCTCTGCTCTCTGAAATGGAGTAGTTTCTATTCTCAGAGCAGTCGGTGGCATAGGATTCTGACCTTACAACATCTGGCTCTTCGGAAGAAAAAGCACAAATGTTAAAAGTGATATTGGGTAATTAGAACGAGAACGAAAAATAGGAAGCTTAATGCAAATAGCAGGAGGAGAGAGACACATACACTTTCAATGTTGATTTTAAAATAGAAAAAATGGCAAAATCTAGAAACACATTGTTGAGTATTTATTAAAGGAATGCCAATGGCATCTGTGGTTCACGCTGCTTGAGTGATCCCATTCTAACTCTTGTCTGCAGCTTTTACCCTTCAGCTTGAAATTTTCCAGGCTTGGCCTCTGAAGGTGAACATGAAAGAAAATTTGAGTGGAAATAGTTCAGCCAATTTGTGTGAGACTAAAAAATGTTTTGCTTATTGTCCTCCCCCCATATCTTCTCTCCCCCCCCAAAAAAAAAAATCAGTAGGACTACTTAATATGATGATGGGTGACAAAATCTGGCCCTTAATCATTAACTAGTATCTAGAGGATTATCCTCAATTTGTGAGGCATGAACTGACCTTGTAGTGGAGCATCAGAGAGAAGTGGGGTTCAGTTATGTGGTGCTTGAGAAAAAGAAGTAATGCCAAAGACTGGGTTCACTCTGATAAACATTCTGTGTGCTCAGAAGCCACCTCTTAACACCTCCTATGTTCACCAATCCCACCACCTCACCATGCACTACATTTTAACTTATTTTCATAGCTAGCATACCATTTAATAAATCAGGACGTACTTAAAGGCTATGCTGATAGGTGCCTAATAAGTATCTATAATAAATGTATTCTGTATAGTGCAGTATACATTGAGATGCAGTATATGGAAAGAAGTCCCAGCACTTCCCTGAGTGCAATAAAGATGGGTAGGAAGTTTCTTACACATGCTCACCTGTGCTAATGCAGGGACCAATCTGGCCCTATACTTTAAAAAAAACTTACTTCTATTAATAAATTGATCTCGGCTTGGCTGCAGCTAATTCAGTATAGCTTTTCAATAGTGGCATCAGTGTACTGCATCAACATCCATTGGCCGCTAAATGCGCACCAGCCACTACCTAGGATAGCAATAGTATAATTGTAAGACTCACATGGTCATTGTCTCCTACGGTTGAAATATATCAGCTTGGTTTTAGCATTGCATTAACTACATCCAGCAGCATGAGTTCAAAATAAAATAGGATGCTTGGATGCATGAAAAAGGGATTGAAAATAATAGAGAAAATATTAAAATGCTACTGTGGCATTATGCCCATATTCTTCATAGTAATATTATTATGATATTACTAGGGCATAACTATGATGTATTTTATGCAAGATAAGTCATGTAAGATATTGAAAAAGTTGTGATTTACAGAATATGATTATCCTATTTGTATGCATGTATCATTTTGGTATCTGAAGTTAGGAATATTGTCTATGTACTATTACAAATGTATTTACACCTGGGGAACACCCACTAGGCAGAACGTAATGGCTGGCTGGAAAGGGCCATTAGGGAGAACAGTAGGTCTTTGAAGATGCTAATCTCCCACCAGGGAACCTTGCTGAGGACGCTACAAACAGCCTCCGAGTTATGGCTGTGTCCCTACAGGGGCATGTGACCAAGTTACCTGGTGCTGGACTCCATCATAGAATACTAGTGCTTTTCTACTGAAAGGCATGGGAACTAAAGTTGGAGACAAAGGGTTCCCGCCATATGCAAAAGGGCAGGGGAGTGACAACATCGTGGTTCTTCACTGACTCTCTGCTCAAAGAAGACTTTTGGAAACACCCGAGAAACCAGGACTGAACTGGGGGAGGAGGACTGAACTCATGCTAGAGGGATTTCTAGCCTGTGAAAGGAATACCTGGGGTTTTAAGCTGCAAGCAAGTGCAGCTGGCCCTGAAGAATCTCTGAAAACTGCCTAAGCCAACAATTAGGGTGAGAATTTGCTACTCATACCCAATTTCTTTAGTATATTAAGTTTAGATTGCATTTTTGTTTTATTTGCTAGGTAATCCACTTTGATGTGTTTGCTATCCCTTATAATCACTTAAAATCTATCTTTTTGTAGTCAATACATTTATTTTTGCTTTGTGTAAAACCAGTGTGAGCGGGAGCGATTACTTGGGGTAGAAAGCTGTGTATATTCCTCTCCACATCGAAGAAGGGGGCAAATTTCATGAGCTTGCCCTGCAGAGGGAACTGTACAGTGTAAGATGGTATAATTTTGGGTTTACCCTTCAAAGGGGGGTGCACTTGAATATCTGGGCAGTTCCTTAGCTAAGCCTTCCCATGCAGAGCTGATCTCAACATCTGTTTGTAGCTATAGCTGGGTGTGTCCCTACCTCTGTGTATGCTGATTTGGAGAGCTTAGCAACTTGTCACAGCAGTACAGTGTGAGAGGGAGCCCAGGCTGGCGGATCAGGGGCTCAGTGGTACCCCAGTTCCGGGTGGCACCCTAGGGGGAACCCATCACAGATACATATACATGACTCATTCATTTGGAATACTGTGTCCAATTTTTGTTTCTCCTTAACGAAGTGATAGCAGAGACTAAATAGGACCAGGCAAGATGGATGAAAATGGTTAAAATTGGAGAATAATGCGATTTTCAGGATATACTAACAAAGATAACAGATAATAAAGGGAAACTGTAAATGGGGATTTAGCTGAGGAATTCATAGGATAAAGGGCATATTAAAAATGAATTGCTCCCTATCTCTTATCCTGTTGCATAAGAAAAGCATTGAGTGAAATTAAAGGCAGTACTAATTGTGGTGTTCAGTAATCACTCCAAGGCAAGGAGTCTGCCTTCAATCAGTATCTGAGTTCTGACTGATATGAGCCTCTGCATAATATGACAACCTGTTCCAGCTGGCTCATGCTAGAGCAGTGGTTCCCAAACTAGGGGCACTGCTTGTTCAGGGAAAGCCCTTGGCGGGCTGGGCTGGGCCGGGCCAGTTTGTTTACCTGCCGCATCTGCAGGTTCAGCCGATCGTTGCTCCCAGTGGCCGCAGTTCGCTGTTCTTGGCCAATGGGGACTGCGGGAAGCAGCGTGGGCTGAGGGACGTGCTGGCCACCCTTCCTGCAGCCCCATTGGCCTGGAGCGGCAAACCGCGGTAAACAAAGTGGCCCAGCCTGCCAGGGGCTTTCCCTGAACAAGTGGCGCATCTAGTTTGGGAACCACTGTGCTAGAACCTCTTGGAGGTTGTCATAAATAGAAAGGGAAGGGTAAACCCCTTTGAAATCCCTCCTGGCCAGGGGAAAAACCCTCTCACCTGTAAAGGGTTAAGAAGCTAAAGGTAACCTCGCTGGCACCTGACCAAAATGACCAATGAGGAGACAAGATACTTTCAAAAGCTGGGAGGAGGGAGAGAAACAAAGGGTCTGTGTGTCTGTCTGTGTCTGTCTATATGCTGGTCTTTGTCGGGGATAGACCAGGAATGGAGTCTTAGAACTTTTAGTAAGTAATCTAGCTAGGTATGTGTTAGATTATGATTTCTTTAAATGACTGAGAAAATAGCTGTGCTGAATAGAATGACTATTCCTGTCTGTTTGTCTTTTTTGTAATTTAAGGTTTTGCCAAGAGGGATTCTCTATGTTTTGAATCTAATTACCCTATAAGGTATTTACCATCCTGATTTTACAGAGGTGATTCTTTTCTTTTTACTTCTATTAAAAGTCGTCTTGTAAGGAAACTGAATGCTTTTTTCATTGTTCTAAGATCCAAGGGTTTGGGTCTGGGGTCACCTGTGCAAATTGGTGAGGATTTTTACCAAACCTTCCCCAGGAAGTGGAGTGAAAGGGTTGGGAGGATTTGGGGGGGAAAGACGTGTCCAAACTACGTTTTTTTCAGGAACCCAGATAAAGTTTGGTGGTGGCAGTGGAAGTCCAAGGGCAAATGGTAAAATAGTTTAACCTAAGCTGGGAAAAGTAAGTTTAGGAGGCTTTCATGCACCCTAAAGTTCAGAGTGGGGAAGGAACCTTGACAGAGGTATACTCCCCACACTAATACAAATAAATATTATTTATCAGAATTAAGTTAATCTGTGGCATTTTTTCTGCCACAAGGAATCATCGAGACAAATATTGAGGCTGGATTATTTTATGATCATTGCTAGCTGTGCAACCTAGAACAATCAGATTTATCTAATCTCATGAGTCAGAGCACAGACTGAAGGCCTGTGGAAATCTGAAAGGACTAGGTGCATTATGGGTTAAGATTTGTCTATTTTATTTTTTTCTAGGATTCTTGGGAGTCGTTAGGTATAGGCTGCTGCTGGGGGGCAGAGAACCAGACTAGAGGGACCAAATGGTCTGATCCAATACGGCAAACCCTGTATCCCTATTACTGTAGGACAATATTAGGTTCCATGTATGGGATTGTAACTCTTAATACTAGCAAAGTACAGAAATATACGAGAATACCCTTCAGAGTGCAGGTGTCAGAAATTGTACATCACAAATTTGTAATGTGTTTGTTGCTTGCTTTTTCTTTATAAAAAGAAGTTCACTGGGTTTATTTTTCATTGGCACGACTGTAAAACCTTATTGAATTTGAGTAGCTTCTCATTATTTTACTGAGTCATACTGCTAGCATTTGAAAACACAGTTGACTGAAAAATCTGTGGTTGTTAACAGTCTGGGGGCATTTTTTTGGCTGTTGTCAGAAAATCTAAGCTTTAGTTCCCCTCCTGGAAAATGTAAGTTCAGTAGTGTGGAAATCAGTCATTTTTGTATCTTTTTTCCCCCCCGCCTCTGTTCTTTTTCCTTGATTATTCAAGCATCTGTACCTTCTATAGATTTTTTTTATTTTTGTTTTTGCAAAGCAGAAACCAGTGACATCTGCTTCTGGATGCTCTGATTTATAGACCGCTAACCAGCGAGTTGCTGTGCTGGTTCCATAGTGCAAAATCACACATATTTGCCTGAGGTGGAGAATCTGGTAGGTTAGGCAGTAAATACTGAAGGGGGCCAGAACTTCTTTCTGAACTGTGTATCTGGCCCTTTGGCCCAGGGAATTGCTGAATAAAACACCTTGCTAAACTGAGCAGCAAGCATGTCATTAGAGCCAATTAGGAGTTTACTTCTTTTGTGCTTAAAGGATTAACAGCCACAGTGTCTTTGCTATCTTAATTATTAATTTGCATACTTAAGCAATGTTGCTCTTTGTGGTGTTTCCTCTGAGAGTTACGGGATTCTTAAATAGCTTGAGAGGCTATTCTGATGGATGTTGACTGTATCTCTTCTTTAATTTTGGGAGAGTAGTACTTAGTGTTCATATAGCTCTTCATACGTTCAAAGCATTATACAAACATTAATTAACCAGGTAACAGACCATTGATTAAATCTGAAAGATTCAAAGAATAAAATAATTTGAAGCCTTAAATCTGAATAAAATAATTAATGCTTTCAAATCCTTACCAGCAATTTTTGTTTTTGATTTGCTTAATATAGACTTCTCAGTTTTGACAGATATACTGTCTTTGATTTAGTATGTGTATATATGTGTGTATGTATATATGTGTATGTATGTATGTGTATATTTATATATATATTTGTAAGATGAATCAAAAGACTGTAGCTTATAGGAAGAATGTAAGCTTAAATCTTACATTGCACACCCACCATACCAAACTGCCTTTGTCATCCCCCCCCCCCCCCCCGCATGTTAAAATCAATTAAGGATAGTAGAATTGTGGAATTTCATATAGACAGCCTTTTAAAGTAATTTTTATCTTCTAGTTAAGCTCCTCTTTGTATCCTGTGGCATTAGGGACAGAAGCTTCAGAAAATAAGACAGTATTTAAATGCAGATTGGCTTGTCTGGTCTACCAGTGACTCATATTAAGGTGCTACTCAGCCAACTTAAATGTTTGTAATTGTTTTCAATATTGGCCCTGTTTTTCATGTTTTTAAAAACCTAATAATAAAATGTTCTGAACCAGGAAGCAAAAGCATTTTTTAATTTTGAAAGATGGCCCTTTCGTCTCCCTTAAATTGGAGGAGGAAGGAATTGAGTTTGTTGCTTTCAGATACCTTCTGTGCTCCTGTTTTTTTTAAGACTTAAAAATTAAAATGACCATGTCTGTCGAACCTTAAAATGGGCATGGGCATGTGTGAAATAACAATTTTCTATAGAGATTATTAGTATTCAGTTATGGAACATGAATATATATAATACACAATGTGTATTCACAGCACGTTACAGTATTTTTTTAAAATTTGCAAATTATTCACTTACAAAATAGACCATAATATCTCTTTTGAAGCCCTGATGCTTTTCCTGTGTTTGTAATCCACAGATTAAAGCACCCTAAATAGGAATTGACACAAGCTGTTATAGTCTATTATGCCAGTAATCCATGATTTGAGAGTCCCTGGGAGCGTACATTGGTATGATGGACCATAATAGCTGAACCATCATGTCAATGGTCTGCAGATAAAATTTTGTCTTATTCGCTTCCACTAGATTATATCCTGTTCTTATGGGAAAAGTCCTACGGAATATAATAGTGATGAAATAAAAAAAGATTCTATAAATATATAATAGGTTTCTGTAGAAGCTATTGTAAAAACCCAGAGAATCTAACAGGGACCAATTTGTTTTCAGTAGTGTTTTTAATCATCCAAAAAATTTTGATATTTTGCTATTGAATTCAAGGAGATGGGTCACAATATTTCTAGAAAGGTCATTTTATTAAATTTTACAGGATTTCTCATAAAACATCATTTATTTTGTTCTTTGTCAGTCTATGAAAAAGTAACAAAAAATAACTATTTACATTTCTGGAAAGTGAAGACAAAAAGTGCTGCTAGGTGCAGTAAGCATAAGAAAGTCTCAGATATGCTAATGTAAACACCAAAATTTTAAATAATTGAAGGCAACTGTGTCCTTGTGTACCACTTAAACTTAAAGCAACAATTATTTTTAAAACATCTACAACTGACTGTGGGCACAAATGATAGCACTTAAACTTCTGTCAAATAGGACCTGCAAATCAGATGGTTAAAGGTCTAAATGCTAAGTACCTGATTTGCAGGTGCTATCTGGTATTTCCAGGGCACAAAGCTGTAAACATAAATAGTAGCATTTAGACCTATCTAAATTTTGCCGTCAGTGCTTTGAAATGTTGGTGTTCACATTAGCATAGCAGAGACTTTTTATGATAACTTCAGTCTGCAGAGTTGCTCTAATGCTAAAGGGGAAGCTCTTTAAAGTAACTCTGTTGGTTGTTCAACTTTTTCTTGATAACATTTTTTCACTACGTACTTTGAGCAAAGCTTTTTACAGTTCAAAAAATAGGGCTACTCAGTGCAAGTTTAAGTTATGAATTAAATTTGAAGAAAATTCAGTACAGACAGTTGGCAGACACATGGATTTAGAGAAGCTGCTGTGGGAGGTTTTGATTAAACCTCTGATGTATTTGCTAGTTAGGGAGAAGTAAGAAATGAGTTGGAAGGATGTATTTTAATATTTAATGTATATCTAGACAACTGAAATCGAAGAGGAACATGAGCTAAATGCCGTTCTGTTTTGCTTTTGTCTGTCTTTATTAGGTACTTATATGATCTCCATTACTATAGTATGTGAGCACTCCAAATTTTTAATGTATTTATCCTTACAACGCTGGTGAAGTAGGGAAGTGCTATTATCTGCATTTTACAGAGGAACTGAGGCACAGAGACACTAAGTATCTTGCTAAGATCACAAAGAAAATCTGTAGTGGACCAGGGAATTGAATCCGGGTCTCTTGGGTCCCATGCCAGTATTATCACTGATGAATCCTCCTTCTCTATGGTAGAGTGGGTATTGGCTTTAATGAGCGTGTGTCTTCTATTAAAATTAATGATCAGCGGTAAGGCGCTGAAGGGCTAGTTAGGGACTTTCACTGATACATACTTGTACCAGTTCAAGCTGCCACCCTAATAATTTCTCGACTAATATAGCCCGTGTAACTGTGAAGTCTCAGTGCCACCCAAGTATTTATCAATTTATTTATCTTCAAAACCTCCTTGTGAATACAGAAGAAATATTCCTATTTTACATTTGAGGAAAGAAAGAAAGATCTGATCCAAAGTGCATTGAAGTCAACGGACTAACTTTAATGGGCTGAGAATGAGACTTTAAGTGACCTGGCTAAGATTGTATAGAGAGTCCGTTGCAGAGAGTGGAATTCAAGCCAGATCTTTTGAGTCTCAGTTCTGTTCTGTGTTAATCTCAAAACCATCCTTTCCCAGCAGAAGACTGCTTGAAACAGGCTCTGATGGAAGTCCTTTGAACTGTGCTCAGAACGACCATTGCAGTTCTTGTTTTCCCCCTAGATAAGTGTCCCAAAGAGAAGGAAAGAACAGGACCAATGATGAGTGAAACGTCTTGGAAATACATCTCTTCAGGTTTGAAATTTGATCCATCTATCCAATTTCAAGCCTGGGGGATATCCTAACAGAGACATAATGTTCAGCTAAACTCAAGGGACTGAGAAAGCGGGCCAAAAAGTTCTGTAGTCAGTCATTACAAAGACTGATTCAGTCTCCTGTTCTGTAATCAAGGAGATAGCGATACTTCTTGATGAATATTTTCCATCTGGACAAGAAAATACTCCTTGCCCAGGAGAAATTATGAGGCAACATCCACTGCTCTGGGTAGCTCTTCAGACTCCATGTACTTTGTTAAGGAATCATTGCATGAACAAGTGCACTGATAGATGTCATCCCTCTCAAAACCAAGAAATCTGACTACGTACTTCTCTCTAGAAAATTTCATTGGCTGCAGACTTAGGACTGGTCTACACTGGGAACTTACATCAGCATAGCTAAGTCTCTATGTTTCTAGCTAGCTTGCACTCCCAGAGCGGGCACTACAGACAAATGGGTGATGGACATAGCCCAGACGGGCTATTTGATAGAACTGTACAAGAAATTTAGGCACAGATTCATTCTATTCCCAATTTCAAACACCAAGGAAGCATCGGGGCATGAAGGAAGCCATACAGCATCTTCAGATTGAAATGTCAGAATCTGTCCCTGTTAAGGGACTGGAAAATAGAGGACAGAAAAAGAGTACAGGGGCTGTTTGTCACCCTGTTTCTAGCCTTAAATGATAGGAGGGAAACAGAGTAGTATTTGATCTGAGACGCCTGAACAGATGCATAAAAAACCACTCCCTTCTCCCCAATAAACAAACACCACTGACACCACACACAGATATGTTTCAAGATGTAGGCTCTCAAAGCCACACCAGTAGCCACTTGCGGGGCTTGTGTGGGGACTTATTGTCTTGTGTAAACCTGAAGAGCTTATATTCACGTTCTCACTTCCATGGTCCTGGAAATACTAATTGTAGGCCACGGTTAGCTGGAGATACACATCTATTCCTTTTTGGATGCCTTACTGAATTGAGCACAGATACAATGAGACCTGTCCGTTTTCTGGCATATCGTGGATTTGTGATAGGAAGAAAACCCAAATATTTCCAGTGCAGTCAATCATACATGTGAGCAAAGCTATATGTTAAAGGGTAATAAAACCTTCACACGAAGGGGACTTCAACAGATGATCAAGTCTATAAAGAAAGTAAAATCTGACACAGAAATGACAATGTAATCCCTTTTGAGCTGATTGAGAGTGCTGATCTCATGAACAGACATGCTACAATGGTCGCAACTCATAAGAAACCTCTGAAGAAATTCCTGTTTCATGAATTTGTAGATTTTAAGAACATAAAGGACTGTGAAGGCAGCCTAGTTTGACATCTCTCGTAATGCAGGCCACAGATATACAACATCTCTATTTTAACCATCAGCTAAGGTCAAGGCCCCATGGACTGTTCTCCACTCTCTCAGCTGGTGGAAAACAAGGAACCGATTATTGAAAAAGAAAATACTGTCAAGAGGCCAGACAACACATCATAATGGATGTTTAGAAAGATGGGGTTTGGGGGGAGACATTGGCTCCTCATTTCAATCCAGGGAGTATGATCTTGGAAGGAGAAAAAGCACAGCATCCACTCATTAGAGCTCAGAATGATTGGATATGGTGTCAAAGCATTGTTTCACTCAATGGTCATGACAGTCCATATATCTGCCATAGCTTTATATAAACAAAGCAGAACACGATCAGCACTGTTCAAGAAAAAAGCTGGCTGACGACTTACCATAATGGATCTGTAGGACCTGATTTACTCAAAGAAAAGGAACTTTCATGTAAAAGATACCTGAGGGGAATTGAAACTGAGTTTTGGTTTTTATTTTCTAAAGACAAGGATGCACTATTGAACTAGAATGTCACTATGATTTACTGTAGGGACTTCTTTTTCTGAAAATATGCGCCGTTTAAGGCGATAGTGTGTTAGACTAATGATGTGTATATATATCCTGAATCCTATATTCAAAAACTGCAGCACATCTTGTTGCTTTTCTGCAAACTGCAAGGCTTATGCAACATATTTTAAAATGTTAAAAGAATGACCTGGTGCTCTAAAACAAAAGTCCAGATTCCTTTTGTATTTTAAGATTAAAGGGGGTAAAACCTCTTCCTTATAAGAATATAGAAGTACAGTACTTTATGATCAAATGTTGCATTTGTCAGACAGCCATTAAAGAAACTTCACAATGTATTATTTTTTATCATTAATATTTCTCAGAAGATGTTCTCATGACTTTAATTCAGGAAGATTTTTTTTAAACTTCTGCATTCTAAACACAACTCAGTCTTTAGTACAAAGGGTACTAAAGTAGAACAGATCAATTTATTTAATTCTCCCAGTCCATTAATCCTGTGCCAAATAGTCTATAAATCAAAAACATGTTAGTACTATATGGTGGAATATAATACTAATTTGCCATATTGTTTGCATGATAATAATCAGTGATATTTATACATCCTATCCTGATCTTGTGCTATATTCTATTAATCCTTATTCACTTTGGGAGATTCGCAACAAAGAGTTACACTCCAGGCGCATTGGACAATGGTATTAGTAACTCAGATAATTCCTGCATTTTCTACAGTTACAGATGTATTCACATAGAACTAGAAGTGTTTTTGGAAGGGTGATTCACTTTTAATAATCAATTATAAATGTTGCACTAGGATGAGGAGTAAGAATGTCTTGTCTAATTCTTTAATTGGTCATCACAAATTCAAGTTTATATAAAACGTCTATATTTAATGTATTACTACAATATTCTAATTTGCTATTACAATAGGTTACTACAGTATTTTGGACCATTACTGTAGGGATTACAATGTGGTCCAAAAGACAGTAGTAGTAGGGTGACCAGGTTTTCAAAGCAAACCACCCAGGAGCATGTCACAGGAGGTGAGGAATGGCTGAGCATCTGCATGAAGAACTTTTAAGGGCAGTCAGGAAGGTGCACAGGCGAGAAGTCTGAGCTGCTCCTCTGTCTCTTCTTCCTCAAGATCTAAAGTAGGTTTACATTAAAATGGGTTGGGGACTGGTTTTTGAATAACACAGCAAATGATAGGAATGACCCTGAAAAATGGTGGAGCTCTCAGTTGTCCAGGTCATCTTCCCTACACAGGGATTTGGGGACAACATGTGACTGGTTGGGTGTAGAGAGGTCCATGAGGGCACACACACACTCAGTTAGCTTTCTGTGCATTTCACAGCAGCTCCATCAGGCGGCCAGATTCTGCAGGCAAGGGATTACAAAACCTGGGACAAAACACCATTTTCTGTAAACATCCACAGAGGTGCCGAGGAATGCTTTGAAAGCAGAAACATTTTTTCATATTTTGGGACAATTTATAATATGTAATTTTTTATTTTTTGTTGTTTTCTGTTTGTTTCCCATTACTGTCATTTTAATTCTTAGGGTTTTCTTTTCCTGTCTATGAATGGGAAAAATTCCCATACCTAGAGTGAGTGTGTTGGAAACACAGTCAAGTTGTTATGTGTGGATAAAGCCTGGGTTCAGAGAGTATGCACACTATGTAATTCCCACCGTATTGTTCTTCATCAGCTATTCAACATTTATTTTATATTGTT
The DNA here is from genome assembly GCF_965140235.1 of Caretta caretta. Taxonomy (NCBI): domain Eukaryota; kingdom Metazoa; phylum Chordata; order Testudines; family Cheloniidae; genus Caretta; species Caretta caretta. The sequence continues at coordinate 77,428,460 of NC_134210.1, forward strand.
TCTTTATATTCACAAGACTACATTTTATATTCTTATTTTCCTATCTTTCCTCTCAGCCACTCTTTTTAGTTAGAAAACCTACATGTCGATCTTTACAATCTTGTGTTTTTATGTTTGTGTTAAATACTTAACCAACACAATGTTGTTTCTGTATATTTATTTCTCTTTAATGATATACATTTTGCATAAATTTTGTTACTACTTCATGAAGCTTGTCATTCCTGTGTAACAAGTGAATCCATACCTCTGCTCTTCTGTTTGTTGTTGAGTTTCATATACACTTGAAAAAGAATAAAAGCTTAAGCAATTCAGACTAAAAATTTAGGGAGCTTCTCATTTCAGTAGGAAGACTCTCACTTTTTCTCATCAATAACAATGCAAATCCCATTATTTTTAACAAGGATTATGCATTTAGAAGAGATTGCAGACCCTTTATTATTAAAAAAAAAATAAACAAAAAACAAAAACCTACCTATTTTTTGGAAGGGTAGAGAGGAAGAATGGCATTGTAGTTAAACTTCAGGGTTGGGAGATATGGATTAATTTCTCAGTTCTACCACTGACTTCTTATGTTATATAGGGAAGTCATGTAACCGCTCTGTGCCTCATCTTATCTGTTAAATGGGCTTAATATTTAGCTCTAGTACCTCACATACGTAGTGTGAAGGTCAGTTAAAGTTTTTAAAGTGCTTTGAGATCTATAAATGGAAACATCTGTGAAAGTAACTTGGGGATTGGTAAAAAGATACAGAAATGTTAACCTGACAGCAACAGTTGGGCTGGTCAGAAATTTTCTGTGTGAAACTTTTTTTGATGAAAAATTGGTTTTATGATTGAATGAAAATTTACAGAAAGTGTCCACTTTTCTCAGAAATTTTTCATTTTTTTCCATTGGAAAAGTAAACATTTTTGTGTTTGGCTGGTTTTTTTTTTTGGCTGAAAAATCAAACTTTTCCACTGAAAATTTAAATAATTTTTCTTCAAAATTTTCCACAGGGAAAAACAAACACCACCCCCACCACCCCCACCAGGTCATCTAGTCCAATCACCTGCTCAAAGCAGGACCAACACCAACTAAATCATCCCAGCCAGGGCTTTGTCAAGCCGGGCCTTAAAAACTTCTAAGGATGGAGATTCCACCACCTCCCTAGGTAACCCATTCCAGTGCTTCACCACCCTCCTAGTGAAAAAGTTTTTCCTAATATCCAACCTAGACCTCCCCCACTGCAACTTGAGACCATTGTTCTGTCATCTGCCACCACTGAGAACAGCCTAGCTCCATCCTCTTTGGAACCCCTCTTCAGGTAGTTGGAGGCTGCTATCAAATCCCCCCTCACTCTTCTCTTCTGCAGACTAAATAACCCCAGTTCCCTCAGCCTCTCCTCGTAAATCATGTGCCCCAGCCCCCTAATAATTTTTGTTGCCCTCCAGTTTGTCCACATCCCTTCTGTAGTGGGGTGACCAAAACTGGATGCAGTACATCAGGTGTGGCCTCACCAGTGCCGAGTAGAGGGGAATAATCACTTCCCTCGATCTGCTGGCAATGCCCCTACTAATACAGCCCAATATGCCATTGGCCTTCTTGGCAACAAGGGCACACTGCTGACTCATATCCAACTTCTCATCCACTGTAATCCCCAGGTCCTTTTCTGCAGAACTGCTGCTTAGCCAGTCAGTCCCTAGCCTACAGCCCGACAATCTAGCCAGCGTTCTAGTTGGAAGATGGGAGCCTACATCAGAGGTAGCAGCCTGTTTTAAAAGTGTTTTCCAGCTCCTGCTCTGTTATTTCCTAGTATGTACTACATTAGTGATAGAGGCTAAGAACTAGAGTAAGCCTATAAGGAGAATAAATTATTTTTTTAATATTGAAGTTGTCAACTTTTTTTAAAAAAAGATATAAAATAAAATAGTAAGGGTATTAAAAAACTTTACAGAATTGTGACCCCTCCCTGCTTTTAGGCTGTTTCCACTCAATAGTCAGTTCTAAGATGATTCTGATGTCTGTGCAATATGCAAAATAGGGTATCAAAGAGAGTTGGAACCAGTGACCTGGAAAAGCTACCTGTAAAATCAGTCTTGTGCTCTGTGCCTCATTACCTTTATTTCAGGATATCATGCTAAAACTATGGGTCTTTCTTTTCATTTAAATTGTGTGTCACCTTTAAGATAGTTCTGAGTTCCAACTTCAGCCAAATAAATGGAAGTCTGATGTAAGGCAGCTGCTCTGTCTGTAACTTATCATGTTGTCCATAGGTAGGGAAGATGTCTCAGAAACTTAGTGGCCTTATATGTAATGAGTCCTGTAATACTTGAGCACAGTGTGGGTTGAGTTTGTAACAGCTCCGGGGAGTCAGGGTGTCTGAGATGCTTCCATTTAAAAAAACCAAACAAGCAATCTCTTACAAACTTTTCCATTGCCTGCATGCCAGTCTGTCAGTTTTGTGTGTCTTCTTACATGGGATATGATGTTTATAGTCATTTGATTCTTTTATTATGAAACACATTGACCCAGTATTTGACTGGTGGGTGGAGATATTGATGGAGCTATCATGCGTTTTCCATTAATATTGTAATGGCTTCAAGTTACAGTGTCATAGGGGACGCTATCAACATCATACTGGACCCATGTGTCCTTCAGACTTGATAGTTTGGTACAACCCTGCCATAATGTGTTGATGTCATTTTCAGTGCTGTAAAAAAGTGATACAAGACGAATTTGTGCAGGTTTAGGATTACAATTTTTAAACAGCATTCTAAGGAATGGTATTCTAACCGTTAAAAGAGCTTCTCCTGAACCTATTTGTATGTACATAAAATTGCATGCCAATGTGTCCATGGCTACACTTTGCCAGGTACAAGTGTTTAAATGGAGTAACACCTGCATAAGTGGTAGAATAGACACTAGCTTAGTCTCCAGTTAGTTTTGCAATTGCAAATTCAGAAACTTACGTTTTAAAGCTGTTTATATAAAATGTGAATGCAGATATTTACACCTGAAAATTACAAGCTCCAGTACCACAGTGGTCCAGCACTAGGAGATCTTCCCTTGTGCACCAAACTCCACCATGTTTTCCCTTAGCTATTACAATACTAGAAATCATTAGGTTAAATCAGCTTCTTTGAATCAATTAGTATATCTGGTGCTGATGTTAAATCAATTCTTTCAGCTGTCCATGCTCATGATGGATTATTTGATTTGGTAAACTTGACAATGTAATGAATACAATCTATCATGTTGTAACTTGACTGAAAATTACAAAGGACATTGAAGATATGAAGAAAAAGGAGTTGGAGCATAAAGATGACAGTATCAAGGCTCTCACTTGAACTTGTGGAACAAATAGAATAATTTTGACAAAATCTCTAATATGTTTATATTGGGCAAGTGTTTGTGTGTGAGGGGAGGATTTAACTGGTACTGTATTGCTATTATTAAATTATTTATAAGAATTTCATCATCCACCTAAATCCATCATCCACCTAGATCTTTCGGTTGCCCTGGTTCTTTACCTAAATCTTAAGACAAATCTACTTTTTTCTGTTGCAGTCGCTAAGATGGATTGGAACAGGAACGGGAATTCTCCCTGTACCAGACAAAGAAAAAGGTGTCTGAGGGGAAATGCTGCTTACCCAAGCCAGGGAGAACATGAGAGGTCCTCTCTGCTTTTAGCAGAGGCCGGCGAGCTATGATTCCCCCAGCAATACCTTTGCATGAGTTGGAAGAGGTGCTAGTCTCCTTTGGTAGCATTTTAAAAAGAGAAATGGAAACAACCTCTGCCATCCTAGGTACAATTACGTTTAAAACAAGAGTATAGAAAGGGATCTGAGATACCTATGAATGTGTGAGGTTCCTGTGTACGCAAGTAAAGGTGAGTATTTGTCTTATCTAACCAAAGGGTTGAATAGCAGTAGGTGGAAGGGAGAGTGTGTGACAGAACAGAGATTTATTTTATTAGCTTTGGAGACTGATCATTCAAAATAGGTGGTTGCTGGTTTGAATCCGATTCAGATTAATAGTGACCAAATTTCTTTTCCATCAGACTGTTATCTAGTGACTTTTTTGAAACCAGCTGATGATCTTAGTCCAGTTTCTTGTGGACATGTATCCATATCACAAGAACCAACCCATTGCTGGCAATAATTGGTTCCTTTTTTGGCAGTCTCGATGGAGAGAACAAAGACTGAATTAGCCTCTCGACAGATAAGGATTGAGGCACCAATTAATGGGTCAGTACGGAGAAATTTTCAGGGCACTTCTGCTGCCTGCAAAGTTTAAAAAAAAAAAAGTCTCACAACTGAATGCTATAAAGAATTACATTCACATTTGCTTTCCCCTTTTTTAGAGCAATCCACTTGCAGGAACAACTTAGAAGGAGATACTGTTTTGGATTTTAACCTGTTTTGAAAAGTTACCTTAATGATACTGTAGAGATTCTACCTTTGCAAAAGTGTTCTCTGCCACGAAATGGCAATAAGTAAGGAAAATTAAACTATCTCAAAATTTAACTGTGGAGGCTCTTAAATCTTGTCATATAATGGATAGTACATAAATTATAATATTTGAAGTACTGAGTTGTCTCCAGTGCAAGCTTAATTGCTACATGTAAGATATAGTCAAACTACAAAAAAAATCTCTCTCTCTGTGTAAATATGGATAAAACTACAATACAGTTTTTTTCTTCATGGATATATAAACTAAAATGATTGAAACTAATCACAGTTGATTAAAGTGTCAAGACTTTGAGCTGTCAGGCTCCAGTTGCTGTGATGTTTTCTAACTCGTTTTCCCTGTCTTGTTAGAGTAAAAATAATCCAAAAGTCTGAAAAGTACTGACCAGCAGTACTGACTAATTTGAGATGGAAGGACAATGGTGTTTTGTTAATGATGTGTGATTTAAACGGTTTATTTTTTTATGTAGCTATAGTGTGTTTTAGTACTTTAAGTGTGGGTGTCTAAGTTTATCTCTGACAGTTACACCCTGGGCCTAGCTAATTCTTGCTCTACTTCGGGGAAGTTGTGCGTGTTTTACAGATTTTCAGACTAGATGATCATAATGGTCCCTTCTGGCTTTAAAATCTATGAATGTATTAACTTAATCATGACAGTACTGGGTTCATGAATTCTGAAGGAAAATATAGTGCACAGCAAACATGTTTGCATATAGAAAAGGAGTACTTGTGGCACCTTAGAGACTAACCAATTTATTTGAGCATAAGCTTTTGTGAGCTACAGCTCACTTCATCGGATGCATTCAGTGGAAAATACAGTGAGGAGATTTATATACACACAGAACATGAAAAAATGGGTGTTATCATACACACTGTAAGGAGAGTGATCACTTAAGATGAGCTATTACCAGCACGAGAGCGGGGGGGGGGCGGGGGCGGGGAAGAAAACCTTTTGTAGTGATAATCAAGGTGGGCCGTTGCCAGCAGTCAACAGGAACGTCTGAGGAGCGGTGGTGGTGGGGGGGAAATAAACATGGGGAAATAGTTTTACTTTGTGTAATGACACATCCACTCCCAGTCTCTATTCAAGCCTAAGTTAATTGTATCCAGTTTGAAAATTAATTCCAATTCAGCAGTCTCTCGTTGGAGTCTGTTTTTGAAGTCTTTTTGTTGTAATATTGCGACCTTTAGGTCTGTAATCGAGTGACCAGAGAGATTGAAGTGTTCTCCGACTGGTTTATGAATGTAATAATTCTTGACGTCTGATTTGTGTCCATTTATTCTTTTACTTAGAGACTGTCCAGTTTGACCAATGTACATGGCAGAGGGGCATTGCTGGCACATGATGGCATATATCACATTGGTAGATATGCAGGTGAACGAGCCTCTGATAGTGTGGCTGATGTGATTAGGCCCTATGATGGTGTCCCCTGAATAGATATATGGACACAATTGGCAACGGGCTTTGTTGCAATTATAGGTTCCTGGGTTAGAGGTTCTGTTGTGTGGTGTGTGGTTACTAGTGAGTATTTGTTTCAGGTTGGGGGGCCGTCTTTAAGCAAGGACTGGCCTATCTCCCAAGATCTGTGAGAGAGATGGGTCGTCCTCCTTCAGGATAGGTCGTAGATCCTTGATGATGCGTTGGAGAGGTTTTAGTTGGGGCCTGAAGGTGATAGCTAGTGGCGTTCTGTTATGATCTTTGTTGGGCCTGTCCTGTAGTAGGTAACTTCTGGGTACTCTTCTGGTTCTGTCAATTTGTTTCTTTACTTCCGCAGGTGGGTATTGTAGTTGTAGGAATGCTTGATAGAGATCTTGTAGGTGTTTGTCTCTGTCTGAGGGGTTGGAGTAAATGCGGTGGTATCATAGATCTTGTCTGTAGACGATGGATTGTGTGGTGTGGTCTGGGTGAAAGCTGGAGGCATGTAGGTAGGAATAGCGGTTAGTAGGTTTCCGGTATAGCGTGGTGTTTATGTAACCATCGCTTATTAGCACTGTAGTGTCCAGGAAGTGGATCTCTTGTGTGGACTGGTCGAGGCTGAGGTTGATGGTGGGATGGAAATTGTTGAAATCATGCTGGAATTCCTCAAGGACTTCTTTTCCATGGGTCCAGATGATGAAGATGTCATCAATATAGCGCAAGTAGAGTAGGGGCTTTAGGGGACGAGAGCTGATGAAGCGTTGTTCTAAGTCAGCCATAAAAATGTTGGCATACTGTGGGGCCATGCGGGTACCCATAGCAGTGCCGCTGATTTGAAGGTATACATTGTCCCCAAATGTGAAATAGTTATGGGTGAGGACAAAGTCACAAAGTTCAGCCACCAGGTGTGCCATGACATTATCGGGGATAGTGTTCCTGGTGGCTTGTAGTCCATCTTTGTGTGGAATGTTGGTGTAGAGGGCTTCTAGATTCATAGTGGCCAGGATGGTGTTTTCAGGAAGATCACCGATGGATTGTAGTTTCCTCAGGAAGTCAATGGTGTCTCGAAGATAGCTGGGAGTGCTGGTAGCGTAGGGCCTGAGGAGGGAATCCACATATCCAGACAATCCTGCTGTCAGGGTGCCAATGCCTGAGATGATGGGGCATCCAGGATTTCCAGGTTAATGGGTAGCAGATAGAATATCGCAGGTCGGAGTTCCAGGGGTGTGTCTGTGCAGATTTGTTCTTGTGCTTTTTCAGGGAGTTTCTTGAGCAAATGCTGTCGTTTCTTTTGGTAACCCTCAGTGGGATCAGAGGGTAATGGCTTGTAGAAAGTGGTGTTGGAGAGCTGCCTAACAGCCTCTTGTTCATATTCCGACCTATTCATGATGACGACAGCACCTCCTTTGTTAGCCTTTTTGATTATGACGTCAGAGTTGTTTTTGAGGCTGTGGATGGCATTGTGTTCTGCACAGCTGAGGTTATGGGGCAAGTGATGCTGCTTTTCCACAATTTCAGCCCGTACACATCGGCAGAAGCACTTTATGTAGAAGTCCAGTCTGTTGTTTTGACCTTCAGGAGGAGTCCACCTAGAATCCTTCTTTTTGTAGTGTTGGTAGGAAGGTCTCTGTGGATTAGTATGTTGTTCAGAGGTGTGTTGAAATATTCCTTGAGTCGGAGACGTCGAAAATAGGATTCTAGTTCATCACAGAACTGTGTCATGTTCGTGGGGGTGGAAGGGCAGAAGGAGAGGTCCCGGGATAGGACAGATTCTTCTGCTGGGCTAAGAGTATAGTTGGATAGATTGACAATATTGCTGGGTGGGTTAAGGGAACCATTGCTGTGGCCTCTTGTGGCATGTAGTAGTTTAGATAGTTTAGTGTCTTTTTTCTTTTGTAGAGAAGCAAAGTGTGTGTTGTAAATGGCTTGTCTAGTTTTTGTAAAGTCTAGCCACGAATACTCCTTTTCTTTTTGCGAATACAGACTAACACGGCTGCTACTCTGAAATATGTTTGCATATGGTAATGGTCATCACAAAATGTTTTTGTAACTTATCTGACTTGTTTGAGTATTGTAGACAATGTTGATTCCAACTAATTATTAGGTTCCACATCTGCAAGGACCAAGATTCAGTGTGTGACTTTCTGTCATTGTGTGTGTGTGTGTGGGAAGAATATAAGATGGACAAGAGGAGAGGAAAACTGATGTGTTTTAGCCAGGGCCATGTTCTCTAATTCCTGAATTATTTTTACGGAACTCGGGCAGCCCAAATTACCTCAAGTTTTATTCCATGGAGTGTGAACAGTAAATGACATACTAGTATTGGTAGTCTGCATGACCCGGTGGTTTCCCTGTGCCTTCAGTGGGCAATGCTGTGCTTCAGCACTTGCCTCTGGAGTTTGGCTGCCTTGTGTGCGGAGGGCAGGAAAGGGGCAAGGCCATGGTCTCATAAATAACAGGCTTTATATGTACCACCTCTGGCCTGGTCCTCTCTTACTTGAGAGTGTTGGCTGTAGCATAATCATTGTATTCTGTGAGGGAGCACTACAGGGCAGGGTATTTCTTGTTCTGTCCTCCACGCTCAATGCGCTAGAGCAGTTTCCCCAACCTTATTACACAGGAGGGTCATATAAACTTAAGCACAAAGTTGTGTGGGCAAAACAGGTTCTACATACTTCCTTGTGTAAACTAAAATGATGTAAATATGATGGCAAAACAATAATGTATCAGCCATTAGTATATTGTGTTGAAGCAGGCTGTGAGTCTTATGAAATGCCCTGGTGGGCACTAGAGCCACTATAATTGGGCTCCTCTGGTAGTGGTTAATATTGACAGTGTATAAGTAGCTGAGTAGCAGCCCACAACAGTTTTATCTACCCATCGTCCTATACAGGAGTGTATCACACATATTAATGAATATATATCACTGTGTTCTTATGAGATAGGGAAGTATTATCCCCATTTAACCGATAGGGAAACCAAGAAACAAAGAGATTGGGCTTTGCCCCTTGGTCACCCAAGAATCTGTGGCAGAGCTGAAAATTCAACCTAAACCTTCTGTATCTCATCCAGTGCCTTAATTGTATCATCCTTCCTCTGGGAAGAATGGTCTGCTTCTCTAAGTACTAGGATGGTAGAGGTTGTTTCCTCTCAGTACTCCCTGTACAACCTTCACATGGTAACTTGGGGGTTGGCATCTCCCTGGTGAGTTGAGTGCCCCAAACAGTTCAAATCCCAGAGCACCTAGCTTACAGAAACTGGGATTTGGAGTGTCTTGCACTCCATTGTACATCTGTGTGTTCAACACTTCACCAAGGAGGAATCACAACAGAACTCCCCATCACAGGCATAATTCTCAGAATGAATCTTTTAAGGTAGCAGTAGGCCAGCCTGAAGTCATGGAGTTGTGGCAAGGAAGGAGTGAGCAGAGGGAGAAGGCATAGATGTCCAAAGGCTTTGATTGGGTAAACAGAGAGAAAAGCAGTTCAGTCGCCAGTTACTGTGTAGGGAGACAACCACTGATTATAAGCACCCTCAAGCAAAGCAATTCCCTGCATCCTGCTAGGGACACGCTGCCTCATGCTTCCTTCCTTCAGGCAAACCATCATGTATTCTGTGATAAGGATCCTTAACCTGATCCTGCCCAGCTGCCAAGACTCGTATACTTCTGCTTTCTCATAACCTGCCTTCAGTGTTTCAGCTGTAGCCCTTAGCTTCTTATTAGTCAATATATCGTAAAAAGATACAAACATAATGAAATCAGCCAAAGAAGAAAAATGAATCTGATATATGTGTTTCAACCCTTGTTACAGTATTCCTCTTCTCTTTTATCCTTCCACCTATCTCAACTTTTGCTCTGTCTAGCCCCTCTGTACCCACTGTCCCACTTAAAATAAGATATTTTCCTCTTCAGCACTATACTGCTTTTGCTTCTGCTGTTCCATCTCTTGCACAGTTTCTGAATTTGCCTAACAGTGTCTCTTCATGAAATCATTCATTTTAGAGAGCCTCCTAAAGCTCTCTACAAAAAAATAAAAATCTGTCCTTAAGCAGATCAGATCAGATTAAATGTTAATATTACTCTTTTCTTGAAATTTGCAACTGGATTATAGTGACTCTGAGGTGATTTCCGGGAGCAAAAGTTCCCTAGGATTAATGAGGGAACCGCATTAACTCCTGTACCCCATCTGCCAGGATAAAGAAATCTCAGCTCCCACTGCCAAAGGCTATCATCCTTCTAGAATGTGAGAATACTACAATTTTCCAGGAACCCATTTTAGTCTTTACAGTTTATTATTGCGCAATGCTGGCGACTCTTTAAATATTCAGATTTCAGAAGAAAAAAAATTTTTTCTGATACAACACAGCTGTAGCAGGAAAATACCTTTAATTATTCTTTCATGCTCTAATGACTGTTTCATCATTGATAACTGCTTGTTGCACTTTAAATTGTTTTTGATTAGGCTATGAGAGTTTACTGAGGTGGTTGTAGTAAATATGCTCTTTAGAGATTACCAGGTGCATCTTTTGTATTTTATTGTGGAAACCACAGGTATTTTTTGAAGGCAGTAGAAAGAAGCTCACCAGTTGCCAGGATGTCAAATGTCTTGGCAATACATTCAATTCTGTTTTGACTCAGGGATGGTTCACTTCAAATTCAAATAATATTTACCCCATTGCTGAATGTCCAGTACATTTGAATATATAATAGTTGTGAAGACTCATTTCAGAGAGAAAAATCCATTAGGCTTGCATTGATGCATGAGCAGGCTGAAAGCAAGGTTCTTAGGAGGTTTGATGCCTTGTATAGCACAGAAACTAGGATAGGTTGTGTATTACTGAATCCTAATGTTGCTGCAGCATTTAGAACGTGTCATTTTACATATTTTGCAGAGACATTTGCTACTATACCTCTATCTAAAGCATAATAAATAATAGTTCAGGACAGGGAAAGAGTATCTTAGGTGTTACGCTTCTGAAAGAAAAATCTTTTCGTTCTATTATATAGATTCTAACCTGCATTTTTCTAGCAACAATATGCTCCTAGTTGCAATTTCTTAAAGGAGGAGAGAGGGTGAGAGAAAATACAGTACATACAATAGACAGCTCTATGTTGCTATATAATTTCCATTTAAGAGAGATTGGGCTATAACTCATAGGAGGCAGAGAACCGAGGTCACTGTTTTCTGTACAGAAATGAATTGTACAGTATTATATACTGTTGCCCACTATTGTACAGTTGAACTACTACTTACTGAACTAGCTGCTATATTGTTTATTTTGTCATTTTGGTGTAAATTGAGAGTTGTTTGAAGGAAAAATTGCTAATATTTTGAGTCAAGATACAATAAAAACAAAACACAAGGTTATAGGCCAAACTTTTAAGCCCTTGAAGGCCCTCATGGCCAGGGAAAAACACTCATGCAATTGCATGGTTCCATGTGTGCGCAACTACAGCAGTTGAGGGTGTAAATCTCATATTGCATGCTTAATTGACCTTGTAAGTAAGTAAAAATTTAATTGCCTGTTGAAATATCTGTTTTACCCAGAGTTATAGTAACTGTGCCAAAACTTACTGATGCAAATTAACTTTTAGTTTTTAAAATTTGCTATATCTCAGATCTAGAATGGGCTGGAAAATGGGTATTTTTCCCATGGAAATTTTAATGGGAAAAAATCCCTGTTTGACATTTTTCCCTCTGGGGAAAATATGATATTCCATGGGAGAACTAGAAAAATTTAACAAAATATGGAAAAAATCTACTTTTCCCCTACTTTGTTACTGTTTTCCAACCATTGTCATTTGAAAATCTGTAAGAACGCGTGAAAAATGGAGTTTTCCCTCCTTTCCAGGCCCGCTGTTTTCCAACTGAAAAAAGTCATGGTTAACTTTGTGTTAAAGTCTCTGACTTAGTGAGCAATTGAGAAAGTGTTACTCCTAAATGTGAGAATGTACGTACCATTCAAAGTGAGACTTTCACTTTCAAGTGTTTAGTTAATACTTAAAGATGCAAATTTTACTTTTTCTCCCTTTTTAACTTAAAAAAAAATTCCCCCACTTTTCTAGGGGCAAAAAAATAGAACCTTTGAAGTTGAAGTGAAACAGGAGAATGTGTGTTTGAGAGTGCACTCGATGTTCCTATCACTGCGAGGATGGAGATCCTTTGTTAGTTATCTGTTTGTTACCTTTTTGTTTTTGTTGCATTTCCACCAACATGGAGCCCTTGTTTACTTGCAAAAGGGCACGTAATTGAGCACAGTGTGATGCTTGCTCTTTGATTTATACTGTTCACTGATACACATACCATGCCACTTTATATATGATGACACAGAATCTGAACTGTGGCTCAGGAATTTTTAGCACAGCTCATTGTAGGAGTGAGGAGTGCAAAGGTAGCTTTTAGCTACCATTGTGCTTTACAAATCCTGGGCCTATCCACCCAAGACCAGTTCCCTATAACAATTTACAGCAACTTGACAATTGCTGTAAGTTGTGCTTGCTGCCAACAGTCCAAAGGTGGCATTACATCAGCCAGGGCTGCTGGGGTAGAGTGATTACCTGTCCATGTTTCCTTTCCCTTGTTTGTGCCCTCATACTGGCCACAGATGGGGGATGGTATAAGAGCGCTACAGTGGCTCTGCATTAACCAAGCGCCCCCAACGAGGGAAGATCCTCTGCTGGCTAGTGATGCTGTCTTTATGACAGGTTTTGTCAATGGAGTGGTGTGATGCTTCCCTAATGTAAAGGGGGATTCTTTACCAGGCCTGGCAGAAAGGAGAGCATGAAATACCCTAGGTACAATTCTTAGAGTTTATAACTGGTCAGCATAGTAGTTCGTTCCTAACTCTGTCCCTGGGGGCAGTCCAGTGGAAGGACTGTGTGCCATGGCTCCTCAGTGTCTGGGATACTTCTTTTAGTCCATCTTTTTCTTGGAGAACAATTAAGGGCTGGTCCATAGACCATGCAGACCATTTAGCTTTGTTTGTGCTTTTACTGAGATTCTTTCTGTGATGTTGTCTTGTCATCTAGCTGTAGCAGTTGCATGGTACCTCCTGCTGCAGACTGCTCTCCCTGTGTCTTGCTGCTGAATTCTCTGCTAGCACAGCCCACTTCCTGGCTTAGCACTTATTTCTCAATTCATGGCTCAGCTCTTGATTTCAGACTTTTCTGGTTTTCCCTCTGCAGTAAGATCCAAGGCTGCTCTCTCTAGCCTGCTGCTTTCACTACCACTCAGTTGCCTGCTATCTTCTCAAGTTTGTGTGAGTGTGTGTGTACTGTGTGTTATGTGTATGAATACAACATGAAAGAAATCACATCTGTTAAAATACATAGTATTTTTACCCTCGCTAGTGTTTGTATTAAACCCACATAAGCTACTAACTTACTGTATGGAGTATGGCAGCACATCTTTATAAATGGGAAAGAACCCTCAGGAGAGGAAATAAATCCTGTAACCTAAAACGGTGCTTTTTTTTTTCATAAACAGACATGATCATTTCTAATATCTGAAAAAGGAAATGACTGAGCTCAAACATGTACAGGGAAGCTTGTTTTCATCTGCTTGTTTCCTCCCCAAATTTCCTTTAAAGAATACTTACCCAAATTGTGTTGCTCCTCCATGTCTGTGTTGTAGTCATTCCCCGGCAACTGAAGCAACTGCTGTTTTGTAGCTCTTCTCCAGATTTGGATTTTCTAACTGAAAGTGAAATGGGAAACTTCAAAACACAATTTAAAATCATCGAAGTTCTAAAGGCCAACTAAGTACACAGACGAGGTGGGTGAAGTAATTTCTTTCATTGGCCCAACTTCTGTTGGTGAGAGAGAGAAACGTTAGAGATTACACAGAGCTCTTCTTCAGGTCTGGGAAAAGTACTCAGAGTGTCACAGCTAAATAAAAGATGGAACAGATTTTTTAGCATAAGTATTTAACACCATTGGTCCCTTGAAATATGTTAACTACTTATGCTACACAATCTGTTCCACCTTGTATTTAGCTGTGACACTCTTAGTACGTTTCCCAGACCTGAAGAAGAGCTCTCTGTAATCTCAAAACTTTCTCTTTCTCACCAACAAAAGTTGGGCCAATGAAAGATATTACCTCACCCACCTTGTCTCTCTAATATCCTGGGACCAATACGACTACATCAGCGCTGTATACAGCGAAGTGTACAAACTAACTATCATTTTAGCTACTGCTTTCAAACAGAATTTAGTTCTTGCCACATCAGATTTCATTTTACTATTAAAAAATACCAAACTAAATTGGAGGAATAATAATCCCCAGTACAAATTTCTTTTAATAGCTTGTGACCATTTAAATTGGTCCCCTGGTGGCTGGGAGGAGGAGGAGTGTGTGTGTGTGTGTGTGTGTGGAGACACAAAACAAACAACTTTCAGAGAACAATCCTGCTGTTGCTAGAACTAGAGGATCCAGTAGAGTAGCTCTTAAGGCAAAAGGAAAATTTACATCTTTTTCCATAGATAGCATTTCACATACAAAGAATAAACTAATAATTTGGGAGCATATCAGCTTCTGAAGTCTTTCCTTGCAGTTACAGTTGCCTTTTGGTAGCAACAGTCCTGATTTTTCCTAATTAATATTTTATTTTGTAGTGTAGGCAAACTTGGTATTTTATATTTTGCAATATATTATTATTGTCTTTAGACTGCTATAGTTACTCAAAGGTTCTTCAAGAGGGAGAAAAAGTATGTCCGTGTCTCTCTCATCTCTCAACATAAATGTTAGAATCCATATTTGGAAATTACATGCTTGGGGCTCATTTTGATATTAAGACTATATGCAACTTGTAGTATGCAAGTGAAGTAGTTGATTTAACAAGATGAGACATAGTACATGCCTTGTATCAGCATATAGCCATTTGTGTTTAACAATGGACTCATCCTGCCCACGTGCCCACTGTATTTAGTAGAATAGCTATTTTCTCAGGGAAAAGAAAACTTAGATGTAAAGGAACACTTGAATGGGGGTTATAAGAGATTTGCACATATTAGGTGAAATTCTGGCCGCATTGAAATCAGTGGCAAAACTTCCACTGACTTCATTGGGATAGGCTCTCATTATGGTTGCTTCAGTTGGTTACATTGGTTATGACAAATGATAGGAGTGGGCCTGGCACTCATAAAATTGTCACTCTGTATCTGTATCATTGCATAGAGAAAATGACAAGTCAATTCTCTTTTGATGGTTTAAACTTGGAAGTTATGCCATGAACATCCTCATGTTTTTAGCCAATTAGTATGGGAATACCTTATTTTTTCTTAATCTTATGTACTGTTTTGTCCTGGTTCTATGATTACCCCTTACATGACCGTGATACCTGTATTTAGTTTCTGTTCTTACTGGTATTATAATGGGAATATTTTGCAGTTATATCCACGTCCCACTCAACTATGGAATTTAACAGATTCAGGTCACTCTGTTCATCAATGACAGGCTACGATTACTATTTCTGTTCTGTATCTATCTCTTATTATTGCATTTCTCCTAATGATGCGTAACCTGAACAGGAAAATTATTTGGTTACATCTGCCCCAGAACTGCATTTATGACAGATGTTGGCTATTGCACCAGATTATGGTCCTAATCCAGAAAAATATTCAGCATGTGCTTAATTTTAAGCATGTAAGTATTCACATTGGAGTCAGTGAGACTACTAATGTGCTTAAATTTAAGAATGTGTTTTGTTGTAAGCTAAGACAGAATCTAACGCAAAGTGTAGCCTATTTTAACACTTTGTGGAGGAGTTTCTTAGCCTTTTCTCTGAAGGCTGCTTATTTTCAGTTTCTTAAAGGGAAAATTAAATTTAAACAAATCAGGGATGGGGGAATACGGATAAGTCCATTAATTTCGTATATGGGTATTACCAGACAAACTTGTAGGTTCTGACAATATTGGTTTATTAACTTGTTGTTATTTTTGACGTGGAGGAAGGTGGGATGTTTCTTATAGATTGAGACTCCTGCTTTAACTAGATGCCGAGAAACCAGTCCTTTGGGAAATGATTTCTGCTAGGCACTCCTTTCTTGTTATTGGAAGATGTTGTTGTGACGTTATTGACATGAACTGTGATCGAATAGATCATTGTTGCCACCAAGGTCCTATAGTTGCACCAAATCATGTACAAAGGAGGTCAAATAAGGTATCTATGGAAAGGTTGTAATTTGCTGGTTATGATTATGTCTGTATGTGTCAAGGTTCCTTCCCCACTCTGAACGCTAGGGTACAGATGTGGGGACCTGCATGAAAAACCTCCTAAGCTTATCTTTACCAGCTTAGGTCAAAACTTCCCCAAGGTACAAAATATTCCACCCTTTGTCCTTGGATTGGCCGCTACCACCACCAAACAAATACTGGTTACTGGGGAAGAGCTGTTTGGACAAGTCTTTCCCCCCAAAATACTTCCCAAAACCTTGCACCCCACTTTCTGGACAAGGTTTGGTAAAAAGCCTCACCAATTTGCCTAGGTGACTACAGACCCAGACCCTTGGATCTTAAGAACAATGAACAATCCTCCCAACACTTGCACCCCCCCTTTCCTGGGAAATGTTGGATAAAAAGCCTCACCAATTTGCATAGGTGACCACAGACCCAAACCCTTGGATCTGAGAACAATGAAAAAGCATTCAGTTTTCTTACAAGAAGACTTTTAATAGAAATAGAAGTAAATAGAAATAAAGAAATCCCCCCTGTAAAATCAGGATGGTAGATATCTTACAGGGTAATTAGATTCAAAACATAGAGAATCCCTCTAGGCAAAACCTTAAGTTACAAAAAAGATACACAGACAGAAATAGTTATTCTATTCAGCACAATTCTTTTCTCAGCCATTTAAAGAAATCATAATCTAACACATACCTAGCTAGATTACTTACTAAAAGTTCTAAGACTCTATTCCTGGTCTATCCCCGGCAGAAACCAGCATATAGACAGACACAGACCCTTTGTTTTTCTCCCTCCTCCCAGCTTTTGAAAGTATCTTGTCTCCTCATTGGTCATTTTGGTCAGGTGCCAGCGAGGTTACCTTTAGCTTCTTAACCCTTTACAGGTGAGAGGAGTTTTTTCCTCTGGCAAGGAGGGATTTCAAAGGGGTTTACCCTTCCCTTTATATTTATGACAGTATGTGTGTATCATTTTTTATTTGAAGTTATGAATATTGGCTATGTACTCGTATCTCAATGTGTTTGATTCAAAGTAGCCTCAGTGAGGCATTTCGTCAGCTTCTTGAGAAAGGACTCCTCTCAGTAAGTGCCCAATCAAGAAACACTTAACTGACAATGGACTTTGGGGGACGCCAATCCACATCTGAGCTTTCCTGGGAATGTTCAAACTAACATGTAAACAATGGCATCGGCCTGCAAAAAGCTGAAGCATTCATGGACATGTGACTTGCCCAGGTGGCTACAAACTCCATCTTGTTGCTATGACTTTGCACAGAAGAATAAAGGGGTTTCTGCCCACAAGAGAGAGAATATAAAAGGCTCTGGAAGCCTCTCCATTTTGTCTTCAGCTGGCTTCAAAGAGATGCCTGAAAGAAACTGGGACAAAGGACTGTAACTATGGGGGTGTGAGTGATTGCTGGACCCAAGCCATAAGCCACAACATTGGTCTGAAAAGGATTGGGCCCAGACTAGGAAGGAGTCGAGTCTGTGAAAGAAGCTTATTGGGACATCTCTGAGGGTGAGATGTACCTGTATTCAGTTTCTTACTGTATTAACCTTAGACTTGCATGTTTTGGTTTATGTTGCTTGGTAACTTACTTTGTTCTGTCTATTATTACTTGGAACCACTTAAATCCTACTTTTTATACTTAATAAAATCACTTTGGCGTATTAATTAACCCGGAGTAAGTAAGTAATAGCTGGGGGAGCAAACAGCTGTGCATATCTCTCTATCAGTGTTACAGAGGGCGGACAATTTATGAGTTTACCGTGTATAAGCTTTATACAGAGTAAAACGGATTCATTTGGGGTTTAGGCTCCCAGAAAGACTGAATACTGGGTGCTGGGAAAGTCCCTGTTAACTGAGAAACCCCTGGGCTAAGTGAATCTTAGTTTTTGTGCGCTGCAGGGGGGCATGGCCCAACCTCTCGGTCTGTACTGTAACTGAGTGGAGCGTCTAACTCAGCACGACGGGAGTGGAGGAAAGCCTCGTCTGGTGGGGGGGGTTTGCTCTCCGTGGTATCGCAGCACATCTAGTGACAGTCTTGAGGGAGCATCTGTGACCAAACCTGTCACAGTGTGCTTCTGAACCGTGGCCCTATAATATAGGGAAACTGAATTAAATATATATATATATAGGGGGTGGTTAATTTTTGTTCTTTAGTGACTCCTATTACTTCATAAATAGTTATGCAAAGATGTCTTTTTCCCCATATCACTTACATATTCATGCAAAGATTTGCTGTCCGTTCCCCTAGCAATTTGTGTGCTAATCATTTAAAATGTACCATTTATAGTCAAAAGCTTATTTTCAGATACCAAAAGAAGCATTATTGTTAAAGGAATTTTGAGTGGGAAATAAATGAATCAAGTATTCTGATATCTCAGAGAATATATTTTGTGTAGGATGTGTTCCTTTTTATTTCCTCACATCAGTGTGCATATTGAACTTGTGGAGTGACTTCAACTTCCTTGGGTAGGTTGTCTAGCCATGAGAAGACACATGAAAGCCTTCTATTGAGCATGGGCAAAGACTCTGCAGTAGTAGACAGCAAGGGACTCTTGCATTTAAAGTATCACAGACTTCTGTTTTCCTTTACTGCATAATTCTTTCACATGGTAGACAATTTATTTAAAAGGCTTTAGCTGACCAAGTGGTTGATACAGAATGCTTCATTCAGATCATCCCACAGTGTCAGGTACTTTTTGTAAAGTTCCATCTCAGGAGAAGAGCAACCACAGCTTTATTTAAAGACACTGATTTCACGACTTATTTAGGGAAAAGCCATTCAAACTATTTGTGAAGACAACCCCCCATTAGTGAAAGTAGCTCCTCTTTATTATGGAGGACTGCAAAAGCATTTCTTATAGGGTCTATCCTCTCAGATGCCTTTGCAAAACATGAAAGGATTAATCTGAGTTTTCTGGAACTTGAAGATAAAATAAAATAACTTGAGACTGAATTAACACATCATTTTAGTTTGGATGATAAATCTGATTCACATGCTGGCAGGTTTTTTTGCAGTGTTGTTGTAGCCATGTTGGTCCCAGGATATGAGAGACAAGGTAGATGAGGTAACATATTTTACTGGCAGGTTGGCATTTAATACCCTTATTGTCAGAGTCTCCAAATTAATTATTTTTAGCTAGGCATAGATTACTTTCTTTTCCCCCAAGACAATAAACAAGGGAGATTTTTAGCAAGATTGGCCAAGGACTATACTGCACTCACATTAATCCCCACAGTTAACATGAAAGGAGATATTTTTTCCTATATAAATCTAACTATCTGCTGAGTTTTATTAAACAAACAAAAAACACCCCTCTATTCTTCACAAATAATTCAAAGCTTTTTCCCAAAAATTAAAGGATTTTTGAACCCTTAGTAGAGGAAATAAATTAATAAATCTTTCTGGTTGGAGCAAGTTCTCTGCAATTGGCGGCTCAAAGTCGGTAGAGCAAAGGCTCCTTTGGGTTTGGAGAAGCGCTCTCTAAGCTGTTGGTGCCACCTATGTCTTAAGCAAAATACATGATCAACCATTTAATGGGGGATCTCTTCCCCATTCATCTGAGGCCTTGTAATCACAAAGTTTATAAACCAGTTTAGTTAAACAGGCACAAATTTCTGTGTGAACACTCTTATTTCAGCTTGAGTGGCTTATTTCAGGGTGGCTGAAACAGATTCCATATAAAAGTAAGATACATTGAAATAAACCTGTTCACACAGAGGTTTGTACTGGCTTATGTAAATCAGTTTAAAACCACAACTTAAATTGATGAAACTTTCTCAGGGAGTCAAGCTACGACAGCTCATACTACTTTAATACAAGTACATGGAATGGATTCTGAATGCAGTAGCTCTTACCACATACCATTTCCAACTGAACATCAGACAATAAGGAACCTGTCTAAAATTTTAGCCTCTTGCTTGAATCCTGTCCTCTTTTTTTGGTTAAACTAGTTCAGACTGGCTATGCCCTTGGCTTCTACTCATGCATGATGTGCTTTCGAGGATAGGATTATAGTTCAAAATGATCTGGACAAACTGGAGAAATGGTCTGAAGTGAATAGAATGAAATTCAGTAAGGAAAAATGCAAAGTACTGCACTTAGGATGGAACAATCAGTTGCACACATACAAAATGGGGAATGACTGCCTAGGAAGGAGTACTGCGGAAAGGAATCTGGGGGGTTATAGTGGACCACAAGCTAAATATGACTCAACAGTGTAACACTGTTGCAAAAAAAGCAAACATCATTCTTGGATGTATTAGCAGGATTGTTGTAAGCAAGACATGAGAGGGCATTCTTCCGCTCTATTCCATGCTGATTAGGCCTCAGCTGGAGTATTGTGTCCAGTTCTGGGCACCACATTTCAGGAAAGATGTGGACAAATTGGAGAAAGTCCCAGAGAAGAGCCAAAAAATGATTAAACATGACCTGTGAGGGCAGATTGAAAAAATTGGGTTTAGTCTGGAAAAGGGAAGACTGAGAGGGGACGTAAGTTTGCAAGTACATAAAAGGAGGAGGGAGGAGTACATAAACGGAGGAGGGAGAAAAATTGTTGTTCCTCTGAGGATAGGACAAGAAGCAATGGGCTTAAATTGCAGCAAGGGAGGTTTAGGTTGGACATGAGGAAAAACTTCCTGTCAGGGTGGTTAAGCACTGGAATAAATTGCCTAGGGAGGTTGTGGAATCTTCGTCACTGGAGATTTGTAAGAGCAGGTTACACAAACATCTGTCAGGAATGGTCTAGATAATACTTAGTCCTGGCATGAGTGTAGGAGACTGGACTAGATGACCTCTTGAGATCCCTTGCAGTCCTATGATTCTATGATGTCAGCAGCTGGTTGCACATTCTGGCCCTCCAGCTCTGGGCGACCTCCTGCCCCCAAGCTTTGGTGGTTTCTCTGGAGGTGGAGGTTTGGTGGAGTTGAATACTGCCTGTAGCAGGGTAGACACCTATTCCTGCTCTGAGGGGTTTAGAACAGCCCTGAAGAGGGCTGGGGTTGTGGATTAGAAACTGGGCTGATAGGGGAAGTGGCCGCAGCTGGGCCACACCCCAGTCAGGCAGCAGCTGTCCTGTATAAGGCCAGGGCAGCCAGGAGTAGTTTCTCGCTCTCTCTCTAGAGGGAGAAGGGCCTGGCTTCTGGGGAGCTTGAGAGAATACTTGAGGTGTAGCAGGGCTGGGGGAAGGCCAGAGGGGCTGGGGAGCTCCGGCCTGGAAACCCCTCAGGCTGTTGGCCAAGAGTAAGGCCAAATAGGTACTAGGGTTGCAGGGGGCAGCCCACGGTAGGCAGAGGCAGCAAATCCAAACCCCTTCACCTGTGATGAGTGGCTAATACACTGCAGTCTGCCCAGGGCGCGGGGCTAAGTGAGGATTGGCAGTAGCCAAGAATGAGGTGAAGTGGGGATAGTGGTTGGGGGTCTCCCCTGTCTGGGGAGACCCTGAGACTGAGGGGTTACTACCAGAGGGGCAGCACCCCAGACAAAGAGACACCGGGTCCGGGAGGGACACGGGGGCTAGTGACAGGCAGCTCTCCAGATGGCAGAGGGCGCTCCGGAGGCCGGTGAGCTAATTCCCAAGGACGCCCAGCAGGAGGCGCCGCCAAGTGAGTCTGCCCCCGGTTACACTGCCCCATAGGTTCTTCACAGATTTGGTGTGGGAAGAAATGTCCTCAGATGGGTTCAGATTTTGTGGACTTTTCCTGCAGATAGTGTTGTAATCAAATAATTTGTACTCTAATTATTTTACTGCAAAGAGGGTGACAAGGCAGGTATGACTGCTTTCTCCCTTATTCTTTGTCCTGTTTTATAAAACTACAGGCTCTCTTCAGAGTTCATTCTGGGCATTCAGGTGGATGGAGTTACTGGTGATATGCTTGTGTTATGTCTGCTCATAAATATTAAACCTAAATTTAATTTCCTCAGTAAACCACTATAGTAAAATTTCTGGTTTTAAAATGAGTTTTGATAAATTAGCAGTATTAGCTGGATCTTTTTGTCCAAGCAGTCGTTTTCTCCTTTGCTCTAT
Source organism: Caretta caretta (assembly GCF_965140235.1). Classification (NCBI taxonomy): domain Eukaryota; kingdom Metazoa; phylum Chordata; order Testudines; family Cheloniidae; genus Caretta; species Caretta caretta. The sequence goes on from NC_134210.1 coordinate 77,450,539, forward strand.
ACTCTAGTAACTTTTATCCACCTTGTGTCAAAATCAAAGCTTGTTATTGAGCTGGTTCCTCCTCCCTCTCTCAAGTAGATATGATTAACATAATTAAAATGACAATATTCCCTAAAGTACTATATTTACTGTGAGTGCTTCCCCTCATTCTATCCAAGTGGGAGGTATCTGACTTGGAGGGCTTGTTTTCTCACTTCATCTGGCATGGCGGATGCCCACACATGTGCCTATAAAATTTTAAGAGGTCTAAAATGAAGGCAGCCATTACATTTCTTTGTGTCAGACACTATAGTATTTTATGTCAAGTTAGTTTCATGGTATACTAGCTGAGTGAGATGGGCAATTACATTTCACTTTGCATTGAAGAGGGGTTGGCTTCTCTAGGCCTGATTATTCCATTGTCTTTCTTACTGGATGCACACATCCTCAAACAAATCATCTCTTATCTTTTAATCACGACCCTTATATGCACTTGAAGATGTAATTTGATGGCGAAGTCTTTGGATTTCTCACCATTGTGGCCTACTTACGTTAATTGTACACTTCCTCAAACTTGGCTAGCCCTAATTTTGAACCTTGGAGGGGTTAAATATATTAACAATTATTTTACTGTGCATTTGCATTCGTAGAGGGATGTTCAGTGTACCTCTAATCTTCCCTATGCTAATTTTGTTGCTTATTCAGGGATATTTAATATTTTATTCAAAATGTTGAACTAAAAACTTCAGTGGAAGTAATCTTCAGTATGTCTCATCTAATTAGACTTTATTTATCTCCTATATAAATTTCTCTTTATGCCTCTGGGAGAGTGAATCAGAAACACCTGGGAGATATTGTGCAGAGAACAAATTACAGGTGGTGCAGGGTGTAAGATCTTATTGAATAGTCATGAAATTCCTGACACAACAGATATACAGGGATCTCAATATAAAATAGCTGATAGATTATATATCACACCACCTTGCCATACTTGGGCCCCAGTTCTGTGTTGTGATGTGCACAGGTAGACAGCTGCACTCACCTGGAGACCCACTGAAGTCAACAACGTTCTGCATATGCACAGCAGTCCACCAACGTATATCCGAGTGTAAGAGTGAGGCCTAGGGATGTTCTGGGATCTAGCCCATTCTGTTCTATGTGAAAGGAGGCCTTCACTGACCAGAAACACTGGTGGAGATGAAAGACTTTTTCATGAGGCAAGGAGGCCTTACCTGAACTGTCTTCTACAGAAAACAAAAAACTATCCTAAGTCTAGTGTGGGAGATTTTCTGTCATTTAGTTGTGAAATAGTGGTGGTATTTTCCTTTTGAAATCTCTCAGGAGAACACACTAAGTGATACTGGAGGGACAGAAGGATTGGAGAGTGTTAATAAGGAATAAACAGGCTATTCTTCATAGATGTGTAGATAAATGAAGTGAGTATATGTGGAAATTTATATTTTTGTTTGGTTCATTTAATTTGTGGGACTAGGGGGATAGATGTGTAGGAAGTTAAACATTGATGCTTCGGTGTTGGTTTGCTATGGCTGTCACTGTGAATCAATAAAATTTACTTTAAGGAAAAAAGATAATTTTGATGGCAAGGAGCCCTGGGCTTCTTTGTGAATCACAGTATCTCAGGAAAAAAAGCAATCTTCAACAGTATACTGTTCCATTTTTTACAGATGTGAGCTCTGTCAAAGTAACTGGCTTATGGTTTCACTTCTCTCAAGCAGTAACATATATTCTTTTTCTGTTTGTTGTTGTGAGACTCTCAGGATTTTTTCCACTTGTGTCAGTGTCGCAAAGAGGATTTCCAAGGTTCTGGTGACCATGGGAATCCTATTCAATAGTTCTGTTTGGGTCATACTGCTATTTTCCAGTGTGGTTCTGACCATTGCAAAGTAGACCCCTTCTTCCCACCATCCCCCAGAATAGCAGCTTCTTCTCTTTGAAATGAATACAACAGTTTACATTTCATATCCTTGAGCAAACAAGCACATCAGAAGTTTTCATTTTCCAATACCCTTCCAATGGAGACAGGCTGTCAGGGCGCTAGGGGAGTATTGGATTGGGGGAAGGAGGACTTGTTCTCTCATTTTAAATGGAGTGGCAGGTACTTGAAAATGGGGAGTCCTTTTGGTTTGTTGTTTCTTGATTTTTGTAAGGATTTTGTCACATTCCCTCATGAAATCTTTATAACCTAGGAAAATATGGTCTAGATACAATTACTATAAGGTGGTTGCACAACTGGTTGAAAGATGTTCTCAAAACTAGTTATCAATGGTTCACCGTCAAATTAGGAAGGTGTATATAGTTGGGTCCTGCAGGTGTCAGTCCTGGGTCTCGTACTATTTTATATTTTCATTAATGACATGGATAATGGAGGGAGAGTATGCTTATAACATTTGTGAATAACACGAAGCTGGGAGGGGTTGCTAGCACTTGGGAGGACAGGATTAACAGTCAAATTGACCGTGACATATTGGAGAATTGGTCTGAATTCAACAAGATGAAATTCAATAGTAAGTGTGAAATACTTCACTTAGGAAGGAAGAATCAAATGCACAACTACAAAATGGGGAATAACTGGCTAGATGGTAGTACTCCTGAAAAGAATCTAGTGGTTATAGTGGATCACATACTAAATATGAGTTAACAAGGCTTCCAAGGGAGGTTGTGGAATCCCCTTCATTGAAGGTTTTTAAGAACAGTTTGGACTGGTCTAGGTATACTTGAGTCTGCCTAAGCTCAGGGGGCTGGACTGGCTGACTTCTCGAGGTCCCCTCCAGCCCTACATGTCTGTGATTCAATGTTACCTGCATTTCATATGAGATTTGCTGTGGTTAGCCTCTCTAGACGTGATTATCCAATTGCGTTTCTTGCCAAATCTGCAAATCCCTAAGCATATCAAATCAACACTTCTTTAGCCAGGTCTCTTATGTGAACTTGAATACGCTTATGTAATAACTTTATGGGGACAGAGCAATGGGGAGACATAGGACTCCTGTGGATCCCTCAGGATTGGGTGTGAGCCCTGGACCTGTGTGCGTGTGTGTGGGGGGTGGGGTGGGGTGGAGGGGTGGGGGTGGGGATTGTACCCACCTCTCCCTCTTTTTTTTGTCCTGAACATGTAGCTGCTTTTAGAGTGGTATCTCTTTTGTTGAACACGCAACTATAATTTGAATGTGGTTCTTAATGCTGGGGGCAGAAATGCTGACTGATTGTCCCAACAGATGAGAATGGTTGAGTGAAAAAGAGATAATGGGGAGTCAACTGGTCAAGAGAGACCCAAGGCCTCAGATGTAAACTTTGGAGTCGTTGTGGGGCTGCCACAGACAGCAGACATGTATATTGATATCTTAAGTGAAGATCACACACAATGTCTAAATATACTGACAAATGTTTGATATCTGGTCTGCAAAACCCTGTAATCAAGAACTAATTACACAAAGGATAGATTCTCACTGGCACTTTATCATAAGCTAGGAGAATGAACAGACAGAGAAAGGAAGACTGCAGCAACTGACAAGGACAGTGTAGAATAAGCCCTCTGACCTTATTGCTTAGATATTAATGTGCTACAGAAAAACATACAATAGGTGGACATTAGAGGTGCTGGCATATAATAGACATTCATTAACAATTTCCAGAAATTAAAAAGCTTTCAGGGAAAATTTCCAAAGGCACAAATGGAAATGGGAGTTAGGCTTCCTGTTCCCATTGAAAGTCCATGGAAATTGAAGCCTAATTCCCATTTGTGCCTTTGGAAATTTCCACCTTCTTTTTTTTGCTTATTTCGATTAAAAATTAAACATCAGCCTTTCAAGGAAAATTTGAATCTGAGGATCAGGTACAAGAAAGGATGCTAGAGCTTTTGTGAAAGCCTCTAATCAGAGAAAGAAAGAGTAAAGCAGATTTTTAGTGGAAAGGTACAAAGGAAGAAAGTATATTTTGACAGGTTTCAGAGGAACAGCCGTGCAGAAATCCCAACATTTTAAGCCTTCCACAGCTGTTTCAAATTATATGTAGTATCATCGGCTTGAGTTCTATATGTAGAAACTCCTGAAAACTATATTGTTATCCTCATCAATGCTCTGCTGGAAAAAAAAATCAACTATTATTGTTGAGCTATTGCATTCTTCTCCATGTCAAAAGTGCCTATTTCTGTGCAGTGAACCACCCACCTGGAAATTGGTAGAAAGGCAAGAGGACCCTTCTGAAAACCAGATGCTGCATCTGAGATTAGCTGTTCTGGGAAAATAAATGACAGAGAAGAATATTGTAATCATGAAAAATGTGCCTAAGAATCCGGGGAAAGAAATGCAGAATAACTCTTGGTGCACATATTGAGGTTGTTGTAAGGTCTTACTCAATGTTGTATTATTTTAACAATTAAAAATGAAAGATATATGTAATAGTAAAGTGAAAACCAGAAATATCCTTCTCATCATTTTGGAACAACCATTCATCTCCTGAAGAAGGGTGCAGCTGGTAAGTTATGTTAGTTGATTTCATATGAGAAAGTTTTGTAACATTTATTTTTTCCCTTTTCAAGATAGGTGCTAGTTGTTCAGCATTGCCAATATTGAACAATAGATTGACATGGTTAGTTCTTTAACACGGATCCCCCCAGGAAATATTTATCTTCTGGAAAGCAAAGATGTATTTACTTTTGTCCTCAACTGTATGCTTCAGTTTAACTGAAGAAAAGAGGAAAAGGAACAAAAGTTCACTGAGATTAACAACTGCCAAACCGGTGCAAACACTCTGTCCACACCGATATAAAAAAAATCTTCCTGGGACCTCTAAATTTAGAGTAACAAGTTTTCAAATACAAAAACTTTATGCTATAAAATGTAAAATATACAACAGCGTAATTGCTAGCCTCTGTTTGCCAGAAGTGGGGAATGGGTGACAGGGGATGGATGACTTGATGATTACCTGTTCTGTTCATTCCCTATGAAGCACCTGGCATTGGCCATTGGAAGACTGGATACTGGGCTAGATGGACCGTTGGTCTGACCCAGTATGGCCATTCTTATGTTTTTATAAATACACTATGAACTATATGATATGTAACTGATATATTAATCAAATTGTTTAGTTTCTGGAAATCTCCATAAACTACTAAACAAAAAGTCATAGCTGTATAACAAAATCATTGGTAGCAAATTGATACATTGTGGAATACAAAATATACGTCAATAATAATATATATAGAATCATCCCTACCATCAGCAGCAAATACACACTAGTGGGAAAAGATTATGTCTTGGAATTCAATTAATAAATTCTTTAAGTGCCACTCTTCTGCTTCTGCTGTCCCTCGAGCTCCTTGGATTACAGAATTTACTTTTATGGTTGGGTGCACTTAAGTTTATTTTGGTTCTATACATTGCCTGTTGTAGGGATCTACCACATTTTAAGTATAAGGAGTTATCACTGAAATCTAAGTCTCTAAAAACTGGATTGAGCTGTGCAAGCACACCCACTGTAATATGGCCTAATTTTCAAAGGTACTGAGCACCTACAGCTGTCATTGTCTTCAGTGGGATTTGTGGATGTTCCTGACCTCTGAAAATGAGGTCACTAATGTATGTTGAACAGGATTTCCTTTGTGTTCACAGATAATTTTGAGTGTTTTTCGGTAAAATTATGAAAGTTGCTGAGTCCCTGGAACTTCCTTTGGCTTCATAAAAGCCTGTCAGGGACTCTTATTCAGCTGGTGCTTCTGTCACCCAGCCATTGTGTCCTTTTCTTACAGAGGCATACTGGAGCCCAAAGAATTCTACTTTCCCAGTCACTTCTGTTGTAACTGAGAGGCTGAAAGTCTGACTGCTTCTGTAAATCACATTGGTTCCCCTGTAGTTGCTGTTTACTGCTGCTCTTCTATATTTCCTTTACAAATGCTACTTTGATAAATTCATTTTGGCAGACATGCTTAGGGAAGTTTCTTTGTGTATATAAAGAAGTGGTAAATACAATGTATTTTTCTTAAAAATCAAGAGCTGGCATTATTCCAATCCTTCTCTTTCATGCTATTGAATTGTTTCTCCTGGATAATATGATGATAGTAGTGACTAAAACTTTCAAACTAGGGTGTCTAAATTTAGGTTCTCACATCCATATGTAGAAACCAATTTTCAGAGGTGCCGAGTAACCCTGTTAATGGGAGCTCTAGATACTCAGAAACTCTGAACACTGAAAAGAAAAGGAGTACTTGTGGCACCTTAGAGACTAACCAATTTATTTGAGCATAAGCTTTCGTGAGCTACAGCTCACTTCATCGGATGCATCACAAAAGCTTATGCTCAAATAAATTGGTTAGTCTCTAAGGTGCCACAAGTACTCCTTTTTCTTTTTACTACATACAATTCTGTGAATACACTGTAGATATTTAGTCTCTTTGCTACTGGAAGTAAGTAGGCAGTAGAATGGTGCAAATGATGGATTTTTTGTTATATTGACTATTCTAAAAAATTGGGGAGAAATCTTTTGTTTGACCCAAAATGAAATGCTTTATTTAGGGTTTTTTGTTTGTTTTTTTTACATTTTTATTTAAAAAAGGACATTTCTAAATGAGAACTCACCTCTACCTGCAAAGTTTAATTTTGAAAATGTTGCAACTTTTTTTTTTTTTTGACAAAAACAGCTCTATGAAACCAACACACATTTACAAAATATGTTGGTGTTGTCCAATCTGGTTTTTTTTTTTGCTAAAGAAAGTTTCAGCCCCCAAATTTTCACCTAGCCTTACTAGTCAGTCTGGTCTAGTCACCGTGTGTATTTCCAGCTAAAATCTACATTAAACTGAATTGAAGGTTAAGTACATATGAGTAATTAAAAAGTAAAAACATTTCCCTTTGTGTCACTTATTCACACGTAAGGGTCTAATGAGTCCAGGTCTAAGTTTATTTAACCTGGTCATTGACTTCTTCATCCATTAATATGTTGAAATAGCATAGCTGAGGTCAATAAAGTAGTAACTAGTATAATAGGTTTCCAAATTCTTTTTAAGGAAAAAGATGACTTAGGAATTTGCTGCTTCTGTACTTCTACCTATGTAGACGGGATGCAAATAGTCTGTAAAAGTGACTTCTAACAATAGGTAAATAATCAAATCAATCATTTCTGCAACTTCATTTTTTTCACGTTGAAATGAATATTCTGTTCTGTCTAAGACAACAGCTTCAATCAGCTGTGAGAGACCTTACTTTGTCAGGTCCCTTGAGAATGCAGTAATGTATTCAGAGACAACTGTACCTCTCTAAAGAACTTTGGTAAGGACAGAATTAGGGCAAACACACAGGAAGAAGGCACAACCTGGAAGATGTCTCTATGTTCCCAGACAATTGTTCTGCTCATAAAGTTCCAAGTCTCTAATTTAGAGCTATTAGAATGTGTGGCAGACAGACCGTGATCTTTACACCATTGAGCTAGTATGGTTCAGAATTAAGTTCTTGTGCTAAATCAATGTAATCATTCTGAGGAAATAGCAGTTTGGGATCATAACTAAATAAAACTCCCTGAAGCTTTTAAAAAAACTGATCTATAACCACATTCCAGGACAGTGTGTTTTCCTCTTTAATTCAGAACAAATACATGAAGTTTCCATACAAAGGGCTGTGAGATAAATTAAGACACTGAGATGCAGATCAGTAAACTATGCCTAGAGGCTGTTACACCTCTCTGCTGGACCACAGCCAAATGAAACATAATAGTAATGAGATTAAAAGTCTGATATCCAGCTTCTGATATACTAAAAGATGTAGCACTGATGTACTAGAGGTGATCTTGGGTTCCTGGAAAGTCTTTATTAAAATTCAGCCACACAATGGAGAGGAAGGTTTGAATGATTTATCTGCCTCTGACAGAGTTCACACCCTTTTGGGATACTGCTAAATTGTCTTTCCAGAGATAAATTGTCTCTGTGAATCACCAAAGTACTTTTGAAGATTTTTCTTTTGGCAATGAAGAAGATTGAAGTAAATATCCAAAAGATGTTTCTAAAGATTTCCAGGGAAAAGAAATTCTTACATCCCTTCAAAGTCTTTTTCTGAATCTGCTGCTTTAAAATGTGTGTTGAATACTGTACTACACTTTCAGTATACTCACTGGACCAAGGAGCTTTGCTGATTTATACCAGGTTCTATTCTAACTATGGTGGCACCCATTACCTTGGTTATGACTATGGAAAAGCATATTTGTACAAGGGGGAAGTATATTCCCTATACTCTCTCACTTTCTCTTGGCATGTACATGGTCATTTTTGAAATTAGTTTATCATAGGTTATGGGGAGAAATGTTGTGGGAGCACTTTGTTAAAATATTGTCAACACAGGACTGGGAAGCAGAGCCATAAACTCAAGGCAGGAGAGGCTCACCACAAAACCCTCTTCCCACCTGTCAGCATTAATGTATCTGCTTCAGTTAGTTAAGGCGTGATCAGGCTTGTGACTAACACTAAATGCTAAATACTTTAACACTCCAGAGATGCATCTTAGATGGAGGTGAAATAACTGCCTCCAAATTTAGAGGGGGGAAGAGAGAAATAAATAATGAAAGGGACTTCCCACGTGCAGTGCATACCCAGCGTATTGCCTCTGTTTTTTGATATGTGGCAATTACTGCTAAGGTATTTTGAGATAGACTGTATACAGAAAATTACTGTGGAGTGGGATCTAGTTACAGCACGGTACTCCCCCAATATAGTTAAAGCATGGTTCCGTCTTGCTTTATAGACACAATAAACCTGCATTGTAACCGTGTTCTCTTCAACCCTGCAAAGTTGAACTCTGTAGCTCAATTCAGCATTGCCATTAAAACATGGTTTGGCCTGTGTATGCTACAAGAATGAACCATGTTTTTACCATTCCAGGGAGCTATCATGTTGAAACAAGGTCCCTCCATGCTGTAATCTTTATAATGTAGATTAAAGTTTAATCATAGCTTTGTTAAATTCTTATTTCATTTGTCTGACAGTGCATAGATATGTAGTTCAAGTGATCACTATTAGACACATCTTTATCTTTCGCCAAATTAGTTTTACTGCAGCTTTTGCTATTTAATTTATGTAGCACTTCACATACCATGTTTATTAATTGCAAACAGAAATTGTAAAGGTTTCAGAGTAGCAGCCATGTTAGTCTGTATTCGCAAAAAAGAACAGGAGTACTTGTGGCACCTTAGAGACTAACAAATGTATTTGAGCATAAGCCCACGTGAACATGCAGTGGTATTAACTATTACAGGTCACAGGTTCATCTTTACCCATGGGGGGTATACCTGGGTAGGACGTATGGAAGGGAGGATGCAGTTTATCATGGTCCACAGTGATCACTTGTACAAGGTCAGCTTTCTTGGGCTTTGTTCCAGGGTCTGCATGTATGTGGTACCAAGTTTCAGTCTGCTAATACTTGACATGGCTGAGTTATGTTATAGCCACTAAGCACTGATACTTCAATATATAGCGACAGCATTATTTTAACATTGCTCTCTCTGTGACCTTTCCCCCAGTATATTATCCATGTTTAATGTAATAAGTGTTATAAGGAGGCTTTCTATTATTAGGAAACTTGATTTTTGGAAGAATTTCTTGCCTCTGTGCTGTCTTAGGGATTCCTGTATCAATAATCTGCTCACTTCTGGAGATCGCTGTTAGGCCAGATATTTATAAGAGCTATATACTGAATAATCCAGCACTATAGTACTAATTTCAGTCATATATAAAATATTGAGTCAATGAAGAATAATCTGTTCAGAAACGGTACACTGGTATTCTTTGACAATTTAGAATACAAAAGTGGACCATTTTAACCAGAACAGTTCAAAAAAATAAATCTTTAAAAAATTGAATATACACAAGAAATGCAATAAAATTGAAAGGATACATAAGAGACTACAATATCTGACTTTCTATATGGCTCTTTGAGCTTACAGCTTTCTCCCTTCCCCTTAGGTTTCTCGTGTAACTGCCTGATTTACCAAGGTATTTTGATCTTGCTGTTAAAAAGAAGTTTTTTTAATTTTAGATAAACAAGATATATGCAAATAGTAGATGGTCTAACTTCATATTACAATCTCTTTTTTCCCCATGGTTTCTTAAAAAGCCTTATATAACAACGTGCAATCATCAGGAGAAATTTAATTTACTGCATGTTATTTGACAAGAAGTTCATGTCTTTAATTTTAGAAACTGACAGCTGACCTCAGGCCAAATAGAAAAACACTTCAGAGAACAAGCTGCCAGATACACTGGCATCCCTTTTAAGGCCTTCAGCCTATCTTCCAGTTAATATATTTTGGAAAATCTGAAATCAGTAAACTCTTTTTAAAAGGTTTCTGGGGTTTTTTTGTTCCGTTTTTTTAACGGAAGCTCCATAACCTACTTCCACCTCCTCAGATGATGAAACGGGGAAAGCAATGCTGCAGGCAACCTAGGATAGCAGGAAATAGGTGAAAAGGTCAGCCTCCTTCGTCCCATGATGTTTTAAATAATGTTCAACACGACACATAATATCTTATGATCAATACAGTGTAAATAAGCTGCTAATTAATTCAGTTATTGGATTTGAGCAAAGTTTTCACAATTTGAGGCTATCCGTTCCATCCGTTTTACAAAGACTTCAGTTATATTGAGATCATATAGCATTTCATGTTGATAATATTACAAACCACAATACTAATAATTAAAACATCAGTCATACAATATATCTTCAGTCCTGTACTTTTTTTCATAGAGACATTGCTGGAAAGTCATACTGGGTGTAACAGTGATGCTGTCATCACATCATGCATATTCCTAAAGTTGAAGAAAACTAGAGAATACGCAGACTTTAAAGTAAACATTTGGTCCAGTATTTTAAAATTACTTATAGCTCAAGATTTCTTCAGACATACAAGGTGTAAATAGTTATATCTTGAATGTTTCATGAATTTCTTACTAATCAGGATTATCTATAGGGATTATTTCATTTACAGTAGGGTCAGGAAATTACATTCTTCCTTACTTGTGCTTAAAAATGCCTCGCAGAAATCAGCATTTAATGTCTGACCATTTACATAGAAGATTGATTTACAGAGCATGTAACTAATTCATAATTTGGGATGGTACTAGGATATACCATATGTGACTCTATGAAGGATCAGTTTTCAGAGTAGCAGCCGTGTTAGTCTGTATTCGCAAAAGAAAAGGAGTACTTGTGGCACCTTGGAGACTAACAAATTTATTTGAGCATTATTTTTAACAGATGTGAATTCTTGATGAGGTTAAAGCAAGCAGCCATCAAGGTCACTGATGTTTTTCAGTTCTATTTTTTTTATTTTTCTCTCATAAAGGTTTCTTTTAAAAGTTTCATGGGGAACATTTTTCCCTCCTGTTTAACAGGGATGTAGAAGTAGTATAGGTTGATGCTCATAGAACTGGAACTATGCAGGCTACATAGCTGTAAAGTATCCATCTATCTAGAAAATGATGGATAATAAATTCTTCCAGTTTCAGGAGAGCCATGGAAAATGCCAGTATCGTTTAACTATTTTCATTGAGATGAAGACCAAATAAATTTTGAAGATTTCAAGCCAAAAATTTTTTGCTCCTGGGTGACATTTCAGTTCTGAAGCTGGTAGTAGTTATAGTAAATCTGTATTTGTCAATTTGTTTGTCCCTTCAGCTCATCAATTCAAGGATAGTATATTTTAAATATTGTTCTTCAGGGATATTAATATTGAATTGCAGGACTTTTTAGGAAATTTGTAGGGCTGTCTTGAATGGATTCATTTTTCCTTCTCAAATACGGAATATATTTACATCCCCAAGAATAGTAGTGAAGAATAATTCAACAACTACCCAAATTCAATTTGTGATACTCTTGAAAATATCATATTGTCTTTTCCTTTCTCTGCTCTGATCCATATTTCCTAGGACCTTATCATCTTTAGAACTCTAATTATGACTTCTACATTTTAGTTTCCAAATACCCAAAGGAAAGATTTAAAGATCTTGAAAGGAACTAGTGCTTGAATTGGGGGAAAGAGGGTAAATGCTCCTGATTTTTCCCAAGTTCCCATTCACCTTTTCCAACTTTTTTGTTTTCTGACTGGCAGCAGTGAAAAGTAAAGATATGGCATAAGCACCTGAAATGTTTCTATTCTCAAGCAAAACAATGAAAGGATTATGGTAGGGTTTAAGACCAAAATTGGACCTACTTTAAAGTTATTTTGCAGGTTTGGTTGTAAAGTTCCTGTTGGCTTTACTGGAAGTTATATGGCCAAAATCATATGTAATACCGTAACATTTGAGGTTGATCTTATTTTTTTTTTTCATGAGATAGCATTTCTGGAACTTGATTTCCATTGTAATTCAAGATTACAAAATAAGGTTAAGAAAAATCTCCTGTGAACACAGAGATTTACTGTGAATCATATGTACATTACATAAACACATATTTAGAAAATGTCTGTCTACATAGTATGTTCTTTGTACATATTGTGTAACAATAACATCCAAAAGCAGTTGACTTGTACAAGATGTTTTCAAGTACCGGTACTTTCTTTTTGATGACCCTCTATTATGCTATCATCTTAGAATATTCAAAGTGAATAGGAAACAATAGTAAGGATATTTTCTATTTTTGACTAGTAAATTGGATCACATACCCTAATGGCTCATTCAGAGAGCTCTTACTGGTGCAACTGACATTTTTAAGGCCTCTTGCTTACTACTTTGTGTACATGAGCATCATCAACTATATCAGTGTTGTTTAGGGAACAGTACTTGTTAGCTACCTCTTTCAGCAGAACTCATAAGGGAGCTGACACACTGTTTTGCCCACTCTAGAAAATAAAAATTGTGGTTATTGATGAGGTGCAGTAGGTGTTTTTAGTCTGCTATGAAGAATGAGCAATAGCATTGTTTTAGAAGACAGATACATTTACCAAGAGGTTTTTCCAGGGTGAGGCTTACCTAGTCCAGGTTAATACCCTGGGTTTGCTTACCCTTGTAATGTCCACAAAGGTGGGAAATATGGCCTAGTAGTTTTTGATAGTGACAGGTTCTGTGTGTGCCTTTTTGTTATGATGGAGAATATTTGTAGTTAGCATGTGGACGTCTCAGGTCTTTTAAGATTATAACACTTTGTTAAGGTTAATCAGATTTGAGGCTCAGGGGACCCAGTGTCAGAACTGAAAAGCCACAAGTCAGACCAACCTGCCTCCAGCCTAAGTGTTTTATTTTCCAAATATTTCTTCCCTCACCGGGAACAGCTCTCTGAATGAGCTAGTAGGGTGTGTGATCCAAACACAATGCCTTGGAATTTGGATTTCTTTTGCTTACAAGTGCTAACTTCATATGGAAAGTCTGGGAGTTCAGGGAATTCAGAGCCTTAAGTGTGTTCTGTTTTAGGGTATGTGTAATTTTTTTGGAGAGCTGACAGTGTCTTCATTAGTAAGGGCATAAATGGAGAGTAAATTTGGACAACTGGGGTGAGAGGTCAAATTTTGACAGTGTCCCTTTTTAAACTACTTGATAATGTTTAATAGTAGCTGTAATAAAGTTAATAGAAATTACATGGCAGTTCCAAGTTTCACTGTGAAGCACAATGTTATGGCTGAATTATGCTTAAAATGGGGTTGTAGCCAAAGGTTTCTAGCTTAGAAACACTAGCTATCAAATCTATAAGCCAGAACGTCCAATTACTGATGTTATATTCACAAAAGAATCTTTCAGAATGCAAGTGACATTATCCCACAGCAGCAGTATTTACTAGCGTCTCATAATCACTGAATATAAAACACAGCTCACGTACATGTACCCTTGGTTGAGAGCCATTGCTCTAGGTCCATAGAATGGGGAGGCATGACTTTGGGGCATGTGAATCTCTCCCATTGACCCCGTAGAGTGAGAGCGTTGCATTCGTGGTTATCCTGCTGCTTTGTGTTTTGAAGTGCCGAACACAATGAGAAATTTAGCCCAACGTGTGACATCAGGTTCAGGCTATGGCAAAGATGGGGAGCACAGTGTCCAGCACAGGTTCTTCCATTCTGTTCAGGTGCAAGCATTTTGTAGCCATTTATAATACTTTTCAGAAGATAGAAAAGGTAAAAGGAAAATGTTACTAGTAACTTGGCAACTCTCTCTTTCGAAAGCAGAAGATGAAAAACATGAACTTTTGAAAATCTGGTACTTCAAATTTTTAGCAACTTGTAGTATTCTTTAACTCAAACACCTCTTTCGCTACTTTTTCCATTTAAAAAAAAAGTCAGTAGGAAGAAAGGTAGAATATTCTGTGTTGGAAAGCTATCTCCGCCTCAGGCAACCAATAAGAAGTATGGACAAAATAAAAGCAGGTACTATCCTTTCTCTGCTAATACAGAACATTTTCATCCCCTTGAGAGTTTACTTACTTTACATGAATTAGCTTTACAACAGGTAAAGCAAAAGTAATATGAAGCAGCGCTTTCACTGCAGCTGAATTTTATTACTTTGGAGTATTTATAGAATGAGGTGCCTTCTGTGACTGTGCTGTCATTGCAGACATCTCACAATGGAAATTGAAAAATACTATTCACATCTCATAATTTTACTCTATAGTGTCTGGGCAAGAGCAAAATATTAACTGAATGGTTTTTAAGTATGACATGGGATTCTTCAGTTATAACTTACTAAATGCCATGAAATCAGTTGTATTTAATGCATTTGTGGCCTGACCTGTTCCAGGAGTTTTAAATTATATCTCCCCGCAGGCCAGAGGTTATTCACCTCTGGGGAAGGCAGGTTGGTGTCTACCTCTGGGTTTTATTTGCTCATGGGGAACTCCTAGGAGCAGTACTATTGGAGGTTGCTGAAGGGATACATACAGTCAGCATAAGTCCTGGCCGTGCCTTCTTTCTAGCCAGTATGGGTCACCTTTTTGGCAAGGCTTGTCCCCTGTGAAGAGGAATTTGGCAGCCGCTCTCTCCTGCCTCAGTTCACCTTATTTCCTCAGACTTTCAGCTTTGCATACTCTTATTATCTTCCAGTGGAAACTGGAACTGAATCTGATCCCTGGATTTTAATGTATTCTTTCAGTTGTCATTGTTACTAAATAAATCTTCTTATTCTTTTATAGAAATACGACATCCAAAAGTGGGAACATACAATTTCAGATGTGGGGAGAAGGACGACATCTTAGAAAATAAATAAATACTGAGAAATGTATATGGGATGAGATCCCTCCAGGGTGCAGCCTGGGACTGTGGGACCGCTGTGCTCTCTGAACTCGCTCCAGCCTGGGCTGTCTCTCATAATGCCTTGCTAGTGACCAGCCGCACTCCCCACCAGGCGCTGCGATCACTCAGCACAACAGCATGTTGAGCTCCACACCCAGCTGTATTCCATGAATGCTCCAATAGCCACGCATGAATCACCCAGAGACAGGCACCAGAGCAAAATCCCCCTAGCTCCCAGCACTGTACCTCAGGAATATACAGTCTTGCACTGCTCAAAATAGGCAATGCGAATTTATTAATTGGGTCACTGCTTCAACAATGGAAAATGAACATTCACCAGCCTTTGTCAAACCTGAGCAGATTTGCCCCACACTTCATACAAACTCACTGGTAAAGATAAACAATTAAACAAATGTATTGACTATAAAAGGTAGATTTTAAGTGATAGGCAAAAAGTCAGTTAGTTACCAAATAAATATATAAGAAATAAAATATAAGCACGCAGTCTAAACTCTCAACCCTATTAGACTGGGCAGCAACTAGATTAAGCAGTTTTTCTCACCCCACTGGATATTGCAATCCTTAATATACAGGTTTGTTCCTTAAACCTGGGCCAGTATCCTCTGTTGGAGTCTTGTCGTCGTCTTTAGTTGCTTGCAGCATAGGTGGGGGCAGGAGAAAAGGCCAGCACGTGGCCTCTGTATTCTCTTTTATAACCTCAATCGCATGTCTGGGGGCATTGCTGAGTCTCCAGGTAAAGTTGAGCAATTCTCCTGGTGTGGCCTCATGCAGGTGAGTCACTGAATTGTAGCTCTCTTGCAGTACAATGGCTGTTGACACCCCATCTGGGCACTGGTTACTTTCTTTGCTGTTGTCTCTGGGAAGCTAATATCTGGCTGATTCCCTAACTTACAGCATGTTTTACTGACAACCATATAACACATTCACATAACTTCATATGCATTGATGATATACATATATGGATAGAGAAATGATTTTCAGCAGATCATAACCTTTCCCCTGATACCTTACAAGGCATGCTTTATGTGTAATATCACAATTATATACAGATGAAGAATATGGGGGCGTTACAGGGTGCTCCCCTAAGGTACAGAAGGTCACAAGATAATTGAGCAGATTTAAATTTTAAAAAACATTTTCAATAAGCATGTACCTATATTTGCTGTTTAGAAGTGCAAAATAGGACAGTTTGTAAAGAAACAGACACAGATGTGTGCACATGTACATATGTACTCCCTATAATAAAAGATTTGACACCCAAGTCAGAAAAATCCCAGGCTATTGAGGACATCTGAGAAATAAGGCCATCTGAGAAATAAGGTCGAGAAATGTGGGTGGCTTAGCTTTAACACATTGCATATGTCTGTCATGAATGGGGCCATTTAGTGTGACAGTGAAGGAATGGGCAAGCATCATTTAGAAGTTCTTGTTCTGCCTTGGGCTGTTAATAGTCAAGTATTGTGTGTAAAGAAACTTATATAATTTAAATAAATATGCTTTTAAAATGCCAGCGATGTAGCTGAAAGAGACTGGCTTAATGTCTTTATTTATGAGGACATTCGAGCTCCGTATGCTAAGGTTGGGTTGGTTTTCCACTTAAAATCAGTGTATAAATCCAAGTGCATTGTTGAGAATGAATCCACTTTCTTTTGGCACAGCCGCCAAGGCAAAAGAGTTACCTCAAGATCCCCCAGTACTACGTGGAGCAACCCTTACATAAAGTAGGGTGAGGAAAGTTGACTCAAGCATGTGAGGGTGGGGAGGCTGAAATTTTCACATGCAGCCTAGTAAAACTCAAACACAGTTCTTAATGTTCAATGTGTAATAGGAAACAATGCTATAAAAGCCCCTGGAGATTTATTTTGTCAAAAGCTCCTGGTTTCCAGTAAGATCCACTAGACTTTTGAAGAATCTCCTCATCAGGCATGTCTACAATCCAGTAGTCAGGATGTCAACCAGAAGTTTCAGGTTGACACACTTATCCAAATCTGAAGGTAAACATCCAGTACATTTGGAAAGTGCACTAACAGCAGACTTAGAATGTTTGAAGACCAAGCATCCAAGACAGGGTTAGGTTCATTTACAGCATCTAAGCTCCATCCTGACTGATCTGCAAACAGATCTGAACCAAAGGAACACACAGAGGAATTCCTGATTCTATTACAAGAAGGGGGAGTCTTCTAATGACAAGTTGAACATCCCAGTCCACCATCTACAAATATTACTGTAGATAGTGTGGGAAGTGAGAAGGGCATTCCTTGATGAGTATATGCTACCTTCGCTTTTTACAACTTGAATGATCTGAGAGGCTCAAGTGTGAGTCATGTGAAAAAGAGGCAATTCTTTAGTAATCAGCCTTATGGAGGCCACAGATGTAGCTGGATAAAAGTATCGTCCAGTTACACTGATAAGGAACCTATCTGTGAACCAAAGTCTAGAGATGTGTGAATGTTCTTGCATCTGAGACAGATGAGGTCAGGATAGCAGTATCATAGTTTTGGAGTTAACTGCACCTCTCACCCTCCATCGTCTGCTCAAAGGAAGCCCCCTTAGGTCTCAAGCCTCTAGCTATCACCTGTCCATGGGCAGAGTCCCACAACTCTCTCCCTCCAGACTAGGGATTAGCCTGCAGTTCCTCCTGCCCTTTACCATGTACATCCCAGCAGACCTGACCAAGCTCAGCACCTACAGTTTCTCTCTCTCTCACTCTGTCTCTTGGGCTATCACAGGGAATACCAGTGACCAGCCATGCCTCACAAAGCAAAGTACATTTATTTTTAGGACAAAAGCATTACAGAGAGAACCTATAAAAACAATAAAACGTCTGTGTTAATGTGGGGCTTACTACATGCCCATCTTCCACATGGGATGGGTACTCTGGGTAGCTTCCAAAGACCTTCATACCTTTCCAGCAGGGTTTGTCCTCTTGGTTAAGGGTTCATGTAAGTTTGTAGATCAAGTCAGCCCCTTTATACCAAAAACCTGTCCTTGACTTCTGGGCCTCAGGAACCTCAGAGGGTGGAATTTTTTGGAGCTTACTTGTTCCAGAATTTTCAGTAATCATCCCCGCACACACGCTGATATTAATTCCTGGAAGAGGCTTGGCAACCCTCCATCATGGAGTCCACATACAATTCCTGGCTCCCCCTCCAAACAGATAACATTTATAAAGTTGATACGATAGTCTCAAAGATATTATATGTGTCTGTAATATCTGTCGTAGCAGGGTTGTTTTTTTCTTCAATGTTGGATGCTTAAAGGAAAGTATTAAAGCTGACTGGAGGACATTTGCAGCAACTTCAGAGATTTCAAAATTTGTTTTTCTTCCACATTGGAACTGTCAAGATTCCTTCCCCACTCTGAACTCTAGGGTACAGATGTGGGGACCTGAATGAAAAAACCCCTAAGCTTATTTTTATTAGCTTAGGTTAAAACTTCCCCAAGGTACAAATTATTTTACCTTTTGCCCCCGGACTTTATTGCTGCCACCACCAAGCATCTATATATACAAACAAGTATATAACAGGGAAAGAGCCTGCTTGGAAATGTCTTTCCTCCCAAATCCTACACCCCTTTCCTGGGGAAGGTTTGATAAAAATCCTCACCAATTTGCATAGGTGAACACAGACCCAAACCCTTGGATCTTAAGAACAATGAGAAAGCAATCAGGTTCTTAAAAGAAGAATTTTAATTGAAGAAAAAGTAAAAGAATCACCTCCTTAAAATCAGGATGGTAAATACCTTACAGGGTAATCAGATTCAAAACATAGAGAATCCCTCTAGGCAAAACCTTAAGTTACAAAAAGACACAAAAGCAGGAATATACATTCCATTCAGCAGAACTTATTTTATCAGCCGTTTAAACAAAACAGAATCTAACGCATATCTAACTAGATTGCTTACTAACCCTTTACAGGAGTTCTGACCTGCATTCCTGTTCTGGTCCTGGCAAAAGACACACACAGACAGAGAGAACCCTTTGCCTCCCCCCACCCCCCAGCTTTGAAAGTATCTTGTCTCCTCATTGGTCATTTTGGTCAGGTGCCAGCAAGGTTATCTTTAGCTTCTTAACCCTTTACAGGTGAAAGGGTTTTTCCTCTGGCCAGGAGGGATTTAAAGGTGGTTAGCCTTCCCTTTATATTTATGACAGGAACAATACCAAAATCTTTTGAATGTTTTTGCAAAAATCTAGGTTTCTCAAGATGTTAGTTTTTGGATCAAAACCTGAGCTTTTAGATTTCAGAAGGGTTAGGTGGGGTGTCTAGCCCAGTGGTTAGGACATTACCTGGGATGTGGGAGACTCAGATTCACGTCCCTGCTCTGCCTGAGTGAGAGCAGAGTTTTTTATGCCAGATTACACTGAAGTGCCATAAAAACCTCATAAAGGCCTGCATTCAAAAACAAAGCCTGACCCAAGTGTTTGGAGTCTAGTTGTTTCCTGGCAGTAATGGTCTTGGAGCGTGTCAGTCATCAGCACCAGATTGGAAGTTGTAGTTATTTTTCAGAACCAATAAGTGGTGCAGCACTGAATAAGACTCAGTAGGCATTGGAGCCACGTCAGTCTGGGTCTTGTTCCCAAGGTTTGAGGGCTGAAGGTGTCTCAGCACTCAAAAGATGTCTCAGGGAACTCAGCTGAAGGGTTTCAGAGCCAAAGGCCATTCCAGATCCTACTCAGTACCCCATCCTGGAAACATGCACAGTTCTTCTGATTTCATCTAGAAGGATTCTCATATATGCAATATCTATCACCTCAATCAACTATTCCTGCAGATCTGGGAGTAAATATCACTCGACATCACCTTCTGGCACTTTTTACATGAGACTAAGTATCTGACATCAGAAAGACTCTAAAACAAGAGACACAGATTTAGGCGTGCTGATTCAATACGTCACAAAGGCGAGGGGGTTAAGATGCCACCCATAAATTCAGCAAGTTAATGGTGTCAAGGTGCCAGCAACAGAATCAGTCAGACTAATTGAGTCTGGGGACTTCTGAGTCACGTATGCTAGATGTAGAGGTTCACTGAATGCAATTCTCCTGAATCTGTGGTGCTGGATCCTCAGCTGTGGACTGCTAAGCATAGAGCTGATGGTGCCAGAAAATCAATAGTGCTGGATCTTTGGTACTGTGATCAGCAGACCTTGACAAATCAGGGAAACTTGGTGACACTGATCTAGGCTATATCGCTCCTTTAGTATGTAGCACGTTAGACACAGTTAATGGCACCAGCATTGGACTCACTTAACCTTAGTACCTGGATATTGCTGATATTGGGCACCACTCCATTTTAACAAGTGGTTTAACTGAGTTAATGATGGTGGATCTTTGGCATCAAACTATGTTGCCTCAGATGGATCCAATGATCCTATTAACTCTTGAATTGGTTTCAGAACTACTTCAGCTACTGGCTCGCCAAAGTCACTAGTGTTGTACCTTTGGTTTCGGTGAAACAAGGAAGCTTACTATTTCAAGCGAGTGGCTCACAGAGTCAGTTGTGCCAAAATGTTAGCACCAAACTGATTCAACCTGGATGAATCTGGAGACCCAGCACCACTTATACTGATTTTGGATCTCTTCAAGCAAGTGGTACATCAATCAGTGGTGTGAAACCTTGGCACCAGACTCATACAATCCAGACCACTGTAAAGATATTAATGACTTGTATAACGGACACATCACCAAATGGCAGTCCTGAAAAGACAATAGAAAAGGAAAAATCATTGAAGAAAGCATTGAGGATGCTGTGTGTAATCCAAGCTCATTTGCACCTTTGTCGATTAGATGGAAGTGAGGGTGGTTGGGGCCACTCCCCCGTTTATATCCTGGAATCCTCTGCAAGGGAAGGCCTCAAGCAAACACTACGCCCCAGAAGATTATGCAGCCAGGAGGCGCCAGTTTGACAAGTGGGAATATGCAGAGGCCATTGGAAGTAAAAAACAAAAACAATCAAAAAAACCATCACCCTTCCTAAATTGATTCTTTGGATCTGGTTAAGAAATAAGCACAATATATTCCTGAGATTCTCAGGTGTTAATGATGAGTCTGCACTCTGGTCTATATTTATATTATTATTTGTCTTCTAGTGGTGCCTATAGGCCTCAATTGAGATAGGGCTCTATTGGGCTAGGCACTGTACAGACACATAATAAGCAACAATCCCTGACCTGAAGAGTTTACAATCCAGATAGACAAGACAATTGAAGGGTTGGAAGGAAATAGGCACAGAACAATGAACTGATTTATCCAAGGACACTCAGCAGATCAATTACTGAGCTGGGTATGCAAGCAATGTTTCCTGACTCCCAGATCACTGTCATTTCCTCTTACATCACCCTGGTTTTTAATTGTTTGGGGTTTTTTTGAGTTACAGCATTGGTGTAAAGTGATCCTACCCTTGTGCACTTACATTATTTGATTTTATTGATAAGTGTTCTATTAATGATGTTGGCTTATTGGGTAATGATTAATGTGGTATCTGTGGCCATGTCACTCACCACAGGCTCTTGTTATTGTATATGGTATATCTATTGTTTTTGCCTGCTTCTGCAATCTCTGAAATGAAGAAAATCCATCAACAAGAGTCAGAGAATAGCATTCACAACGAGAACAAGAGTGTGCAGAGAAGGATATGTGCACCGATATGAAGTATTAGATGATACTTTATCATTGTTCTGTTGGAATTACTAGAACCCAGCATTTCTTGTCACTGTATTGCTGACAAGATTTTCCATATAACTTCCTTGTTATCAAAAATTATATTTGATTTATTGTTCACAGTTCCCTGTTGAGTAACAACATTCAGAATCAGAAAAGGAGTACTTGTGGCACCTTAGAGACTAACCAGTTTATTTGAGCATAAGCTTTCGTGAGCTACAGCTCACTTCAGATGCATCCGATGAAGTGAGCTGTAGCTCACAAAAGCTTATGCTCAAATAAATTGGTTAGTCTCTAAGGTGCCACAAGTACTCCTTTTCTTTTTGTGAATACAGACTAACACGGCTGTTAGTCTGAAACATTCAGAATCATATTTTATTATTGATGTCCTGGTTTCCAGGCAAACAATGACTATATGTCCAGTGATAGTATTTGAAGTTAGAAGGATGCTCATTTGCTGGCACAGATATAGAAATGGCTAATCATTCCTGTTTTGAAAACTCAGAACAGTGTATATTGTAGGCAAACAGTTTCATGAAGGAAGTCCCCATAAAGTCAAACAGGGGGTAAAAGCTATGACTGTTTGTTTTTTATCAGTCTGGGAAATCCTGTCTACAGTCAATTCTGCCAATGCATGTCTTCAGATTAACAATACCAAGAAACAGACCTTTAAGGTCTGCATGCATATGTCAGAAAAACAAAGCAATCAAACTAAGAAACCTTCACATGTATTTACAAAAAGGAAGGTAGTGTTTGGTCCTAAGTTGTATCCCATAAGAAAGAGCTCTCCTGCTATATTTGAATTAATGCATTATTTTTATTGCAGTTCTCATACTCTGAATGTGTTACATTTAAAAAAAAAACACCTCATACTTTATCAAAGTATATTACGTATAATCTTAAAAAGCCTCCCAAAGCTAGAAAACCTTCTCAAGTTCCTTAACCTCAATAGCCTCTCTTATGGTCCCTTAAAAACTCCTTTGTAAGATTTTTCACAATCCTTATTCAACCACACTCAAGTTTCCTTTTCATCCACTCGCAGCTAGGAAAAGCCAGGAGAAAAAAAACAGGCCTGAAAGGTCATCAGATCTGAGCTCAGATGAACCCGGGGTGAAAGTGGGCCGGTACAGCATACCAGTAAGAAGCCGGTACCGGCCCATACCCAGCCAACGTTATAGTGCTGCCACTTTAGTTTTAAAGTCTTATTTATTAATGGGAGGACATGAAACTCTGGCTACTACTCTGACTTAGCAGAATCTTCCAGTTTTGTTTAGAAATAGCACTAAAACTTTTCCCTGAGAATAGGCACCATTTGATTCCTAGGAAAGTGGTGGAAAACATAGTCTGATGTTCTGTACCTCGGGGGAACACCCAGGACCCCCATGTTCATCCTTCTAATATGATTGTGTGGTTTCTAATGCAAAGTTTGTTATGTCGGGTGTCTTTGGAAGGCTCTTGATGTACTGTCCATTGTTATGGTAATGTTCTAGGTTGTAATTTCATGTATATATTTATGAGGCTGAAAATGTGTCCTCATGGCTTAAAGCAAGCCCAGGCAAAAACTCCAGTAGCAGAGGGGCAGTTCACACCTCATCATGGCATGTATGGGACAAAAACAGCCCAGTCTCACAGGAACAAAGGACACTGGCCTAGGCAACAACAAAGGATCTGTTGGACTCTCGAGTGAGTCACCCACCTTTTCTTTGGTCAGTTTGGGATTGCGATGAGGTAATATTCACGTGACTCTGAAGGGGGGGAGGGCAAAGCCAAGAGGGAAGGAAGGAAATGATAAAAGGGAGAGACATTTGCCATGCTCTTCCTCTGTCTTCCACCTACATCTACAGACACCACACCAAGCAGCTGAAGCACTGATCAAAGGGAAGAGCTTGGCTGAAGGGCAACCAGCCAGCCTGTGGTGAGAAGCATCTAAGTTTGTAAGGGCATTGAAAGTGCTAAGATCAGCTTGGAATGTGTTTTACTTTTATTTCATTTGACCAAATCCGACTTGTTATGCTCTGACTTATAATCACTTAAAATATATCTTTGTAGTTAATAAATGTGTGTGTTTGATCTACCTGAAGCAGTGCAAGATGGAGGTTCCTAGGGTTGTATCTGGGGCCGGAGATATTGGCTAATGTCATTCGGTTGCACAATCCAAGGAGCAGCTTACATGCTTGTGGCTGTGCGTGAACAGCCCAGGAGTGGGGGTTCTCACAGCTGAGCAGGGTAAAGCTGGCTCCCAGAGTCAAGGATTGGAGTGACCTAGCAGATCACTGGCCCAGATAACGCCAGAGGGAAACGTCAGACATAATGCTATGGGTTGTACTAGATTTGTGTTGCATTTGCTGGAAGCATTTGTCTATTTGAGTAGCGTATAATAAAAAAACCTGCTGCCTAGACAAGCTGCACTTTCACATTGACCCATAGAGATACAAGCTCGAAAAAAAGATGAGCCATTTTGAGATTGGATGATGTCATGTGCAGTAGTGACTGAAAATAAAATAAATGGCTCAGTCCTGCTCCCAATGAAGTCAAAACAACTAAGCTGTACAGGGCATATCTGTGTAAGCTGGGTCCTTTGCACTGTCACAGCAGCCTAAGGGCTGCTCTAATGTATTGCCTACTGCAATGGCAACAGGCTAAAAATGCAGTGAAGGTTGGCAGAGGCATACTGGCCATACTCCATTCTTGTGGCCAGAACCTCGTTTTCCCACTATGAAAGTGGAAGGTGAAGTGAGATACACAAAAGCCTCTATGCATCCAATGAAGGATCACCATTACATAACCGATTAAAGAAAAGGAGTACTAGTGGCACCATAGAGACTAACAAATTTATTTGAGCATAAGCTTTCGTGTGGTACAGCTCACTTCATCGGATGCATGCAGTAGAAAATACAGTGGGGAGATTTTATATACACAGAGAACATGAAACAATGGGTGTTACCATACACACTGTAACAAGAGTGATCAGGTAAGGTGAGCTATTACCAGCAGGAGAGCGGAGGGTAGGAGGGAAGAAACCTTTTGTAGTGATAATCAAGGTGGACCATTTCCAGCAGTTGACAAGAACGTGTGAGGAACAGGAGGGTTGGGGGGAAATAAACATGGGGAAATAGTTTTACTTTGTGTAATGACCCATCCACTCCCAGTCTTTATTCAAGCCTAAGTTAATTGTATCCAGTTTGCAAATTAATTCCAATTCAGCAGTCTCTCATTGGAGATTAAGTTATCTTTTGGGTCAGATTGTTCTAGGTGATCTGGTTCTTTGTTTCTAAATTAAAGATTAATTTTTTGGTTTGTGGAATTCAGTGCAGGGGCCTAGTTTTGTCACAAAAATTGGGTGTCAGGTGATTTGTATGAACGATTCCATGCCCTCGTTTAGCAGAGCTAAAGCATAATGTCTGGATGACCATTTTCGTAAGAAGCTACACATTTTGATTCTGAGTCATCTCACCAATGCTATTTGACCATTAAAATATGTTAGAAATGCAATAGTTGTTTGGATGGTATCAAGTTCTTTCTTCATGTGTAATAGTAATTATTGTTTTGAGTACTCTTTTATTGTAATTCTGCTTTGTAAATCTTTTCTAAAGCACAAGAAGCCTTTCAGAGAAATAAACCCTTAATCATAACATTTTCCAATTCAGCATTATGCCAGCATTTCTAGGAATGGAAATATGATGAAGGCTAGTGAATAAATTCCTCTCTTTAAAAAAGTTCCTTTACCTTGACAGAAAGATAGATGTGTCATTAATGTGTGAACTTCCATGTTTTGTGGGGTTTTTTCCTTCAGATTTTGATGCTGGATGGAAATTTCCTAAGTAATCAATGGCTATAAGCTAGGATGGGCAGGGATGGTGTCCCTAGCCTCTGTTTTGCCAGAAGCTGGGAATGGGCGACGGGATGGATCACTTGATGATTGCCTGTTCTGTTCATTTTCTCTGAAGCACCTGGCATTGGTCACTGTTGGAAAACAGGATACTGGGCTAGATGGACCTTTGGTCTGACCCAGTATGGCTGTTCTTATGTTAAGTAATGGATTCTAATATATTTACAAAGAAAGCCATTAGGCTGTGTGTACATATACACACAGCCTAATGGCTTTCTTTGTAACATCCTTTTCCACAGCTTCTAGAATACACTCTACCAAGTTAAACCATCTTCATTAAATTAATATATCTCCTACTCTAAGACTATGTTGAGTTCTTAATAATAGTATTAATCTGTTTATAGATTAAGAAAATAAAATTATACAATGTAGCTAGAGTACTTCACAGTTTTAACCAAACACGGATATTCCAGTTTTATCTTTCATGACGTACAAATAAACAAATACAGAATTAGTTATGCAGTCTGCCATTGCAGGGGAGGAGCACATCTTGTGAAGGGAAAATAGAAACAATACTAAATATAAAACTGACAAACTGAGGTATGGGAATATGGATGCTACTTGGGAAAAGAGAGAAAATATAATCCATTTGATGAATAAACATTTATTTGTAATGTTGCTTAATGCCTAATCATCTCTCTCTCTTTTCTGGTACTGTGGAAGTTTTAGTGATGCATTGCAAAGTCACATCAGCAGTTTTGCCCATCACACTTAGGTGCAAACTGTTCTTTGAGAGCTGGTCCTGTATTCCTTAGACAGGCAAATCTTCCATTCAAGGTACTACGTCCAAAGTGTAGTAATGCAGGTTAAGGACCAGACTAGTAAAAGCTGCCTTCACAAATTACTTCTTAAAATCTAAGCAAATGCTGGGGCTTCTCCTTCACTAAGGGCCCTGTTGTATGAATAACAGTTTATGGACATTGTACAATGACTTGGAAGTTACCATTTTAAAATCATTATTTAGAATAAGATAAATGTTGGTGAAAACAGTAGTCTAATGTTGATGTCAAAACTTCCATATAACAAATTCTGGAATCATGTTCAGGGCAGCAAGGGACAAAGTAGCTTCTTATTGGTACTTAATCCTGAGGTCTGGCTGGCCCAGCATGCAAGAGAGCCTAAGTGGGTTGTTCTGCAATAGGGTGGTGAGAAATGATGTGGCTGTGGAGGTTACTTCAACCCTGATCCATCAGTAAACCTCTCTCAGGGTGTCTCTGGAGGAGAAACAGAAAGAGATAGTGGCCAGACATGGACCTGTCTTAAGTTTTTTTGTTTGAAGAAGTTATTGCAGGCACTAAATGCTCCACTGACACCCATCTGTGTCAGCCAATGTCTAAATACCATGTCTGGATGTTGAAGAGGGTATTGACTTCTTTCAAGTCATCCCAGCAGTGCCTAAAATGCAATATGTGCCAAACGAGCAGCGGGATCTATGGCTCTTCCCTCAGGGGTGGGTTAGATAGGCACAGAGACTGTATGTCTACACTATAATAAAAGACCCATGGTTGGCCCAGGTCAGCTGGCTTACGCTTGTGGGGCTGGGTATGTGGGACTAAAAACTGCAGTGTAGATGTTCCCACTGAAGCTGCAGCCTGGGCTCTGAAATCCCATGAGGCAGGTGGTTCTCAGAACAAGGGCTTCAGCCCAGAGCTGCATATCTATACTGCTATTTTTAGCCTTGTGAGCCTGAGTCAGCTGACTTGGGCCAGTCATAGTTCTTTTATTGCAGTGCGGATATACCCTATGTGGCCACCTTGAGAGAGCCTCTTAGGAATCGCATACAGTTCTGCAGTTGTAGATCCTGTTAGCTCAAGGATGTGCTGAGTATTTAACCCAATGGGTGTAGGTGGGGTCAGGCTTTGATCCACAGGTGATATACAGGTGGGGAATTATTCACAGTAACTCTGCAGTCAAGTCGTGAGGTAAATTTTTAACATTGGTAGATTTAAAAAAAAAAATTGGGCTTTTTGTTCAAGAAATGTCCAAATGATTTAACAAGGTTTGGTGTAAGATTTGCTGTTCAAAGTCCTCTCTCTGGAACCTTGATGGTAATGATACCAGTGAAAGCAAGAAACAGATTACGCAGAAATATTAACTGGCAGGTTTGTGCGGTCTTGTCATTTCAGGATGTCTGTAAACACTGTAGAACGACAGATTTCTTCCTTCAATCATTGATCATATTTCAGTATTTGCAGACATTAAACTTCTGAGGGAAGCATGTACCTTAAGCCCTTTAATTACGTGAAACTTAGTTGCATGGTCTGTCTTTACTGTCATGTATTTGAAAGCAAGAGGATAACCAGTCCCTAACCAGTAAAACCTCTCACTTCTTTGAAGGTTGTGAGTTGTATAACTCTGAAGCATGAAGAAACAGCAGGTAATTCAGCATGTCCCTCATTAAAAGTCGGTAATGCAAATGATTTTGAAGGTTTCAGAAGTATTGATTGTTGTACAGCTACTTACCTATATGAATGTTGATAAGGCAAAGGGCTGTGCAATATGAATTTTTTTAATAACCCATTTAATGTCATCAGTGTGGCTAATTTGGTACCTCATAGCGGTACAATTTGGAATACTGATATCTTGGCAACTATAGTTAACAGCTAATCACCATGTTCTGCTCTTTGTGAACATAGTAGATGGTGCTAGAGAACAGAGCAGGAGCTCTCTGAAAGAAAATTAATTTTCTTTTATTATTGTATGTTCAGAAAGTGATTTTTATTCAGTTTAAATATAGTTGCTCTAAAGCCCAGCAAGTTGTAAATGAAAAAAGTACATTGAAGTAGCATTGTTTTCCTGTCACAATTGTAAAGTATGCACTATTGGACCTTCACAGCAGAGATAGTATTTGGCAAATGGCAACACCCCAAAATATAAAGAGCAAACAGTGGGAGAAATGTCAGATACTGATATTATATTAAAAAGCATGTTTAATTTTTTGTTCACGCTTTTAATAAAAATAAGGCATATGAGATTAAAGGTAGCAGAGTGAAGATAGGTAGCATGAGTTACCAGTCACAGCATCTGCAAGCAGGGGATTCCAAATGATCTAACAAGCTGGTACTGCATTTACACCCACTTCAACAGAAAACTGAATCACGGTCACATTTTCATTAAATATTGCTGCTTAGTTCAAAATATTTTATAACCCCTGGGCCGAAGACTTGTACTGTCTCATTTTTTGTGAAGAAGGGAAACGATTTCTTCCCTGCCCCTGCAATCAGAAATATATCCTCCTCCCCAGCGCTGGGAATACACTAGACAAAGCGGGAGATTAATGTAGGGAAACATCATGTCTGGTCTTAGTGACAAAGTTGGAATAATACATGCTGAGCTTTCTTTTTCTGATGAGCGAGAATTGAATTCATGAGCCACAGGGGAATTTCAATAACCAGGAGAAGTGGGGGTAAGTAAAAAGCTTTGAATGAACCCCTCTGGGTCTTCCTTACCGGATTTTCTCTGCAAATAAACACATTAATCTGACAATAAAATGCAGTTAAAATGGTTTAGAAGGAAGGACCTTAAACAACACCCTACTGCATATTTGTCAATAATATCTGTATTACTTAATTCTCCCAGTTTAATTATGAGATGGTTATAAATCATCATAGCCTGTCTAAAATCCATATCATTCCCCCACACATGACCAAATCCCACAACCTGTATTTCAGGCCAGGTGGTCTGTGTCTCTTAGAAGTGGTGTTCTATCTTTTCACACACTTCATTCTTTCTAAAAATGGATTAGGACAGGTTTTAAAGTGTGACTGTACTGTTGTAGCATTGGGAATGTAAAGAATGTACAGTTCAGGTTATGAAAGTACACTTACCTGTTATCCCCAGGAAAAAACAGACATACCTGCTCTCATTAACTTTCTCTCCATCCATTGGTAGAAATACTCAGAAGGTTAGGTGGGAAACAGTTTTCCTAACCTCTGAAAATGTTCAAGATTTCAATTTTTTTTCCTGTTCCACATTGAGACAAAGCTCAAGACCTTTCAATTTGTGTGTGTGTGGAAAATGAGAGAGCCTCCCTAGTTCCTAGGGCATTTCCCTGGGATGTGGGAGACCCAGGTTCAAGTCTCTGTTCTATCTGATTCCGAAGAAGGAGTTGACTCTGGGTCTCGCACATTCCAGGTGCCATAACCACTGGGAATCTGTTGTTGTTTGCTCTCTCTCTGGCACAGTGAATATTTAATTATTTATGCAAAATGACCCAACCCAGAATAGGCAATAGTCTAATGGCTAGATTCTCAGCAGGTCTGAGTTTCTGTTCTGAATCAGGCAGAGCATGGATTGAATTAGGGTCCCGCAAAGCCAGGGGAGTATCTAACCACTAGGATATTGCTCACTGAAGTTAGTAGATTCCTGTTGACTTCAATAGGAGTTGGATCAGACCAGTATTTATTTATTAAACTATATCTGTCCCTTACTCTAGGTATATGCATAACTAATATTTACGAAATTCACATTAACCGGTAACATTAAAATCCTTGCCAGTCACCTGTCAGGATTCTGTCCATTCACCTCCTCAATTCAGTTTGGAAAATAGGGCATGTAAATTATGGACTGAATATAAACACACTTGGGTTTTGTTGAACAAAAGAAAAGAACAGGGTCTAGAATATAGAATACTTCACTGAAAAGGCTTTATCATCTACCTTATCATCTTCTCTGTTTAATAAAGGGTCTTGCTTATTGTCTTTCTTTGGCTGAAGAGAGGTTCTCTATCTACAATGGGAATCTTTCCAGCTTGTTTTTAATCACTATAAAATAATTTTCATACACAAGGTAGAAAAATTACCTTTTTTGGTTTCTCCAGTGAAATCAGTCTGAATAGTTTAGTGATTTAAAAGAAAACTCAGCAGTTTTCTGTAAGTAATCCTTCCAGATGCTATCACTCACCTTTTCTTATCACCCTGGTTTTTATTTCCTCTCTCTCCCCCCAGTGCAAATGGGTTGTGATTTTTGTCATCTCAAAAGCAACAAAAATATATTTCTATTTATTTTAAGGGGCATTTTAACTATGGTTCCAGAAAACAATCAAACTACTTCTCTTACAGGCTGGAAAGGAAGAGGAAAGAAGTGTTGTTTCCAGTGCTTAATTTTTGCCAGGGCTGTAGGCTTGCTGTATCAGTTATGAATGTAAAAAAAATTGCTTGAGCCCCAGCACCTAATTGTTTGAGCCGCAGCATCTCTTTTATTACAAATGAAGCACTGATTGTTTCCTGTTTTTAAATGCTAAGAAGTGTTAAAATATTACCTGGAGGAGGGCTATAGTAATACCTAGATAAAGAAATATTGAGTATGTGGTATGAGAAATAGATAATTTATTTGTGAAAGCCATGATTCACTTTAGCTGAGAATTGTGTTTGTGGTTCTTAGTGGCAAGGCAGCCCCTGCAGTTCAAACTTATGATCAACTCCAAACATTAAATTATTCTTTACATTGAGCTCTTTCCCTCTGTGATAATGTGTATCTCTATATATTTTATAGCACTAGCTACAATGCCAACTCATAATGGAAAGTATGCATTTACTATACTTCACTGTAATTTTTAGCTGTGCGTATAGAGATTATAGCCATGCTTTTTGACAGTGAATAGATTTATTTTGAAAAACATTCACTAGAAGTTTCTATAGTGCTTTGTGAAAAAGTAATATTTAATTTTTTAGCCTGTAAATGGCAAATTAAATAAGGAATGTAACATACAACAGGGTGTCTCGTCAATGAGACAGCGTACATACCTGTGTATTGTGAGGCTTAGTGCCAAACACTGAGTGCATTCAGGCCTGTAAAGAGGAATCTTTTCTACCATGTATGCTTCTGTGTGGTGGTTTGTGTCACTGGATGGTGCCTGAGGGAATGCTTGCTTGATAGAGAATTTAGAAACATATTTATGGTGTGTGGTATTTATTTATTTATTGTTTCAGTTGTGTTGACAGCTAAGGACCCCAAACAGGGATTAGGGCCCCATCATACTAAGTACTATGTAAACAAATTACACCAGACAGTCCTTAAGAGTTCCAGAGAGTTCACAATTTAAGATTTAGACAAAATGCAACAGGTGAATAAATGGACCAAGGGGAGCAGGGTGAGTGGACAAATAACTTTTAGAGTCACAGTGACCTAGGACACAAATCAGATATTCCTGTATTTGGCTAGCTTGCTGTGTAACTTGCTTGTACTGGGTAGAAAGTTGAAAAAGACTTCCAGCAGGCCCAGATAACAGCCTAATTGTGCTCTGTATGGTGAAAATCAGAGAGATCAATAGAAAACACCAGAAGTGTGAATGGAAATTACTATAATTTGTGTCAGGTGTGCTGTGATTCAGGGCAGCATCTCAGGTGCTTCCTCTGCTAAGCCCTATAGGCTCTAGCATCTGGTAGGTCACAGTGGACAATCTGCTACAAGCCACCAACCACCACTCCCATCATAGGTCCTTTCGGCCCCTGGCAATTGGTCACTCCTCACTAACCAACTGACCTCCCAACTGCTCAAAACTTCCCTCTTCCTCCTGACTTGTCATCCTCTAGTCTGGAGACAGAAGAGCAGCATGCTCACTGCTTAGCTGCTTTGCAGATTCAACATGTATGGCTGCTCAGCAGGTTTCTCATACTGTTAGAGAAAAATATTTCTTGGACTGCCCATTGAAATCAAGGTAGAGGGTCAAGGTTTGAAGCATCCTTGGTGGGTTTTCTGTCCATCTTTCTATATGAAGCCAGGGATAATGCCTATAATATTGCACCTCCTTTCACATTGACAAGACAGTGGTCTTCATCCTGTGGTCCGTGGACCCCTGGGGGTCCGCAGACTATGTCAAAGATTTCCAAAATGGGTCTGCACCTCCATTTGAAATTTTTTAGGGGTCTGCAAATGAGGGGGAAAAAAGACTGAAAAACACTGACATAGTGTAAGTTTAGTATCTGTACTAGCTACAATTCCCTTGTCAAATTTAATATTTGATTTAGTCATTCGTTGGTATTTGTCTCCTGTGAATGGCTTGATCAGTACTAAAAGGACAGCGTCACATTTGGTAGCATAAAAAAGTAATCTACTATTATGTATTACAAGGGGGTAATAAAAACAAGATAAAATATGATCCTATAGCATAGGCAAGTTACCGATTGCAATACGAGTATGTGAGCTCAGACATTATCCTAGCTCAGAGGGAGAGGTGTGTGTTTGTGTTAGCATTTGTGGGGAAATGTAATGCAGATACTTGTCATAGTTTGAGACATATTACACCACTTTTCCTGTGTACTCCACTCTTAACATTACTGAGCCTTAGATAGATAAATTGAAATTGATGCTTGTGAAAACAGGTATAACTTTTTTATGTACAAGTTCCATTTTACCACTGACAATACTACTGTTTCTAGTAGAAACAAAATATTCTGTACATGGTGTTTTTGGACACCTTGATTTTACATCATAATTACTTTACATTGTTTACATTCAATCAGATTGGTATTTAATGGTATTATTTAATGATTTGGTATTAATAATGTATATAGTATTAATTAGTTTTTAGTAATGTGACATTAATGAGTATTTAATAGCAGTACTTAATGGAATAGCATGGTTTGCCATTAAAGACATACTGATTTATGTTAAAATAACCATTAACTCTAAATTCTAGTTTTTCATGTGTGACGTCCAACTGAAAAATAATCCTGTGTATGATGTCTGTATTTAGATGGGTGGTTTATTGAGCTACACAGCATCTCAGACTATAAACCAGAGAAATTCTTCTCTTAAAAATTAGTCAGAATAGTATGCTAAGGTATGTTTTTCTTCAGGAATTTTAGAGATTATATGTTTGCGTTGAAATGCAGATGATATTTTGTTTCTTTAGATTTGAAGCACTTGCATCTGAATAGATTAACATATAGCCTGTTTTTTAGTCGACAGGAATGTGTTAAATCTATATGAACTGAAAAAAATCTATATTTTCATGTATCAGACCCTTAGTGTTTGAAATATGTTTTTGTTAAAAGAACAAATCTTGCATCTAAAACTCTAGTCTTGAAGTGCTAAAATATGGATGACAGCTTTAAAGTGTCTACCTATACAGTAATTTATATTTTGCTAGTGGCACACAGGGAGCATAAAAGAATAAACTTATTTGCTCAACGCCACTGATTATGTCAGATAAGTCATTAGAAAGTAAATTTATTGTGAAACATTAGTGCATACATCTTGTTTTGAGGCATTAAAACCATTTTATTCTTGCCAATTATGTTCTATTGGGTAATCTGACTATATTTTCATTTGAAATAGACAAAGCCAAGATAATTTGAACAGCACTGCACCATTTTGGCAATAGGCACCAGAAGTCCTACCTCTTCTTTGGGTATGTCTACACTACAAAATTAGGTCGATTTTATTTAAGTGAACACTGAGCCTCTGATTTAAACAAGTCGATTCTGCATGTCCCCACTAGGTACATTGTGTCAGCGGAGCGCATCCTCACTAGCAGGGCTTAAATCAACTCATGGAGTGCTGCACTGTGGGTAGCTATCCCCCAGTACATGGAGCTGAGTGGAATGTTGGGTTGGACTTGCAATGCCTAATGGGACCAAAACATTTGCATGGGTGGTTATGGGAGCATGGCATTATCCTCCCATGATGCACTTACCTCTCTGCCTCCCTTCCTCCCTGAAATCAATGGCAAACAAACCAAGCCTTTTTTGCATCTTTTTTTATAAGCCTGGGTTAACCACACAGACACCGTAGCACGAAAAGCATGGACCCCGCTTTGCTGTACACTGTTGTTGTGATCATTACAAAAACCTAATGCCTTTTCCTTCAGTATTTGCTTAGCCAAAGCAGGAGCTGCTCTGCTGAACAATGTGATGCCACACAAGTAGCCCTGCTTGGAAGCCATGGAGTGGAGCAATTTGCAGATGCTGGTAGCAGTTTCATATCACCCTGACATGGTGGAGCGCCTCTTCAGGGCCCGGGAAACAAGCACTGACTGGTGGGACTGCATAGTGATGCAGCTATGGGATGATGAGCAGTGGCTGCAGAACTTTCGAATGTGTAAGGCCACTTTCATGGAACTGTGCGAAGAGCTTTTCCCAGCCCTGAAGCGCAACGATACTAAAATGAGAGCTGCTCTGACAGTTCGGAAGCGACTGGCGATAGCTCTGTGGAAGCTTGCAATGCCAGACTGCTGCCAGTCAGTGGGAAATCCGTTTGGAGTGGGTAAATCTACTGTGTGGTCTGTTGTGATCCAAGTTGCCAGGGCAATCTATAGTCTTCTGCTAAGAAGGGTAGTGACTCTAGGAAATGTGCAGGACATAAACTGGACAGAAGCTGTGGTGCTCGCATGTATCACCTGCTAGATTATAACTTGATGTTCAATTAGAAAATATCAGGAAAGGGACAGAAAGCTGTAATTATTCCACAAAAATTGTTTTTTATAGACAGTATGGTCAGATTTTTTTCCAAGTAAAGCATTAACTACTAGAAGAATAAATATTTATTTAGCATTGATAGGTCTGTGTAAGTAATTTGTATATTTTTCCTTAGCTTCCTCACTCTGTGAAAATGTTTAGAAGAGAAGTCAAACTGTCAAAGTCTAAGGATGACCTATTTGTTTCATGGTGGGAATCAATTTCACCTTGTCTGAACTAGAAAAATTATAGTTCCTATATTGAATCTGCTGTGTGAGTAGCAATGGTGCAAGGTATATTGTGGACAGGGCTTGTGTTTTCTTGTAGCCTCAACCTCTTCTACATTAACATTTGTTTTACTTTCACTTAAAGTTCAACCTGAAATAGTTGGGGAACAGGAGGTTATTGAGACAAAGGTGGGATAAGATTCTGAAGAAGAAAAAGCAGCTAGCTATTATTTAAAAATGTTATTAGTGCTGTGTTTTAACACAATTTGATTAAATTTCCTCCTCCTCAAGATCCTGAAATATCTGGGCTGCCAACTTCCTGGTTTCTCCCCTGGAGTGATTGATAGAACAACAAGTATCAGAAAGAAAGATCTGAAAAAAGCAGACCATTTGGAGAGCCGAAGGCTAATGTCAAATAGGCACATGCAAATCTTATTCAAAGCAGTTGGGGATTGCACATGAATATCTGTGTACAAAAGTTGACCCTTGTGACGTTGCACTCCGTATGTTTATGGAAATATGCTTATGAGTAACTGGAATATGCTTTATGCAGAAGGCCTACTGTAAGGTATCATTACAAAGCTTATAATCTACTGCGTGTGTTCATCCTATTTGTATGAATGTATCATTCTTGTATCTGAAGCTAGAAATATGAAGTACTCTGAAGTCCTATTGTAACTATGCAAAGTGTGGGGCATTAATGGTGGCTTAGAATCTTGATGGCTCCCATTAACCAGGAAATTGGTGGTAAATGGCTCTGTTTACTTATAAGCCTTCCTGTATATGTGGGTGCCAGCCAGTGGGTAATGAAGTCTCACAGGACATGTGAACATGTCACATGATACTGGAATCCATATTAAACCTGGTGCTTTTCCATTTAGAAGGAAGGGTGGGGACCCAGAGAGACAAAAGATTCCCACCTTGTGCCAAAGATATAAAATGGGGTAGAACAGAACAAAGGGGGCTGCCAGTCATGAGAAATCCTCTAGTTACTATCTGAGGTGGAACTAACAAGATCTGTACCAGGGTAAAGGATTGGGCCCAGACTAAGGAGGAGTCTAGTCTGTGAAAGAAGCTTATTGGAACATCTCTGAGGGTCAGATTTACTCATATTCAGTTTCTTAAATGTATTAGGCTTAGACTTGCGTGTTTTGTTTTATTCTGCTTGTAACTTTGTTCTGTCTGTTATTACTTAAAACCACTTAAATCCCACTTTTTATACTTAATAAAATCACTTTTGTTTATTAGTAAACCCAGAGTAAGTGATTAATACCTGGGGCAGCAAACAGCTGTGCATATTTCTCTATCGGTGTTCACCACGCTTTAAGAAAGATATGGACAAATTGTAGAGAGTCCAGAGGAGAGGAGAACATAAGCTTTATACAGAGTAAAATGGATTTATTTGGGGTTTGGATGCCATTGGGAGCTGGGAGTCTGGGTGCTGGAGATAGATGACTTGCTGAGCAGTTTTTCATTAAAGTCTGCAGCTTTGGGGGCGTGGACCAGACCTGGGTCTGTGTTGCAGCTGGCTAGCGTGTCTGGCTCAACAAGGCAGGGTTCTGGAGTCCCAAGCTGGCAGGGAGGCTCAGATATAGTTTCAGCACATCAGGTAATAGTCCCAAGAGGGTCTCTGTCACACCCTAATCACATTTTTTCCAACTAATTCACTCTGGTAACAGGTTTTCAAGTTGTAATGGAGCTGATTTTGTTAAAATGCATGCTTAATTAAAAGTTAAACAGCCTAGGATTATGTTATGTTTAAAACTGATCAGGAATTATTCAACGAAACTGTTTTTTCTTTGAGTGCCAATTCATCAAAACTTTTCATGAAAACTTACCAGTTTCAACAAAACTTCTCTAGGGAAAGTTTTCTCAGGTCCAGAATGGAATTTTTGGTCAATAAACAGAGAACGAGAAACCCCAGAAAAGCCAATATCCTGGTGGTCAGGGCATGCAACTGGGAGATCCAGGTTTAACTCCTTGCTCTGCCTGATTCAGACCAGGGACTTGATCCTGGGTCTTCCACATCCCATATGAATGTTCTGACCACCAGGATATTGGTTTGGAGGGAGGGGTGTGCTCAATTGCTCATGTTGTAGCTGTCTTACTTAGTATAAATAATTATTAATTGGGCCAGAGGGTGCAAAAGGGAGACTGACTGTTGCTCAGTGTTTAGGACACTTGCTTGGGATGTAGGAGACCTAGGTTCAAATCCCTGTTTCAATGATTATTTTTACAGAATGGAACAGAATATGAGAGATTGAAAGAGACGCACCCACGAGTAGATAAAATATGTGGTGGTTAGAGTACTTGCCTGGGATATAGAAGATGTAGGTTCATGTCCCTGTTCTGAATTAGGCAGAGCAGGATCTTGGACATAGATATTCATAGAATCATAGACTATCAGGGTTGGAAGGGACCTCAGAAGGTCATCTAGTCCAACCCCCTTGCTCAAAGCAGGACCAATCCCCAATTTTTGCCCCCGATCCCTAAATGGTCCCCTCAAGGATTGAACTTACAACCGTGGGTTTAGCAGGCCAATGCTCAAACCACTGAGCTATCCCTCCCCCGCCACTGAGCTATCCCTCCCCCCTCATATCTTTCACCAGTGGATTGGTGTATCTTCCTTTTTTTGTGAAAAATTTGAGAAGGTCTCATTTTAGTCACAATGTGGAATGGAAAATTTCTGGAAATCTTGAAGTTTTGTGGGATGGGAAAATCATTTCCTGCCCAGTTCTAGTTTTGATATTTACTTCAAACTTTCTCTTTTAGATAGGTGACTGTTTCTGCAGTGTGCCCATCAAATATAGGATTACAAAGTAACATTTGCTTCTAAAATTATTTTATGGTGAAAGAATATATATTTTTAAATGTATCTTTAAAATCCATACTATATTCCCCAGTTTATAACAATGTGAAGGTAAAATTTTGGCCTTTATGTACATTACTGAATCTGCAGGAGTATTGTGTCCAGTTTTGGGCACCATACTTTAAGAAAGATATGGACAAATTGGAGGGAGTCCAGAGGAAAGCAGAATATATGATAAAAGGTTTAAAAACCTTAATCTGTGAGGAAAGGTTAAAAAAACTGGACATATGTAGTCTTGAGAAAAGAAGACTGAGGGGGGACCTGATAACATTCTTCAAATATGTTAAGGGTTGTTCTAAAAGGGATGGTGATCAGTGATTTTCCATGTCCACAGAAGGTAGGACAAGAAGTAATGGGCTTAATCTGCAGCAATGGAGATTTTCGGTTAGATGATAGGAAAAGCATTCTAACTCTATGGTTAGTTAAACTCTGGAATAGATTTCCAAGGGAATTCCCATCAGTGGAGATTTTTAAGAACAGGTTGGACAAATACCTGTCAGGGATAGTCTAGGTACACTTGGTCCTGGATCAGCTTGATGAACTCCTGAGGTCCCTTCCAGCTCTACATTTTTGTGATTCTGTGTTGAATAGGCTACGAATGCATAGGGAAAATTCTATAAGCTGTGGCTAGACTGAATTAATATTAGCCCTTTCCTGAAATAATTTACTTATTGAGCCATAAGTGTGGTCCAGACTAATGCCAAATTTGGGAGTAGCTCAGTGTCAACAGTCTATCATAGTTAATTTTAAGAAGTAAAGGATGTGGAAACTAGAAATCATGTCAAGGGGAAAAAAAGAAAATGAAGCAAACATGTCAATCTAAGACTGGTATATTGACCTTTAGTTTTGTATTTCTTAGCTTTTATGTGCATGCAATGTTTTTATAATATTTAGTTTTATTGATTTCTCCCCCCCCATAACATTGCATTCCTAAAACCAAATACTTTTATTAATATTAATGTGTAGAATATTCACAAATACCAGTTTCAGCCATATGGAGATATTTCCTTTCCCCAAGCCTCCATCTATAAAGAACCCAAACAAACACACTTTCTTTCATTCTGTGACTATTTGTTAAAGTCTCTAAATATTTTGTGATACAGGATGAGCAGAAGTAGTGCTCTGTGGAGTAAATAATTCCTAAAAGCAACCAACAATATGATATCGAAGTCATATGCTCTATTCTGCAGTCTGCCCATTTTCCTCTCACAAACAGACAATCTATTATTATTATTATTATTTATTACAGTTGGGCCTCGATTTACATGGTATTTTTTGCACAGTTTCAGTTATACACAGTCAATTGTGATGCTTTATTTTTGTACACAGCATGGATTCACTTTTACATGGTGCAGCACGGTCGCCAAGATGCTCAGATCAGTGGTGTAGTCAGGGCGAGACCCGACTTCGGGTGGGTGGGCAATGACTGAGGCGGGGGAGTGAGGCTGGAGGGATGGGGCAAGAGGGATCAGGGCTGCCTTCTCTCCCCCCTCCAGCCAGCCTTGGGTGGGGGGCGATGGACACTCTGGCAAGGGGCCCTCCGGCCCCAGGCATGCACCTGGAGAGTGGGGTCAGGGCATGGGGGCTTGCCCGCTCCACCCGGCGCTCCTGCTGAGGAGTGGAGTTGAGAGCTTGCCATGCTCCAACTGGCACTCCAGCAGTGGAGCAGGGTTGGGGGCTTGCCCTGCTCCGCCTGCCTGGCATGCCTACTGGGGAGCAGGGTTGAGGGCTCGCCCCACTCCACCCAGTGCTCCTGCCGGGGAGCGGGGTCGGGGCCTGGGGGCTTGCCTTGCTCTGCCCACCTGGCACTCCAGCTGGGGAGCGGGCAAGCCCCCACTCCCTGACCCCATTCCCCGGGTGCACGCCTGGGGTTGGGGTGCGGGTGGCCTGGCCAGAGTGTCCATTGCCCCTGACAAGGCCTGCTGGAGGGGGTGAGGGGAGGAGACCCCCAATCCCTCCTGCCCCATCCTTTCTGCTTCCTATCCCCCTCCCCCAACATTGCCCACCCACCTGAAGTTGGGGCCCACCCACATGTCCCATCCTGGCTATGCCACTGCTCCATACTCCTCGGCCTCTCCAGATGCCCCAGATGAACCCTGGGAGTTCTGACTTCAACAACGTCAGCATTATCATTCTATCAAATTCATCCTCAACATCAGTAAATGTTAGTAGCAAGTTTAAATTCCATTAATTGTTTTTTTAATAAAACCTGTATTGGATAAATTAGGGAGGTCAGCTTGTGAGCCTGGAACCTAAAACCTTATTTCCTATAGACCATTGGTATCTTTTTACATGATTTCTGTTTGCTCTGAGTTTTTTCAAGAATGTAACCACCATGTAAATTGAGGCCTGACTGTATCTGTATTACTATAGCACCTAAGAGTTCTTAGTTATGGACTGGGACTTCATTGTGTTAGGTGCTCTACAAACAGACAAAAAAGACAGTTCCTGCCCCAGAGAACTTACAATGTAAGAACTAGATAGGACGGTCAACATTATGGCATCTCCAGTGTGGGTGCACAAAAGAACAGAGAGTGAGGAAACCTACTTCTACCCCTGTGCTACTGCAGTGCAAGAAGTAGTCATAATAGGGTGGCAAATGGGCTTACTGGGAGGAAAGATATGTGACTGAGCAACTTTTTAAGATTCGTAGGCTGAAGATATTGTATAAATTCTTCATTATTGTTATTTCATTCCTAAGGAAGATTCATTAGCCTTTTGAGTAAACAAGGGCTCTTTTTCAGGCTAATGTATTACCAAGGGAATAAATATTTTAGGAATATGGAAAAAGAGAAAAGGAGGACTTGTGGCACCTTAGAGACTAACAAATTTATCTGAGCATAAGCTTTCGTGAGCTACAGCTCACTTCATCGGATGCATTCAGTGGAAAATACAGTGGGGAGATTTATATACACAGAGAACATGAAACAATGGGTGTTACCATACACACTGTAACGAGAGTGATCAGGAAAGGTGAGCTATTACCAGCAGGAGAGCGGGGGGTGGGGGAGAACCCTTTTGTAGTGATAATCAAGGTGGGCCATTTCCAGCTGTTGACAAGGAACAGCAGCGGTGGGGGGGAATAAACATAGGGAAATAGTTTTACTTTGTGTAATGACCCAGCCACTCCCAGTCTTTATTCAAGCCTAAGTTAATTGTATCCAGTTTGCAAATTAATTCCAAGTCAGCAGTCTCTTGTTGGAGTCTGTTTTTGAAGTTTTTTTTGTTGAATTGCCACTTTTAGGTCTGTAATCAAGTGACCAAAGAGACTGAAGTGTTCTCCGACTGCTTTTTGAATGTTATAATTCTTGACGTCTGATTTGTGTCCTTTATTCTTTTATGTAGAAACTGTCCAGTTTGGCCAATGTACATGGCAGAGGGGCATTGCTGGCACATGATGGCATATATCACATTGGTACATGTGCAGGTGAACGAGCCTCTGATAGTGTGGCTGATGTGATTAGGCCCTATGATGGTGTCCCCTGAATAGATATGTGGACATAATTGGCAATGGGCTTTGTTGCAAGGATAGGTTCCTGGGTTAGTGGTTCTGTTGTGTGGTGTGTGGTTGCTGGTGAGTATTTGCTTCAGGCTGGGGGGCTGTCTGTAAGCAAGGACTGCTCTATCTCCCAAGATCTGTGAGAGCGATGGGTCGTCCTTCAGGATAGGTTGTAGATCCTTGATGATGCATTGGAGAGGTTTTAGTTGAGGGCTGAAGGTGATGGCTAGTAGCGTTCTGTTATTTTCTTTGTTGGGCCTGTCCTGTTGTAGGTAACTTCTGGGTACTCTTCTGGCTCTGTCAGTCTGTTTCTTCACTTCAGCAGGTGGGTATTGTAGTTGTAAGAACGCTTGACAGAGATCTTGTAGGTGTTTGTCTCTGTCTGAGGGGTTGGAGCAAACGTGATTGTATCGTA
This sequence comes from Caretta caretta, assembly GCF_965140235.1. Classification (NCBI taxonomy): domain Eukaryota; kingdom Metazoa; phylum Chordata; order Testudines; family Cheloniidae; genus Caretta; species Caretta caretta. Next base: position 77,492,698 of record NC_134210.1, read on the forward strand.
GAGCTTGGCTTAGACCATGGATCGTGTGGTGTGGTCTGGATGAAAGTTGGAGGCATGTAGGTAGGCATAGCGGTCAGTAGGTTTCTGGTACAGGGTGGTGTTTATGTGACCATCGCTTATTAGCACCGAGGTGTTCAGGAAGTGGATCTCTTGTGTGGACTGGTCCAGGCTGAGGTTAATGGTGGGATGGAAATTGTTGAAATCATGGTGGAATTCTTTTCCATGCATCCAGATGATGAAGATGTCATCAATGTTGTGCAAGTAGAGTAGGGGCATTAGGTGATGAGAGCCGAGGAAGCATTGTTCTAAGTCAGCCATAAAAATGTTGGCATACTGTGGGGTCATGCGAGTACCCATAGCAGTGCCACTGATTTGAAAGTATACATTGTCCCCAAATGTGAAATAGTTATGGGTGAGGACAAAGTCACAAAGTTCAGCCACCAGGTTTGCCGTGACGTTGTCGGGGATACTGTTCCTGAAGGCTTGTAGTCCATCTTTGTGTGGAATGTTGGTGTAGAGGGCTTCTACATCCATAGTGGCCAGGATGGTGTTTTCAGGAAGATCACTGATGGATTGTAGTTTCCTCAGGAAGTCAGTGGTGTCTCAAAGATAGCTGGGAGTGCTGGTTGCGTAGGGCCTGAGGAGGGAGTCTACATAGCCAGACAATCCTGCTGTCAGGGTGCCAATGCCTGAGATGATGGGGCGTCCAGGATTTCCAGGTTTATGCATCTTGGGTAGCGATAGAATATCCCTGGTTGGGGTTCCAGGGGTGTGTCTGTGCGGATTTGTTCTTGTGCTTTTTCAGGGAGTTTATTGATCAGATGGTGTCGTTTCTTCTGGTCACCCTCAGTGGGATCAGAGGGTAATGGGTTGTAGAAAGTGGTATTGGAGAGCTGCCTAGCAGCCTCTTGTTGATATTCCGACCTATTCATGATGACAACAGCACTTCCTTTGTCAGTCTTTTTGATTATGATGTCAGAGTTGTTTCTGAGGCTGTGGATGACGTGTTCTGCACGGCTGAGGTTATGGGGCAAGTGATGCTGCTTTTCCACAATTTCAGCCCGTGCACATCAGCAGAAGCACTCTACGTAGAAGTCCAGTCTGTTGTTTTGACTTTCAGGAGGAGTCCACCTAGAATCCTTCTTTTTGTAGTGTTGGTAGGAAGGTCTCTGTGGATTAGTATGTTGTTCAGAGGTGTGTTGGAAATATTCCTTGAGTCAGAGATGTCGAAAATAGGATTCTAGGTCACCACAGAACTGTATCATGTTCGTGGGGGTGGAAGGGCAGAAGGAGAGGCCCCGAAATAGGACAGATTCTTCTGCTGGGCTTAGAGTATAGTTGGATAGATTGACAATATTGCTGGGTGGGTTAAGGGAACCATTGCTGTTGCCTCTTGTGGCATGTAGTAGTTTAGATAGTTTAGTGTCTTTTTTCTTTTGTAGAGAAGCAAAATCTCTGTGAAACCAGAAGAGAAACAGTAATTTTGTCTAAGCATTGCTTTAAATATTAGGATGTGTTCAAATTCAGAATTAAAAGTGAAACTTGATGGATTGTATGAATATTTGGGGGTTGTAGGGTAAACCCATGTGAATTAAAAGAAAGGAGTTGTTTGCAAGAATCTCTGCCAAGCTATAACCTGTTTCACATAGCTTTACTATAACCTTGTTATTATCAGGTGTCACTGTAGCTCAGAAGATAACTCTTATGCCTCTATCCCAGCAAATTGTAAATTCATGTCTCATATCGGGATTTGAACTGATATTCTCCACCTCAGTAAAAGGGGGAAGAATCTCGTTGGGGACAAGCTGGTTAGAGCAGTCAGGAGGGAATTAAATTAATTAAAAAAAAGAGGGTTAAAAGAGAAGCTATCAGCACAAAAATCAAGATGTCAAACAAAATTAACCAAGGATCAAAAGAATATGAAAAGAAGAAATTCTTGAATTGCTTATACACTAATGCTAGGAGCCTGGGTAGCAAACGAGGAATTGGAAGTTTTCATTATTAGCATAAATTCGACCTAGTTGGCGTCACTGAAACCTGGTGGAATGATTCCTCCAATTGAAATGTTAAAATCCATAGATATAGCCTGTTTACGAAGCATCAAAGGGGCAAAAGGGATGGGGGAATGACATTCTACATAAAAAATGGCATTACCTGTTTCCAAGTCACTGATAACTCAGAAGAAAATAATCTTGAATGCTTATTGATTGATGTCCTAACAGAGAAAGTATAAGATGGGATACTAGTTGGCATCTGCTACAGACCACCAAATCACACTAGAGAAGAGAATGATGACCACCTCCTTATGCACCTATCTATAATGTGTTAGGAAAATGTGTTATCATGTGAGACTTCAATTTGACTGACATATGTTGAAGGTCTCATGCTGCCAGTACTAAATAATCCTTGGAATTTCTAAACAGTATTTATAGTCTGAAAATTTTCTAACTCAAAAAGAACTGCAGCCAACATGGGGGAATTCTGTATTAGACCTTGTCCAAACAGATAAAGAGGAATGGATCACAGAACTAAAAGATAATGGCAGCTAAGGTACAAATGATAATGACTTGATCAAATGTATAATGTGCAGGCAAAATAGAGTTCAGATCAGCAATATAATGTAACTTAATGCTTTAAAAGGGCCAGTTTCACAAAGCTGAAAACTATTATGGGAGCTTAATCAGAAAAAGGTTTATGATAATTGGGAATCATTTAAGAACACTTTACTAGATGCCCAAAAAGCCACAGTTAGGAAAGAAGGCTATGCTGGTTTAAAAAAAAAATCTGTTTTAGAGGGGAAGTGAAGGCAGCTATAAATAATAACTATGACAAATGGAGGAAACGGAAAGTTAATAGTAATGAATATAAATCAAAAGTTACAAATTGTAGAAAATTGATAAGGAAAGCCAAGGGATACAAGGAGATATCTCTATCCAGCAGAGTTAAGGAGAACAAGAAAGAGTTTTTTAAATATATTAGGAACAGAAAGAATCCTGACAATGGCATTGGTCCATTACCAGATGGAAATGGTAGAATTATCAGTAATAATGCAGAAAGGCAGAATTGTTCAATAAACATTTCTGTTCTGTATTTGGGAAAAACAGATGATGCTGTCTCATGATATATGGTGATAATACTCTTTCCATTCCACTTGTATCTGTGGAGGATGTTAAACAAAAGCTACTAAGGTTAGACATTTGTAAGTCAGCTGGTCCAGATAACTTGCATCCAAGAGTTTTAAAAGTGCAGACTGAAGAGTTTGCTGGACCATTAATGTTGATTTTCAATAAGTTTTGAGCAGTGGGGAAGTTACAGAAGACTGGAGAAAAGCTAATATGATAATTTTTAAAAAGGGCATACAAGATGATCCAGATAGTGTTAGGCCTGTCAGCCTGACATTGATTCTGGGGAGGATAATGCAGCAGCAGATTCAGGACTTGATTAATAAGATTAAAGAGGGTAATTTAATTAATGCAAATCAGCATTGATTTATGGAAAGTAGATCCTGTCAAGCTAACTTGTTATCTTTCTTTGATGAGGTTACAAATTTGCCTGATAAAGGTAATAGTGTTGACATAATATCCTTAGGCATTTGTAAGGCTTTTGATGTGGTGCAGCCTGACGTTTTGATTAAAAAACTAGAATATAAAATTAACATAGTAAACATTAAATGGATTAAAAACTGGATAACTGATAGGTCTCAAAAGGTAACTGTACATGGGGAATCCCTCATCAAGTGGGTCTGTTTCCAGTGTGGTCCTGCAGGGATAGTTTCTTGGCCCTTTGCTATTTAACTTCTTTATGAGTGACCTGAAAGAAAACACAAAATCATCACTGATAATCAGCTGAACATGAGCTCCCAGTGTGACACTATGGCTAAAAGAGCTAATGTGGTCCTGCGATACATAAAGTGGGGAATCTTGAGTAGAAATAGAGAGGTTATTTTAATCCTCTGTATTTGGCACTGGTGTGACTTCTTCTGGAATACTGTGTCCAGTTCTGGTCCCCACAGAACAAGAAGGATATTGAAAAATGGGAAATGGTTCAGAGAAGAGCATCGAGAATGATTAAAAGATTAAGAAACATGCCTTATACTGATAGACTCAAGTAGTTCAAATAGGTTAAGAGAGGGGTTGATTACAGTTTGTAAGTACCTACACAAGAAACAGATATTCAAAAGTGGGCTCTTCAATCGAGTAGAGAAAAGTGTAAAACACATTCAATGGCTGGAAGTTGAAGCTAAACAAATTCAGACTGGAAATAAGGTGCAGATTTTTAACAGTGAGAGTAGTTAACCACTGGAAAATTTACAAATGGTTCTGGCGGATTCTGCATCATTGACAATTTTTACATCAAGATTGGATGTTTTTGTGAAAGATATGCTCTAAGAATTATTTTGGGCAAGTTCTATGTAGCCTGTGTTATACAGGGAGTCAGACTAGATGGTCATATTGTCTCTTCTGGACTTAGATTCACAGATTCTGTTCAATGCTAACACTGCAGTACAGTGCAAGAAGTGATGCTGCATTGTTAAATTGTTCTCTATGGAAAAGGGAGATCTATACTTCGATATCACCTCAAGCTTAGAGACAGTGATTTTCTCCCCTATTACTATTAAATCTCTGAATCCAAAGGGCTAGAATATAGTCTCCAGAGAGAAGATGTATCACCATTAAACTGATTCTACATTTGGACTTATCACAAAAGGGTATTTAAACAGTAGTGTTGAACAAGTAGAATTAAACATCCTAGAGCACTTTTAGGAAATAACCACAGTGTTCTGGCTTCCGCTGTGCAAATAGTTGACACTTTGGTTTGGTGCCTGTTCTGAAAAATAGAGGGGAGAAATCACTTTGGGTCTGTTGCAAAACAAAAACATTTTAAAACATTTAGTGAACCAAAGAAAAAAGATTGGGATTGAACTAAATGTTTTGTCACCCAAAACAAAATATATTATTTAGTTTTCAAGCTTTTTAAAATGGTTATTTTTAATGAAATTGAAATATATTTCTTAATAAAAATAATTTTGAGTAAAAATAAAAATACTTGATTTTGAAAAGGTCAAAAAATTTTGAGTTTTTCAGAGTATTTGTTCTGCTAAATAAAGCCCCCCAAACAGCAAATTCAACATGAATTGGCAAAAGGTTTTGGTTAACCCAAATCTGCATTTTTTGGCAAAAAAGGTTTTGGAAGAAACATTTTGCACTGCTTAGTCCTGGCTAACGTTCCTGTCAATGAGATAAGAACCTAATGTCATAGACTGTGAGTAGACTATCAGCCAATTCATAATGTTCCTTCACTACAAAGTAACTTCAGTGTACTCATTTATGTATTTGAGTATTGATGTACTCATCAGAAAGCTCATTGAGGGACATTCAATACTGAAGGGATTATACAGAGCCACATTAATTTATGTTCTAAAATTTTTAATCTTTCTATTGTATGTATTTCTAAGGTGCCACCGTGGTATCTAAATGCCTTTCAAGAAAATATTTTTTTTTGTTTTGAATAGGGATGAAATATTTCTTTAAGGGAAAAAATCACCATACGGGAATCTGAGTCAACACGGTGAACTTTAATAGTTTGGATGCATATATGTCAATATATTTCTACATGCACAGATTACATAAATACATTTCATGACTAGGGACTAAATCTAATATTTACTTGAATCTTATGATGTAAATTTATGCAAATTGTTAAGAATTTTTTATCACATGAGCCATATTTCGCTATTTCAAACATATGCAGAAAGCATTTTCAAACAAAGTACAATACATGTTCAAAAGCCACATTTCAATGCTAAATATTGGCAGTTTTACAGCATTTTATTTGAAAAAATACAAGAAATGGTGAAACCACATGGACTAATCAAATTTCATTTTTCAGTTCAAAGCTATTTAAGAAAAAACCAAAACCTTTTTGTTGGTTTTCAGAAGAAAAACGCTGTAACAGACAGCAGGTTCTTTTAAACTTACTACAACACATATGCAAATAGAGGCGTGGTGTTTGATATATATGTTCTCTAAAAACAAAAAGTGAAACCTTCACAAACTGATAAGGAAAAGCCAAATTCAAAAAGCTTTCTGCATTCATAGTTCTATAGGTTTTACATGTTTCTGTGACTTATAAATAGCCAAATTATTTTCATTTTGAACCGTTTTTTAACTGTTTGGAAATGTGATCCTTAGCTGGCACTTTTTATTCTGAGTTTGGGACTAGAATGAACTTTTCTTTTTCACATTTTAAATACTTGGAAATATGACTTTCTCTTGCCAACACACAGACCCTGGCCAGAGAAGGGGGCCCCACTGAGAAGAGGGCTAGTGTTAATGAGGAACCTGACGTCCCGTCCCACTCCCTCCCCCCTGCCCCGCATCTTCTCAGATGCGGGAAGAGCTGTATGTGAAACAATATGACCCCTGGATTTTTTCTTTTTAAACAAAATGACTTTTGGAACCTGCTGCAAGCAAAGCACTTTTTTACAGCGGACAAGATTATCTGATGTACTGTGTTGTACGCCTCCCAGCCCAGCAAGGCCCTCTGTTCTTTATCCACTCCAAGGTGGGACAGGCACTGATTTCCCTTTGGATTTCTACCTAATTCCTCAGTGGACTTTTTGCCAGCAGGTCTTGCACCAAGGTTTAAACTGGGATAAACCAATGTAACACCAGGCTGAATCTATCTCAGTGCTTATAATAAACTTTGGAAAGAAAAATATCTTCTGCTGATCTACTCTGATTATCCAAATGACCCCTGAAATCAGAATTTAATCATTCTTAAATCATGATTATGTTCTGAAATGCTGATTTTTTTGAGTTTTGAGTGCATCCCCATAACCATTGTCATAGATACAGTTTTGTTTTATTAAAACTCTTTTCATTTGTAGTAAAACTTTAGAGTACTTTGAATTGTGAACTATGGTATTAGTTAAACTCTCTAGATTAGGTAGATAGAGACTCTACCTTTATAAATGGACGTCACTGGAAATACTGAAACGGTGGTTTGCAAAGGGGTAACGGTCGTTACCCCTTTGCAAATCTTAGACATAGTCTGCGGACCCCCGCAGACCACAGGTGGAAAACCACTGGGCTAAAACAAATGTCTGGGGAGAGAAAGAGAGAATGTAAATCCATATTACTTTTCATTTGTGGATGGATATAATCACTCTGAAGATAATAATTAAACACTGCAGTTTGGCATTGTTCAGTAGCAGTGTTCAAGAGAGACTCTTCAGTAAGCAATATTGGATGAATTGGTTGTGCAAGGAAGCTGAAACACACATTGTTGTGTCTGGCTCAAGTCAGTGCTAATCTAATACTGAGTATGAAACATAATTAACTTATGGAACTCATTGCCATGGGTTATTATTGAGGCAATTTGCATAACAGATCCAATATTTAGGGCCACAATTTTTACAAGAATAGCCTTTATTCAAAAATACCTTTGCAGTTTTGCGCCCATGTGCAATTTGGATTGCTAGGTAGATAGTTGACTAACCAGTTGACTAACAATTTGTTTGCAACCCTTTGATTTGTGCAAATTAATTTAATTGCACATGCAAATATAGATGCAGCTGATGCAAAATTTTGCATGCAAACCTCCATTCTAAAAATTATTGCTTTTATTTCCTTGTCTGCAATTACACTGGCTAATATAAAAACATTGCAACTTAGCAGTCTTCATGCTTCAAAGATAAAGTTTGTCACCAGCTAAGCCCAGCAAGAAATTTTCCCCAATGAAATGTTACAGCAGCTGTATGGTTTCCTCTGAATTGCCATATATTGGTCACTTAGAGACAGGACAAACAATTGGATAACCTATTGGGTTGTTTCCAGATAGTCATTCAGATGTTCTTCTGTTAAGCTCTTCTTTTCATGACCTCTACCATTCATTCAAACTATAGCTACTCTGTAATGAACGGAATGAGAAAAACAAATATGATAATTTCTGCACATTATGGAAATTCAAGATGGTTCCAATTAACATGAGCTTACTTATATGAAAATTGCTGATTTCCCGTAAAACTGAATTATTCTGACTGCAAGTTATATTGCAAATGTTATGGAAATTTACTCACAACATGTTTTAATGCACATTATCTCACTTCCTTTTTCCAGTACTTAAAAGCCTTGGAAAGCGTGTGTGGTTTGTTTGTTTGTTTGTTTTTTGTCACTTGTAAATCTTTTGTTGTTGTTCAGAACATGCTGTGCCAGATTCATGTGCTATTCTTTGAAAGAGTAATTGAGAAGCTCTTAATTAGCATTGCTGTCCAAAGAAGTACAGGTCACATATGCTATTCAAATGCATACATTGATTCTTTAGCCTTACGTTTTGACAACTATTTAAGCTTAGTGAAAATTCTGGAATTGGGGAGACGGCAAATTGAAAACCTTATCTAGATTTGCGTCTTAAATGTTGCAATACACAGCTAATACAGAGTTTTGCTTTTGGTCTGGTAATACATGGAGAACTACTTAAAAAATCATTGCATTAGTAAGTTCCTTGAGGGAGGATAAAAATGTTAGTATTATTAGGCCAAATGTCATACAAATCAGGTTAATCCTCTATATTTCCTAGAAATTAATGACTCAGTATTATTTTGTCATATATGATAAGACTTGAATATTCCACACAGGATCTGGAGTGAGAATTTTTTGTTTTTTTACACTGAATGACGACTCTGGTATTTTAGTTGGGCTTTTAAAACAGCTGTTTTTTTATGGCAAAAATCCTTTAAGCCTGTCTTTCTAGGCTACATCAGTTCTCATAGCCAGGGGGCTATTACACTGCTGTTGTTAGATTTCTACTTAGTTTGATGCTTATTTTTAAAAAAAAACCTCTCCTTTTTTGTGGTTGCAGCTAGAATCATCTTGTTCATTATGATGTAAACTTTTGCAATATTCCTTAATGCTTCATGACTTTTTGTTTTTGTTGTTAAAAGGCTTCCCTGGCAGACTGTATTGCGAAGGGTAGACAGAGAAATTTGCCTGTGTCATATGGGGTATTAAAGGAGCAGATCAGATGACTCCTTGTATTGCATGACTTGCCAGTATCAAACCTTTTCCTTTAGGATGTGGAATAGGCTTTTTTCCAGCTTCTCTTCAATGAACATCCATTTATGTCGGAATGGTAATGCTAAGTTTTCATGGCCTTATTAGGTCTCTGGGATCCAGGCATATTTTTTAAATTTCTTTTTCTAAGGTTATGAATAAGCTGCTAACTCAAGGTGCAGGACTATATCCAAATATTTGAGACCATCTCTGTGTGTGACACAGCAAATGGTATATTTCTGAATCCACGTATTTATCAGGGGTAACTGCGGAGTCTTTGTGTATATGATGTGCTCCATAGAACTGCGCTAGTTCCCTGAAGATGTCTGGATGTTGTGCAATTAATTCTTCTCTTGTGGTAGCGGCATCATTATATACTGTTCTTGTTATTTCAATAAAGATAAACTCAGTGTAAGTTTCCCTACCTGATAGTGCTGTTTTAGAAACCTTAGTAATGAAAAATATAGACTGATCTTTCCCTTGGCTCTTCCTGCTGTGAGGGTGACTTCTTCAGATTGTATCCTACATCCACCATATGCCACTAGTCTTATGCAGGGTGAGTCTAAAATCTTTCTGAAGACATGCTAGTAAAACATCAAATTAGAATTTTATAAAAACATTCTTCAAATAGAGCATGAGATGCAAATTTCTGCTAGTTTAGTTACGTCACTTATGTAGTGCCTTGATAAGGTCCCTGGAAAGACCACAAATTGACAATCTATTTCAGCCAGAAACTTCACTCTGCAATGGGTTTGTTTTTCTGCATTTTGTGGATGAGGGTATGACTTTCCACATGTGTGACAAATGACCCCAAATGCTGGACAGGTTTGTATTGGATGCGTTTTAAATGACAAATATCGTTTTTAGCATCGGTTATGTGTGTGGTATCATTGTACATGATCACAAGCCATGTTTGTTTTACTACCTTCTTGGTGCTTTTCCCAGACATGATCTCTCTTTGAAGTTTTTTGTTTCTGAAGCCCAGTAAATGTCTCTAACCCAAATCAGGTTTCCTTAGTTGCCTTTCTTTTAACTTCTTGCCAATCCTGTTGAATTCAGTTTTGTCCATTACCATATCATAACTCATAATTATCATACCAAACTCACAGTTTCCTACTTGTGCCTCAAATCTGTTACATATCTGTAATCCTTTGTGCTCTGAAGTGAGGATCAGACAAGAATTGGTGCCATTCTAAAATAGTAGTATTCTTTTTAGGATTACATTAATTCCAAAACGTTAAAATTCCATCGAGAGAAGGCTCCTCATCGTCTGCTTGCTCTGTTTATCCATTAAACAATCCAAGTGCTTCCTCCACCTTAATTTTCAACACTGGTGAGTGTGCAACAGCTTCTGTCGAGGTCCGTAAGAGATATTGGGTACTTAGTATTTTTGAAAATCAGACCACTTATTTAGGTGCCTAAATATGGATTTAGGTGCCTCCTTTACACACCCATTTTTGAAAATCTTCAAATCTAATCTTCTATTAATCTGCTCCAGTAACCTTAAGAAAGATTAGAAAGTGTTGCTCCAAGTATTCTCTACTGTGATACCAGTTAGAGACCACAGGGACGGAAATTTGGAATGATCTCTGCCTATTCCCCTCCCATTGCTGTGAGCTTTAGCTTGTAGTCTTAGTTTGTTTTGCTCAAATTTTGTTACCATTTTTTAACTTCCCATTGTTTCCCTGCATCTCCACATCATCTGCTATTCTGTCTGCTTTCTTTCTTGTTATAATGTGAAAGCTTGCCCTTGTCATTATACCATGCTGAGTATATTCCACTTATAGCATGATGATGTGTTTGCTAGCGAGTGTTTTCCAGACATATGTCACCGCTGGATGTTGATCCCAAAATGTGGACTCAATTTCTCTAGAAATGCAGGGAAGCATGGTAACCCTATTTGCATAGCAAGGCATGCAAAATTTCATGCGAATCACAATGTAAAAATGTGTTTAATTTAATGATCAAAGTGGGAATAAGAATAATAGGTTTACATTTTTACTATAAATTTCTTCTTAAATAAAGTACTAATTTACCCCTGTAATTATGAATAACACAGTGACTAAGTCTCCACAAAAATGCAAGAATAATAATGACTTCTCAATACCTCTCTGCTCCAGACCCTCCACCTTGCATCTTCAGTTATCTTTCTCTCAGTTCTTCCTGGAAGTCTAGCCACCTACTGCAATTCAACATGCTCAAAACTATCTACACTAACAGCACTGTAGCAGTGCAGCTGTACCATATTTGTAATCCTGTTACGTATTCATAATCCTATGTATTCCTGTTGGCATAAAAAACACTACGAGCATCAGACTAGTGCTTATGCCAGCATAATTTATGTTGCTCAGGGGGCGGCAGGAGAGGAGGGTAATTCACACTCTGAGGTCTGGTCTACACTGGGGAGGGATCGATCTAAGTTACGCAACTTCAGCTACGTGAATAATGTAGCTGAAGTCGACATACTTGGATCTACTCACCACGGAGTCTTCACTGTGGTAAGTCAACTGAGGACGCTCTCCCATCAACTCCACCTGCGCCTCTCACTCTGGTGAGTACTGGATGTTGACAGGAGAGCACTCGGTGGTTGATTTATCACATCTAGACTAGACTTGATAAATCGACCCCCATTGGATCTATCACTGCCCATCAATCCTGCAGGTAATGTAGACAAGCCCTAAGTGACAGAAATTATGCCAGCATAAGCTGTAGTATAGAGAAGGACTATTATCTGTTAGCCGCCCTTTTCCTTCCCCGACTTCCAAGTCTTCCGTGTACCATTCCTTAATCCTCATGGTCAATAGCTATAGAATCCTTCTGGTGATGTAGGTTACTGCAAATGATTTCTATGGCTTCCCCCAGTGTTACATTGTGGTCATCAAATCTATCCAATATACTTACCTAACAATCTTTGTCTTCACCCACCACTCCAAGCATGTCACTCATTCACCTCTGGTTTCTTTTTATACTTTTCACCTCTACCTTTTGAGGCTTTTTACAGTACCACCTAACCTACATCACATCTAGCATCCTTCACTCCCCCACTTGTGACTCACAGTTTATAAGTGCAACATCTTTTGTTGCTTCCTTTGTCTCTTTCTCTCCCAAGGCTACATGCCTTTCCCCACATGGATCCTATGCCTTCCTTATCCTCCCTGCTACAGTTTAATGTGCAGCCTCCATTCTCCTCCCAACTCACTTCCTTTGCTGAGCCTTTAATCATTGACTTCTTCTTTGTCCTTCATTCCAAACACCATTCAAAACTTTGACTTATTTAACTAATTTATAGTAAAACAAAATCCAGACATGCGCTAACAAGTACCACTCAAAACATTAAGCACAGTTGTCATTGTTGGAACCATCTATTTCCCCTGCCCCCTTCCCCCCCCCCTTTTTTTTGTTTATTATCATTCTTTGCTCTGTCAAATTTTGACTCAAAGATCCTTGGGGCAGGGGCCTGTCACTTTAATTGTCTGTAAAACTCCATGAAAATCTTTTGCACCTTCTAAACAACAAAAGCAATGTTTGAATGTGTTCTGGCATGAGGGCAATGTCCCAGATATTTTTATCCAGTTCAGTCAGAAAACAGCAGTAATGATTCCATAGATTCCAAGGCTAGAAGGGACCATTGTCATCATCTAGGCTCATCTCCTGGATAACACAGGGTATAGAACTTCCCCAAAATAATTCCTAGAGCAGATATTTTAGAAAAACATCCAATCTTGATTTAAAAATTGTCAGTGATGGAGGATATGGCATGATCCATGGTTAATTACTCACTGTTAAAAAAACAAAACAAAAAAAACACCACTATGCTTTATTTCCAGTTTGAATTTGTCTAGCTTCAACTTCCAGCCATTGGATTGTGATAAACTTTTCTCTGCTAGATTGAAGAGCCCATTATCAAATATTTGTTCCTGGTGTATGTACTCATGGACTGTAATCAAGTCAACCCTGAAATTTCTCTTTGTTAAACTAAATAGATGGAGCTCCTTGAGTCTATCACTATAAAGCAGATTTTCTAATGCTTCAGTCATTCTTGCATCTTTTCTTTGAACTGTCTCCAGTTTATTGAGTTGAGGACACCAGAATTGGATTCAGTATTCCAGTAGTGGTCTAAATACAGAAGTAAAATAACCTCTCGACGTCTATTCAGGATTTGCCTGTTTATGTATCCAAGGATTGCATTAGCCCTTTTGGCCACAGAATCCCACTGAGAGTATATGTTCAACTGCTTATCCACAACTCCCAAATCTTTTCCAGGGTAACTTCTTCCCAGGGTAGAGTCCACCATCCTGTATGTATGATTTATATTCTTATATTCTTATGTTCTTTGTTCCTAGATTTATATTTAGCCATTTTAAGATGCATATCATTTGATTTCGCCCAGTTTACCAAGCAGTCCTGATCTGTTCTCTTTATTATTTACCACTCCCCCAATTTTTGTGTCATCTGCAAACTTTGTCAGTGATGATTTTATGTTTTCTTCCAGATAATTAATAAAAATGTTAGAGAGTAGGGCCAAAACCTGATCTCTTTGGGACCCCACTAGAAACACATTTGTTCACTGATAGTGCCCCATTTATAGTGATATTGTGAGACGTATCAGCCAGCTTTTAATCCACTTAATATGTACCAGCTAAATTTTATATCTTCCAAGTTTTTTAATGAAAAATGCTTTGCAGGCATCTAAGTATATTACATCAACCAAACTTGTAATCTCATCAAAAGAAGTTGTCAAGTTAGTTTGACAGAATGTATTTTCTGTAAAAGCCATGTTAATTGGCTTTAATCAGATTGCCCTCCTGCAATTTTATATTGGTCAAGTCTCGTATCAACTGCTCCATTATCTTGACCACAATCAATGTCAGACTGATAGGTCTATAATTACCCAGGTCATCCCATTTACCATTTTTTAAATATTGGCACATCATTAGTTTTCTTCCAGTCTTCTTGAACTTCCCTAGTGCTCCAGGAGTTATTGAAAATAAACATTAATGGCTCAGCAAACTCCTCAGCCCCCTCTTTTGAAACACTGCTGATTTAAAAACATCTAAATTTAGTAGCTGCTGTTTAACATCCTCTTGATATACAAGTTGAATGGAAAAAGTGTTATCATATGATATGACTACATTATCTGTTTTTTTCCCAAACATAGAACAGAAATATTTATTGAACATTCTGCCTTTTCTGCATTATTATTGATAATTCTATCATTTCCACCTAGTAATGGGCCAGTACCATTGTTAGGATTCTTTTTGATCCTAATATACTTTAAAAAAACTCCTTCTTACTGTCCTTAAATCAACTGGCCATAGGTTTCTTCTTGTGTTTCCTTTACCAAATTTCTACAATTCCTAGTTTCTGATTTATATTATTTACGATCAACTTCCCTTTTTTTCCATTTGTTATATATTACTTTTTTATAGCTGCCTTCACTTCCCCTCTAAACAAGGTCATGTTTTTTAACCAATATGGCCTTCTTCCCAAAAAGTCTCAAAACCACAATCAAGGATCTAATAATTTTTGGCTCATAATTGTTTTCAGCTTTGTGAAACTGGCCCTTTTAAAGCACCATGTGTGTTTCTCTCACTGGTCTGGATTTTATTCTGTTTGCACATTACCAAGGTGTTGAAGTCATGATCACTTGTACCTAAGTTACCATTAATCTTTATTTCTGTTATCAGTTCTTCCTTATCTGTCAAGATGGGCACTAATATAGAATTCCCCCATGTTGGACGCAACACTTCATGAGTTAGGGAATTGTCATCTATAATGTTTTGAAATTCCAAGGAAGTTTTAGTACTGGCAGCATGAGACCTCCAGCATATGTCATTCAAACTGGAGGCCCACATTATCACGCAGATTTATTTTTCCTACCCGTAAGTGAAAAATTCTGGTTAACTAAGAGGGAGGGAGTGTGAGTGCGGGGCAGGGGTTTGGGACACAAGAGGGAATGCGGGTCACGGGCTCTGGAAGGGAGTTTGGGTATCGGAGGGGATTTGGGGCAGAGGGTTGGGGTGTGGGAGAGGTTTTGTGATGCCGGATCTGGGGGGTGCTCACCTCGGGTGGTTCCTTGCAAGCAGCAACGTGTCCCGGCCGCTCCTAGCGGGAGGAGTAGCAGATGGCTCCACGCGCTGCCCTGCCCCATGCACTAGCTCCGCAGCTCCCGTTGGCTGGGAACCGCAGCCAATGGGAGCTGCAAGGGTGATGCCTGCAGGTGGAGGCAGCGCACAGAGCCGCCTGGTACGTCTCCGCCTGGGAGCAGCAGTGACAGGTTGCCACTTGGGAGCCGCCCAAAGTGAGCGCCCCCTCCCCCCAGATGTGGCTTCCCAAAACCCCTCCTGTACCCCTGCTCCAAGCTCCCTTCTGCGTCCAAAATTCCCTCCCAGAGCCTGCTCCCCACACCCACACCCACTCCCACACTCCGAACCCCTTGTGGCCATTTCTCCACCTAGGAGCATCAGGGACATGTCGCAACTTCTGGGGAGCCACGCAGAGCCAGGTAGGGAGTCTGATGGCCCTGCACCAACCAGACTATAAACTGGACTTTCTATGAAGATCAGAAATGCTGGTTAAAAGAACTTTCCAGTTGGTACAGGGCTGGATAACCCAGCTTTTACTGTAGATAGGTAAGAAGTTTCATCCTGTTCCCAAGTGCGATTTGATGGTTTCTAGAAGACACCAACTAGTACCTCATCTTGTGCTTTATCTGTTAGGAGATAGGTCTGTCGGCATTTAAGATCATTTTCTTTTGAGTTATCACTGACTTGGAAACAGGTAATATCATTTTTGGTGTAGCGTGCCACTCCCTCTCCCCTTCTGCACACTCCATACTTCCTGAATAGGATAGAACTGTTAATTTTAGCATTTCAATTATGGAAATCCTCCCACCAGGATTCAGAAATACCAACTAGGTCAAATTTATGCTCATAAACGAGGAATACCGGTTCTTTTTGTTTGTTACCCAGGCTGTTAGCATTGGTGTCAAGGTTCCTCCCCCACTCTGAACTCTAGGGTACAGATGTGGGGACCTGCATGAAAAACCTCCTAAGCTTATCTTTACCAGCTTAGGTCAAAACTTCCCCAAGGTACAAAATATTACACCCGTTATCCTTGGAATGGCCGCTACCACCACCAAACTAATACTGGTTACTGGGGAAGAGCTGTTTGGACGCGTCTTTCCCCCCAAAATACTTCCCAAAACCTTGCACCCCACTTCCTGGACAAGGTTTGGTAAAAAGCCTCACCAATTTGCCTAGGTGACTACAGACCCAGACCCTTGGATCTTAAGAACAATGAACAATCCTCCCAACACTTGCACCCCCCCTTTCCTGGGAAATGTTGGATAAAAAGCCTCACCAATTTGCATAGGTGACCACAGACCCAAACCCTTGGATCTGAGAACAATGAAAAAGCATTCAGTTTTTTACAAGAAGACTTTTAATAAAAAATAGCAGTAAATAGAAATAAAGAAATCCCCCCTGTAAAATCAGGATGGTAGATATCTTACAGGGTAATTAGATTCAAAAACATAGAGAACCCCTCTAGGCAAAACCTTAAGTTACAAAAAAGATGCACAGACAGAAATAGTTATTCTATTCAGCACAATGCTTTTCTCAGCCATTTAAAGGAATCATAATCTAACACATACCTAGCTAGATTACTTACTAAAAGTTCTAAGACTCCATTCCTGTTCTGTCTCTGGCCAAGACGACTACAGACAGACACAAACCCTTTGTTTGTCTCCCTCCTCCCAGCTTTTGAAAGTATCTTGTCTCCTCATTGGTCATTTTGGTCAGGTGCCAGCGAGGTTACCTTTAGCTTCTTAACCCTTTACAGGTGAGAGGAGCTTTCCCCTGGCCAGGAGGGATTTCAAAGGGGTTTACCCTTCCCTTTATATTTATGACAATTGGTATATAGGCAATTCAAGAATTTTTTTTCTTTATATCCTTTCATTCATTGATTAATTTTGTTCTCAACATCTTGATTTTGTGCTGAATGCTCATATCTTCCCTTTCCCCCCTTCCCTTTTGTTATTAGTTTAATTTCCTCATGACTACTCTAGCCAACCTGTCCCCAAAAAGTTTGGTTCTTCTTCTACTGAGGTGGAGGCCATTCAAACTACACCCACCCCTTCCCATAGAAGGTGGACCAATGTTCCACAAAACAAAAATATCCACTGTATGCCACTTACCTAGTAAGTGATTCCCTTTCAGAATCTTCAGTCTTCTGTTTCTCATGGGACAGGAAGGATCTCAAGGAAGATCGCTTGGACATTCATCTTCAGCAGACTTCTGAGTTCCCTGAACTCATCTACTGTCTGTGAGATATCTCATGACATAGTGTCATTAGTGTTGATATGAGCCATTACCAGTGGATCCTTTCCCATCCACTTCAGAAGCTTGTCCAATCTTAATGTCTCATGTCTTGACTTCAGAAAGGTAGCACACTGTCCTGTTTTCTGTCTGTCCCTTGCAGAATGGTCTTTCAATTCTTCTGAGTATTGAATCCCTATAAGGATCATCTATCTTCCTTGGACAGTTGAAGAACTCTTTTTGGACAAGCTTGATTTTCTTACAGGTTGTGCTGAACTGCCATCCACAGGTGTGTCCAATACATCACTGTTCCTTTGGGCCAGCTGAACCTTGAGAGGTATCCTCCAGTTTCCATGTTGAGGACCCGATATCAATTGGAAACTGCTAGCTGTGTAGAATTCCTCCTGGTCCTCTTTTCTCCGGTGGCCAGAGCCTATCCATCCTTGTCTTTCTCCAGCCATGTATAATGTCACTGTGACCTCTTGGCTCTGGTGGTTACAAACTGCCAGTCCACCTCTCTGACTTCATGGTGGCCAGCTCATTCCTTCGTTTATCCTGGAATACAGATGTTTCCTGAACCTGGCTGTCTATTAGCTCCTCAACTTCTCTGATTCTCTGTACTGTGTCCACTTGCTCATCCAATCCAAGAAACTTCTCTATTACAGCCACCAATTTGCACTTCAGCTTGCGTGTTCTCTTTCTGTCATAGTTCTGGTAACTACAGTGACTCCCAGTACTGAAATTAAATCTAAGGAGCGAGAAAAAAACTTTAAGGACCCACTTTTGCCATATTGAAGCACTTTTAAACTACTGTTTGATCTTTTTTGTGAACATTTACCATATTCCAGTTTGACCTTTTAATTTGTCTTTGTTACAGTTTTCTTCACAGGCTAAGACATTAGAAAGGTCGAATGCTTGAAAGGTATTCTCTACAGGAACTCTAACTTTTTCAAATCTCTCTGTCTTTGAACATTCCCCCATAGTTCAGATGGTTGCTGTTTTATCTATTGAGCAGGCCATTTTGTGATTGAGAGTCAGATTTAAAAAATACCATAAAATTGCAGTCTCCAAACTGTATGTGAAAGTAGTTAAATTTAGTACAACACAGAGCAGTCACTCAACAGTAATGACATTTGCTTTAGGTAAGGTCATGCTGTACTGTAGGAGACAGTTGATGCAACCCTTATTCTTGTTGACGAACAGTTGCTTACATGAGTAGTCCCATTACTCCTGTAATCAACGGCTGAGCAAGGTGAGTTAGGGGTGCGCAATCTGGCCCTGTTTGTTGACGGATTTCAGAAGTAGTGCTAAAATTGACTAGTTGGATGTTTTAAAGAGGAACTTTTGTAACAACAGGTTTCAGAGTAACAGCCATGTTAGTCTGTATTCGCAAAAAGAAAAGGAGTTCTTGTGGCACCTTAGAGACTAACCAATTTATTAGAGCATAAGCTTTCGTGAGCTACATCCGATGAAGTGAGCTGTAGCTCACGAAAGCTCATGCTCAAATAAATTGGTTAGTCTCTAAGGTGCCACAAGTACTCCTTTTCTTTTTGTAACAACGATTTTCTCCAAGCATCATAATACATTTATTTACCTGCTATGCTTTAATTCATATATATTTTTGATATATTTACTAATTACTATACCATAGTTATTTATTTTTAAACAAACACTTGCTCTTCCTGGGCTTGTTTATATAAGAATTTTAGTTTTGCTTTTAATTCACATTGAATGCCAATTCTAAATGGGAATTTTAAATTATTGTGTACCTTCTTAAAAATAATACTACCTAGCTCTTCAATGGTGCTCTTCATCAGTGGATATAAAGTGCTTTGCAAAGGTGATTAGTATCACCTCCGCATTTTACAGAGGGGGAATCTGAGGCACATGACCAGTGACTTGTTTGTTCTTGTTGCAACTCACTGCAGGCTGAATCCTGGCGTCAGTCATGTCTGTGAGCAGACATCTGTGAGTGCCTACACTAGAATTTTATTACAGTGTTAGCTTACTCTAAATAATCGGTGATCAGTTAACTTAAGTTACGGGATGAGCAAGGCTTCAAGTGTAGACATACCTTCGCAGACCAGCTTCTTTTCCTATTTATCACATTGTGATGTTACAAAATGCTCAGTTTAAGAAAGCATACAGATTTCTGTTCCAGTAGACTATATTGTAATCAGAGGTTTGGCTTCATTACAGGACACAATTATGAGGGAGAAATATAACATGGATATCAGACTTGATTTAATCCTTGGATCTAACTACAGGAATCAGGGCTGTGGAGCTCTGATGATAGAAAGCCCTACCAGAACAGAAGTGCAGTATCACCAGAGGCATGTAGCTCCATGTGCCCAGTGAAGTGGGAGCTGAGTATTGGCAACCCAGAAAGTAGGGGGGTTGACCAAGACACCCAGGAGATGTGGCAGATCTCCAGGACAGCTTCAACAAGAACACTCTTATGGAGTTCTGCACAGCTCTTCCCAGCTCCTTACAAAAACTACAAGGGAGTGCAGGCAACAGAGGAGCTCTCATGTGTCCTTCCCTAGGACTGGATTTCTCTAGCTGGATTGGTATAGCTGCCCCGTGGGAGCCGAGAGGTACCTTTCCCCCACTCACAGGTGTGAATCAGGTGCAGTGTCTATACACAGCATAGTAAACTAGACATACTTTAAAAACATTTTTTTTCTTTTTTTACTCCAGCAGGAAAACCTGCTTTTGCAATGGAAATTGGTTTTTAGTTGCAAACTTTCATTTTCTATTGTGCTCATAGTCTCAGGATACTTCTGTGATGCAACTATTTTCTACATGCGTTTTCCTACTTGGATTTTCATTTTCAGGGCAAATAGGCAGAACAAAATGACAGTGAACAGAATCATGATTTATTATGGGAAGGAATCAAGGCAGATAAGCTGTGCTATTCTTCCAGAGCCATTCTGAGTGCCTTTTCTTTCCACTTCCTCATTTATAAAGAGGAAAATTTCCAGTGTGTACTACACACTTGCCAAGGGACAAAAGATAAACTGTTTAAAGTCATTTAAAATTGAGGCATACTTAGGCCTGAGCTTTACTATGAATCCTGGGGAAAATCTTGCACTGGCAGGGGGAAAGACTGAATCGACTAAAAGGGTTTTTCCATCACTAATTGCTGTTGCTCTCTGATCCATGTACACAGTACTTAAACTGGTACCGTGTACTCCTACCAAGGGTGTAATATGACCTTTAATATTTTGGTCTCAAATTGGTGCTTACCAATTTTGTCTCTGTCATTATACTGTGATGAGGGACAGATTTGTTTGCAACAATTTGCTTTTTGGCAGGAATCTGCTTTTCATTGTGTGTGTACAGAGCCAAGCACAATGAAGTCCTGATCCCTGATTGGGACTTCTAGCCACTATTACAATGCAAATAAATCATCATAACTGGCATCGATTTTTGGTTTGGAAAATGTACTAATTATTGTTAACCTGCTACTTGTTGCATTAGCACTTCAGCATTTGGCCATTCTCCAGAAACAACCTACACTTTCAGTTGAACTAAAAATCTTCAGCAATTATGTGTTTGCAGTAAGTAATAAGAGTGATTTACTGGTTTATTTGAGGGCAAATATATATGTTTTACTTGATTTATTTGAATGGAAATATGTGCTAAAACCTGGTCAGCATGTCAATTTATGCTTTGGTGTTTTCCTTCCTCTTCTTTGGGAATTTTATATTTGAAATTCCAAAAATATTCATATCAAGCTCAAGAAAGAGTTGGTTGTTGATTAAGCTAATCTCTGTCAGCGAAATTTTTGGTTAATCTTTGCATAACAAGAGGCACTGCTCTGACCTCTTCACCTGAGGAGTCTTCCCCGTTTGTCCAGCCTACACTGGCCATGTTGGTTACTGCATTCCCCCAATCACCCAAAGCTCTTTGAGGGGAAGGGTCATAGGAAGCAAGAGAGACTGGGACTAAGTGGGATGGGCAGGATTCTGTGTTCACAAGAGACGTACAGCTACCCCCTGGCATTTTGACACAGCTGCTGAATCTGTTATTAAACATTGTTCAAAGCCAAGCATAATACCAGTTGGGTCTTTACCAGTCGGGTCAGTATGCTTTTACCACTCCAAGCAACCCTGGCCACACTGCTTACTGGAACAGCTCCTGTGGTAGTTAGGAGGTTGCCACTAGATATGTATTTTCTTCCCCCTGCCTTCAGTTGCCTAATGGCTGAGTTCTCTCCCTGGCTGACAGCTTAGCTATCTTCTCTGTTCTGTGTTGTATCATTCAGTTCTGTAGCTGTTATTTGTTGGCACAGAAAACTTTGCCTCTTGGCTCTTCCTGGGCCCAATTCTCCAAGCTGCTCTATACAGGAAGACCCTTACACTCATGTTGTCAAGGTTCCTCCCCCACTCTGAACTCTAGGGTACAGATGTGGGGACCTGCATGAAAAACCTCCTAAGCTTATCTATACCAGCTTAGGTCAAAACTTCCCCAAGGTACAAAATATTCCGCCCGTCGTCCTTGGATTGGCCGCTACCACCACCAAACTAATACTGGTTACTGGGGAAGAGCTGTTTGGACGCTTCTTTCCCCCCAAAATACTTCCCAAAACCTTGCACCCCACTTCCTGGACAAGGTTTGGTAAAAAGCCTCACCAATTTGCCTAGGTGACTACAGACCCAGACCCTTGGATCTTAAGAACAATGAACAATCCTCCCAACACTTGCACCCCCCCTTTCCTGGGAAATGTTGGATAAAAAGCCTCACCAATTTGCATAGGTGACCACAGACCCAAACCCTTGGATCTGAGAACAATGAAAAAGCATTCAGTTTCTTACAAGAAGACTTTTAATAGAAATAGAAGTAAATAGAAATAAAGAAATCCCCCCCCCTGTAAAATCAGGATGGTAGATATCTTACAGGGTAATTAGATTCAAAACATAGAGAACCCCTCTAGGCAAAACCTTAAGTTACAAAAAAAATACACAGACAGAAATAGTTATTCTATTCAGCACAATTCTTTTCTCAGCCATTTAAAGAAATCATAATCTAACACATACCTAGCTAGATTACTTACTAAAAGTTCTAAGACTCCATTCCTGGTCTATCCCCGGCAGAAACCCAGCATATAGACAGACACACAGACCCTTTGTTTCTCTCCCTCCTCCCAGCTTTTGAAAGTATCTTGTCTCCTCATTGGTCATTTTGGTCAGGTGCCAGCGAGGTTACCTTTAGCTTCTTAACCCTTTACAGGTGAGAGGAGCTTTCCCCTGGTCAGGAGGGATTTCAAAGGGGTTTACCCTTCCCTTTATATTTATGACAATGTGAAGCTACACTGAGCCTGTGTGGATCAGCTTGCACTGTCAGGGGCCTAGTGCCCCATTCATCCTCGTAGAGTCACAGTTCTGTCACAGACTCCCTATGTGACTTAAAGAGATTAAATGACTCCTTAATCTCAGTTCCAATGTGTAAATTGGAGTTAGGAATGTATTTTTTTTTTCTCCCTGTAGGATCTTTGGAGAAAGAAGTGGCTCTTACTATGTGTTTGTACAGTGACTAGCACAAAGGGAATCCAACTACATTTTGAGGCCACTGGGCATTACCTAAATACAAATAGGGGAGAGAAATAATATACTCTCCCCTTGGTGGTGATGAAGCTGGTGAGGTGCCGCACCTTTCATAGTATCTCATCTCCATCTTCATCTGAACCAAATTCTTCTGATGTAAACATATACCTCTGAGGGTAGAATTTGGTCCTTATTTGTTTATCACAAAAAACAAGATGCCAAATCTGAGACTTCAGCACAGAGAAGAATTTGTCTCTTAATTAACAAGTTATTTTCCTATAGTATTCAAATATTGTGAAATAGAAGTACTTTCATAGGCCACATTTACCCTAAGGGCACTACAGTGGCATAGCTACGATGACATAGCTATGGTGCTATAACCCTTTAGTGTAGATGCAGACTACAGCAATGGAAGAGGTTTTTCTGTTGCTGTAGGAACTCCATTTCTATGAGTGATGGTGTCTAGTTCAACGGAAGCATTCTTCTGTCAACCTAGCTGTACCTACACCGGGGGCTAGGTCATCATAGCTGTAGATTTTTCACACCCCTGAGTGCCATGTAGCTATTTCAATCCTGTTTTAATTGTAGACCAGGCCATAGAAATTCCAAATGATTCTTAAGAGAAAAGGGGCTAAATTCTTCAGGTAAATTTACTCACAAAGAATAATTAGACTAGCTGTAATAAATATTACTGTATTATCTTGAATTTCAACCTTTTCTGAAGAATTACAACAGAATTAATGTATTGTCACTTTGAAACATATCGTTCACAAAAGTACCTGAATTACAGTCCTTTGTTCTACTAGCACCTGAATAGGTGCATTTTTCAGGATGGGCTTTTAATCATAGTCTACAAAGTTTTGTATACCTACATAACATTATGTTATGTAGGAACATTACATAATATATAAACAAAACATATAAAGTATGATCATAAATTGGAAAATAGAAGACTAGATTAGAAAAACCTAGATACTAGGGAAGTGAGTGTAAGTGCATTAGAAGTATGGTAGATAGAGAATCCTCTTAATATAAAATGCATGAAATAGAGTGAATTATCCTCTTCAGGAATAAACAGTTTCAATATCTTTATCTTATAAATGACCCTATTTCAGATTTGGTTTAGGGGGAGTCAGATCTCTCAAGTAAATAGTCACAAAAGGAGAATGTGTGGTCAAGATAAGTTGGTAGCTGCTACTCACTACTTGAATCTTTAGCAGTTTGTGTAAAAATTGTTCAGATAGGCTTGTATGTTAACTTTAGACGATATATTTACAATATCTCCAATTCCGAGATATGTTTTTAAATCTGGATTTTGTGAAAGGTCAAACCTAAAAGATCATCTACAGTAGGTCTGGATTCAAAAATCATCCTGAACAAACTGAGGTTAAATCATTCAGCCTTCCCCCACACGGTGAGGCAAACTGTGTTACTGAAGGTTTATAGTTCAAACAGCATGTTATTGGTAGGCAAGCCCTGGAGAAAAAATACAGAATTTCATTGCAGAGAAACTAAAATTATATCCCATTGTATTCAGATGAGAGGACTAACCACAGATATTTAAAAAAAAATAAACTAGATTTATATAAGAAGAAAAAAGAAACAATGGTTCATAAAACTGAATATTCAAATGTTTCAGTTTCAGGAAGGGGATAAAGATGATTGTGAATAAAGCTTTGTTTGTTTGCCTTTACTGTGGTGATCCTTTATCACTGTTTGTGTTCTGATTTCCATGTAGGTGGTTGACCAGATTGACACATTGACATCTGACCTGCAGCTGGAGGATGAGATGACAGACAGTTCCAAAACTGACACGCTGAACAGCAGCTCAAGCAGCACAACAGCGTCCAGCTTGGAGAAAGCCAAAGTGCGTGCTAATGCACCTCTCATCAAGCCACCAGCACACCCATCTGCCATTCTCACCGTACTGAGGAAACCCAATCCACCACCACCTCCACCACGGTTGACTCCTGTAAAGTGTGAAGACCCTCACAGGCCTGTTCCTTCTGCCAACCCTGTAAAGACTAATGGGACCCTACTTCGAAATGGAGGTTTACCAGGAGGACCAAACAAGATTCCTAATGGGGATGTATTTTGTATACCTAATAGTAACTTGGACAAAGTTCCAATGCATCCTCTGATTCATAGACCTGATAAAGACAGGTGTCCTCAGACAGGAACCCGGGAACGGGTACGATTTAGTGAGAAAGTGCAGTACCATGGGTATTGCCCTGATTGTGACGTTCGGTATAACATTAAAAACAGGGAGGTCCACTTACACAGCGAGCCGGCCCACACGCTGGGAAAGCTTCCTCACCAATGTCCTCCTTTACCGCCGCCTCCTCCCCCTCTTCCTCCATTTCCTCTAGAAAATGGAGGGTTGGGAATGAGTCCCAGTAATAGCTTTCCCCCTCTCAGACCTGCGACTGTGCCTCCACAAACTGCACCAAAACCCCAGAAGACCATCTTGAGAAAGTCAACCACTACAACAGTGTGATGTATGCCACTTGAAAAACTGTTTTTTTCCTATATATAAACATAAACAAATAGGTAATGAGCACTTTCTACTCAAGCAATAAAAAGCCCAAATATATTACATCCTGTATTCAGCGAAGCGGCATAAAATTCATATGGTAAGTACAAAGAAAATTGTTCACCAATGTCACATGTTTGCACCAAAGAATTTCATTATTAAAAGCTCCAGTATAATGCACATCCTATGGGTCATGAGCTGTTAAAAGTGATTGCAGCTGAACAGCTCTATGTTCTAAGCAATGTTAAAAGTTCATCTCAAAAACAGCATATCTGCAGTAGCAATTAGAGGTGAAGTTAAGTCTTCCTCAGACAATAGAATAATTAGTACTAAAGGGTTTTTGTAGTGCAGGAAACTTTTAAAATACATTTGCTAGGAACATAATGTATGTTTATGTGGAGCAAAATGTAACTCCAGCTAATGATTCCTGATTGAATCTTAACAAATGAGTTTTTATATGCCTAGTTGTTTGAATCTTGGGTATCCGGTCTGGAGCTGTGT
The DNA here is from genome assembly GCF_965140235.1 of Caretta caretta. Taxonomy (NCBI): domain Eukaryota; kingdom Metazoa; phylum Chordata; order Testudines; family Cheloniidae; genus Caretta; species Caretta caretta. The sequence continues at coordinate 77,518,652 of NC_134210.1, forward strand.
ATTATGGTGTAAATCCTCACAGTTTCAGCCAGCTTGTTTTTTGTTCTCTGGTCTAGAGATGAATAGGCAATTGGAAGGCATGTTGATATGATCGTGGCAAAACAAACAAACAAACTATTCAAGTTTGGTTCTGAAACACTCAATAATCAAAAAGCAGAGAGAGGAGTGCCATGCTTTTGAAAAGCGGAGGCATGGCCTGATCTGTTATTTTCTGCTTCCATTGTTCCATCTCATGTGGGAATAATGCTTATCTACCTAACATGGATGAGACATGTAGGTTAATAAGTTAGAGCCCAGTCCTAAGTCTTTACTCAAGTTTTACTCATGCAAATTTCCTATGGAGGGCAATGGAAATTGTGCATACGGTCTTCAGGGATCGGTGCTTAATATTTCTAAAGAGTTTTGAAGATGAAAAGCACTGTGTAATAACTAAGTATTAACATGCACAACAAGACATTTCTCTTGTTATGACATTTTAGTGGCTTAACCCAATTAAAATTCTTACCGGTGAGAAAACTCTCCAATGTTTTTTCATTGTTTTACAGAAAAGAACATTTGTTGTTAGGAGTGGCTAGGAATGTTGGCTTCTGGGTTTTTTAAAGCAGGTGATCAGTGAAGGAGATGTTATAGGAAACCTTTTCTTCACAAAGTCCCTCCAAAAATAAGCTTGCAAATGACCTGAACACCTGAATGTCAGCAGTTGTTACCTGAGTTACACACAAAACATGCACTTAGGCAATTTAGCTCTGAAAGAGTTGGAGAAGGTTGGCATTTGTGGCGTCTTAGTTTGTCAGTCCCTTATGTTTGCATACAGCAATAGAAATTCAGCTGAAATCAGCCTCGAAACAGCTCTGCTGTATTCACACCTTTGTAGTATTTACTTTGCACCAAAACAACAAAGATCTTGGCAAAATAATTACCCTTTTTACATTAAATTGCTAAACACTTTTGAAACTTTTACCGATAGGAAAGGCTGCATTTTGTGCAAATATATCTCTGGAGTTTAAAGCCTCACATTGCACTATATTGTGTGGTTTACCCAACCATCACGATGCAGAGAAGTTATTATCTCATGCATTTGATCATATTCTCCAAATGTTTTCCATTGTTTTTCAATCCCATAATTTGCATCAATAGAATGCCTTCGCTATTTGTATGATGTCAGCATATTTAATCCCATGAGAGTTGTTGTGAATGGAGTAATTTTGGACATCAAGTTAGCAGTAGGGACAAGGAACTTGTTCTACAGATGTCCTTGATCTCTGAAAGTCACTGGAAGTCCCTCTGCCCTGCTCATGATGCTCCAGAGCAGCTCCTCCTTCCATTAGGAATTTACATTTAAAATATGGTGAAACAGTGTGTGAAACATCTTTACACACAAACTACACAACCACATAGTGGTTGCTGTTAAAAAGGAAAGATTTATCATGTGAGGCTGCCTCTATTATAAGTCATGTTTACCTGCTTGTGTAATTTGACTTAATCAGAACAATCTCTCCTTCTGTACTGAAGGAATTGTATTATGTGCATATCCAGATGTATGTACAATGAAACAGTTGTGTGTTTATATAAGATTTGTGCAATCGTATATAAAATAAGATTTAAAATGCTTTGAAAAATGTAACACCCTGTCTCTCCTTAGGTTTTGTTCTATTGCCTTTCCGTTTTCAGTTCCTTTCACTCTACCTTGGTGCATCTATTCCTACATTTTCTTTTCAGTACCTGTTAGTCCCACATCTAAAATTGCTGTTTGAAATACTTTAAAGAATTCCATTTACTTTTCCCCAGTCTATTTTTTTCTCTTTGCTGGCTGAAGACTTTTTTTTTTTTTTTGCCTGTGAAGCTTTTTCAGCTTCACATTTATCTGCATTCTAGCTGGTCCCTATTGTGATAATATCTCTGTGCTGGGATCTCATTCCTTCTATGTCTGCCCCTTATCTTTGTTCTGGGGCTAGGTGCAGCAGCTCCCAAGCCTACTAAGCTGGCTTCCAGCAACCATTACTCTGATACCTCTTCCTCCAAATGATTAACGCAGCAAATAGGTGGTTTGATAACTTTTCTGCCTCTCAAAATGGCTCCCTCTTTCCCTTCCAGAACTGAATTGTGCATGCGGCTCGACACCCTTTTGTTCCCTTTCTAGAACTCAAATGCACATAGGGTGAAATGGGAGTTGTGACATTGACTTCAGTGGTCCAGGATTTTACCCACAGTGTCTCCTTCCACAAACCATTTCTTTTTCCTATAAAATTCTCACTATTGATAGGTTCTATCAGATAGAAAAATTCACAACAGAAAAAAGTGCAAATTAATTAGCATTTGGTATCATCCAAGACTGAGAACCCAGGCCTCAAATAGCAAACTAAATTCTATTTTTATTATCTGTTAAAAGAAATAAAGAAAAAACATACAAGTGATAAAAAAATACAATTCAGTTCTGTAGTTCTTGGCTGGTTTGTAGAGCAATGTATGATGTAGGGTCTGGAGCATTTCATAATTCATTCAGATAACAGCATTTCATTGCCAATCACATTAAACAATCCGCTCAAATTAGGTGAAAATTTCTTATTATGTTTTTCAAGTAAAATGTTGAAACTTAAAAAGTTATCTCTTATTCTAGCTGTCAGTTTTTCAGTATGAGATCTAAATCATATTTATTTTTTCTACTGGAAACTGGAGAATCGATTACAGTTTAAAAATTGTGTATTGCAAGTGACTCTTAGCTGGTCATTAATGTGAAAATTTTTTTACTCCAGCTAAGTTTTTAGTATGCACGGAGTGTGGGATATTATTTAGTTTCTGTCCAGGTTACAGGTCCAAGGGGAGGCAGCTGACCGGAGATCTAGGATCTAGTGAAGGATTCTCCACTTCTTGTGTCTGGCTCGACTCAGTTCTTCTCCCATAAACTCACCCAAGGTACTAGGTGTGCAGCTTTCCCTTCCTGTGTTCTGTCCCTAGACTCTGCAGGAACTGGTAGACATCCTTCCATCTCCTACTTAACCATCTTACCATACAGAGATGTTTTTCTCTGACCTAGGTGGTAATTGTGCATCTCACTTAAGTACTGAGTTTTCAGTCCTCAGCTTCTGCAGAAAAAAGGTCTTGGAGGAACTTTTAACTTCAAGCCTAGGCTTTCCACCCTGAATACTCTGCTTAGCCCAGTTGCTGAACTTTTAACCTCACACACTCACATTCTGTGTCCCATCTGCTCTCTGTCTTCATTCTACTTCTGGAAATCTTTTTTGATCCCTTTCTAAAAGCTTTCTGAGTTCTTGTTAACAAAACAGTCTTTTTCCTTCTCCAGTTTTGCACAAAACATTATATTATTGAATTAAAGCCTAAATTTTCAGACAGGTACACAAAATTACCTTGCATGTGTTAGATATTTAATAGGCCATATTTGAGATTTTAAAAGCAGTCTAGGGAATTTAGACATAAGTTCCATTAACTTTAATAGAAAATATGTCCAAAAGTGTTTTCTGTCCATACATCTGGTATTTGTGTGTATGTGTATAAGTTGTATCTGTGTTCAAATTCTGACTTTATTGCAGACTCCCTGTATTACCTATTTAATCTCCCTCTGTCTCAATTCCCCATCTATAAAATGATGATGATAATAATTGCCTTCTCCCACTCTGTCTGAGATGTCTGTATAGTTTGAGTTCAGCAAGGGTTGTCTCTTATGAGTTTGCACAATGACTAGCACAATGATGCCCTGATATCTGTTGAAGTCTCTAGGTATAAATAATCTATGATAATTACACCGTGAAAAAAAGTATATATCATCCTGGGGAGAAACACCAAATCATGGACATAATTATAGTCCTCTTCTCTTCCCCCCAGAGGAAAAACACACCCATACAGGCATGAAGGAATAACAGCACCTCTTTCTCTTTACAAATTTTAGCCCAGTGTGGAGGGGCAAGTGAGAGGAAGCTATCAGTGGGGTGAGGAGCCTGCAGTGCTTAGCACTAAATCCAGTTGTATTCAGTCTTGCCCTTTGCTCTTTCCCATACAGAGGAAATGCTCCTTGCTCAGTGGCATTTAGAGGAAGCTCTGCAGACAGACAGCCACCATAGGGAGCAGCAGGGATGCGTGATTTGCCCCATAGTCATTACATATAGAAACTACATGTGCTTTGCGTTTACAAAACAAGTTTTGTATTGATTTTCATAGTAGTTATTTAGCACATCAGTATGAACATGCCAGCATTAATTCACTTTGTCTCTGCTTTTGTACATAGCTTTTAAGATGGCATGCTGCTTTGGGCCAGAAATTAAGTTCCAAAGCATGAAAGGTTTCATTTTTCTGCAATACTTGCTAAACCAGTCTACCTTTTATGTCTCACAGCTGACCATATTATCTATTGAGCGTAAGATGATGGCCCAATATCTTTGATCTCTCTTCTTTGGTCTTTCTTCTATTGTGAGATACTTTTACCAGTATAACAATTGTACAGGTTTAATCTGAACTTTATTTTGTCATGTTAAAATAAGTAAATTTGCAAACCATTGGAGGCAATTAACTTAAAGCTTTATAAAGTTGTTTGGGAACCTGTAATTAAAATGCTACAAGGAATAATGCAATGTTATATTCAGCCAGCAACATTTCTTAAATTTAAATTCAAAATGTGAAGACTGTTAAACATTTTTAAAACATCCACAACACAGTATGTTTCACATCTTCCTAAGAAAGCTGTAGCAGGTTTAAAACCAGACAGTTCCAAAGACAGATGATCACTAAAATAAAACATCTTTGCGATAATATATAATATGCTACAGAGGTGGTGATACTTTGAATTGCTGTAGCTATATTTTAATATAATCAAAAAGGAAAGGCACTAAATATTATATACAGCTATAGTAACCATGGGCATAGCCATTTCAGACTATTATTCAACCTTGATCCTTTATTGATATTTTTTAAAGTCTGAATTGTAATACTGATTATTCTTATGTCTAAATTCAGATTTCACACAGTCAAAGAGGAAGAATCCTGGAGTCTTCCATTAATTTAGTGGAGGTCTATGGAACAAGTTTTGGAATTTAAAAATACAGAATAATTGCTATTTTTTTAATACTATAATTGGTTAAGATGCAAGTGAAATGAGGAGGCTTTCATGGAAAGGAACAAGTGGGAATAAAAAAAATAAATATGTGTTGTGGCAACTAACTTTTAAAGCTTTGAGGGGAGATCCAGTGCGCCAGTTCCACCTCTCACCTTGTTTGGAGTGATGAGTTTTATTGCAGCTTTGACAATCATAGTTTACTGTTCATAGAAGTAGTCAAATTATCCTCAATTCTGATGATGGGTTTTGTGATTTTTTTTTCATGCTTACGAAGTTTCATGAAATAATGGAAATAGATCACCACATTGTTTGGCTTCATTTGGATAACCCAGTTGTTGGTTTTAGAGTAAGAAAAGTACAAAATAATATTGTTTAATTACCAGACAGTATAATATGGTTCCTTTGGAGCTGTACAAAACTCTTATTTTTGCATGTTCTAATTATAGCTCCTTTTTTAGTGACCCCATAAAGAAACAGTCTGAATAACTATACATGTAATTGAAATAGAAATGTTGTAATCGTGCTATGAATCATTACCCTGACTACATTTCTTTTGGATTGTATCTTGAAGTCGGTTACGTTACAGGGGGCATAGTTTTACTGTGATAATATTTCCCTTTCATGGTTTGTATATGTCAACTGGATCTAGAATCCTTCATCTTTTAAAGTATATACTGAAGAGTCTTATGTGCAGTATAAGTCCAGACATAAAGCAAGAATGGGTACATAATGAGTTTTTAATAAAATACATCAAACTTAGATTTGCGGGAATAATTTGAAAGGTAAAATCTCTTCAAAGACATGCAGCAGAAGAATGGAACTGTGGTAAGTATGACATTTGGAATGCTTTAATCTGAAAATTACTAGATACCCATTATGTACCTATATTGTATTTTATAGGGCGAAGTATGGTATATGACATATAGTAATTACGCACGGGGTCCCTAGCATTTCTGAGTTTATTGGGACTGAATGTGCTGTTGCATAATTTAAAACAGTGGCAGCACTGATGCTGTCGAGTAAGCACACGGCAGTACAGTTCATAAAATCTGCAGTGTAGTTACATCTTGGTTGTGTAGCAATTATGTGGCAGTCTTGTTTTATATGAAACACTACCTGGGATTTTATCATGCGGGCTTGTTTTGTGATGCAGAAAGAGCCCAAAGACAGTGGGCAGATTTGTTAATTAATCATATTTTAACTAGATGACTTGTAGAAGTTGTCATGGGGGGCATGTACAAATGATATTCATTGACTAATCTTGTTGATTTCTTCTCTAGCTGCTGCAGATCAGCCTAACAGTTGTTGGTGCCTCTGTGACTTCCTGAGCTAAACAGCTATAGAAATTTCACCCCATGTTAAATGCGTACTTTAAATTCCATACAACTCACTTCTGTATATAGCGAATGAGCTCTATGTGGCATCCTCCTGTGAGGAAGCCTGGGCAGGTTCTTCCCTTATTGACTGATGTGTATGTTTTTGGCATTTACTTATTCTGTATGTGCGTGTGTGCACATGCATGCACACGTAAGGTAATATTCCAATGCTGTTTGGTTGTGAAGATCTTGTTAACAAAGGCAAAGGTAGATATTGACATGTGAGGGGCTACAGTGCTTACATAGTGTGTGTTTATCACTCTGACCACATCCACTTAGTGGGATCTGGTAGTGTTTTGCAACACAGCATCTTCTGGTTACCATGGCTTTTGAAGCCATCCATGTCCACAATTTCCCAGTGTTGAGATGGCCAACCTTCTGCAGACTGTGACACAAGTAAGAGAGCTTGGTATGCTGAGAGGAACTGAAGGAGCTGAAACTTTTATTTTAGACCATTAACAGCATGTCAGGTGCTGCTATTTAGCAGTTATACATACTTGAAGAATCCAACCATAGCCAAATCCTGAAACACCAACCTGTGATATTTAAATGTTATTATTTAGTCAATGTTTTGTTGCTTATATAACAGGCAGCCGTTTACCAGGATTTCTAAACTAAGCATTTTGTGTCTTTAAGAATGGGTATGCTTTTGGATCTTTATTAGTAATCCCTCAGTTTAGGAAGCCCCTCTCATTAAAACGAACAAATCCAAATACCAGACAGTATCATACAATAATGGTCCAGTACATTATAAATAAAATTTTTCAAAAGCACCCAATTGATTTAGATGTGTGGCTCTGATTGACTCTTATTGGGAGCTGGGTACCTAAATCCCTTAAATGCTTTTGAAAATTCTGTCCGATAGTGGTACTGGGTTCTGTTGTGACTCATAGCCATAATCCTACATTTGGGGACAGGGGTGAGGCAGAGCCTCAAGAGGTGTGTCTAAACTGCAGTGTGAGCCCCTGTCAAGTGAGCGGACCCTGGGTTAGAGAGCTTGAGTGACTACACAGATTGTCAATCCTAGGGTAAGAATTTTCTAACCGGGCTTGAACCTGGAGCTCTAGCATCCACACTCCAGCATGAAGATGTGAGTCCAACCAACTATATCCCGGACTTCCTGGCTCCCTCCTGAAATGTGGCTTCTCTGGACCTTTGACTATGGGAAAACTGTCCACCCTGCACGTTACAGGAAGTCTGAGCAGCCCACAAAAGAGAGAGCTTGCTTGTGAGGGATTTCAATGCTTGGGGAGGTGTATGGGGTTGATTGTCATACAATATATTTATGCATGTTTTGACCACATAACAGATGATGGGGGTAGGGAGAAGGGATTAATTTATAGTATGGAGTAATGTAAGGAAGTGATTGAGGTCTGGATGGATGTAGCTACCTGTATTGAGAAATAGTGTTTGCTTACAAATGCCCAGTTGTTCCTGATCATGTGTTTCCCTTTAACTACACATTGCATGATGTCATGCAGTGATAGCAATTAACTTTCTTCCTAAAATAAAAAGCTTTATTTATAAATGTATATTAGAAAAGGACAACATTAACCCATTGCCAGACAGGCCAGCTGCCAGTACAACAAAATCTTTAAAAAAAAAAAAAAAGTGCATGAACAAGTGCAAACAGTGAAACCATGTACAAGACAGAAATCTCCCACTGTTGTATATACCCCCATTCTCCTTTAACTTCCTTCCACGTTTGCCGCGCACTTGGCACCAGGGGAGGAGGGTGGAGCTGCCTATGGGAGAGGGGATTAATATGGGCGACTATATGGGGTAGAGTTGCCATGCCCAGCCACTGATTGGGCCTGATCGCATGGGCCACCCAGCCATGGAGTTGTTCAAGTGATTCCTGGATTGCAGCACAGGGTACTGCGGAGGGGACTCAGGCTGTGATGGGGCATGGCAGGAGCTGGTAGTGTTGTGGCCATTAGTGATAGCAGCTGCTCAAAGAGTTCTTTCTGCTGAGCTCTGCCATCTGTCCTTAGCCACCATTCCTGTTCCAGGGGCTGTGAAGGAAGTGCCTGCTCCTTCACTGCAACCCTGTCCTCAAGCTGTGCAGCCAATCTGAACTTTTCCTCTTGCTTCTCACCATGCCTTTCCTCTAGCCGTAAATCCCTCTGGTTTTGTTATTGGACCTGCTTGTTGGCCCTATCCAAAACCTCAACCATAAGTTCATTAAGGAAATGCTTCCTCTTGGAACGGTAGATGAAGATACGTTGACCCACGCTTTTGCTGCAGTGTGGTTGAGCTGTGGAGGTACTGCCAGCTGTAGGGGTCAAGGGCCTGGAACAAGACAAGACACAAAGGTAATTGTCTCAAATAGCTCACTGCAGGAGTACAGAAAAAAATCCTGGTGGACATAAAATGATACTTTTCCAAACTGAACTTCAGTATATTGTGAGAGGAAGGCTTCAGACCACCCTACTCATATCAAGGTTAATCACAGTGAAAGCGAAAATCGTAAGTTAAAAAAATCACAGTTGTGTCTGTTTTTCTAAAAATTGCACAGCAACTTGGGTTTTTGGGGTGATGTCAGCGGCCATGCTGCACAAAGTTTTCTCTATCATTTGAGGCCTTCCATATTTTGGAGGATATCACAGTCGTTGTGGTGCCCAGTTGGCAAAGGTAGATGTCATTCCAAGCTGCAGGTGGGAAACCAGCAGTGTATACAACCAAAGTATTCAAATGTGTGGTGACTGAACAGCACATCTACGAGTGGAGTGGGCTGATCAGCTACCAACGTAGCCCTGGAAAATATGCCCTTCGCTGAGAGTTCCTGCTACAGGAGAAGTTTGCTGCTGTCAGCACCTGGTTTGGATCAGAATTCATGAGGGAATCAGCAGGTTGATGTGTTAGCTTCCACATGGCTTATTCTGTTATGACTGCATGCAAACATACAGAACTCTACAGCTTTCCTCCTCCTCCCCACACCTGGCACACGTCTGGACAAAATTTGAAACCCCAGTTGTATTTGGGACAAATGATTTTGTCACCTATGGACTTCATGGATTACTTGTAATTGAAATGGACTAGATTTGTCCATAAAACATGTTTCCTTCTTTCCTCCCCTCATCACTGTTTCCAGGTGGCTTGTTACACCATTGAATGATACCAGAGCAGTATACTTACAGACATGGCAATGTAAGGGTTATTATTTTTATGAAACATGAATGCTCTGCACCTTTCCAGTCAAAATTCTCTTTCAAGGTGTTTTTACTCTTTGCCTTTTCCTGTTGCCATTTTGAAACTTCACATCATGGGGAGTGGGAGGGAGGACAGGGCAGGAAGATGTCAAGGAGCTGGCCTACCATCTGCCATTAGTGCTAATAGCTGGGGCTTGTAATAACTTTTGCATTGGTTCGTAGAACGGAAATCCCTCCCAGAAACTTAGCAGGCTCCAGGAAGGCTTCTGTCCCATCCGTGTCTGTTGCAGGCTGTTCCTCGGGGTGAGAGGGGGTATCAAACAGCTCCCTCAAATATGCCCCCAGGGTGTGCTGTTCCTGCACCTCAGGGACTGGTTTCAGCAACAGTCACTTCGCTGTCTTCACTGGGTGCCTGCTACTGGCTTTCATCAGTCCCCTTGCTGGATTCTAGGGCCAGCAGGTTACCATCCTAGCTGACCAGGTCATCGTGCACCACCTTTGGCTCTGTGCTTGATGCAGTACCCAGCACACAGTCAAATGCCTCATAAAAATGAGCATGATGTCTGTGAGTTACCCGAGGTGCAGTTCTGGCCCCTGGCTTTACGTTACCCAGTCTCGAACTCTTCAATCTGCACCCTGCACTGTCACCAGTCCAGTAAATTTGCAACACTGTCAGCTTCTTCACTGTTCGCCTGTATCGCTGTATGCCAGTGGTCATTCCTTGTGTTCTTATTAAAGTCCATTGTTTTGCTGGCCTTACACCAGAGATTTCCCAACATCTGGATGTGCTCTTGCAACAATGAGGCAGTGTGCTTTGTAAAGGACTACTTCTGATTGGTCTCCATTGCAAACACAGATGGTTCTCTAAAGGTGTGTTTGCAGCTCAGCAGTCAGAAAACAATGGAAAGGTTAAATGCTGACTTGCCAAGCCACTGCTACAATAAAGGGGCTTGCTTCCGTTTCTCTGGAGTCGAATGGCAATTCATGGCATAGAGAGGACAAAGGAAGTGGCCCATGAGATTGTGGGATACTGTTGGCAGACTCCCAGGACCCAAGTCTGTGGGGGCTGCATCTATTCTGCAAATCAATAGGGCTTGAACCTGGGTCCTGTCTTGACTTGACCTTGAATACTCCACCCCCATAGGGTTTGGCCTCAAGCCTGGGTCTGAGCCCAGGCCTACACTGCAGCGTAGACATACCAAGGAGGCACAGTTCCTGTCAGATGTCCCAGGTAGGGCATACAAAGAAGAGTGTGCATCATCCTATATCTACTCAGGGGATGCAACATAAACTCCCCTCCATGGCCACCCAGCAGTGTGCTTCCTGTTTTAAAGGAGAGAGATGGGTTGGCGCCATTATGCTGCTTTTTTGGGGGTGGGTAACAGAGAGCAGTACTTATGTCAGGAGAGCTCAAGGGCTCCAGTTGTGGCAATCCTTTCAGCATGAGGGAGAAAGGAAATTTCCTTTACGTATCCCTTAGGCACTGGGTACGTCCTAGCCACCTGTCTCTTGTAAGTTATCAAGTTTAGGGTCATTACAGTGAAGTTTTGTTTTGAGCACATTCTGGCCTCAGCACCACCTATTTTACCTTGTTCTCCTGATTCCAAAACTCGCCTTCCCAAAAGCTGGCAAGTTCCATAGGGAAGAGAGATCTGCTACAAGAAAAGGAAAAATCTGCTGATATATATGATATGTTATATTATGTTCTTCAGGAAGAAACAGACTTAGATCCCATAGTTTGCTTTGTGTTAAGTGGATTTATTATCATTACTTTAAATTTCACCTCAGATTGTGCTTGATGTAGATGAATTTAGGAGCAGCAGCTCAAGGACAACATTTCCCACGCAAGTGTTTATTGCCTTTGTAGTGCAGGACTGACTTTGTGAAATAGGAGCTGTCAAAGCATTTAACCTACCTAGCCTCCTTCTTGAGTAAATTAGCATGTGGAAAGCTGAACAGTATTTTTTTATACATGGTGTACGGGCTGCCTCGTTTTTGTTTTCAAGTACAGTATATTTTGCAGTGGGGTCTACCAATTATGTTGCCTTGTGTAGCCCAGGAACTACAGCACACTATAATTTTAATGCGCATTTGTTTATCTTGATTTGTCATGATAATTGCAATACTAACATTGGATCCCAGACTTGAAAAAGGAAAAAAGTGTGTGTGTGTGTGTATTTGGCAGCCATTATGACAAACCAGAATGAACAGTACAATGGAGGACTCTCAAGCCAGTGCGCTTTGCTGTCTTTTTGTGACACAGAATAGTTGATAGCACAATGTTTGTACTGTACAGCCAGTTATTTGATACTAGAATGAATTGGCACATAAATACCTTTTCAAAAGAGCCAGCTATGGCCTAGTGTTTGGTAAATATTAGATTCCCTGTGTGGGTTGGCACGATGCAAAAAGAGGAGAACTTCAGTAACTTCTTAGGAGATCACGGAGTTATCTTTAGGAGAAAGATGTAAGGCAGAACACTTTATTGGTCACTATGAATGGTGGAGTGAAGAACCAGGGTAATCCTCTGCCATTGTGGTCACTGTCACAGTGGTCTACTCCATTTCTACCCCACATCATGTTTCTTTCTATGCTGAGGAAATACACAGAGTTATTGGTGACAAGCTTTAACTTTACATGTGCCAATTTAGCTTAATACAGTATTTTTTTAAACCAATGCAATTAAATCAGTACCAAAGGATATGAGAACAGTTTTATTTAGGTTTAAACTGGGATTTACTTCAGTTTTGCTTTAATTTAGGCCTGTTTAGGCCTAGGTATATTCAGGAAATATGGATTTTTAAACTTTTTTTTTAACAGAAACATGCATATGTTCTTATGAACTCTAACACAAATTGTAATTCACTAAAAAAATTCTGTTCAGTGCTGAGAACTGCAAAAAATATCTCTATTTGAAGTTCAGCTTCATTTACTTCACATATGTATTTCAAAGTACAGTTTGAAAAATGTCCACAAATGAACTTGGCATTTCCCACATTAGCTATAAATGAATTTCAAATGTTTTCCTGTCTTTTTTTTTTTTAGCTCATTGACTGGAAAAAGGAGGAAAAGTCAGCTTTCAAATATTCAGGAAGGAACTGAACAATTAGTGTAATATGCTCATTTAAAGTCATTTAATTCCTGTATGGGAACTAAAGATAGAGAAATAATACAAATGTCATAGTGGTCTTCAGTGGGAGTTTTATAATTAGTTTTAGAATGAACTGTGTCTGATAATGAATGTACAGGAAAAGTGAGATGTGGTGAGAAGACAGAAAAATAAATGGTGTTGAGGTTTAAGTCCTGGTCTGGGGTAGGAGAAGAGAATAAATGGTGATGGGAATTGTAATGGAATAATAAGCTGTTCATATCTATGGGTTCCACTGGACACAGCCAATAGGAGGTACGGTGTAGAGCTGCACTGCGCTGGGGAGCACTGGGAGGCATAGTGCTTTGTGATTGCAGTCTGACTCCTAAAAGAAAAGGAGTACTTGTGGCACCTTAGAGACTAACCAATTTATTTGAGCATAAGCTTTCGTGAGCTACAGCTCACTTCCTCGGATGCATACTGTGGAAAGTTTAGAAGATCTTATTAAATACACTCAAAGCATGAAAAAATACCTCCTCCCACCCCACTCTCCTGCTGGTAATAGCTTATCTAAAGTGATCACTCTCCTTACAATGTGTATGATAATCAAGTTGGGCCATTTCCAACACAAATCCAGGTTATCACACACATTGTAAGGAGAGTGGTCACTTTAGATAAGCTATTACCAGCAGGAGAGTGGGGTGGGAGGAGGTATTTTTTCATGCTTTGTGTGTATATAATAAGATCTTCTAAACTTTCCACAGTATGCATCCGATGAAGTGAGCTGTAGCTCACGAAAGCTTATGCTCAAATAAATTGGTTAGTCTCTAAGGTGCCACAAGGACTCCTTTTCTTTTTGCGAATACAGACTAACACGGCTGTTACTCTGAAACCAGTCTGACTCCTGGAGCTTCTGGGCTCCCAATCTCTGTGTTCCTGCTAGTGCACTAGTTCTGTAGGGATACAGCTTGATACCGCTTGCTTAACCAGCCAGCACTGCAGGCGGGTGTATGAAGGGGAACCATAGCCTTGTCTCCTCCTTGCCCTCTTAAAAGCACTGTGCCACAGGGGAGTAGGGAGGAAACAATCCCTTTGCTTTGCTAAGCACAGGGACTGGAATTCTGTCTGGTCCTTAAGTGGCCCACATTAGGGGGTGCGGGAGTCTTCTTATGTCCTCCATCCATTCTGCACACTAGTGTAAGGGCGAGAGAGAATTTGTCCTTAAATCTTTGGTTTGAATTCAGTCCAGATTAGCAGTAACTAAAAGTTACCAGCTCGTGGCAGTTGGGAGGGCCTGTATATAATGCTGTCAATCTGGAACCAGCACTAAATTAACTTAAATAAAGCAGATAATTCAAACTCTGATTTCCCTGTCGTGGTCACAGGTGAAAGATGTTACATTTCGCAGACTCAGGGTCTCCTTGATATGTCTGTCATAACCATCACTTTTCACTCTCTAATATTCAGAATAAGGCATGTGAAACTGTCCTTTCCTCCTCAAGAGGGGGACAAAAGAGATTTACAATCTATATATTTTCTGTGATTATGTAACTGTTAAGTACTCTAGGCATTTTCATTACTGGAAATGTCTTGAGGCTGTATACATTGTTGATAACACAGTCTTACAGAGTTGCACTTCAGTGAATATAAAAGCCATTGTGTGCCTATTTATTAGATCATAGGATTACTTGTTGCTTTCATGTCTCCCCTTATTTCCCCAAAGAATGTTAACGTGGTCTTGTGTAAAAATTTGAAAGTTTAATTTAGGGCTTGTCTACACAGTGCAGCAATGAGCATCAGAGGGATTATAAAGCCCTGCAAAGTGTTGTGCTGTAACTGCCCCATTAGACCCTGCTGACATGTTCTAAAAGAAACCTAGTGGACGTTGATGTAGTCCCAGTTGAAACAGTACTATGTTACACTCTAAAATGTTCCTAGTGAGCATTATCAACAGGATCTACAGGGGGAAGTTAGAGCACAATATTTTGGAGCACTGTACAGTTCTACAATTTACACCCCTCTAGTGTGCATTGCCATACCATGTAGAAAAGACCTTACTTGTACCTTACAAATCAAAATAGCATTTTTTAAATTATTATTATTTTTCCTGAAGTTCTATAGTATTCTATGTGCGGTATATACTTAGCACAGTAAAAAATGGAAAGGAAAGGATGGAACCTGGCTTTTTACACTCTAGATCAATGGTTCTCAACCCATGGCCCACAGGCCACTTGTGGCTCAGTCAACATACAGCTGAGCCCATGTGACATTCTCAGGGCCATACAGGTAGCATATATATATTGTGTAGATGTGGCCTACATAATTCACAGAAAGCTGCATATGTAGACCACAATGGTAAATAGGTTGAGAATCACTGCTCTAGATGCTCAATGATATTGATCAGCAAGCAATGCTTGATTTTGACTAACTGGCAGGGTTTAAACTTAGAAAACTTCTGTTTGAAGAAAAATGAGTGAAGATTTCAGTTACATGTTCATTAAAATGCAGAAAATGGACAATTGACTTCTTTTTTAGAGTTGGGTGAAATTTTTCAGATTAATAGTTTATTCACTGAGAAATGCACTTTTGGGTGATGCAAAACAATTCATGAATTTGACATGAACTGTAAATAGTTTCATCCCCTCCCCCCCAAAAAATGTTTTGGGGATTGATATAAATTCACCATTCATATTGAGAATTCATCATTCATCATGTCAATTCATAATGACAATGAACAGGGATTGCACCAGGGAAAGAGTGAGAAGAACTTTATAGCATGGTGACTAGGGCACGAACGTAGAATGTGGGTGACCCATGTTGTCCGTTCTCCAGATCTGTTACAGGGGGAATTAAACCCAAGTCTCCCACTTCCTGAGTGAGTGTTCTGTCTACTCTGCTAAGCTTATATGGTACCTGCTGGTATTCTGCTGCTGCCTGGAAAAATCCATTTCACATTGAATAAAGCATGTTTCACTTGACCTGAAACTGATTTTTCAATTTGCTAAAATATTTCACTATGTTGGATGCAGTTTGACCATTTTTAAAATCAAGTATTCACCCAGCTGGTTTTCATATTGTTTTTTGTAATGTCTCTGTTTATTACTTTTGAGCAGCCCAAGCATGTTAGGCACTTGATAGAAATAGGTAGCGATGGTCACCACCACCACCCCCAACAAAACTACGGTTTAAATACAGACACAATAAATGAGTCTCATAAAATGAAAAAAAGGTTGCAGGAGAGGAGGAGGATAAAAGTATATAATACTGATCTCACAGAGTCAGCATAAATACCTGCCGATAGTCTATTCAATTAGTTTTTAAATCTTTTAACTCATTTTTCATAGGTAGCAAAGGAAAAATGACTTCTCTGAGGGATCAAGAGGAGGAGAGAAGGTGGTTAACAAATAGATTCAGGAAAGTCTTTCAGTGTATAGGTGGCTGCATGAAAAATGTATGGAGTCAGGAGTGGAAGAAATAAATAAAAGGGTCATTGTAGATAGGAGAGAAGGAATGGAGACAAGGTCAAACATATAGATTTAGGCTGTGTTGTATAAACTTGAAAGAAAAGAAATGACCCTCAAACATCATTTAGTACCTTGCCAGAAATATATAATTCTCTGAAGACTCAAAGAAAGTGAAAGATCAATGAAGAAACAAGGAGCTAATCCTTTCTAGGAGTGAGAGCTTCTGGTTTCTGACTTCCCTCAAATAGCTCAAAGTAATGTCATTCCATGTAGAAAATTAGTAAGCTGTTGTAGCCAGTAGAATATCATAATCATCAGACTGAAGAAAGGTTTAGAACTTCCCAAGTACAGTGCAAGAAACTGCTTCAAGCTTGAAAATAAAGAGAAACATTTTAATATCAATCTTGCTCTTTGTAGAACTATGTATTCCAAAGCTGCTTTGACTGAATGTGAAGGAGGATTCACTCTTTATAGAGAAGCATGCATTTTAATACAGTCAAATGCATGGTTATACGCCTAGGAACAAATAATGAAGGGCACACTTGCTGTTTGGCAGTCTGCATCCTGCAAAGCAGTGATTTTCAGAAGAACTTGGTGGGCATGATGGATAATCAGCTGAATAGAGTGGAATAGAGATGACAATTTCATTTTGCAGCAACTTTAGAGGTTTCAGAATTTGTTTTCCTTCCACATTAGAATGAAAACAAACCCTTTGAATGTCTTTCCAGTGTATGTAGCCCGGGACTGGGGAGACTCAAGGTTTAAGTCACTGCTCTGCCTGATTCTGAGCTGAGTTTTTTTTATCAGAGATACCTCCAAATCAAGTAGAGCAGAAACTTGAATGTGGGTTTCCCACATCCCTATCTAGTGCCCTAACTACCAGGCTGTAGAATTTCTTTCCTATCAGGAATATGTGAGAGAGTGTGCCTTGTGGAAACTGATATATCTCTGTAAGATATTTCAGCTTTGAGAAAACAGCATATTTTCCAGTCAGCTGTACAACTGAACATGAGCTCCCAGTGCAGTGTGGTTGCTAAAAGGACTGATCCTTGGATGTACAAATAAGTATGGACTGAGGAGAAGTAGGGGTGGTGGTATTACCTCAGCATATGGTATTAGTGAGACCATTTCTGGCATTTATACATCATAAAGGATGTTGAAAAATTGGCAAGAGTTCAGAAAAGATCTTCAAGAATGATTTGAGGTCTGGAAAACCTCCCTTACAGTGTGAGCTTTAAGAATATGATCTGTTTAGCTCATAAAAGAGAAGGTTAAAAAGGGACTTGTTGATGGTCTACATGGAAAGATTTCTGATAATAGAGGGTGTTTTTTAATTTAGCAAACAAAGATATGACAAGATCCAATGGCTGAAAGTTGAAGCTAGACAAAATCAGACTAGAAATAAGGTGCAAATACACAGAATTAACTGTTGAAACAGTTTACAAAGGGATATGGTCAATTTTCCATTACTTGAAGTCTTGAAATCAAAATTGGATATCTTCCTAAAAGATATGCTTTGGCTTAACCAGAAGTTATGTGCTTTGTACAGGAATTGCTGTGTAAAATTCTATGATATTATGCAGGAGGTCTGACAGGATGATGATAATGGTCCCTTCTAGCCTGAATATCTATAAATAAGAGCTGCTCAGGAAGAGTGATGGAAATGGATCTGGAAAGATTATCATAATGATATTGCTAGTTAGCTTTTATTCATCGTCCCTCCTAAGATTTCCAGGAATAATAGGAAAAAATCTGGGCCAAATTCTATGAAGGTGTAAATAGACACAAACCACCTGCTGGGTGGTGCAGTATAAAGTATGTTAATTAGTGAATGCTGGTGGTGTTAATAGCACTCTGACTTGGATAGAGGGATTAGACGTCAACTTTTTATATCAGATTTTTGTATTCTGTTAGATTTACTTCTCCATTATTCAGAAAAATTATTCCACAGCAAATTTAAGATGAGATAAATGCATGTTTTATCGTGTACCAGACAACTTTCTGACATCCGTGTATATAACTAGAAAGTGAAAAGATGCAGTCAGTGTTAACTCTAGTGATGGCAAAGAGAGGAAACCCCCTTCAACAGCAGAGTCACTGGTGAGGATGCCATACTAAAGACACAGCCACAGCAGACATTCTTTCTCCCCAGTGCAGGCGGACACTCAAAGTGCATCTGCATGGGGTCTGTGAGATATGATTCTGAGCTTGTGTGGTTCTATCTAGTATCCTAAAAGTAGAAGTGCAGCTGGGATAGCATAGGCGGTAGCTTGAGCTAGCGGCCCAAGTATGCACCCCTGGGTGTGGGAGGTTTTGTGCTAAGGCAGCTAGCCCAAGCTGCTGCCCTTGCTGTCCCAGCCACACTGCCATTTTAAGCACTAGTTTGAGTAGAGCTAACACAAGAATGTCTGTGCAAGGTGAGAATTACACCCCCAACTCAAATGTAGATGTAGCCTCAGTTCCCCGCTTTTCCCATCCAGCGAAGGAAGATAGTCATACTCAGCCTGATTCCCTCATCATAAACATGCAGACACTCATCTGATGTGATGGTGAGTGGTGTAGGGAAATGAGTACTTGGGAACTATGCCAGTGGGTAGTTAGGTGGGTGGTGGAGCTGGAACTCAACCTTCGGACATTTTTCTTTCTGGTCATTCCTCCAGAACCCAGTGCTTACACATGTTTATTAGTCCTGAAAGCATTTGGACTGGTGTTGCCAAAGTGTTTCTGTGCCCTAGGAAGGTTTGAAATATTGATCTTCAAAACATCAGTGTCATTGAACTTCTTAATTATTTTCTCAATAATTGTTGATACTGAAAATTAATTATGTAAAGCTTAAGGTTAATATTTGCCCCATGGCTGGTGGCATCTCTTCCAGTAAAAATCTGAGAGGCAATTTAAATCTCATGTCACTGCTGATTTCATAACAGCTTGCAAGAGGAGGTACCATAATCCTATGAAGTTAAGTGTACAAAATACCAGAAGTGATCCTTCCCTCCCCTCCCCCTGACCACTCATGGACGAGTCAGTTAACCTCTCTATGTTTCTGTGTATCCATCTCTAAAATGAAGAAATAATCTTACCTACCTCACAACAGTTTTCTGGCTTACAGTAACTAGTATTTGGGAAGCACTTCTGTATGGGAAATCTTTTAATAAAAGGCGCTGTCTAACAAATGTGTATATTGTTGTTGTTAACATGATTACTACATGTAGTATGACCATCATGAATATTATTGTATATATTGTGTGTATATATATATACTAAATATATACTATATATACTAAATTTTAATATTATACTGTATAATATGATTATATATAATGCTTTATGCTATATAATATCATTAATATTATTTTTTATCATTCTCACCTATAAGAACAAATTCTCCCCAGAGTGTCACTAGTGCAAACCTGGTGATTCAGTGGGATTTTACCAGTGTAACTGAGGAGAATATATGCCTAAAATGTGAATGGGAGTCATGCTTTCTTAGCAACCAGACTATCCATACTAGCAAACAAATCTCTTAATTAGTTAACATCTATACTGTCCTCTCGTTATCCTCACAAAGATACTATCCCTGCAGATGTGCTTGAAACACTGATGACAACAGTGACAAACACTCAGCAGCAAATGTAGCACAACTCAAGCTTGCATAAATAGGCTAACAGTCAACATTTTCTCATTAAGAACTTATTGGACAATTCTTTTTGCCTTATTTTTCCCTTTCCATCCTAGATTAAGGTGATTTCTTTTCTTCATGACTCAGCAGTGCTTAATTTGTGCGAGAGCTAAGCCCTGGCACTTCTAGGCTTGCCGTGTCAGTTATTAAAGTTAAAAAATTGCTTGAGCCCTGGCACCTAATTGCTTATGCCCCGGCACCTCTGTCATTACAAATTAAACACTGCAACTCAGTTTGTTTTTCTCCTCTTACAAGCAACTGGCAAAGAGTGGAAAATGTGTTTGTCCCTTCTGGTTTGTTTAAAATATGCATAAAAATGTACTAGTTTGAGTGTTTTTTTAACACTTGGATTTCTGGCCTTATCTTGCTCTGAGAGAGACTATGGGTATGTCTACGCTATCCAGCCTGAGGATACATACCTGTGCTAGCTCTGACTGAGCTGGCGCGCTGTAAATAGAAGTGTGGCTGTGGCCGCAGGAGCAACAAGAGGGGCTAGCCACCCCAAGTACTTACCTGGCATCTCGGATAGGATCATATTCTGGGTGCCTAGCACCTCCTGCTGCTCACACTGTGGTAAATATACTTTGTGTGTGTGTGTGTGTACTAGCTCAGTTAGTATGTCTCCATGATCTGGAAAATAAACCTCCAGCTCGAAGTGTAGAGATACCTTCAGATAACTGGAGAATTAGTGAAAATGTGACCTCACAAGAACTCAAACAGTAAAACCTTAACAGATGAGAAAAGAAGGAAGTTTTAGCCAAACTTTGGGCTTTGTTTTGAAGAAACCTATTTAACTTCAATGACTAATGAACACTTTGGACAAAGTTATCTCTTTGGCAAAAATTCAGTTCTTTTGGCCCTTTCCATGAAAGGGGTCCCAACTCACAATCCACATGCTCTGAGTCTCCCCCAGGGCTATATTTTGTCAAATTCTCCCAGTATTCCACTAGCACCTGTGCAGCTCTGCTTGTATTAGCGATATTGGGAACATCAGTGTACACCAGCCACCTGCATTTTTACCACCTGGTTTAGATAATGTGTACATTTATGTATTTTATATCTTTGCAATTCCTGTCACAATGTTATTGAGAAATGACCAAACAAGCCATCACTGTATGAAAAGGGCATATTTACTTAAATTTATTCAGCAGTCCCAGGCTTATATAATAGTGATGTTATATTAACAGTGCAAATATTAACAGTGGAAAAACTCTTGTATTGTGATGGTTCTCTGTTGTTATATTTTACAATACAGAGACATCTTAACTGTGATCACAGGTCCTTTAAGACTGACAGTAAATTTATTCCTAAGACAAGCTTATTCTCACATTGGAGTCAGTCTTTATTTAAGCAGAATGTCAAACTAGCTGTGATGTAGTGAGATACAGGAAGCAAGACAAGCTCTTTGAATCAGACCTGTGATAACCTGTCGCATGCAGGCTAGCTGTGATGTATAATGACTATTTTAAAAATTGGGATTCATTGTAAATTAGGAGAATTTTCATATTATGCTCACAGGGATATTTT
This sequence comes from Caretta caretta, assembly GCF_965140235.1. Taxonomy (NCBI): domain Eukaryota; kingdom Metazoa; phylum Chordata; order Testudines; family Cheloniidae; genus Caretta; species Caretta caretta. Next base: position 77,540,003 of record NC_134210.1, read on the forward strand.
CCTGGAATATCAAGTATTGTTATAAATGGAAGAAATAGGACTTTTGGTACTCAATTGTGTAGTAGCAGAACATTCATAATAACAGAAACAAAGACTGTGATGATTAGTGGTTAAATATGGAGAGGTAATATTGTTTAGTAGTTACAGGATTCCTGGGTTCTGTTTTGAGTTGTGCAACCAGGTTTCTGTGTAATGTTGGGCAACTCAGGTAAGTTAAAATACAAATTAATGTGTACAGTATTCATGGCTATTGAATATAACATTCATCCCTCCCCCCCCCCCGATTTCTCCACAGAATTACAGCTGTGACAGTACAAAGAGGCAGCATTCCAGTCTCTCTCTCCTTCTCTCTCTGTCTTTTGGTTTTTTAAAGACAGGGTGGACCAACAAGTAAGATTGACTCACTAAGCCACATAGATTTTAGAAAGATGACTGCCTGTGGGTATGTAGCTACAGTATTTTGGTGGCTGTTGCTGTTACAGTACAAGCTTGTACGCTGCTGCACCTGAGACATTATAAAAGCATGTCCTTGGTGTATACTAAATGTTTCTTTTAAGAGGTTTTTTTCTGTGTCAGTAATTGGCTGTAAATTTATTTGCGTTTCACCATCACTACCTCAGACATAAAATGAATCTTTTTTAATTGAGTTAAAGTGAATACTTCATGAGCTTTCTGTAGTATTTCAGAAATCAGTGTGTTACATGAAATGTTTTCAGGGAACCTTTTCTCTGTCACAGTAGGTGCCTAAAATATCCAAAATACAAAGAAGAAAGTGCTGTCACACTGCTAGGTCACTCTAGGACTCAAAATGAAAGCCAAGATATTTGGTGTAATACGAAAGGTTTGTACTGACTGAGTTCTCTACAGTGGAGTCAATCCTGCTAAGTAAATCAACTTTACAACAGTCTATTCATCAAACTTGATTGGCAAAATTACAACTCATGGATCTGATCCTGCAATTTTTGCTTACACAGAGTCCCATTGACCTTATTGGAGCTCATAGTGAGCCAGATTTTGCCACTCTTACTCACATTGGGTAGCATTTTGTTCTTGAGAAGCACCATTGATTTCGATGTAAGAAAGGATATCAGAATGTGGCCTACTGTGAGTAAAGATTGCAAAATTACGACTTAGGTTTTATCATCATCATATTGTCAACTTAGGTTTGGGTTTTTTTGTGAATACTATTTGCTGCCATCATTCAAATAATCAATTAAAAATAAAACAAAAATGACATGTTGGGATTCTAAGGGAAGCATACACTCAGTTTATGTTAATTAAAAGTTTATAAATTGTGTGACATATTGAATCATTATCAAGTTGCAAATCAAATAAGCCTGCAGTTGATGATTTAGTCCTGCACAACTCAGGTTCTCTATTTCGTGAGAAAAATGGTAAATAGCAAGTACCATCAGAGAGGCAACAGCAGCCATTTTCAATCTTCAGTTTATTTATGGTACATGTGTTTATGAATTCATGTACTATAGTTATTTAGATTGATGTGGTAATCAGTGTCTCTTCAAAACCAGTGTGTTTTTTCCATATGCCAGGTTTGTTTTAACTTTGTATGTTGGGTAAATGCACTCTGATTGATTTACCATCACCAAATGGGGCTGGAAATGAGCAAATTCAGTTTAACTGAAAAAATGTTGTCCATTTTATATTTTCAAAGGGCCTCCCGAGTATTCACTGAACCTAAGCATGATAAAACATATTTTTGTTCACTGGGTGTGATCCACTGTGGCTACGATGTGATAGGCAGAGGGTACTGTAGTGCAGAGCACAGCCTTACAGAAAACACCTGACAATTTGTACTCGTTGATCATTGAAGACTTAATTTGTGACAATGATCAAGAAATAAAAATATATCTGGTAAACATTCTCTCTTTTTGAGTTTGTATAAATGCTATCTTTGCTGACTGTTTATTGTGGGACAAGGAATATGGCCTCATTTCCTCCTTGCTAATTCTTCAAAGGCTAATACAAATAGCAGCACTAGCCCTTTGAAATCCATGCACTCTAAGGCAGCGGTGGGCAACCTGCGGCCCATCAGGGTAAGCTGCTGGTGGGCCACCAGACTGTTGGTTTACATTTGCACAGCTGCCCGCAGCTCCCAGTGGCTGCAGTTCACTGTTCCCAGCCAAAGGGAGCTGCAGGAAGTGGCGGCCAGGTTGACCACCACTGCTCTCAGGCCTTGTCTGTGCTAAGAGAAGAATTTTAAATGCACAAAAAGGAATTAGGTACCCAACTTACATTGACTTTCAGTGGGAGTTGAGTGCCAAACTCCCCCTTCTGCCTTTGAACATTTCCCCTTAGAATTTTTTCATAAAATATTTTCCTACCTTAGCTATCACTGATATGGCCCACCTGTTGATGACTTTAGATAAGCTATTACCAGCAGGACAGTGGGGTGGGAGGAGGTATTGTTTCATATTCTCTGTGTGTATATAAAGTCTGCTGCAGTTTCCACGGTAAACATCTGATGAAGTGAGCTGTAGCTCACGAAAGCTCATGCTCAAATAAATTGGTTAGTCTCTAAGGTGCCACAAGTACTCCTTTTCTTTTTGCGAATACAGACTAACACGGCTGTTCCTCTGAAACCTCTATCATTGTTAGTTTTGATAGGAGTGCCACTGTAGTTTGACTGGCAAAATGTGGGAGTGTTTTAAGTACCATTTAGTATAGTATGCTATGCTATGATTACGATTAGACAATATAGTACTGTAGTTAAAACACCAACAGCTGTCTCTCCCACTTGGTGACAGCAATGGTGGGAAATGTTATTGACAAAGTCTAGTAGAGACTTGACCCTTGAGTGCAAGCACTTTCATCATAACCACACAAATGGGCCTGGGCACACAAATGAAGAAGATCTTTGTCTTCTTACACAGAACCTGCGCACAGTCAGGCCCTAAACTTCTGTTCCAAATAATTGTCCCCTTCCCAGTAATGTTGTGACATTTGAACAATCAAAATAAAAATACCTTGCAATACCTTGTGCAAGGCAATTGACTCGGAGGGGATACAGCCTGCCAGCCTTTCTTCCTGCATTGGCCAGAAAAGTAACTAATCCTTAAAATGCATTGAAGTACAAAGAGAGACTATTATTTCAAGATAAAAAATATACGTTGCTTAACATAATTCTGCCTCAACCATCCCTTCACCCTCATGCACAGCAAGAAAGAGAACTCTTGTTCTCTTCTTCCTTGTTCAGCACTCTTATATTTGACTGATTGGCTGATCATTTGAATGTCAGATATTTGGCAATTCAGTTTTTCTTTTATCTCTATATGTATTTATGTTTTAACGTCACTTTAAGAAGGATTTCCCAGTTTTTCAGAGTAGCAGCTGTGTTAGTCTGTATTCGCAAAAAGAAAAGGAGTACTTGTGGCACCTTAGAGACTAACCAATTTATTTGAGCATAAGCTTTCATGAGCTACAGCTCCGATGAAGTGAGCTGTAGCTCACAAAAGCTTATGCTCAAATAAATTGGTTAGTCTCTAAGGTGCCACTAGTACTCCTTTTCTTTTTCCCAGTTTTTGTTAGCAGCAAATGCTTGCCAGGCTTCTACTCTGAATTAGCCTCATTTCCAGTTCTTCCAGCTCAGGTTATTGAGTCATTAGTTAGCTTTATTTTATTTATTTTTTACCAGATCTATAGTTTAACTTATTATTAATGATTTTTGTTATTCATTGTATTCTGATACAATAAAAGTTGAATGCATAAACAAGATGAAACTTTGGCAATATAGCAGACACCCACAGAACAAATCAGTAGAAGTGATCAAATAATTTGAAACAAATCATTTGGGACAATGAATTTAGCCTCCTTGCTATACTTGTGAAATACCAGACTGATTTCTTCAAATAATTTGACAGGTCTTTTTCCCCGATTATTTAAATTATGTATGTTAATTGAACAGTTCTTTTGGAACATTTGCTGGTTACTAATTGAGCTAATTATGATTGGTTAGTAAATTGTGTGGGGATGTTTCTTTGCTGCAGTGTAAGCATGCATGAATTTAAATTTCTGTTTCAGCCAATACTTAAAACATTTGACTTTTGATTTTGGCTTCCATGAACATTTGCTAATATTAATGGAAAAGCTTTTGCAGTATTCACCTAGATCTGCTGAACATCAGATGAAGTGAGCTGTAGCTCGCGAAAGCTTATGCTCAAATTGGTTAGTCTCTAAGGTGCCACAAGTACTCCTTTTCTTTTTGCGAATACAGACTAATACGGCTGTTACTCTGAAACCTGTCATAAAGTGCATTATAGTCTTATTAACCTTCAGGTCTAAATGATCATAGATTTTAAGGCTGGCGGGGGATCAGGCTTTAAGGCTGGTCATTTTCCTCAGCCTCCTGCATAACACAGCCACAGAATTTCATATGCTGATTCCTGCATTGAGCTCAGTAATTTTTGCTTGAATTGGAGCATAACTTTTAGAAAGACACAGCCAGATGTTTTAAATTATGAAAACGTTACCATGTTCCTAGAAGCTTGATCAATGATCAGTTACTAAACGTTGTCGGAAGTTTTCTGGTGGAACACTTTTCCATTGGAAACTGCTGATTTGACAGAATAAAAATGTTCCGAAGGAACATGTAAATTTTCTCAACTTTTGATGGGTTTTCTGCCAGCCTGGGCTCCCAGAGCTGTCTGATTTCCTAGATAGCTGCCTCCCAGTGCTGTCTGACTCCCCAGGCCTCAAGTTCCTTCTTCCTCCTAGGAGGCAGCTGCCCAAGAAGTTAAGGAAGTGCCTCCATGATCTGCTGCCTGCAGGGTTGTGTCACTCCTTGGGCAGTCAGGTTGTGCTGAGGAGGCAGCTGCCTTGGTAGATGGACAGCCCAGGACAAGCAAAAATATATATATATATATATTTGGGTTCTACTGAAACGGAAAATTTCAGAATATTTCCTCCTGTGATTTTTTTTTTTTAAACTTTTTGTCACAATTTGTTCAGAATTCTCTACAAAAAAAAATCTAAATTTTCCAAAGGGGGTGGGGTGGGAATTCCATTTTCTGGCCAGCAATGTCACTTACCCTCATTGTTAAATAGAAGTATAAATGAAGTATGTATGTTTATATGGTATCTTGCATCTCTGGACCTCAAAGTGCCTTAGCTTAGCTCATAACATTCTGTGAGACACTGTAGCCTGTTATACAGATGGGATAACAGGGATACAATGACCCACAGTCATAGAGTGGGGTAGAGACAGAATAGAATCCCAGAATCTTAAATCCTGGTCCCCTTTTCTAACCACTTAGACCCTTCTCCTTTAAAGCTAATATATTGCTTGGTTAATATTGCCTATAAGACAAACCCTAACCTGTTTATGTTGATTTGGATGTGGTTTGTTGAGGTGACTTGTTGATTTCTTATTCTCTGCTTCTTGTAGTGTTTGAAGCTTGCAACTGGTCCTGGAAAGTTTGTTTAAAATTGTTTCCTCTCTCTGAAAATGTCTTTTTTGGACAGTTGTTTCTTTTACTAATTTATCCTTGACTTTCGGAACCCAGCAACTTGAGACCCTATAAGTTAAAGAAATTGAGCAGGAGGCAGAAAATCTTTTTCTCAGTTTTTCCTACTATTGACGAGCTCTTTTGGCAGCCCAAGCATTGAGGATTTTGTAAATGTGCCATGTTTATTTTGAATTAGAATCCCTTTGAGACATGTGCAGTAACAAGTATTTTGGCACAGCGATGACATTTAAAATGTGTTTTTCCCCTGCTATTATGGTAAATCCATGTGTGCATGTGGATGACCATGAGTGACTATTGTAGCGTAGTTAGCAGAATGCTAGATATAATGGCAACAGGGCCTCTACACCCAAGATTGCAAAAACCTGTTCATGGTAAATATTGTAGAAAGCTCCTATAATGATTTACTGTTTAAAAACCCAAAATCCCTACATGTGGCTAGAATAATTTTGTTACTTCAGAAATAGGAACTAATTGAAATAATATAATCTTACACCTAGATTTATAGATCCCAAGGCCAGAAGAGGCCATAGAGCTTCCTCCCAAATAATTCCTAGAGCAAAACTTTCAGAATAACATCCAATCTTGATTTTAAAATTGGCAGTGATGGAGAATCCATCACAACCCTTGGTAACTTGTTTCAGTGGTTAATTGTGGTAATCCTAGGCATTTCTTCAGCACAGGTCACTGTAGTATTGGAGTGCCTGCGCACGTCATGCCTTTTTCGTAGCATTTTGTTTTATAACTGTTGCACTCAGGCCTGTTTAACACCCTATCATTGACTGTCCAGTTTATCAGATTTGCATGGGTGTTACGTTTATTATAGTAGTGCCCAGAGATCAACAAAAATGGGGCCCCACTGTGCTAAGAACTGTGCAAGCACAAAATAGTAGACAGTGCCTGCTTCAAAAAAGCTTACAATCTAAGGTGTGTCTACACTTTGAGCTGGGTTCAATTCCCAGCTCCAGGAGACATACTCACACTAGTTCTCATTGAATCAGCATGCTAAAAATAGAGTGTAACTGAGCGGCAGGATGGGCTAGCCAACACGAGCACATGCCTAGAATCTCGGATGGGTATATACCCAGAACGTCTAGCTCCTCTCACTGCTCATGCTGTCGCGGCTTGTAATGTGCCAGCATGCACGTTTGTCTCCTTGAGCTGGGAATTGCTGTTGGGTGAAAAGCACTGACCATACCAGTTACTAATCTTAACTAGTTTGGAAGCTTTATTAAGAAAATTTGAAGATATGATATTATCACTTTCATGAAGCACGAAGCATAAGTAAAGCAGATAGAGCAGGCAAGTGTAATGCTCAATTACCCAGTCATGGGTCACAGGTTGGCTGTTTCTGTCATCATCAGATCCATGGTGGTCCAATCTGGTGTTAAATTGCTCCACCCCCCCCCCTTTGTTAAAAACACATCGTTCTCTTGTGGCATCATGGAATTGCAGATTATTAAAACTACCTCATCTATAAACATTCTATTCTAAATATGTTTTCATATACAATAACCCCCAATCCTTTTAACTGATACATTTGTGTGTATTCTGCTAAAATTTTAATTGGTACCTTCTTACCTGTCTTTTTTTTAACTGTTTAACCAGCTGGCTTTTCATTGCTTTTGTGTGTTTCATTATTTTTCAAAATGGTTGTCTGCTTCTTGTGGCTTGGAATTATTGATTGGTTAACTTTGTTTAGTCACTGTACTAGGGAGGTCTACATCTGGCTAGTAAATCTGGTTTGCTTTGACCCAGACCAAGAATCCACTGTAGATGAGACACAAACCAACTCCCTGATTTTATTTACAGCCCTTAAAAGCTGTGTTAACAAGACACATACAGAAAACAGAATAAAATTCTTTTTACATATTTCATATAGCACTATTAAATATATAATATCTACTTCTCTAACACTATTCAAAATACATATCTCTATCACAGTTCTTTATACATTTCCTTTACAAACACCCCAAGCTTGAAATGTGGACACACTTTAGATAGGACTGACAGGGTGAGGGGGAAGCAAGCAAACACACTATGAACAATGCAGTGGCACCAAATGTTAGTGCCACAGTTATTTTGGGGAAGATGGAATTTAGCTGGACATGGATAAGCAAAACAAGACAAGGAAAGGGATGGGGAGTGTAGAGGATATGTCAGGAAAGGAAGAAGGGTGTGAGGGAACAGGTGTGGAGTGAGGCTCATATGAGAAGCCTGTGAGGGGTTGGAGCAAACAGCCAATTAACATTGGGCATAGAATGTCCAGTCAAAACTATAAGATATTTTTGATATCATCAGTGTCCCACTGCTTAAGCTGCTTCTGCAGCTGCTCTGATGACTTCAGTCTTTGGCTGGTACCCCCCTCAAGTTTCTTTCTCAAAGGCCACATTGTAGTGGGGTGGGGTGTTGTCATGTGAGGTATCTCTCCTAAAAACTTTAGTGAAAAGTTCCTAAAGCTAGTGCTCAGTCCTGTTAAGTTTAAAGTATGGAGTCACCCCACAGGGTGAAGTTTTTCAGCACCTTGCAGGATTGAGACCCTGTTTGTTTGTTATTGATTTTTGTGTATTTTATTAATTGTGTTAGATGGGAGATGGGACTGGGTAGGAGGCATGTGGAACTACCACCCTGTTTTTACAGCTTAATTTAGTAATTTTTGCACCTTTATTACTAATGTTACCATAGGGAAACCTAAGACCACCATGTAAATTCCAGTGAAAAGAGAAGTGCAGCATAAAATAAGTAACCTTGATAAAAGCGGTAGAGTTGATCCTGGGAGTAAATGATGATTATAGAACAAATAGAGATTCATCTTATAGAACATGACAGGTCAGAGGGAATTGCATTGAAATGTCATTTTTAGTAGTTTAGATCGTGTTAACCGTCTAAACCAGGGGTCGTCCACCTGCAGCATGCGTACCAAAGGCAGCACGCAAGCTGATTTTTTTACTGGCACGCTGCTGCCAGCCAAGGTCCCGGCTGCCAGCCCTACACATCCCGCTGCTGCCAGCCAGGGTCCCGGCTGCCAGCCCTGCTCATCCCGCTGCCAGCCTGGGTGAATGGAACCCCCAACTGGCAGCAGGCTGAGCAGGGCTGGCAGCCGGGACCCCGGCTGGCAGGAGCCAGCGGAACCCCAGACCAGCAGCGGGTGAGCTGCTGTCAGTCTGGGGTTCTGTCCGCCACCCCGCTCACCTCGCTGCCGGTCTGGGGTTCCAGCCGCCGGCCCCTTACCAGCCAGGGTCCCGGCCGCCGGCCCCGCTCACCTCGTTGCCGGTCTGGGGTTCCAGCCGCCGGCCCCTTACCAGCCAGGGTCCCGGCCATCGGCCCCGCTCAGCCAGCCGCCGGCCCCGCTCACCTCGCTGCTGGTCTGGGGTTCCAGCCACCCGGCCTCCTGCCAGCCGGGGTCTGGGTCTCCGGCCTTGCTCAGCCCTCCTGCCGACCTGGGGTCCCAGCAACCAGCCCAGGGCCGCTCCTGGCACTCTGCAGCCCTTATAAAAAATTACACTACAATTAGCTTAAAAACTTGAAAACTTAAAAACCTTGTATATTACAGTAATCGTTAAATTTACAAATGTATACGGTTTGATGAAACAAAGTAGTTGTACTTATGTGCCTGTGCTTAATTTGTGTTTTCAATGATTTATCTTCTAAAAAAAAAATTCACGTCTCACACCCCAAGTTAAGAACCACTGCACTAAACTGATAAGATCCGCTTTTTAATTTAATTTTAAATGAAGCTCCTTAAACATTTTTAAAACCTTGTTTACTTTACATACTACAATAGTTTAGTTATATAAACTATATAGAGAGAGAGACCTTCTAAAAATGTTAAAATGTATTGCTGGCACGCGAAACCTTAAATTAGGGTGAATAAATGAAGACTCGGCACACCACTTCTGAAAGGTTGCTGACCCCTGGTCTAAACAGACCGGGCCAAATCCACCCCTACAGCCATTGGCTACAGTAGAGTTACATCAGGGATGAATTTGTCCCACTGCACTGATGATAGGACATGAAGCTCGAAAAGGGCATGCAAGAAAGATAAACTGAAAACAGATGTCAGGAAGCATTTTCAGAAGCATAGATTTGTGGAGTAGCTACTAGGCAAAACGGTTGATGATAAAAACACAAGGGGACAGGGAGGGATGGAGAGGGAGAGAAAGCATGGTGGCAGAGCCATTCAGGTAACTGTTGGATATGCTTCAGGAACTGGAGTATAGAAGGAAGAAAAAACATTTGTTAATGAATACTTGCTCTGTGTGTCAAGGTATATTAGAAGATCCATGCATGAGTCCTTAATACTGTTGAAGGGAGATGATTTCTATCAGCAATTGCTGCCTAAACAGTCAAATCCCCCAGGTCATCTTAACAGTGTGCAAGAAGCATTTATTTATAATTACACTGTGATTTATGAAACATAGTGATTTGCCAAATCTCTCTCCGTCTCTGTCTTTTTGGGATTTATCTTGCTTTCTTATTCTTTTTTTGTAAGAATGATAAGTAGAGCTGTTGAGAAAAGTGAAAGCTTTCTCATAAGAAATTCTGAACCAGAAATCTTTTCTGAAATTTTGTAGTACAAAAAAATCAGTTTTCTTGAAGGAAATTTCAAATGAATAAGTTTTGCTTGGAATGGAGAGTTTGACTTAAAATGTTAGGGGCTTTTTGTTTTCGTTTGTTTAGGGTTTTTGTTTGTTTTTAATTTATTTTAATCAAAGAATGAAATGACATAGGTTGAAATTTCAATTGAAATGATTTTTTTTGTTATAAAATAGTCTTCAATAATTTTATTCATTTATTTAGTGGGTGCTCATAATTGATACTTTCCTGTGAAAACTTTTGGTTCTGAAGAAACTGCATTCTTGTCAGCCGACTGGGACGAAGATGGTCTACCCTAGTAGTCGGATAGGGCATCTAATAAGGAGCCAAAGCCAATGTTCTCACTGGAGGGCAGGAACTGGGTGCCAGAGCCAAGGGTAAAGACGGAGTCTGTAGTCAGGAGCCAGAGCCAAGGGTCAGAACCAGAAGGCAGGAACTGGAGCGAGCAGGGCAGCAGGCAAGGAGTGGGTTCAAGGCAGGGGCACGTCTGGGTGCAAGGCAGAAGCAGGAGGAACAAGGTAACAAAGGAGCAGGCACAGTGATGGGTATGAGCATTTAGAAGCCAGTGAACTGCTTCTGCTGGCCCCTACAGGCACTCAGGTGGTGTGGCTAATCAAACACCTGTACTGATGAGGCTGGCTAGAGACTAGCTTCTGCTGCAGGCCCCAATTCCTGCCAGTTGTTTGCTGGCAGATCATTTTGCAAAGAATTCTTTGACCAGCTCTGATAAGATTTCTGATAAGATTTCTCTTGTATTTGATTAGTATGCCTGCAATGCCTTGCCTATCTCCACAGTCTTAGAGGTGGGGAGGTTTTGAGCCAGCAGGGAAACAAACGCTTAGCCCCTTGAAAGATTATGTCCTCCCCGTTTTTTCCTCCTGTCTTTGAAGAACTCAGCCTCCTCATGGGCTTTTGGAGTGGGTTTCTGTGGCTGAGTGACTGGGCAGAAGGGGCAATGTAGACCTGTTAGCTCCTGTCACTCAAGAAGAGGCCTTATTAGTGTTTCCCATGCCTGGGGGCACCATTCTGCTCTGGAAAGAGTCATCCTCCCTGCCGTCCCTTGTGGTTAGATAGGACTGAGCTTTGCAGCCTTGCTGTGGGCATTGTGCTGGTTGCCAAGAATTGGGGGCCAGGAAGGAATTTTTCACTTACTGCCAGACTGGTTTGGGTAGTGTGGGATTTTTTCACCTCTCTCTTAGCAGCCCAGGGACCAAGTGCATAGTTGTTGTAAGTTCATGTTATTGTAAGTTGGCAGTGTCCAATGTAGCTAATTATCAACAGGGGGTGCGGTTTCCTGACAAACCGGAATTGGAAATAGATTAGATAAAGGTGTCTCTTAAATAAGTTGGAGACTGGAGTTGGGGCTCCTAATGTCTGGTACAGCAAGGAAACAGTCCCCTCTTCCCCACCTCCTTAACCTTCACACAAGGGAGGGCAGTGGGGTCCCAGTAGTGGTGCTGGGACCAGGTTAAAAGTGTGGGGTGGGGTGGTGTATTGACAGCAGCCAGCCACTAGGTGGTACTGATTATGGAGGGAAGGAGTATGTGCATTGGACAAGTTACTGCTGGGTAGTTTCCAGATGTTACTTGTAAAGATGTGCCCTAGTTAAGTCATACTTGTGGTGTCTTACCTTATCAGTGCCTGGAACAAAGCCTTTGAATATTTATGTTCAAATAAAGAATGGTATTAGACATGCAATTACACTCTTTACATGTAAAAATCTGTGTGGATTCACATATTGTTGGTCCTTTTAAAATGTGTATCTGTGGCTCTTAAGTAGAGTCTGTGCAAGTGTGTGGATGCACATATTGTTGGTCCTTTTAAAATGTATTTTTGTGGTTCTTAAGTAGAGCAGCACATTCAGTAGAAGTGGACAGCATCTTTGGAAAGTAGAAAAACACACACATCCTTTCCTTTTTTCCCCCTAGAATACTGTAAACTAATTTCAGAGTCAGAACCAATAAAATATGGTTCATAAATGTCCCCTTTCCCCTCCTCCTGTTGCAAATTTCTGTCAGCAGCAATGCTGAGTTAACTTTTTGTAATTAAGAGAACACTTTTATTGTCAAATCAATAACAAATCATTTTATGAAGAAACCATGACTAAATGTGGGTTTATCCTTAGCATTAATACAGATCTCATTGTGAGCATTAAAACAAAGATAACATTAGTGACAATGTTTAGTGAACTGGCTGTATGATTTGAATGTTTCATAGGTATAAACTTTTATTTTGTGCTTATGCAGGAGATAATGCCATAGGTACCAGGTGCTCTAGGCATGCATTATTTATGGCTGCTTTTTCCAACAAGCTATTGAATTCTTAAAGTTCCCTATGGTCTTTGAATACCCAGAAAGCTTTGAAGAGTGCATTTTACAGATTACCTCTGTCTGTAGCTAAATTTAATGAATTATGCTCATGGTTTTTATCTTTTACATTGAGAAGATAAAGGTTAAGTGTGTTTACTGTAAAGAGTCCTTTTCATTATTGTTTGTCCAGTAGGAATTTTGTCCAGTGTAAAGACCTCCAGTAACTAGTTTGTGGAAATAGATTAACAAAATGTTGGCCTAATTTCCTAAAGAAAGAAACTGGTTCAATCTTCAAGTTCACTCTTGATTCGCCACTGCCTGCATTGTTTCTTCATCTCAAAGGAAACTTTGAAATAGAATGATATTCAACATCTTTTAATTCTTTGGTGACTATATGTTCATTTGGCTGACAGTTTGAAAAGGTACCAGTCAAGCCTGTATAGTGCAACCCACAGAGGGATTGCCAGTTTTTGATTTTAAAGAAAGCTGAAAGCTGACATTAAGTAATCTAATGAAAATATTTCAAAGATGGCATTACTACTACTTCATAATTTAATGAATTGATTTCTGCAAGACAGAAGTAACTGTGTGGCAATGAGTAAAAGGCCAAGTCTGAGGCAAATTAATGGACCCAAGCTTCCATGCTCCTTTTGCAAAATTTATTACTTACTTCATTTAAATGTGTAATGGGAGCTGCATTTAGTCCACCATAAACCAGACCCAAAATGTTTTATTTTTTTTCCCCACATAATTATCTTCAAATCCACATGAAAATCCATGGGCCAGAATGATAGCATTTTATATTTACTCTGCCCAGTTGTAAATAACTATACAAGGTGCCAAGGCAGTGGAGAATCAGGCCCTGCTCCTTTTTACTTATTTGCTCACAGAGGTTAATGATTGTCCTTCACCACACTGATCCACCAAGACATCCTTTCCATGAAAAACTTTTGCAACAAGTTTGAACATGTTACAGTGAAGAATACATTTAGTCGTTTTATGTGATAGCTCAGGATGACCTACATTCCTATCCTGATGGGGCCAATTCATCACTGAATTTATTGGAGTTGCAGCCATTTATAAAATCATAGAATATCAGAGTTGGAAGGGACCTCAGGGGGTCATCTAGTCCAACCCTCTGCTCAAAGCAGGACCAATCCCCAATTCTTGCCCCAGATCCCTAAGTGACCTCCCAAGGATTGAACTCACAACCCTGGGTTTAGCAGGCCAATGCTCAAACCTCTCCTCCTGTTGCCACTGTATTTGGCCATTGAAAGCATCAGCCCTATAATCAACTTTCTCACAAATTATCTTTGCAGCCCTTCTGTTATTCTACAATTGGGTAGCCATTCTTTCTCTCAAATGAGCTACAACTTCCTTCAAATTCAGCAAAGGCCTCCCTTCTGAACTAGTTTTACTGAACTAGTTAGAAGAACCTTTTTTTAATAGTTTTCCTTTATTCCTATTGTTTGTAACATGCTTTTGAATATAATACAAATGTCTTTTCTCTACCACTTCTGTACATGAATAAACCTTATGTAATATCCTACTGCTAGGCAAAATTGTAGATGCTTCAGGACAGAATAGTTCTGCATTTCTAAACCTATGTAGAAGATGAATGACAGAAGCTTGATATGTACATATAAAAATAAAAGAGCAGACCGGGGTCTTTCTCAGGGTTTGTCCCCAAGGAAAATAAAAAGTTAAATTTATTCATTCCATCCTTTTATACTTCTACCCAATTTGTGCCCTTCTGCATAGGGACAAGTCAGTTGCAGTAGCAGGCATTTATATTCCAGTGGAATTTATTCTTCACAATTGTAGTTTCTTTGTATATTTGTTATTCTTTGATATGTTTATCAACCTATAAAAAGTAATAGTAAAAAAGGTACTATATGTATGAAACTAGTTTGTAGTCCAGACCAGTAAATATTCCTTGACTTCCATTTTTGACTTGATGAGCTTCCCCAGGTATCATAGATGAAATTATCATATCCTTATAGAAGAGGTCTTGGTATGAAATTCCATTTTTAATACATTAATAACACTGCTCTTATGCAATACAGGCCTATTCTCAAACATACAAATGAAACAACGAAAGATGCTATTGTGAAGTAAAAAAAACCCTCTAACTGCATTCTCTGTCTCACTGAGAAAGTGTAGCCAACCTGAAGTCTGAAACCTAAATTAAAAAAAGTGAGATGTGTAACTTGTTATTGTTTACAGAGATGAAATGTATATTGAATCTTTTCTCAAAAGGATACATATGAGATAATGCATGCCCCTAGGGTGACCAGATAGCAAATATGAAAATTCGGGACGGGGGGTAGGGGGTGATAGGAGCCAATATATATAAAACAAGTCCCAATAAAATTGAGACATCTGGTCACCCTAAATTACCCCTTTATTTAAAAACAAACAAAGAAAACCTGCATAGAGCTTGGCAAATATTGGGAAACAGTTTCCATTAATACTCATTTGATTTTTTATTAACTTTGCACTGATATTGTTTACCATCTGCTCTTTCCCCCAAATTAGCCTTCTGTGAAAGAACTTTATTATTATTTATTTCTTTTGTACAGAACCCAAAAACTCTTGAGGTGCTTTGAAGCACTCCTGTTTTAAGCCATGGTTGCTGTCCTAAAGAATTTATATAATCTAGTTTTACAGATGGTGTGATGAGAAGAACAGGTTGAAAAAAAAAGTGGTTGTGTCAGAAATGGCCTTTTATTGAACATTTTTCTTAAAGGCTTTTTGCCAAGCCCTCTGGCCCAGCAAAGGTCTGCAGAAGCCCAGGGGTACATCACCCTGAGAGATCTCAGGTGAGATGTTCCAGTTTGGAGAGGTTTACAGAGATGGTCTTCAGGAAAAGTATGAGGACAAAGCTCTGTGGAGGCTCTTGCAGCCACACAACTGGAACAGTAGACATGGAGTGTCCCCCAGGGTCACTGTACCATGAAATGAGAGTGAATTTTCTGTCTGCTGAACACCTCTTCATACAACCCATTTACTTAAACTGTGGTCAGGGACTATTTGGCTGTGAAGGAATAAATAAATCCAGGTAGATTAATGTTATAATTAAACTGCATGTGCTGGGGTGAGTTTTCAACTGTTCTGTTATTTGTGATTGAACACTCATCTCCCCGCACCCCATGTTAAGAAGTGTATATCCAGTTTTTTCAATCAAGTAACCTAGCTTTTGATTCTCAATACCATCTAAATCAGTGGTTTTCAAACTTTTTTTCTGGTGACCCAGTTGAAGAAAATTGTTGATGTTTGTGACCCAATGGAGCTGGGGATGAGGGGTTTGGAGAGTGGGAGGGGCTCAGGGATGGGGCAGAGGGTTGGAGTGCGGGGGTGAGGCTGTGGGCTGGTGCCAGGAATGAGGGGTTCAGGGTGTGGGAGGGGGCTCAGGGCTGGGGCAGGGGATTGGGGCATGGGGGTGGGGTACGGGCTTACCTGTGGTGGCGCAATGCTGGTGCTAAGGCAGGTTTCCTGCCTGTCCTGGCACTGCAGAACGTGATGCTCCCTAGAAGTGGGCAGCAGCAGGTCCGGCTCCTAGGCAGAGGTGTGCAAGTGGCTCCATGCGGCTCTCGCCCGCAGAGACCACACCCCCAGCTCCGTTGGCTGGGAACCGGCCAATGGGAGTGCGGAGCCAGTGCTCGGGGTGGGGACAGCGTGCAGAGCCCCATGGCCGCCTGCCTAGGAGCCGGACCTGCTGCTGGCAGCTTCCAGGGTGCAGCACGGTGTCAGAACAGGTAGGGACTAGCCTGCCTTAGTTGGGCAGCACCGCCGACGGGACTTTTAACAGCCCGGGTGGCGGTTCTGACCAGAGCCACCGTGACCTAGTGCCTTACATTCCATGACCCAGTACTGGGTCATGACCCACAGTTTGAAAACCACTGATCTAAATCCCTTAAATCCTACATCTTATTACATCCCCAGGAGTGTGTGTATGCTTTATCTCTTGAAAGAAGACTAAAAATATTACAGAATTTTTCTGAGAAAATTTGAACTAACTCGCCTCACGTTTAAACTCTCCTGTCCTATATGAGTGAGAACCAGTGATTACCTGCCTCTCAGTCATGCCTGAGCTGTGAAAGTTAGAGTTCCCAAACAGTTTTTAGCTGATTAACAGGTTGTGATCTGAAAGTGTTCAGGGGGAAAAGTCTGCAGCAAATCCTTCAAAAAATGGCAGAAAGAACTAACAGGATAAACACTCAGGTCTGTTATTTCACAGCATGACAAGAACTAAAAATAACATTTGTAGTGAATAATCACTTCAGATACATACACAGTCTATTTCCTGTGGGCTGCAGCAGGACAGACTGAGTGTTAAAGTCCAGGATAGGTGGAAATCAAAAAACCCACCTGTCCTCTTTGTACCCTTAGAGTTATATCGCTTATACAGAACAAGGAATTGTAGAGGATGTAATGCATTTGCTAGAAGTTTTTCTGTGAGTTCAATAAGAGATTTTGTAAAAGAACAGAGAAAAACAAACAAAATCTGATGGTAGCAAGTAAACTTTTCAAAGATGAATATACCCTCTGAAATACCCTCTTCCCCACACACCGGCCATAGCATTAGCACTAATGGTTGAACATGCTCATTGAGAGATGTCTGTGTTCATCGGTCAAATTTAGCATGTATTCCTCTGTTACTATGTGAATACTGATTGTGCTAATCCCTTTAAATGACTTATTTCTTATTGTTTTAAATCAAAGCTGAAGTCCAGTCAGCTTCACTTTAACAGGGTACTGTGGGAGCTAGCTAAACATTGCACACTTTAGCATTTGTGTTCATGGCTTAAGAGCAAATTAAGAAATGTTTAAATGGTAGGAAACCTTGGACATTTCTCATTAAAAATATTAATACACTTATTGCATTCTTTGCAACAGCAAATAGCAATGTAAATCACATCAGTATTATAGTCATTTTATGAAGCAGTTTTATTCATAGAGTGAACAGGAATTTTGTGTAAGAAAGCTGCTGTCTTCCATTTATGAGCAAATCCTCAGCCTGTTTTACAGCCTGAGTAAATGGGAAGACTCACAGAAACTGAGGTGGTGGGTATCCTCCCCTATACCACAAAGTGCCAGCAAAACCAGTGATTGACGATAACAATAGTAGAAGGTGGAATGTGTTGTGTACAACAACTGTTCTGCCCTGCACCCTCTGTGGGGAATGGCCGATGGATTTGCATAGTTACGGAAGCACCCATTCCTCTTCCCGACAATGGCCAGCTCTACCTTCTTTTCCCTTGTAAGTTGAGAACATTTGATATGCAAATCTGTGGAGAAACAATAAATATGAGACCCCATTTTGCCATGTTTAGAATCTCTATTTAAAGTACAATATATACACCCAGTCAAATAGTTCCAAATTATGGAATTTTGTTTTTCTTTTAAAACAGCCTCGGAAATACTTTTTAATTCTTTTGAGCTAATTGAAGGGTAGGCAGAGAAATAAGATGTGTGCTTCTATGTACATGAATTTCTTTCACTACCAACAAAGGCTGAAACAAAGGGTGGGTCTGGAATGTTAATATTAGACTCAGTCTGAACTCATATTCACCACTGCATCTTTGCTGCTGTAAGGATATCTACTGTTTGTATAAGAGGTAGTCAGTCTATCCCTGCAGGCTACACATTTTATACTCTCCATACTTGGTTGAGCTTTTCCTCACCATTGTGTACATTCTTAATTTGCTGCTGTTTAAACTAAAATGGAAAACTATATTGCTGTGCATTTTGCAGAATGTGCTTTGCTGTGTCATTTGTACCATGTCACTGTGATTAGCAGTATGTGCAGAAAGCATAGCAAGCATGATTTTCTTTAGTTTTAATTAATTAGAAAATCAGAGTGTATTCAAGTTAAATGTTATCTGCCATTCACTTACTTCCAAGAATTATTAAAGCATAGTATTGGTTCAGCATAATCATGACTTCCTTCCTCTTCCCTAAAAACAACATAAACTCATAATTTGTAGCAGAATGGAAGTGATTCCATGATACATCCTTGTCACTAGAGTGGTTGAAAAATTTCAAGCAAAACACAGTTTTGTCAGAAAATGCTGATCTGTCAAACCCAAAGTGTTTAGCTCAGGTCTGAGGAATTTTCATCCCATTACAGACAGTATTTCAATGGCATCTTGCCTGAACTGCTGCTGGGGAGCTCTTCCATGAGGACTGCCCTTGGGGTGGGGAGTTGGGATTCCATGTTCCAAGGCTCCTGGGCAGCCCCACTATGCAAAGGCTTCCAGGCTCACCTGCTCGAACCAGGGCTCAGTTCCCATATCTGCAGCAGGCACCCTGGAAGCCCTGATAACCCTAGCTTGAGCTGGCCTCTCAGGGCTTCTAGCTCCTTCCCATGGAGCTGGGAGCCTGGGAGACCCATGTCTGGCTGTGTCTCTCTGGGTCTAGATGCACAACTCCATACAAGAGAACCTGGAAACCATGATGAGAATCCCAGCTCGAGCCAGGTCTCTCAGGGCTTCCAGGCTCCCTGCCGTGGAGCTGAGAGCCTGAAAGTCCTGGAATGGGTCTGCAATTCCAGGGCAGCCCTGCCATAGAGACTGCTGCAGGCTGGAGACCCCACAGCTCCCAGACACCGGAGAGAAGCTGTTTCCCAGAGCTGACCACGGAGAATATTTACTGATAGTCTAACTCAGGTTTTTGCTAGAAAACAAATATAAAAGGTCATCCAGAGATGAAAAAATATGCACCGAGTAAAGTTTCCTATCTTCTAATGCCAAATGCTTAGTTCAGCAAATGCAAGGAATTACGGGATATTTAGTAAAAAGAAAAGGAGTACTTGTGGCACCTTATATTCTAACAAATTTATTTGAGCATAAACTTTAGTGTAAAGGAACAGGATTATGGTATAGGCCAGTTTGGCTTTATTATGGTTACACAATTTGTGCTTAATGTTATTGGTTCTTAATGAATACATACATACATATACACACACACACACACACAATATGAATATGATGAAGATAATACATATTATTAATCATCTTTGCTACCCAACATATATTATTCAACACTTGTCCTTTCAGCACTGAGTAGCCAACAGTATTGCAAGAGTTCCAAAATCATGAGTCTGATCCCAATCATGGGACTGGCTTAAATATGATGCAAAAATCATATGTAAAGATTGTAGAAAAATCCTTTCTGGTTTGGGAGTCCTTAGAGTTCTCATTTTCAAGCTATTCACTACAACCAAGAGGGCTAGAACTTCTTTTGTAAAAATGAAAACTGAGATGCTCATTTAATCCTATAATTCCCGGATCTGGGCCTTAAAGAAAAATTCCAAATCTCATGAGACTTGCTGTAAAATCATGAGAGTTGGCAAGGGATTTAACTTATTCTGGAATTTCACAATTCTACAGCATTGTGTGTAGGTAATTAAAAAATAGATTTAATTAGCAGTCTCTGCTGTACTTCTCAGTCTCTGTTTCTTAAGATTTATCCATACATAATTGATTAAGCTTTTTAACTTTAGTAATGTTGAGTAGAAAATGTGTCTCTCTAGTTTTTGCAAGGAATTACTTTGGGGAGTGTGAAATAATTATTTCTGTAAGTGTCTCTGTGGATTTTTATATAAATTATAAAAAACTGTAGAATAATACAGGCCCAGACAAGCAAAAGACAACCAAACACTTAAAAAGTGTCCAGAATTACTACAATTCTCTACCTCCACAATACTACTTTAGTGATCCATGCATCTCTTACTAGCACATCTGTTTTCTTATTTTTGATTGCTCCCCAAGTTAAAATCACTTTTCAAGGATGCGTGAAGTTTCACTAACTGGTAAACTCTCTGGACACAAATCCTTAAGAGAAACAACATTTGCTGTTTCCTAGTCCTCCCAGTAAATTGACTTATTCTCAAATTTTATTCTCTTACTATTTCATAAGGAAGAATGAGGGGTTAATTCTGGTTAAACATTGTTCCTTTTATGCTTGTACATTCTGTTATCATCCTAGTGTATTTAAATATTGGCTGAGTCAACTTTTTCACTGGTGCAAGTAAGAAAGTTTGGATTGGAAAAAGTTCCATGTCTAGAGCTTTTAAATGCATCCAATTAGGAAATGATTCAGTAGGACCAAGAAAAGTATCCAGTTATGAAAGATCATCTGCAATATAATATAGCTTTGTATTTGGAAGCGCTAAACCATCTATTGTTTTATGAGTTTCTAATCTTCCTGTTTTAACTCTTGGCCTTATCTCTTCCCATAGAAAGGTTTTGATCATGTGCTGAATTACTTTATAGCAATTGAGAAGAAATTTAAGTGGTATCATACTAAATAAGTAATTGAGCTGCTATCATTTTGGATTCAACCCACAAAATGAAAGCATTAGTTGGTTCCAGTTCACGAAGTAGACTTGTAGTGATTGGATTACTGTATTAAGTTTGTCTCTTAGTGTATTTTAAAGTCCTCTGTTTAACTATTTCATGCCCATTGGCAAATGTCTGATGTTTCATTCAGATAAGAAGTTATTAGGTCACAAATGGGACAAGGGGGAATGTCTCATTTCTTAGTATATCTGTTACTTTGTTTTTAATAATCTCTCATTCGTAGGTGGTAAATTCTGGGGGAAAGTAAGGGATAGAGCAGTACTTACTTTGTGCCAGGGTTTGCCAGGGCTGAGCCCTGGCACCTCTAGGCTTGGCAGTTCATAGCCCGAGCACCTCTGGGCTTGCTGCATCATTTATGATTGTAAAAAAAATTGCTTGAGTCCCTGCACATAGTTGCTTGAGCCCCGGCACCTCTTTCATTACAAGTTAAGCACTGAGGTCTGGTCTACACCGGGGGGGATCGATCTAAGTTACGCAACTTCAGCTACGTGAATAACGTAGCTGAAGTCAACGTACTTATATCTACTCACCGCGGTATCTTCACTGCGGTAAGTCAACTGCTGATGCTCCCCCATCAACTCTGCCTGCGCCTCTCGCCCCGGTGGAGTACCAGAATCGATGGGAGAGTGCTTGGAGGTTGACTTATCGCGTCTGCACTCGACTCGATAAATCGACCCCCACTGAATCGATCACTGACCGTCAATCCAGTGGATAATGTAGACAAGCCCTAAGACAGAGGAAGCATGGAGACTGACTTGCAAGTGTTGCAGTTAGTTGATGGGCTGTGTTCACCTATTACAGATGGCAGAATTATCATTGGAGCTATTGTGTATATTGAGAAGTGTGTGTTTATGTAAAATCTTTTGAAGTTCATTTAAAATCTGCCAGCTTTGTTCAGTTGCTTTCATGCTATCTTTACTAGTGAAAAGAATGAAGAAAGGGTTGAGCTGAGATACTTGTGAAAAGCACTGCACCAACAGAGGCCAGATTTAAGATGCACTGAATTAGGTACTATATCACTGCCTGAAATCCAGCGTATTCTTAGCTTTCAGAAGACTTAGTACATGCCTTTGAACCAAAAAATTAAATGTTCCTTTTTTTGCAGCTTGCCATCCTTCATGCTGACAGGACCATAGTATTCCATACTTCTTTACTGTAACTCACGTGCCTTCTTTTGTTGATTGTTTGGCAACCTCTAATTGAAATAGGTCTGGGAGGAATATATCTAACAGTTGTAAAATACTGTCTGTTAAAATGCAATCTTATTGCACCATCGGAGTCTCTGGAATCATTACTGGGTCCATGTAAAGCATTATATTTTCATAAATCGCCGGTGACTTGGATCTGGGGTTAATGCCCATTCAGCTGAGATCTTTTGACACTGCAGCACTATTTATATTATATTATTATTATTATCTTTAATTGCAAACAGGGGAGTTCTCTGATTCCTAGGACAGAACATTTTTAAACGCAGAGTCATGTTGTAATGTGCAAAGACACCAACTGTCAAAACTGTAGTCATTTTGGGTAAGTATAAACCAACTTCAGTCTTGTAGGCAAGGTCAGAATTTTTTTAAAAAGCTGTTGGTAACAAAATAACTGATCTCACAAATGGAAATAATTAAAGGTCAAACAAATAAGAAAACATAAATCTTCCATTACTGCTTTATTGAAGGTCACTAATAACAGCACACTTACCAAGGACTGGGTTTAGATCAATATGTATTCTTATCAAAAGCGCACACATGCTTTTCATTTGATCCATAAACTCTTACTTGTAGATTAGGTGTTAGCACTTTGGCTGCCACTTGTGGATGCTCACTTTAAAAATATCAGGCAATTAAAGCACAAGGGGATATGTCCAAATACAGACTTTGATTAATGGAGTGCTTCAAGGTCATTGGTAGATGTTTGATATTCAACTTATTTGTAAAGTTAGAGACTCTTTGCAAATTGAGTCGTTTTAACCTCTGAATTGAGGTTTCAAAATGCATCATTGTAAATTATAATCTGTGTTTGGATTTATTCAGCAATAGTTTATGCAGAATAAACAGACTAAAAAGATGCATGGAGCTACAGTAGCTTTTGGGATTACTTGTGGGAAGTAATCTCAGAATTATTTAAGATTCTATACCAAAAGTAGGTTTGAGGACTGAAGTAGCCTTAAATAAACCGAAGGTCTTGTTGGACATTTAGACTGTTGACTAACCACATGGTTAAAGATGCTAATGCTAATTATGATGACTTACAAATTATTTGAATGTAGATGTTCTGTAAATAAATAGTTAAACGCATCAGTCAACAAATTCAGGCCCTCTACTTGATTTAATGCAGTAGGTATAAACTGTAGTACATAGATATCTGGAGAGGAGGAGAGGGGATTAGTGGTCTGTACATGCAGATTTCTTCAAAGACACACCGACCTTCATAAACCTTTTGGATGACTTTCCTATGTTAGGATGTGAAAATATATAATACATCTTCATTCCTCCATGGTAATTAATGTTGAGGAGTCCGACTCCTAGGCAGACTGTGTTGTTAAAGCTAACACACTTGCACTTCATATTCAAGAGTGGGATCTCTACACCTGTCCCAAAATTTAAAAACACATTTAGAAATAGGTTTGTAGGGTTTTATTTTTATTCATATATGTAAATAATATAACACATCATAGTCTACCAGTCTAATTTTATACAACACACACAAAGTATTCCCAGCTATTTATTTAAACTGCAACAGACATGTGGGTTTCTTTGTACTCACAGAACAATTATATTTCTCAAACCTGTCTTGCAATCCAGCTATTAGAGTTAATGTTTCCCCAGCTTATATCAAGTGGTAGTGTTATCAGAACTAGAGAGGGCTCAGAGATGAGTGACAAGAGTAGTTAGGGCATAGGAATACTCATCTGAAAAGAATAGGAATTTGTACTTTAGAGAGGAGAAAAAGGAAAAGAGGTCATATAAAAATATACATACATAATTAATGGCATAGAGAAGATACTACTGGAGCTTCTATTCATCATGTCTCATAACACAAGAACAAGGGGACAGTCAATGAAAATGCAAGTTGGCAAATTCAAAACTAATAAAAGTACATTGCCACAATATATTATTGAAACAAAGAGTAGGACAGAATTCAAAGAAGAGTTGGACTTTTGTATAGCTAAGGAAGTCCAGAGTTATACTAGTATATATTCAAAATAAATTAGCAAAAGATTTGGAAGGGATGTAAGCCCTTGTGCTTTAAGTAATAAGCCAACCTTTAGCTGTTGCTGGTTAGCAGCCTACTGTAAGGTTACTGGCAACTTTCTCTGAAGTATATGGTACTAACTGCTGTTGGAGATAGAATATTGGACTAGATGGATGGCTAATCTGATCCAATATGGCAATTCCAAAATCCTAAGTCCTACTAGGTGTAATCATCAACTTCCCCAAATTAATGGGCTTCCACAGGCAAGCACACCCTGGTGGCAAGGTTGGATTATTCAGCCTTTTTTTTTTTACAGAATTATTTATCAGTTACAGAACATACCACTTTACATCTTCAACATTCCGTTCAAACACTAACTAAATCATTTGTATTCCCTCTTTATTTCAAAGAAACAAATCTATTAAATAGAACTGTTTATCTTTTGAAAAAAATGTTACATAGGAGAATCCCTGGTAAATGTATTATTCCAATGTCATAAAGAGACTTCCAAAAAGCACTACAATTAAATGATATTACTTTGAATATTTTTTCTATAAATAACAATTCTTTCCCTCACCTTCCTTTCATGCACACAATAATTAACAATGTAAACTGAGATTAATATCAAATGAACACCACATTTAAAAAAATACCCAACAGCATCCCCAAACGGGGTGGTTATTTGCTATTCCCAGATGACTAGCTTTATGCTTATTATAGTTCCAACATCTATTATTCATTTGCGATCAGTGGATGGAGTTCAGTGAACACTGCTCTCTTTTTGTGCCCACGTTTTTTTAACACAGTTATGTGGGTGCAGTTGATGCCATTGGGACATTGGGTGCTACCAATTATATGGGTGCTACGAAATAGTTAAATGACTTGAAGCCATCAGTTGTTTCTGCATTTATTTAGCAGGTGTGAAAAGAGAGGCTGTCTTGAAGACCTGTTCAAAATCAAGGTTCTGTGTATCAGTTTATACTCAAAGGCTGTAATGTAATAAATTTTTTGCTACATCTTTTTATGTGTCTGTTAATGTAAATCCATTTTTGTATGTAAACTTCAGGCCCAAGTCTGGTCCTAAAGTTGATTTTGACAGATGTTTGATTCTTGTAGATTAAGGGATTGTACACAGTGGACCAGAACATGGTACATTTGCTGCACGTTAATACAGGATATTCAGAAAGTATCTTTGATGAGTCGATATATTTATTGTATAATTATTATGTAGAGTAAACATATCCTATTTTTGTAATTGGGGCATAGTTTTCATGTCGGAGATTCTCAATTCCACAGCTTGCATCCTTTAGGAAAATGACTCTACCTTCCTTTCTATTGTAGCATGGTATTCTTGCATACCATTCAAATGAACTGGTAATAGCTACCTCTACAGTTGAGTGAGACCAAGTTGGTATTGAGATCCACCCACACTATTGAAGTGGAACAACTATTTCCTCCCTTTGATGAGTGAGATTTAGGAGAAAAAGTACCTTTGGTGAGGAACTTACACTTTTAAACAGAGCCACAGAGTGAGGTATCAATTTTAGGGCAGCAATTCAAAGCAATGATGGAATGTGAAATCAACATGAGCAATAAAAATATAATTCTTCTTTGAGTGCTTGCTCATACCTATTCCAATGTAGGTGTGTGATTGCCCCAATAAAAGACACCAGAAAGATTTTAAAATCCTTCAGTGTGTCCCAGACACTGAGTCCCTTCTTTACAGCTGCTTGTGCAGTCATACCTTTTTCCACCTCCAAAAATATGCTTTTATGTGTGATAGAATCATAGACTATCAGGGTTGGAAGGGACCTCAGGAGGTCATCTAGTCCAACCCCCTGCTCAAAGCAGGACCAGTCCCCAGCTAAATCATCCCAGCCAGGGCTTTGTCAAGCCTGACCGTAAAAACTTCTAAGGAAGGAGATTCCACCACGTTCCTAGGTAACGCATTCCAGTGTTTCACCACCCTCCTAGTGACAAAGTTTTTCCTAATATCCAACCTAAACCTTCCCCCACTGCATCTTGAGACCATTACTCCACCTCGTTCTGTCATCTGCTACCACTGAGAACAGTCTAGATCCATCCTCTTTGGAACCACCTTTCAGGTAGTTGAAAGCAGCTATCAAATCCCCCTCATTCTTCTCTTCCGCAGACTAAACAATCCCAGTTCCCTCAGCCTCTCCTCAGGAGTCATGTGTTCCAGTCCCCTAATCATTTTTGTTGCCCTCTGCTGGACGTTTTCCAATTTTTCCACATCCTTCTTGTAGTGTGGGGCCCAAAACTGGACACAGTACTCCAGATGAGGCCTCACCAATGTCGAATAGAGGGGAACGATCACGTCCCTCGATCTGCTGGCAATGCCCCTACTTATACATCCCAAAATGCCATTGGCCTTCTTGGCAACAACGGCACACTGTTGACTCGTATCTAGCTTCTCGTCCACTGTAACCCCTAGGTCCTTTTCTGCAGAACTGCTGCCAAGCCATTCGGTCCCTAGTCTGTAGCGGAGCATGTGATTCTTCTGTCCTAAGTGCAGGACTCTGCACTTGTCCTTGTTGAATCTCATCAGATTTCTTTTGGCCCAATCCTCTAATTTGTCTGGGTCCCTCTGTATCCTATCTCTACCCTCCAGCGTATCTACCTCTCCTCCCAGTTTAGTGTCATCTGCAAACTTGCTGAGGGTGCAATCCACATTATCCTCCAGATCATTAATGAAGATATGGAACAAAAACGCCCGAGGACCGACCCTTGGGGCACTCCGCTTGATACCGGCTGCCAACTAGACATGGAGCCATTGATCACTACCCATTGAGCCCAACAATCTAGCCAGCTTTCTGTCCACCTTATAATCCATTCATCTAGCCCATACTTCTTTAACTTGCCGGCAAGAATACTGTGGGAGACCGTGTCAAAAGCTTTGCTAAAGTCAAGGAACAACACGTCCACTGCTTTCCCCTCATCCACAGAGCCAGTTATCTCGTCATAGAAGGCAATTAGATTAGTCAGGCATGACTTGCCCTTGGTGAATCCATGCTGACTGTTCCTGATCACTTTCCTCTTCTCTAAGTGCTTCAGAATTGATTCCTTGAGGACCTGCTCCATGATTTTTCCAGGGACTGAGGTGAGGCTGACTGGCCTGTAGTTCCCAGGATCCTCCTTCTTCCCTTTTTTAAAGATGGGCACTATATTAGCCTTTTTCCAGTCGTCTGGGACCTCCCCGATCGCCATGAGTTTTGAAAGATAATGACCAGTGGCTCTGCAATCACATCCGCCAACTCCTTTAGCACTCTCGGATGTAGTGCATCCGGCCCCATGGACTTGTGCTTGTCCAGCTTTTCTAAATAGTCCTGCACCACTTCTTTCTCCACAGAGGGCTGGTCACCTCCTCCCTATGCTGTACTGCTCAGTGCAGTAGTCTGGGAGCTGACTGTATTTGTGAAGACAGAGGCAAAAAAAGCATTGAGTACTTTAGCTTTTTCCACATCCTCTGTCACTAGGTTGCCTCCCTTATTCAGTAAGGGGCCCACACTTTCCTTGACTTTCTTCTTGTTGCTAACATACCTGAAGAAACCCTTCTTGTTACTCTTAACATCTCTTGCTACCTGCATCTCAAGGTCTGATTTGGACTTCCTGATTTCACTCCTGCATGCCCAAGCAATATTTTTGTACTCTTCTCTGGTCATTTGTCCAATCTTCCACTTCTTGTAAGCTTCTTTTCTGTGTTTAAGATCAGTAAGGATTTCACTGTTAAGCCAAGCTGGTCGCCTGCCATATTTACTATTCTTTCTACACATCAGGATGGTTTGTCCCTGCAACCTCAATAAGGATTCTTTAAAATACAGCCAGCTCTCCTGGACTCCTTTCCCCCTCAGGTTATTCACCCAGGGGATCCTGCCCATCAGTTCCCTGAGCTTGTCAAAGTCTGCTTTTCTGAAGTCCAGTGTCCTTATTCTGCTGCTCTCCTTTCTTCCCTGTGTCAGGATCCTGAACTTGACCATCTCATGGTCACTGCCTCCCAGGTTCCCATCCATTTTTGCTTGATAGTTTTGTTCTAATGATGCTTTTGGGCATTGATCCAAATCTGTTTTGACCACTATGATTATTATTGCTTTGTAACTTGAATAAATAAATGGCAACACTTTAAAATAATTCAATAATTATTAATGCCCTAGATATTTATTGTAATAAAATTAATTATTATGAATTATCTTGAACTAAAGTAGGTGATGTAAATACTTCCCTAGGATTCACCCTGTAATTCAGCATTAATGAATGGATGACTATATTAAAATACTATCAAATAAAGACATTTCATCTATAGCTTTGTATTTTCCATGGTGGCTCGATTTTACCCAGAAGAAATTGGTCCTGTTATGGGACTTCTTGTTTTACCTTTCTGCCCATTTTTAGAAAGGAAAATGAAAGGACCTGAATGTTTCATCATCATCTCATTTAGTAGTACAAAGTTTTTATTTTATTTTATTTTAGTTGCAGTAAAATAAAACTACTTCTTAGAGCTTTTACCCTTAAATTTATTAAGGAATTACCCAAACCCATGGGAAAGAACATGTGTCTCAATTAAAATCTCTAAAGCAGAGGTCACATTTTAAGTACTGCTGTTGCACTGTTATCAGCTACTGATGCTTTCAGCTAGCGTTTAATCAACTTTCACCTCTTGAACCTTTCCTATTTAGGGTAGCTATTCATTGAGATAACCCAGGGAGAAGAGGATGACATAATGAGACTGAGAAAGAATTAACTATGTGTAAATCCATACGGTTAAAACCTGTTGTACTCAAGATAATATATTTTCTGTTCTCTCTCGCGTGCGCACACACACACACACTGTATTAGTTTAATTCTTTGCTCATCATTAAATTTACCTGCCCTGCTGCTGTGAGTCATTAAAATCAGTAGTGTGTAAAGATGTACCAAACATACAGATGTACCTAGGCTGGTCCTAGGATCTGCAGGGCTCCAAGCTGTGAGGGAAGGAAAAATCTGGTGATGAGTTTCCTATCCCACTGGTCCCAATACCAGAGGGAGAGCTTGGGATGGATTCCTTTAAGCAGCGCAATACAGCAGTGCTTGTGATTGGGCCCCCAGAACCCTTTCGTGCTGTGTTAAGCAGCAAGTGCTGCAGAGCACAAGGGGATGTATGCTGTTCCGGTTTGGGATACAGCAAACACTGTACTGTGGGTTATGCTCTGATGTCACAGGGTGGCTCAGGATCTCTCCATTCAGCCTCTACCACTATCTTTCCCCTTCAGTTTGCTTGACAATAGTAGGCCTAGAATTTGTTCCTCTGTGAAAAAATCATCGTACGTTTTTAATGGGAGACTGAAAGAAGGCACAGGTTTAAGTTTACTGTTTATTACAGTTCAACACAGAGGTTCTGTATTAGTGGATAGCTGGGGAAACTTCACTTGAAATCGATGCCTGCTTTGTGCAAGAAAGCTTTTCAGAAGTGAGCTGGCAAGCTTGTCTCTGGCCATAACATGTTTTGCAAGTTTCACATGATACATGAAGATTTTGTTACATGGCAATGAGTTTTCACCCTAGCTACACCTGTGTTAAATATAGTCATTTAAACACCTACAGCCCCAAGAGCTTTCATGGTTGTTTTTAATTCCATTTTGTTTTGCTGCTTATTTATTTTCTTATTAAAAATTAAAAACAGTTTGACTTTAGGTCTATTTGATTTTGTCTTGGTATCCCCTATTCATAGATAAACAGGTTACAAAGTCCAATTTAAAATCATTACTTTCAGCAATGCATGCCCGTTAATGTTTTGCTTTTACTTCTGGAGACCTGCACATTTTGTCGGTC
The DNA here is from genome assembly GCF_965140235.1 of Caretta caretta. Classification (NCBI taxonomy): domain Eukaryota; kingdom Metazoa; phylum Chordata; order Testudines; family Cheloniidae; genus Caretta; species Caretta caretta. The sequence goes on from NC_134210.1 coordinate 77,569,775, forward strand.
AATTATTTCTTTGTAAACAGGAAACACACAGATCCAATTATTGTGATAGACTATCCAATTTTCCCCCACCATCCACACCCCCAGTGCATTTAGTGTTTGAGTCCCAGTCTTCATTGTTCTAGGATACAGCTGTGGCTATGAAACATAATAGAAAATGGAAATAAAAGCAAGCCAGTCCAATTTTCTTTTTCACTTGAAATAATATAATCTTGAGCCTTCCTTTGACAGTACTAGGAAGAGAAGGTATTTAAAAGAATAAAATGCTGTAAATACATGAGAGAGCCAGATACACAGGGTATTAAAAACATTTTTTTGTTTTATGAAAGTTTTATTTTACTAAGTCTTCAAACCAGCTCCCTGGAAAACTTTTGCTTGGTCGACAATCTTTCCAGTTTTGGTGTGGTGTTTACGGTACAAGTTATAGTTTGTTTTATTTTAATTTTATTTTATATGAGCCAATGAGGCCATCTGAAGTATTTAGCCTGGCAGAAAATCCCTACAGGAGGTTCCATACTCTATAAAAAGGACAGGGCATACCCTGAACTCTAATCTAACATTTCTTAATCTTGTCTTGTCATTTAGACTGGGGTGGCCAACATCCAGTCCACAGCTATAATAGATCCAATATATCCATTGCTGTTGTCCTCTTGTATATAGAGATACAATCTCTAAGGGCCACATCCCTGTATTAGGTGTGAAGATCATTACAATCTGTTCCACTGGTCCATCGTTTTCGCTTACTCTCTGGAAATAGAGTTAACTATTTATGGAAAAGAGGGAACACAGGAAAATGTCATTCTTATGATTACTCCAAGATGATCTCACTTTCTGTGGCTTGTTTTCCTCCTTTCTAATAGGTAGGTAGCAGCCTATCACATGAAGGCTTTTTTGTGTCCTTTGGTAGACTCTTATTATTATTCCTTTGAGTTGTTTTTCCATCTACCTTTGCTGAAAGTGATGTACTGGAAGGCATCTACTGGAAGTTTGTTTTCCTATTTTCCATTTTGTTTATTTGATTGCTTGCTTTCTTTTACACGTTTGCCTTCTATGAAATGAAAGGAAAGTAATGCAGAAACGGTACCATTCAGAGCATTCTATTACATTCTGTAATAGCATCAGTCTACCCTATCATATGACACTGCTTCTATTATGGAGACAGTGCATTCTTGGACACACAAGAACAACCATATTGGGTCAGACCAATGATCCATCTGGTCCAGTATCCTGTCTTCCAACAGTGTCCAATGCCACGTGCTTCAGAGGAAATTAACAGAACAGGTAATCATCAAGTGATCCATCCCCTATCATCCACTCCCTGCTTCTGGCAGTAAGGGACTAGGGATACCCAGATCACGGGATTGCATCCCTGACCATCCTGGCTAATAGATAGTGATGGACCTATCCTCCATGAACTTATCTAGTTCTTTTTTTAACCCTGTTATAGTATTGGACTTCACAACATTCCCTGGCAACAAGTTCCACAAGTTGACTATGCATTGTGTGAAAAAGTACTTCCTTTTGTTTGTTTTAAACCTGATACCTATTAATTTCATTGGGTGATCTCTGGTTCTTGTGTTATGGGAAGGAGTAAATAACATATCCTCATTCACTTTCTCCATACCATTCATGATTTTATAGACCTCTATCATATTCCCCCTTAGTCGTCTCTTTTCCAAGCTGAAAAAGTCCTCATCTTTGTAATCTCTCCTCATATGGATGCTGTTTCATACCCCTAATCGTTTTTGTTGCCCTTCTCTGTACCTTTTCCCATTCCAACATATTTTTTTTTAAATGCGGTTTCCAGAATTGTAGATAGTATTCAAGGTGTGGTCATACCATGGGTTTATATAGTGGCAGTATGATATTTTTTTTTGTTTTATTATCGATGCTTTTCCTAATGGTTCCTAACATTCTATTAGTTTTTTGACTGCTGCTGCACACTGAGCAGATGTTTGCATAGAACTATTCACAATGGCTCCAAGATCTCTTTCTTGAGTGATAGCAGCAAATATAGATCCCATCATTTTGTATGTGTAGTTGAGATTATGTTTTCCAAATTTGATTACTTTGCATTTATCAACATCTGACTCATGGAAACTCCAGAGCATACAGGATATTTCCAGTGCTTTCAAGAGAGTGCTGTTTGTGAGAGGTCACCTTCTAACACAATGGAATATCAGCAAACATAGGTTCTTGATGAGCATCTGGAAAATATGAAAGAGGACCTGTTGGGGGTGAGTAGGATAAAAGACGGGGTGCCAAGAAGTGAGAAGAGAAGTCAGAGACCTGAAAATCTTTGGATAAACATCTAAAAGTTCTGTGACTTAACTAACCTTATAGAATTTCTAAGGTTTGACTAGCTCTGTTTAGCATGCTCCAATATTCACTGCTTCTACTCATTTGGGGCTAGTACCTCAAGAGCAAACCGTTTCTGAATATACGGATACATAACATAAAATACATAAAACCAAATACAGGACAAGCATCTTTGCTATTAACCATCATAACAGATCAATGTAGCAGGTAGTTAGCCCCATCCCTCATATTATTCACAGAGTGAAGCAATATAATTTTGTAACCTACTTTTAAAATAATCATCTACCAATACTTGTGGCCATCTGTCCATACAGAGAAGGAAGTGTGTGTGAAGAGAAGTTTGAAACTGCAAGGGTATCATCTGCATCTTATTTTGGAGAGCTGCAAACAGACTCAATTTGAACTCTGGTTTGGGAAACAACATAAGAAAGAACCTTATCTGTTTCAATGTGCACACAGTAGGTTTAACAGTTCAAACATAATTCCATTCCAAATAGCCCAGAGCATTCAATACTACAGCTATTCTGATTTGGATCAGGCCTTTTCAGCAGACCTTCTTATATTGTTGAATACCAGAATTGTTTAAATAAATAGAGCTGTATTTTTTCAACCCTGAAGCAGACAATGACTTTTCAACCCCTTAGGCAACCAAATACTTGTAGCATTCCAAGCTCAGTATTGTGTGATGGTTTTCTGACAAGACAAATACTGCTGGTTTTCTACATTCTAGGCCTGTGCTGAATATGCATACCAGTGTACAGATTATTTTTGCCAGTAATCTTTTTCAGATTAAAATTAGAAACACAGTTAAACCAATATGTGTTTGACTGTTGCGTCTTTCTTGCTTTGGCCAGAATGTCCTCCTTGTTAACTGAATCATTTCACAGCCAGATAAACATGGTCGCTTGTTTTTAAGCAAGCCTAATCAGCCATTTTGAAGTCATTGAACAAGTCTGCCATGGCAAAGATTTCAGAAATTGCAAATGTTGATAATTAATTTGGGGAAAAAAATCAAGTTCACATTAATTGATGTCCTCTGAATATAATGAAAAGAATCACAGATTTGGTAGTTGGATGATCGCTCCACTTGCCTCATGGACCAAGGCACAGCTCTTCTTCCTGCCTTTGAAGCAGATTTTGGTACCCACCTTATGTTGAGTATCACCTTACTCTTTGACTGGTCCTATTCTTCTCCACAGGATTAAGGGGAACAGAATCTAAGCCTTAATGATTAAACGAGTGCATGCCTATTTGATGAGCTTTTGTGCACCACCACCTCGTTCAGCTGCACGCTCTCTGTCTATCATTGGCAACTGTACTACTTTAAACCTCAGTCTCATGCAATCTAGCACATTCTGGAATGACAGGAGTCAAAGCTCCACTGAGGTTTGATCATGTGATATGAGACGTGCGTAGCTCTGGAGCTGCAGATCCAGCACAGAGGCTGGTTATAGGGGACAGAGGTGTAAGGCGGTTGGCCAGTAGAGCCAAGGTCTTAATCTGAATCGCTGACACCCTGAATCACTGGTACGTTTGCCCCAAAAGTTTAGGAATCTCTATGCTATTATATTAATCTTTTGTAATCTACAACTATTATTTCCTTATATAAAAAAGTAAGGAAATGCTAATAGGCAGAATATGCATATAAGTTGATTTTTCAAAAATTCAGAGCCATTTACCAATGAAAAACTATAATGTCAGTTCAGACAGCTTTGTACATTCTCTGAAAAGCTAAGCCCCTACCATAGACAGATCTGTAATCCTTTTTCTACCAAATTAATTTATGTCAAGTCTGGCTGAGCTGGTTTGTTAATGTAGATGCAGAGCCTAAAAAAGCATTCTAGGATGCCAGCTAATTTTCTGCTGATCATCCATGGAATTTTTTTCCCCTCACCATTCAAACTTCAGAACCTATTCAGTTAGGTTTCCAGTAAAACTTGTCCTGTTTTTAGTTCAGATTGTTTCTACTGCCATTCATTCCTTGGGATCTCCAGATTGTAGGCTATTCAGAAAAAATAAATTCCATCTGCCTGAGGAATGCACATCTGCCTGAGGTGAACTGGTTAAGTTTTGGTAAACTAGAATGGCAAGGGAGTCACAATCAGGCTTCCAGTCACAATTAAAGTTATTCATAGTGTATAGTGTATTCATCCAATTTAATTTTTTTCTTGAAATTGACTAATAATAGATCTGATCTTTAAATATTTATGATTCAAAATGTGACATAATTCAGCCTATTGTTTTTTAATTGAGTTTACCACATGTATAGCTTGTTCATTATTACCACTGTGATGTCATCTTATTCAGATGGTATTGTTTCTTTATACTGATTGGATGACTGTTATGTTAATAAAGTCTTTTCAAGTCACTGGGCCTCTGCTCATCCTAAGAAGAGGATGGAGGAAGTTTGTAAAGTGAGGAGGAACTAGTTAAGCAGGATCAGGGAATTTTTGTATACTTCAGACCTTCGCTCTTCTGAGCTCTTGAATCAAGCCTAGGTTGACACATAGGAGTAGAAGAAGTCAGGGATGAAATCCTTATTCCATTGAAGCAATGGCAAAAATCTAGTTGATTTGAGCAGGGCTAGGATTTCACTCTGGGATAGCATATTATTATTAACTGGATCAGATTTAAAATTAATTTTATCTCAAAACAGTCAAAGTAATTGTGTGGGTTATGGCTCAGAGGTGTCATAGGTGTCGCCAGATCCTTATCCTTAATTAATTGTCTCTTGTTAGGGTCTCTAGTTAATCTTTGTATTTTAAGGTACCAACAGTGCATTCACATACCTTTGTCCATCTTGTATAGGTGTATCAGATAAAGGGTTCTGGTCTTGGCTTTCGGGAACGCAGTCCCACCACATCATGCTTTGTTGTTGAGCATTGTACAGTAATATTTTGTCTATTGAGTTGCACTACTGTATTCACTGTGACATGGGGAGACAATGTATGCACAGGGTTAGTTGAGGAAGGTGCAGTTGGATTCCTAAAATAACTTTCGCCATAGGGCACGGGGAAGGGTTTGGTGGAGTTTTTCAACTTCAATCTTTTATATTACTTATATTCAGCTTCCAACTGCCTTTCCTGGTCATAAACACAACAAGCAGCAAGAGAGGAAGCAGTTATTATTGTACTTGGAAATGTGGTTTGTTTATCAATAGGATGTCAATCACAGTCAACCAAATTTATTAACCCAGGAGTTTTAATCAAAATTATTCAGCACAAATACAGAAAGATAGGGGTTACATATTTTACCACTCTATCGATCTGGGGTACAACCAACAGCATGGACTTTTCCAGAAATATAATTCACTGCTGAGCAGTATATATGCCTTAGGCTGTTGCCATAGGCACAGCCTCCCCAAAATTGGTTTGATTCATTCTTACCCTAATATTTCCATTCCCATTCAGTTTGCACTTGCTATACAAGGTGGAAATTTGTACCTGTTTCTAGCAACAGTTATGAGTTGCTTATTATTTTTACAAACCTTAGCAAATTGCTATGTTTATCTCTGTGTGTGCCAAGAACAAATTCTTACACACAGCTTTTAATATATTTCTGTATGAGGAGAAATGGTTCACTTTAGCATAAGTATGGATTCTCTTAAGAATACATACTAGCTAAATAATTTTGGTAACAGTGTAGGAGGAAAGGATCTGCCCTGTCCAAAAATTACATTTAAGCCTAACAGACATTACCGTAATCCCCACAAGCTGGTACTTCTGATGTTCAGCTGTCTTTTCTGGATAAAGTGACTGGGCAGTGAAAATGATTTACTACTTTTGCTTGAAACAAAGTTACTTTAGTCACAAAGATAAATTTGGACCCAGAACTAATTTTCCATGACTATTCCTATGAACAAAGTTTTGGGTACATGAATAGAAAAGTGGTGTAAATACACTGTACCAGAACTTAGTTTCTGATTTACCTAAATGTTCAATCACAAATTTCACCACTAGTCACACTGCAGACTCTTGGCAATAGACGTACAGTGAGCATATAGTTTTCAGTAAGAATCTATAGGTACAGATGAAAAGAAGAAATACCTGCTGAACTGTTATGAGATTACTTTCATGACAAAAAGAGCAGGGCTTGCTGCCTATATCAGTGTCAGCATAGATATATTTGTGACATACTCCTCTCCTTGATTGCTGCTTGTAGCTGATTATTTTATGATGGTTGGCTGAAGATGTGCACTTTACAATAAAGGGCAGGATGCTTGACTAAAAAGCGAGGTAAGGAAATGAATGGTAGGAGGTCAATGAGTATGGAGACAACAATTATCTTTTTTTGGCCAAGTGGCTGCTACTTTATTTAACCTTAAGATAGCTTCTAAATGCAACTGGTCCTGGAAGCAGTGAAAAAAGGGGACAGGGATTAAGGCCCCAGTCACCCCAGGCTATCAACAGCTTTCCCATCTTTTCACGTTCAGATCAACAGCATACCAACATTTCCTGGGGGATAGCCCCACGCAGAGGTGCCACATCAAACAACTCCTAGGCCTTGTAAACATGCCCAGATTACTTTGTCAATCTAACCCCTTTTTCTGATGCTGGGCTGATGTCAAATTTGCAGTGGTTCAAAGAGTTTTATCTTCACCCACTGCTGTTATTCTGTAGGTGAGTCCTTATCAACCGACCAATGCCAGCATTTGAAAGAAGCAGTAGGAGTTAACTCATGATGGCCTCTACCAAGGAGGACTGCCATTGGCCAGCAGTTTCTGTGGCATGATCAGGAGTGTGGCACTGTCCCTTGCCTTCACCCAACAATATGGGCCGTCAGAGAATATGAATGAAAATATATATATTATGTTATATTTATACTCCTAGACAAAAACAAAGTATGTATATAAAGTTCCAGTTTTTTATATATGCACACACACTTGATTATTCACCTCTCTCTTTAATAAATACTGATGCTAGAAAAACAGGGCTATTGCTCTTTAGTGAGTAATCTCAGAAGTACCCTCAGAAGGTATTCTTGCATTCTAAACTGTGTTTGTTGACCCATGTGGTAGGGGAAAAAATTAGTCTTGTGGAGAAGTGAACTCTTCTGATCGATGCTTAAGACTGTATGTTTCAAAGCCACAAAAAGGGCATAAGATTGTGTCTCCGTCAATTAACGATTCAAGGGCTGCTCCTTTCTCATTCAAGCATTAATGCAACTTCACTGGAGAAATAGCAAGGCTGGGATGGGGTACTCATTTTTAGAGGTCAAAGATCTCATTTGAAGAAAACAAAAATATCCAGATGTTTCCAAAGTACTGTCCTCCAGTATCGCTGCTATGCCAACATAGTTAACCAAGACCTGCGTTTTTGTGATATTCTTAGAGCAAGTAAATGCAGTGCAGGTCATAGATATCCAATATTTTAAAAAAACAGGTGAGAGAAAGAGATGGTGGTGGATCTGAACACCCCTAAACTTTGGGAGAGGAAGGCTTCAAAATCCAAATCAAACCAAATCTGAATTTTATATACAACCTGTATCTTCACAATGGGGTGCACCAAGCCTCTGACATTGAATATAACTTAATATTGGGATGTGAAATTTGGATACAGATCAGGTTTTTGCAACATGAACCCATCTCCAGTAAAAATATAACACAGAGTATCAGAAAATAATGGAATAATAGTAATAAAACCCTTTATGTCCAAATGACCCCAAACTAGAGAGACTGGATCTTCTAGACAGGCTGAGAAGAGCTGAGCACAAATCTGTAGCCAGACATGAAAGGCAGCTCTACGTCTGTTTCCCTGGCCTTCATCCTGAGGCTGCCAAATGCTGGTTTGGTCCCTGTTGCAAGTTAGAAGGCTCTTCTATCTTGTACCAGCTACCAAGGCATCTATGTTCTGCTCCCGCAGCCAGGGATCAGCTGGGCAGAAAGGAGACCTGGACATGACCGCTTTTTGTCATCCTTGTTCCTTGGGTCAGCACGTGGGTGGAACGTCTGGTGTAAAGCCATTCCACTGGCTCGACAGCACCCTTCAGTGGCCAAATCCACTAGTATAAGGGCTATTTTGCACAACTAAAGTGATATAAAGCAGCCGGAGCACTCTGTAGAATCAGGGCAATTATTTTTATGGGAAAATGTTTAAGTGAGCATATGGCTTTGGTATCTGTCTCTTTTATTCAGTACTTATACAGTGCAAAAAGTCATTGTGATTTTACCTTCCTGTCACATTAGCATGTTTTGGGGAAATAGTTTAATGCAAAAGTAGTGTTACTTCAGGAATCTCAGTATAATTTCTGGCAGTCAAATTCATATTTAGTTCTCAGTGGCAAAATATTTGTGGCAGAGGATAAAGGAAGAAGTTGAACCCTGTAAAACATTTGTTAACAAACAAAATGCTGTCAGTTGGAAACAAATGACTTCATCCCTCGATAGGGAAATCTGTAAACAGGATGAGCCAAAGAATTTTACAAATGTCTTTGGATGTTTTGCTAAGTTTTATTGGCTTGAAAGCTGGTTTGGAAGATTGGTTTGGTCCTACAAAGCAGTTCAATTGCTTGAAGCATGGCAGAGTGATATGAAATAGATGAAGGATCAGTAAATGTCAAAATGAGCAGAAATAATGGTAGCTACATTATTTCATACATAGCTCCTTTCACCCATACACATCTTTTAAAAATAGGCAACTGGGGGGCTGCCAGTTCAGTTCTCCACCATCCAGCCAGGCTCCAGGCTGAACAAGAAAAGGTTTCACTTGTCAGCTGGAAGATGTACTCTGGTGAGAACTGTTTCCAAACAATGTGTCATTTTAAGGATCTAAAAATAAAATAACTTTAATAGCAGATGCATGCATTCCCAGTTAATTTATTCATTGTACTTTGTTGCATGTCTTGGGAGGAGCGAGAGAGTTGATTAGCACCAGATAAGGCTGCCTGTAGCTCTGAGATGTGCCTGTGAAAGGAAATTCTGGTTATTTATGGCATCTATTGTAATGATATGGGTGAACCCGCGTTATGGGTTGAGTTAAAACCCCATTGAGATTGATGTGTGAACTCACCCTTCAGTTAACATAACCGTAAGCATAAGTGCACCACCTAAGACAAACTGAATACGTAAACCTGCCCCAAAGCTTTTGGTTGATTATTGGTTTTGGTAGGTGTGTGTGTGAAGATGGAACAGACAAAAACTGGGAAAGACTGAGGCCTGATCTACACCTAAAACTTAGGTCAACCTAGCTATGGTGATCAGGGCTGTGAAAAATTTTGCTCCCTGAGCACCATAGTTAGGTTGACCTAATCTCCAGTGTAGTTGCGGCTAGGTCAGTGGAAGCATTAGTCCATTGATCTAGCTACTATCTCTCAGAGAGGTGGATTGCCTACATTAATGGAATCCCCCCTTCCGTTGATGTAGGAAGCTGCAGGGCTATAGCTGTGCTCTAGACATAAATCAGAGAGAAAGAGAGACAGACTGAAGGAGCAGCTGAAAAAGCATGGTGGCCGTCCCGGGAAGAAACCTGGGAAGAGGTTGTTGGGTCATGTGTGCAGGCTGAAAAGAGTGTTCTCATAACAGTACATTCCACAGATAACCAGAATTTCCTTTCCCAGGCACACCTCAGAGCTACAGGCAGCCTTATCTGGTGCTGACCAATTCTCTTCAGAGAGGATGCTCCTCCCAAGACATGCAACAAAGTACATTGGTGCTGTGAGGAAAAAAAAGCTGTTTCTTGCTATTTGATTCCTTCTGCATTAAGAGAAACAGAACTTGGTATATTCTTTGTAAATAAACACAACCGCATCAAATAAATACTGATCACCAATTTCTGCTTCCAATTGGCATATCCATAGGGCCCTGAACTTGACTAGCTGCTTCGGTCAAAAGGGGGCAACAGTACCAGTGAATCTGTGTTCTGATGTTTAGTAAGTTTGTCAAGCTCTGTAGAGTGACTCATGAATGTGAGTGCCAACCTCAGGGCAGACTGTTAGAAATAAGGGCACAAACACCAAATTGGTTGTGTGTTCTATAATTAGATTTTGCCAACCAGATATCAAGTGTGAACTCCACAAGCACTGTAACAGCATTAACAAGGAGTTACAGACAGTCACCTTGGCACTTTGGGCTATCTTGCCACCCATGCAAGCCTGCCTTTCTGATAGATGGTTCCGTTTACCAAAAATCACATCAATATTCAGGTTACTCCCAATGCCAAAGGACCAGTCACTTACCCCAAGTCAATTATACCTTAGATCTCTCACCGAAGACAACACTTGTAGCCAATCCTGTAATAAACTAACTAAAGATTCATTAACTCGGAAAAAGAAATGAGTTATGTATCGGGTTAAAACAGGTAAACATACACTCACAAATGAGTTACAGTCTTAGTAGGTAATAGAAGCTGCTGTAATATGTAAGTTCTATATGTCTTCTACGGCCAACTCAATGGGGATCCCTTCCTTTAAGCTTAGAAATATTGCCCTCTTTGAATTCCAAGCAGCACAGTGATACAGTTGTTTCTGGTCAGGGCTTTTTATTCCCTTACCCCAGACTTCAAACTGTGATGGGACAAGGGTTTTTGCATGTTTCCTCTTAATGAATGTGAGGGGAGAAATCAACAAAGTCTTTTGTCCACTGGTGTTCCACAATGGTTTTATCTGGTGTCTATAGGCCTTCTTTAGTTGGGGAAGAGATAATCTTGTGATAAACCTCTTGTGATAAACTAGTATTTCACACGTAATCATGCATCTCTCCTGACTGTGGGAGTTTCCAGTTACAAAGCAAACACTTAAATACTACTTTATAGAATGGGATACAGATATTGTAAGTGAGATTAATGCATGCAGCAACCCGCAAGCATTTCATAAAGTCAAACACTAAATACATCTCTCTAAATCTAATGCCCATTTTAACAATACTACCACAGAGATGAGCCAGATTGGTTTCCAGTTACGCATTTGTCAGTGTTCAGTGAGGCCTAGGGGCCTTGGCCTGAGCTGGCACCTGCTCTGCCATTATCACAAAGTTCTATTTTGATTTTCTCATGAAGGCAATTAAACTCATGAATACTTCAAAGTGTATTGAAACAGACACTTTATTTGTATTTAGCCATCATAAAATCCCCTTATTCTATATAACAACCACAAAAATGAGCACCTCTTGGATCTATATAATACAGTTCTTTTTGCAGGTTCCTCTTGCATCTGTAACCAGTCCTGGATGGTATCTGTAAATATTGTGTATCTTAAATATGTATAAATTCCAATGTATTGGTATGAATTATCACATTTTGAATACAGCCCCATGATTGCTTAACAAAATCCTGAAGCCTTGTGTGAATAACTTTTTTGATTCCCACACTTACTAAATTCACTCATATATTTCTAAATACACAAACCTATACATTGTCCTCATGTCCCAAGGTGATACTGAAGTCAATATTGGTAAGCTCAAACTGAAGTTAGTGAAAGTAGAGTACTGACACCAGCTGTGAATTTAGCCTTCCCACCTCTGGTAATTTTTCTCACTGCAATTTTTTGAAGAAAAATAGTTAATTGAAATTCACATTGGGAAATAAGGAAAAATTCAAAAAAATTAAGAAAGGTTTTTCTACACTATTTCTCCCCATTTTTGCCAACTGGAAAACAGTATCAAAGTATGAAAGGTATTACTTACACACACATACTCAAAAAAAGTAAGAAAGTGTGTCTGTGTATCTTCCAAATGGTAACAAAAAATCATTGCTATGTTATGTCTCACTTAAAAAGAGAGAGTTTCAAAAAGTAACAAAAATTAAAATTTAATAATGAAAGTGTTACTTTTTCACTCTTTTTCCTACTTTTCTAAGAAAAGAAAGTAAAAGAAAAAATATAAAATTTGGGGCCAATTTACCCTGAAATGTTTTGCTTTGAATTTTTTTTGAAAAATGGAAAATGATATTGAAAATTATATTTAATGAAAAACATTCGTTTTTGACATTATGCTGTTTTTAATGAAAAAAGTTTTCTTTAATAATTTCTTCCAGTGCTAGTTAGGTACAAGAGAGAGCACTGCAGCAGTCTTTAGCCATAAGATTGTCCTGTTTTTGAATCAACCACTTTTTCTGAAAGATGATGTATTTGAAACATTCCATAGCTGACATGTAGATTATCAAAAACTACACAAAGGAGGCAGAGAAGGAACTGGCAAACCATCTCTCCTCATGAACCAATAAAAGTTGACAAGACAATTCATTTCAGTAAATAGTGTCCCATTCTGATGGATCTGGTATCCTCAGATAAGAGAAGCTGCATATAACATAATGCTCAGGAGAAGGTCATAAGAACCTTATTTTCAAATGCCTCCACCCTTCCCGTACTCTTGAAGATGGGTAGGTTTTGTCTGGACCATCGGGGAAAAGGAACCCTCAGCCCCATTAAGAATGGCAAGTCCACTCCTCTCCTCATGGGTTTGAGGAGGGGGCCTCTGTGGCTGATTAGTTAGACAGAAGAGTGTGGCATAATCTTATTGGCTGCTAGGCACCCAAGGGAAGGGATTAGAAGAACTTCACCATGCCAGGAGGAGGTGTTCTGTCTTGGGGGGGGGGGACCACTATCCCCCTCCTCTCCTCCCCACCAACCTTCTGTGATTAGAGTAAGACCAGGTTGTTGGGTTTTGCTGTAGGCCTCTTCCCTCCCTGTCAGACTGGTTGCATGGTATGGGTTTTCTTTACCTTCCTTTCAGCAACCCAGAAACCCAGTGGGAATGTTGAGTTATGAAATTAATTGTTGTCACAACTTGGCAGATGTCCAGCCCAGATAATTGTTCAGAGGGGGCTCTGGTTGACTGATCAACCAGAATTTGGAAGCGGATTAGGAGAAGGAATGTCCTAAAGAATGTGGAGACTGGGTTGGAGCTCCTAATGTCTGATACAGCAAGGAGACAACCACCTGTTCCCTGCCCCTTGGGCAAGGCAGTGGGGTCCCAGTAATGATTGTGAGACCAGGCTCACAGGGTGGGGATTGATGGTGACCTTCCACCAAGTGGAACCGATTGCAAAGGATGGATGACTTGCACTGGATGAGTTATTGCTGGATAGTTCCCAGATGTTACTTAATAAAGTTGTGGCCCACTTAAACCACGTTCCTGGTGTCTTCTTTTTTTGTCCTCTTGTGGTGCCTGGAATAATAAATAAAAGACTTAACAAAAAGTGTGCAAGAAAATAGAGTCGTGGCTGAGCAGCAACAACCCAACACTGTGAAAACCAAAGCTTCGGTAAGTTGACTGAAACAACTTGACTTCTGGTCTTAGTGGGTCTGGTTTTCAGAGGTGTTGAGAACTCCCTATTCCCATTTAAATCAGTGAGAGGGGAAGGAGAACAATGCCTCTGAAATCAAGCCCATTATGATCAGTTGATTTATTATAATTTTTAATTATTACCATGAAGATGTTTATTAAAATACTGCATATTTAAAAATAACTAAACTAGGAAGCAAATATTTTGCTACCATACTATTGTTAGACATGCCAGAATGTTTTCCACCCTTAGTAAAGTAGCTTTGGCAAATACATACTCATATTTTAACAAACATTTTTCACATTAATATTTACTTGGTATATTACTCTATAAGCTGGGGGTTTTTTTCTTTTCAATTTTGCAATAACACCACTTTTGCTATAAACCTCAATGTTTAAAGGACTGTAATTTACCTATATATTGTGTATGTCTGAAATTTAACATGGGTGGCCTAATAACAGGCCTGATTTATGTCTCGCCGTCAGTGGAGTTGCTGGGTTGCACAGGGCATAAGTTTGTACAAAATTTGATGGATGAGTTAAATGCAAGATCATATTTAGATTGCACCACATTTGCATTTTCAGAAGCTTTGTATTGATTTTCTAAATCGAATTATGGCTTCTACTGTTAAACAAGTAATAGAAAGAGAACGGCACAATACATATTAGCAACTACCAGTGACCCCAGAAGATTATGGATACTGGTATTGAAAGCCATAAATGTTATAGAAAGTGGCAGTTCTTTCTTGTCTTACTATGTTGTAAAGAAAAAAGCAAAAACATTTCTTGAATAGGAGAACTAGAAATAGCCAATTATTTGGGAGTGAAATTAACACTTGTGCAGACAGCCACCACACGATCTATGCACCATTTGAGTACCACTTAAGTCCAATGATATGTAAATCTTAGTCTGGCCTCTGCACAGGGGTAAATTTCACATCCTGTACATTCAACGGGATTTAAAATGAATAAAATACTAATGTTTGTGGTTCAGTGGTTTCAATGGCTCATGTATCAGGTTCAGAAGTCAAATGGATCAATTGACCATTAGTTGCAAAGAGTCAGAAATGTAGGTGGCAAGGTAATGTAATTCCTCAAGGACATGGTTTATTTGTGTTATCAGTATTTCTGCTATTGAATAAATAGTGGTAGTCTTGGATGTTTATAAGTACAGGAAGATCACGCAGGTATTTTTGAAAGAAGTTTCACGTGTGTGATTATTTTTAAGGTCCTGGAATATACAAAATTCCTATTTGTGTTGAAAGAACTGAAGAACAATCATTAAGAGGAAAATAGACCCCTATATTTGTGGTAGTGTTGAATAAGATAGTGGCTTTTAAAAATGTATAATAGGATACTAGGGAGAGCGTTTGACTGGCCATTGTTCCAGTTGCAAGCACATGTGTACGGATTGGTTTCTACAATAGTTGGAAAATATTCTAAGGTCTCATGAAAGGTGTCAGGTTAACAGCCCTGGAGACTGAAGTCCCCTATCCGCTAGACAAGTACACTACAGGTACAAACAGTAGCTACAATCTTTCCCATTCTTGGTCTGCCAATGTTTCTCAATACAGGATTGGAAGGATTACTTCTAGGGACACAAATATAGTTTTATTTCCATTTCCATTCAGCCACTTGCTCTCTTCTGAAACTGCCAATAAGTGTTTTCATTAGTGCCAATGTTGAAGTGGATGCTTGTCCATTAGGGACTGGATTAAGAGCATCAGTCACTTCACACAGGCTGCTGAAGAGGCAACAGATGGTTGGTGGCGTCCTCACTGAAGTCAATGGCAAAACTTCGTTTCACCTGGTAACGTTTGGTTGTTACAGATCTCAGCTGCATTTGGAACCAGTGATGTGAAGATGAAAGGCTCAGTGGCCCACTGTCAGTTCCCTGGACTAGCCATTTCTCTGTCGCTCTCTCTGATCTCTACCATTCTGTGATATTCACTGAGAGAAGCACTGCAGTGTTTCAGTCAACATTACTCTAATTAAGGACCTTCAGTGTTGTTATATTATCTCTTTATATTGTATCCATAGTCTGCTAGCTGCTGTACAGAAAATTATGACACCTTGTTCCCAGGCCTTAATACACTTTCAACTAAGGAGACAACGGCTATAAGCTAGGGGGCCTCAGAGGTAACCAAAATAAGACGTTTTATCATAGTTATATGTTACGTTGGCCAAGCACAATCCTTCTTGCATTCCTTGTGTGCTTATTCTTCTCCTGTTGCCAGTAATAGTAGTTGTACTTACTGTTAAGTATGCATACTGCAGTAGTGCTAAGGGGCTTTAATCCTGATGGGGCCCCATTTTGCTGTACAAATGCTCATAGACAGTAAACTTGTACAAATACATCATTTAAGCAGTAGATTTCAGTTACAAAACATCTTTTTTTTACTAATCCTTTCTTCACATACTCTCTGGATTCATTAAAGACAATGAGCCATATTCTCAGCTGATGTAAATTGGTATAGCTCTATTGGAATATCTGAATTTCGAGAAAAAGCTCTGGCATTGTCAATGCTGTAGTAAAATAAAACCAAAAACCATTAAAAGAAATAAAATAAGAGCAGTTTTATTTTAAATGCAGTGATAAGTGTAATCTACCTGCAAACATTATGGATTACAGTGAATAAAGGAAAAAAGTCAAAAATTATTAACAGAGCTAATTTTAGATTTTGGAACATTTTACGACCTAGTGCAAGGTTATAAGCTGTTTTAATGAAGATAATATGGATTCTAATTGATTTCATGTTAGTATACTGATTATTTACAGGTTCAAAAAGTCAGACTGATTCTCTGAGTAATTACTAGAAGTAAAAGCATATTCTGAAACAGGGTAGCTTGAAAAAACAGTATAATTGCTTTACAGAAAGATGTGGGAGTGGAGTTGTTAACATTCAGTTTTGCTGACATTTGAATGTTAACCTTGGTTTGGTATGGGAGACAGATGTTTGAACACCGTAACACACTGCTGAACATGGATGTGTTAATATTAGTTTATAAAATCTGAATGATGGAGAAGCACTAAGTAAAAATGCCATCCCTCCATCTCAATGGGTGAGGGAACTTGACTGGGCCAGCAGTGAAGGAGAAAATCCCCAGCAGCAAGAAAAGGAGACACTTGCTGAGCGACATCAAGTAGCTCCTTCTCCCCAGAGTCTCTGATACCTGTTGGCCAGTTGGGGTGGGGGCAGAGGTGCTGATTGACCAACATTCCCCAGTTCCCAGGATTTAACCTGGAGCAAGGGCCATGTGGACCCTCTTTCAGCTCAGTATCAGCAATCCCACCCTGAACTAGGAATGAGACTCCAGCCTGACAGATGATGTGGGTCTAACTGATCACACGTTTGGAGGTCAGGAAGGAATTTTTTCATCCTTAGGGACAATTGGCAAAGGCCCAGGTGAGTTTTTCCACATTCCTCACAACACCTTCAAGCCACAGTGCATTAAGTAGGAATGTGCTTGGTACCTAGCTGAAATATTTGTCTTAAGTTGTGAATTTGTCCCAACTTTCATCTCGTTTCCAGTGAGGTTAAAAGGATAAAATGAATGGTTCCCAGAGGTAAAAGGCCTGGGATTTTGCTAAGGGGCCTTAGCCTCAAGGGATAGGGGGAGACCTTATGGACCTTGGAGACTGAGGTTCCCCATCCTTCTGCACCCTCTGTCCCCATCATGGGGGGTGGTGAACTGTGTCCTGGATAGTAGGCTGAGGAGAGCCTTCCCCCATTTATGGGTAATGTGGTAAGAGCCCTGTAACCCCCACAGTGTAACCACTTAAATACCTAAGATAGGAGAGTATGAGTGATGGCTGGGTAGAGCTCGACCCCTGTGTTTAAGTTTAATAAAAGTTGTGGCCTGCCACTTACAATCCATCTATGTGTCTTAGCCACTGTTTCTGGATCAGATACTGGCTACTTGAGTTCTGGATAAAATTTGACCACTATACTTTCCACCAAATGTACTCTAAACCACCATTTGTATTTCTGTGCTTTAAAAAAAAGGAACCAAGGTATCATGACAAAGATTTCCTAACCCTGAATAGCAAGAGAATATATTTGTGCCCTAAATGAAGATGAAAGAATTACAAATGGACAGCAACAAAAAAAAAAAAAAAAAGCCAACTGACTAACGTCCATTGAAAGAAAAATTAGGCTTTAGTATATGAATACATTTCATTTCAAAGGAATAAAAAAAATCCAAGTAGCACAACTTAGACCTGGATCTAAACATCCTGGACACAGCTGTTACGTTTCAAAGCTATGGAAGATGACAACAGAATGTAGAAATGCCTGGAAAATATTTACTCAATATTTTGCAGGGTTTTCAATTGTTAAAAGCTAAATGAAACCATTTCTACATTCCTTTTCTGTATCCACAATTAGAGCTGTGCAGATAATGGACTATTATTGTATTATTATTATCATCATCATCAATATAATTTTTTTTATTTCAGGTTCAAAAGAAATATTTTGAAATTTTCAGCAAATCAAAAAAAAAGGTAAAAATTAATTTTGGGTCAAATGAAACATTGTGTTTGACCCGAAATGAAATGTTTCAATTTGATTGAGCATTTTTAATGTTTTGAAACAAAATGGAAGGAAATTTTCAAACAAAAAGCCATTTTGAATTGAACAATTGAAATATTTCATTTTAATAATGAAAGGAAACATTTTGACTTTTATTAATTTTGTTTTGTTTGGTCATAAACAATTCAACAAATGCAACACATAGTCATTAAACATTTCTGTTACGGAATCTGCATTTTTCACCAACAAATGGTTTTGGTTCTACCTACCTGAATAACCCACATATGAAATAGTTATTAATTATAAATCCAAATTACATTGCTTGTGATTTAAATGACCTGGGCATGCAGTTTGTGGTTACTAAAGGGGATTTTAATATTAATTACTGTAAACTGGGGATCTGAATAAATATCCTCTCTGGTTAAATATAAGTGACTGTTTATTTAAATAGTAAATGAACACTGATTTAAAGTTTAGTATAAATATTTAATTAGTACCCTTATAGGTTATTTTCCCCTTATTAAAAGCTATCTGTACAACACACTATATTTAGTTTGAGAGGAAAGCTGTTAACAGAAAGATGCATTCCTAAAAGGACTAAATATTGGACATGTTCCAACTGCCTGTCTGTCAAAATGTTCACATTTAATATAATTGAGTAAAAATGAGGAGTGTGTGTGTTTTAAATTGAAATGGGGGAGGAGGGGTCTAGAATGAAATGGAGGACGGTGGGTGTATATTTTAGAATGTAATTGGTTTCTTTTGGAATGAAATAGTAGTGGAAGGAAACAGTTGAAATGGTGGTGCTGGTAGGAGAATGCAGAGAGAGGGAATATGATATAGTCTGTCTCTATATCCCTCACTAGCTCTGCCCTCCCTGTCCCCCAACTCTGCATCTCTGTGTATATTTATTTAAATTTCTCTTTGTGTCTTTAGGTATATTTATGCATCTGTAAAGTTTACTGCTTTACCCTAGATCAGGATATTGAAAGGTATGGGTACTATATTTACCAACTACTTAACAGGGCTATTGTGGAATTAATTTAATGCAGTGCTTTGAATATATAAATCTCCCAAAATGGTAAGAACTTGTAAAATTAGGTGCTAGATGTCTCAAAGTGGGCAGCTAATCACTGAGATCCACAAAATTAGTGGATGCCTTTCCAAATTTTTGTCCTAAACACACTTTTTCTGCCTCAGTTCCCCATCTGTAAATTCAGGATAATACAAATTGGTTACCTTACAAGAGAGTTGTGAAGTAAAAATTGCACAAACAACCTTAATTCTATAATTGCCTAGTTTTTGAATGCTTCACTTTACAACTTAATATTCTTTTAATGTTAATACATTTCTTTTGTATGTAATATTTATTATTTTAAAATAATGCAGGGATGTTCACCCCACCTGGTTTCTGTGTGTTTCAGAACATTGTAAAATTAAGTTTTCTATGGGAGATCCCATATTAGCATACATTTTTTTTCCCTTGTGGAGACCATCAATCAAAGAGAGACAAATTTTTAGACATCACGTGAAGGTATAAAAGTATTCAGCTGTGCCCTGGGAATGAATCATGCAGTGTAGGTTGACATCCAAGATAACACATGCTGCTAGGAGAATACAAATAGACCTTTCATGTTTCACATGGATATGAATATATATATATAGAGAGAGAGACTACATGTCGAAAAAAAGAAATGATTTTGATATCACTCATAAGGTAATTCAGTGTTGTTCTGAAGAAGTTTGCAGAAGGATTGCATACTGACAGAGAGTACTCATAAAATTATTCATGTTTGTAGTGAATTAATTAAACTCACGTATAAATTTAGATGAATCTGTTGTGGAATTTCCATCTTGCTGGACACGTATGCAGCATAATCCAGGGACATTGCTGTCACAGTGTGTTTTTTCACAATGCAGTATTAGCTTGAGGAACTCATTGCCACAAGGTGTAATTGAGGCCAAAAATTTCAAGGATTCAAAGACTTACGTATTTCTGAGATAGCACTAAGAATTTAAATGGGATGTAAACCTTTGTAATTCAGCATGCAAACCAAGCATTAAGTATCTGGGACTAGGATGAAACCTCCCCTAAAGACAAAGTATACCATAATTGTCCATTATAATATTTCTGAGAGAGGCAAAATACTGGACTACATGGGCCACTGTTGTCCTCTGATATGGCAAGTCCTCTGATATGGCAATTCCTATGTTGCTATACACCCACATTTATCCTACAGTGAAATGCTAGCAGATTTTTATCTACTACCTGTCAAAATGATTATGTTGCAACAATGAATTAAATACCAGGTGTAGCCTTGCTTTGTCTTTCAATAGCATTGAAGTGATTGACCCCTGGATCTCCGATAAAGGGAAATGACTGTTTCTGTTTATATTGTGCCAATACAAGTCTTTCTCCGTCACTATTACCTCATTGTCTGATGAATAGATATCACCAGTCATTTGTTTTTGTTTGCTAGATCAATGCTGGGGATAAAACCTGACTCAAAAACTGCAGGAGAGTAACAGTGTATTAGTCTCTGGATTGGGAGGATGCAAAAATTGGAAAGGGGAAACAAAAGATCTGCTACAAAGTTCAAAATATGGTCACAATGAGGAAAGTGACTGTGTGAAACTGGATTATTACAGATTTGCTCACTGTGTATATTCTGAGTCTTAAATCCTCACTTTAGTAACAAAAGGAAGTTAATAGTTTGTTTTTCTCCCCTTAACCAATGCAGAATCAATGTAGCTATGGTCAAGTGATAGGGATTCTTCTATTCGGACACTGTACAAATAGACTTTTCAACTAAGTTTCAGTTGCAGAATCTTCATTATTTATGATTTGGGACCATGAAGAACCCAGGTTAATTTTCAGATCTCATGCTGAGTTTGCAGGTTTTTTCAACCTTCTTTAACTACAAACTGAGCACTTCTAAAATGGACATTACTAAGAGACACTGACTGAACACCCATTTTACCATAATTAGAGCATAGCCTCCCTCTAAATGTGCCACAGTACCTCAGCTGCAGTCAATTGCCATAAATTATGAGTATGTACAGTACAAATCTGAACATTTTGGATTATACATTTTCTCTAACAAAACAACATTGCTGATATGTGCCTCTAGTATGTAACAGGGGAGATTTGATTTATTTCCAAGGTCTCAGCACTTAGGACACCTGCCAACAAGGGATTTGAGCCACTCTGTGTGGATGTTCCAATACCAGTAACTACATCTCATTTCCTTTCTGTCCGACGGCAAGACTGGAAGCTCCTCACAGCTGCTGCTTGTTTCAACTATGTGCTGGTTACCACTGCGTTCCTGTCATATAAAGTGGCATAGTGTATTCTCTTTGATATCATTCTCCCATGATGTTCCTGTGGTTTTATTGCTGTTTTCTGACATTGATAACTTCAAAATCTCAAATTTAGCAGGGTTCAGCTGTGTGCTGCAGTTTTGACAGACCAGAAGTCAGTCAGAAAAAAATCTAATATATTGTTTATTATTGGTATTTAAAGTTGGTTACATTTGGCATTAGATTTGTTGCCAAAGGAAAGTGGTTTGGGTAGAAGTTATTCAAAGAAGTAGCAAAACCAGCAATTAAGTCTTCAAAGTGCTTAGCACAACAGATTCCAATTGGGGCTAGTTGCTACTGGAGTAGAAACATTGCATGTGAATAAATATCTGTTTCCTTGCTCCCTGAGCTGGGATCACAGCATAATCAGCATGCTCAGCCCGGGGGACAGGGAGGGATGAATTGTGAAACTATATTTATATTGCTCTTCAGTGCCCTCCTTTCGTTGACACATGGAGTAACATTAGCTAGCTCCAGTGTATCCGGCAGGGTAGTTGTAAGGCATTTGAGTGTTGTTGGGGCATTAAGAGAATTATAGAATTGTAGGACTGGAAGGGACATTGAGAGGTCTTCTAGTTCAGTTCCCTGCACTCAAGCCAGCACTAAGTATTATCTACACCATCCCTGACAGGTGTTTGTCTAACCTGCTTTTAAAAATTTGACAGATTCGACAGCCTCCCTAAACAATTTATTCCAGTGCTTAACCACCCTGACAGTTGGGAAGTTTTTCCTAATGTCCAACCTAAATCACCCATTGCTTCTTGTCCTATCCTCAGAAGTTAGAGAACAATTTTTCTCCCTCCTCCTTGTAACAACCTTTTTATGTACTTGAAAACTGTTACGTCCCCCCTCAGTCTTCTCTTCTCCAGACTAAACAAGCCCATTTTTTTTCCAATCTTTCCTCACAGGTCATGCTTTATAGACTTTTAATCATTTTTGTTGCTCTTCTCTGGACTTTCTCCAATTTGTCCACATCTTTCCTGAAATGTGGCACCCAGAATTGGACATAATATTCCAGCTGAGGCCTAGACAGCATGGAGTAGAGAGGAAGAATTACTTCTCTCGTCTTGTGTTGTTTTCAATACTCCTGCTAATACAACCCAGAATGATGTTTGCTTTTTTTTGGACTCCTTTCTAAATTTAGTTTGACTTCTGAGAGGTACTCTCAAATATTTAAAGTTCTCTTTTCAATAAAGATCATAGAATTACTTCTTAATTTTCAGTATTAAGAGTTTTTTTTTTTAAATGCACTATAGTTGAAGAGGGCATTCTGTTACAGATGAAAAGCCTTCTCACTACACTACTTTCAAAGCTTTTCATTTAAGTTCTGGGCACTAGAATATTGTCATAGGTCGCAGGGACATGCACAAAGAGGGACAAGCAGGGTCACAGGCCCTCCAATAATTGTCAGGGGCCCAGGACTTCTCCGACCCTGGGGCTGAAGAGGCAGGGAAGAGCGAGCTACTTCCTAGGGCCAGAGGGGAGGGGGTAGAGTGAGTTCCTGCTGGGGCTGGGGAGAGGGAAGAGCAAGCTCCTGCCAGGGAAGGGGAAAGAGGGAGCTCCTGTTGGGACCTGGGTGGTGGTAAGCAGCAAGCTCTTCCAGGTGGGGGGGTTGGAGGGAGGTGCACAGAATGTGCCCCTCCAAAAGGAGTCAAATTTAAATTCCTGCACACACCCTTGATTGATCATGTTCTCAACTGGTGTAATTCCATTGACGTCATAGGGACTAAACCCATTTACACCAACTGAGGATCTGGTTCTGTATTGGTAAGGATGTACAATCATCAAACAACCCAGTGCTTTAAGAATTTGCAATTATATGGACTCTTAATTAAATGAAAATGTTAAATGAAACTCTTCCCTATTAGGGTTTTTATTTGGTGTCTAAAGGTTTGTTTTCTGTTTTGCTTTCTCTTTGACAGCTCCTTCAGGCTGGAAGGAATATCTACATTTGGAGGCATGTCAGTTATTTCTTTGATGTCAGTTTCATCATTGGGACTTCTTGCAGGCCAGATCTGATTAAAGTAACCAGGAACCTGACCCTCCTTGGAGCATGGAAGCCCTTAGAGTCAGAGCACAACTAATCACTGGTGTAATCTGCATCAAATCATCTGCCTCAGATCTGACCGCTACGAGCTACAAGCTGAGCCCTGATAAAAGCCACAGCCTTAAATTCTGTTCACTCAGAAAGAAGAATAAAGAGGACTAAATACCTTGCCCCATACAGAAACAACTGTCTCCAAGACTGACCCTTAAGGAGTTCAGTACTGAGCAATTAGAGTAATAAACAATAAATCAATTTATCATGCGGTCCAGCCAGCATCCAAAAAATATTTAAGTATGTAGCCAAAAGGAAACATGAAGCACTTGAGTGATTGCAAGAAAAGCAATGCATGTACAACAACAGAGGAATATTGCTATTTGTGGGGAAAGAAAACCTCTGCCATCCCTTGTACATATTCAAAGCCATAGAAGAACGGAGCATCAGTGATGCTCAAATGCTTGAAAGGATGTTGTCTCCTGTTCTCCACCCAAATCTGAAGAAAAAAAGTTCACTGTTACAGATTGCATCTCAATGCACTTCTAATATTTGCACTGTCACTTCCATTCAGGGTCATGATGTGTGCCATCATTTGCACAGATGGTCCCATGAGATTTTAGACCGCAACAGCTGTATCTTGCAGGGGCTCCAAAAGGAAGTAAGAAGCTGAAGAAAAGGAATGCTCTCTTACAGGGAGGATTTCTCCCCACAGCAAAATAGTCCTTCGTAAGATTAAAAGAAGTGTATGAAAAAAGCATCAACATGAAAAAGTGGATTTAAAAAGGGATCTAATTTTTTTTTATGAAATTCATTTTATATCATAGTAACAGCCAACAGATTGAGCCTATTGAAACTATACACCCAGAATGTTCCTGTTGGACATTAGCAGTATCCTCCTAGAAAATATTAAAGAAAAAAGTCATTTGTAATATGTATTTGACATAATACTTTTTATAGCGATTTATCTATGCTTCATGGAGAAATGTAAAAGACAAACAAACAGCATTTTCAGTTTATTTTTCTAAATAAATGTGGTGTTTGTATTATTTGCAGTCACTTATTTTAGATGGTTTTCATTACCCCAAAAAAAGAATTTAAAGATGGAACCAAAACACAGCAACTGTTTTGCCATGTTAAATCATAACAATTGCAGACTGAAAGCTTTAATATAAATAGTATAATTTGTAAAATTATAAAGTATATTTATACTGGCAAATATGTATGGACAACAAGAAGGAGGTATTTTAACTCTTAGTTTCAGTACATAGATTTTGATAGTCACATAAATGAATGTGAAGTTACATAATTGGTACAGGGTTTTTTTCTGTAATACGTTGTAGCAAATGAAGCTTCAGATGCCTAGGAATTCAGAGAACAATTCTAATGTTCAAGATTTTACAAAATTACACAGTCCCCTTGTCTAGTGATTCATTTAATCCAGAAACCACTTTTTTCATACTGTAACATACAAGGCCATTAAATATGCCGCTATTTGGTCAGGAGGAATTTGGGAACTTAAGGGGTAATAGAGATTGATCATTACAGTCATCCACAGATTTCATTTAGGAACAGTCATTGTATCTGTCTAATGGAGTATTTTGTTATCAAGTCATTGAACACACTGATTCTAGAGCTGTTTTGAATAAAAATATATATTTTCCCTTTTTTCCATAATCTTCTAGCCTGTGTAATTTTTAGAGAAAAAGCAAATCATGTGATATCAATTCTCTTACTTTAATCATCAGCTTTAATCTAAACAGGCTTTTCTTTATTCCCTTTGCTCTTGAGGAACATACTAATTAAGTGTTCAGTAGGGGAAAAGTGTTCTTTCAAAAATGATTTCGTCTAATGTATAGTTGAATTTGAAATGGGTACTTAGTACTTTTGCTCTATTCTAATGTACTAACAAATGTGTATAGGCTTCACCCCTTCTGATGGATGAAATGACAGAGCTGCTGAAGTGTGTGCCTGAAACCCTATTACTGCAACAGGTAATAGATCTGTCTTCTCCCAAAGCCCAGGTACTTTGAGTTCTGTCTAACTTAAAACTGTGAAGTCATGGGTAGCCACAGTTGGTGACTGAATTTTTTTTTTCTTTTTGCAATAAATCAAACACACCACACACACACCCCACCAAAGCAATTTTAGCCCTATTTGATAGTATAAGTGGTAGTTATTGGTCACTGAAAAGTGGCCTGATCCTGTGATGTGGGGAAGACCCCCAGTTCTACAGGTGTCAACAAGAGATGAGAACTCTGAGCACAGCTGAGTCACAGCCTTAGTTCACACATACAAGTTCAGCTGAAGGTTGACTCATAGACAAGTTGCTATGAATATTCACAGATTTCTCATTTGCTCTGTAGAACTGTCACCTAAGTCACAGAGACTTACAGACTTTTAAGGCCAGAAGGGACCATCTTGATCATCTAGTCTGACCTCCTGCACTTTGCAGGCCACAGAATCTCACCCACCCACTCCTGTAATAAACCCCTAACCTATGTCTGAGCTATTGAAGTCCTCAAATCATGATTTAAAGACTTAAAGGTACAGAGAATCC
Organism: Caretta caretta; assembly: GCF_965140235.1. Classification (NCBI taxonomy): domain Eukaryota; kingdom Metazoa; phylum Chordata; order Testudines; family Cheloniidae; genus Caretta; species Caretta caretta. The sequence goes on from NC_134210.1 coordinate 77,595,796, forward strand.
ACCATTTACACTAGTTTAAACTTGCAAGTGACCTGTGCTCCATGCTGCAGAGCAAGGTGAAAAAACCCCAGGGCCTCTGCCAATCTGACCCAAAAGAAAATTCCTTCCCAATCCCAAATATGGTGATCAGTTAGATTCCGAGTATGTGGACAAGACCCACCAGCCAGACACCTAAGAAAGAATTCTCTGTAATAAATCAGAGCCCCATGTACTGTCCCGTAACCGACTATTGGAGATATGTCCTGCTAGCAGTCACAGATCATACCATCCCGTCCATAAATGTCTCAAGCTCTCATCATACCATCCCCTCCATAAACCTCTCAAGTTCAGTCTTGAAGCCAGTTAGGTTTTTTTCCCCACACTGCTCCCCTTGGAAGGCTGTTCCTAAACTTCACTTCTCTGATCATTAGAAGCATTTGTCTAATTTGAAGCCTAAACCTGTTGGACAGTTTATATCCATTTGTTCTGTGTCCACATTGGTGCTTAACTTAAATAACTCCTCTCCCTCCCTGGTATTTTCCCTCTTATGTATTTATAGAGAGCAATCATAGCTCCCCTCAACCTTCTTTTGGTTAGGCTCAACAAGCCACGCTCTGAGTCTTTATTTATTTTGTTTGTTTCCTCATTGGGTGACCTGGGTTTTATAAATAAATTTTATAAATAGGATTTTATAAATCCTCATTTTATGTTTGCAAATTATCCACATCCATAATTGTTTAATTAAACTACTGTATTATGCTAATAACAGTATTTCAAAATAGGTCATGAAAATTTCTGGTATGAGTATTCTCACAATCATATTTGCAGTAGTATTTATGCCTGTGATGGGGTTGGGACTCACCACTGCAGCACCTCCCGCTGGCACATCTGGGAATTAGCTCTGTCCTCTGTGGGGCACCCTCTGCTGGTGATGTCCCCATCTGTCTCTTGCCCTGCTGGCGTCTGGACACACATTGCTCCTCGCTCGGTGGCATCCTTTTCAGGACACAGCCCTCTGGCAGTGCCCTCAAGTCCACCCTCACCCCCTTCCAGTGTCTGTCCAGCAGTCTGTCCAGTTCACTCCTGCCACAGTGGCCAACCACAACCCTTCGAGTCTAGCCTCCCTGTTCAAGGGCCAGTTGCAGTCTGTCACGGCCACCCTTCCATGGCTGGGTGCTGTACAAGGAGGAAGGGCGGGGGGTCTGGCCCACCCACTACTCTGGGTCCCAACCCAGGGACCCTCTAGTGGCAGCCTCCCTGCCCTCATTCTCTCCCCTTGTCTAACTGTCCCTGGGCCACTTCCCCTGTGGCCCTTCGCACCCTCTAGGCCCTTTCTATCAGGGCCCGCAGTCTGGCAGGTATTGGGCCAGAGCCCTTCTATGCTCCCCCGCTGCTCTGTCCAAGGTGCCTGTCTCCTGCTCAGAAGACAAACCTTCACCTTCTGAAAGCCTGGAAGAGACTGCCTGCTCCCTTCCTGGGAAGCCTTTATATAGGGCCTAGCCTAGCCCTGATTGGCTGGCTGTAATATTGGCCCTGATTGGCTCCTAGTAGGCCTTTTGCTGATTGGCTGCCCTTCTGTGCAGCCGATCTGGCCTACTCTAGTCCTATCTCTCATGGAGTGGGGCAGGCGCCCTACCAGAATGACATTTTTGCTTTCTGCAAACATTCTTATGAATAAATACTTGTTCACCTGAATGTCTGCAAACGAATGAGGAAAACGCAACTTATATCCGTGAATTCATATTTACAAATATGTTTTCTTCTTTACTTGCCCAACTCTAGAGAAAGCTGTGTGATATTTTTAATATACTAACTGCACCTATCTAATACTCTAGGCACACATACAGTTTTATAAGGACAGATACTGTAGAGCAGGAAGTCCTGGGTGCCAGTGGAGCTGTTATTCTATGTTAATAATGCATAAATTATAAAGATAATAGAACACTTTGGTCTGAATTACAAGAAACAGTACATATGTCTTCAGGAAGATGACATAGCAAAAGAGATCATGGTTCTCAGCAACAAATACAGTTGTTTACAGCTCTTTATTAGTAGAGGTTTTGCATATTTCAGAACGTGCTAAAACAAATATTAATCACCACCTTTCAAAATAAAGGTCAGTGCACATAGAAGGGAGCAAACTCTGCTGTCCATGGCATTGGGATAAATCCACAACCTTTGACTTCTGTATACTTACTCGTGTATAGATGGGTGTAACTGATAGCAGAATTTAATACACCGTATATACTGTTTCAGCTACCATAATGCACACCAAAAAAACATAATGGACAGTATCATTAAACTGCTGTATAGAAACAACTAATAAAAGCCCAGTAATACAGTTAATTGCAGTGATTTAGATTTATTTGCTGTTTGTGTGTGGTCCAGCTATTCCCTTGAGATAACAGGTCAAAATAGAAAGGTCAATACATTACTGGAATTGGAGCCAGCTCTAGGCAAATAATTAGTTCTGAAAGTCTTTTATTTAAGCCAGTTTACAATGCCCACTTCTAGACTCAGTGCCCTTTTTGTACATATATGTGTATGTATTTATATAACATGTTTTTATAGCAAGTTCTGAATTAGTGGAATGTTGCAGGTTGTTGGGGCACCCAAAGAGGTAAGAGTGGTTGAAATCCTTACATTTCCAAAAGGAAAAACTGCTGCAAACTACCACTAATTCTGGAGGTTTAGGCAGGATCCATATGATACAAAATGGTCCTTGTGATCCAAATTTGCAGAATTCATGTACATCCTCTTGGTGTCCATAATCTGCTATGCTGACTCCGCTGATTTGAGGACTTCTTGGTAGATTTTTTAATGTATTTAAAAGTTACCTAAAGATGCAGATTCATGCCTAGCATTTTTTTCAAACATGCCTAAGGCCCAGATTTGTTAAGGTAGTTGGGCATCGCTCCTCTCTGTGTTGCAAGGCCTAAGATACACAAAATGGTGTCACAGTGTTCAGCATTGCAGCGCTAACTTTTAGACAAACTGCTGCCTTGTTGAATCCTCAGCCCTGAGCTGGGACCCCCAGCTCTCTATGCAATGTGTGATTAGACAACTAAGAAAGAGATTCACAAAGACCAGGGGAGCCACCTAAGCTAGCCAGTAGGAAATGACAACGAGAGGATAGGGGACTAAGTTCCATCCCACAGAGGTAGAGAGAGGCCTGAGGGAAGTCCTTTCCTACTCTTGGGATTTAATTATATATACAAAGTGGAACAGCTTCAACAGAAATGATTGAGAGAGTGACCTACCGTAGAGAGTGACCTACCGTAGACTACCTACCATAGTCTTGGAGTTAGGGCACTCTATGGGACATGGGAGACCCAAGTTCAAGTCCCTGCTCCAAATCTGGCAGAGTGGGGGATTTGAAAAGAGTTTCCCCATGTGAGTGTCCTAACCATTGGACTGTTGGGTATTCTGGAGGACACATAGACAGACAAGTCCTGGCCTGGAAAATTCCCGATCTGGTTACTCCTGGCTTTCTTTTATGTAAGGCACAATTCAGTCAGTAGGCTCAGAGAATGCCTACCGGATTGGGTCCTGCAGACAAGACAGATGGGGGAATGCCTAGTTTCAGAATCCTACCTTGGTTTAGGCATCAGCTCGGGTCATAGGAGATGCATAGGGGGATATTTGGGGTCAAGTGCCACCCCTAGATTTCTCTTTGGCCTGCTTGGGGAGGGCAGGGGAGAGGCGCTCTGTCCTCCTGCTTCCACCTGCCCTCCTGGGCTTGCTCGGTCCTTGCTCCTGACAGCCAGGCCTGGGTGCAGAGCAGAAGGAGTGGGACCAGCCACTTCTCAGGACAGCCCCTCCAGGAGTCGCTGCTCTGTGCCCCTCTCCCCCTGGCATGTTTCTGACTTGCTCAGCCCATCCCTGGCAGATGGGCCAGGTGGGCCGCCACTGCCCCCTCCCAGCCAGGTTCTCTCTTAGGCAGCTGCTACACTCCACAGAGCAGTGACCTGGAGCAGCCAGCTTCAGCCGGAATGAGAAACGGCTCCCTCCATTAGGTTGAGTAGCACTCATTCACATGAGTAGTCCTACTCAGCACAAGGAAGATTTTCTGGAATTGGGTCTTAACCATTAGTAGAAAGGACAATTCTCTGAATAGTTTTTGCCTCTACATTTTAGGAATTGAATAAAGCTTAAGAAATTAAAACAGACTGCAGACACAGAAACCAGGATGCTTCAGCATACATAATGCTTGAGGCATTAAGACATTTTTACTGGGAGATAAAGAAGAGGTTGGTATTTAACATTTATTTCCAAAAGCCTGGAAGAAAAAGTTACCTAAATTAATCAGTGCTTCATTTTCCTATTGAGAGTTCAGTATGTTCTAGTGTAAAATGTTTTGTCTGCAACTAGTCACTAGTGTGGCAAACATTTTAATGCAATCAAACACATTCAAGCAATGTAGCTTGTGTATCTTGAACAAAATCATTTGGGATCACGTTACTGTACAAGAGCAGAAAATCTTATTTATTCTTTATCTGAATGTGTGCTTAATCATAATCAAACCTCTATTTATTATGTGTTTTATGGATCAGAATATTAACCACTAAGACTATTATAATGTAAGCTCAGAATTGAAAATGCTATCTGTGTTGTTTCATATGAAAGAAAGACAAAAAACTTGAAAGATGTGAAAGTTCAAGGAAATGAGATGTGATTTCACAGCTGATCTATTGTGTAATAATGCATCATCATCAATTACAACAGTCATCAGATCATTCTATTTAAGTAGCGAAGACAATACCAATCTTTAAGAGCAAGAAAGTAAAATAGACTAATATATATTTCAGAAGGCAAAACATTCCCCTAAATACCATAGCCCTAAAACCCACTGGATAATGCTATTTACATTTTTGTTTTCTGTTAATATGCACAGTTTTCTTAAAGATGTCATTACAGTACTTTTCTACTGGAATAAAGGCCCTGTTCCAAGAAATATGGTTGCTCAGGTGCAATATAAATTACACTTTTTCCAAGGAAGAATCTGATTACAGTGTCTTCAACTTGCTTCTGAAGATGGGCTAAAAACAGATCCCATATCTAAACCCCCTTGAATTTCCTAGATCTGAATAGCTGTTTGTGTTAGATTTTGATCAAATTTGATAGATATCCCTTGACAGCAGCTGAACTCATAAGATTTCCGCTATTCAGGATGGCAGGATAAGTGTAAAAGCAGGCAATCTTATAAAATGTATACAATAATTAAAAAGACTCTTGAAAGAGAAGCTAGCTAACGGAAGTTCAGAACTGAATCCAAACCTGAATTCTGAGTTAGCCCATGAGATGAACCATATAGTCTAAATTTAACCTGGATTCTAATACGGTTGCCTTGGTTCATATCTACTTGATTCAGTCTTAAGAGATTTTGTGTTATTAATTAACATATGATGGCTAAATTGTTCAACAAGATTACACTTCTTTTAACAGGGGAAAATATTATTAGTTTCCAAAAGGACTCAACTGGATGTCTTTCAGAAGTAGGACACTTAATAACTGCTATAATACTTAACACCACACTTGAGTATTTTCAAATGTCATTCTCAACACTGTCAATGTAACAGAGAGGTTTAAACCACGTCCACTTGATTTTTCTCACACATGCTCTTTAAATTATGTATGAAGATGTACTCTTTAAGCTGGTCTCTTCCTTCCTTTTTCTTTTAACAATGTCACTAAAGATTATTGATCTCACAGATTCAAAGCCATTGTAATTTTCTGTAAGGACATCTAGTTTTGCATTATTAAGAGTTCTTTTACCTGTTCATCCCTTTAGCTTCAAAATATAAATGTCATCTTTGACCTTATAAAACAAACTAGTTAATACACCTGTTGAGAATTGCTGTGCACTGATCATATGGAAAGCAACTTAAATCCCTTTCTTTTTGGAGTATCATTTCTTCATATTGCTCTTTTATTAGTGATTCATAGTTAGTTTAAATCTAGATAGCACTAAATTTATCTTAAGAAATAGAGTTAACATTTTTTTTTACTTATTTGGAGAGCATAATTCCATAGAACTATATTGGACTGACTGTAAGCAAATTAATTTTAAAACTTTTTCTAAGGAAATATTACATATACAAAGTTTTTAGGAGATTGGTGGGGAGTTTTCATATTTAGAAATCACTTCTTTTCTTAAACATATGATCTGAAATCCTGGCCTCACTGAAGTCAATGGCAAAACTTCCATTAACTTCATTAAGGTTGGGAATTTTCCCATGGTTTCTGTAGATATTATAAAAGATGGCATCAATCCAATCTGGACCTGAACACTCCCAAAACCTTGTGTATGTTCAGAGATGGATCTGGACTTTGAAGTTCAGGCCCATTTCAATTTGTAATGAGAGAGAAATTTGGGGAGAGCAAAGAAGGGAGAAATACCTAACCAAAAAAGGCTGTCATAAAGAAGAAACCAGGAATGAAAATGTTACACGATCATACTAAACTGTATTAATTGTTTAGCAGTTTTTTTCCTTTAGTAAAAAGAATATTTTATACTGGTACCAAGAGTGTTTAAAGAAAGCAAATATTCTTTAGTAACTGCAAAAAAACCCCATTTCTTTTAAACCCCCAGTTTATTTGTGTTGAGCACAGAAGAGAAAGATTAAAAGAAGACATGGTATGAAAACCTGAAGTTCCAAATTCTGAGACACAACACTGAAAATAGATGCATGAGGTCAACCAATGCAGCAAACTCAGATGACAACTGATGCTCAAGTCCAATGAATTTGGGCAGAATACCTTTTTTATGTGCGATTGTAATGTCTTAGGGTAGAGTATCCTATAAAAACAGTAAAACTGAAATTGCTTAAAAGGTTTAAGACACAGAAACTAGTTGACATCAAGCTGTACAGCCAGAACCTGTAGTCCTAATTCAGTTCTTATTCGAGCAAAATTCCCATTGACCTCAATGAAAATTATGCCTGAAGAACTCTGCAGGATCTGACTTCTGTGGAATTAAAGAACATGTGACAGAATAATTTATGTAATTATAATAATAATTTGAACATCTTAAACAATTATTGGTATATTTCCAGAAATTTGTAGGTATTATTCTCTGACTCCCAGGAATTTCTATTATTCCATAAATATAATATGAACATATTGAGAGTCGCCAGGCAGCATTTATTTAATGAACTGAAGGTTAAAATGTTTACAGAAGTGTATTTCTTAGTTCACACTAAGATCTGCAGGTCAACCATGCCTAACTTCATCAAAATTAGGTACAATTTCTCATTTGTTTTTTCAGAATTGTTTAATTTTTGCTATGATCATCAACTAATTTTTGCAGGATACATATATACACATAAAGTCTATTTAACACTAAGAGAAAAAGATATGAATAATTTCTATTAAAAATGTTCTCAAAAAGATTTGAAAGAGAAATGTGTAAACGTTCCAGAATAAAACCAGGTAAGTTGTACCAGGTTTACTACTTTTATCAAATCAGAATTTGGATCAGGTTGACCCAAAGATTTTCTGGGATTTGCAAACTTTTTGATAAACTAATGCTATCATTTTACTGAATGTGGATCTATTTATGGATTGGGTAGAAGTTAGGGTTCAGCATGAGCAACGCTTTGTAATTCAGATCCAAAGTCCCCTGAGTTCAGAAGGATCTCTGATTGTGATTTGGGACTATTCATCATGTGAAATTCCAGAGTTTTTTTGCAAAGCAAGAAAAATCAGAAGTTTTGCTGTGTGTTTGGCAGTTTCTTCAAGCATGAAACTGAAAGAGAATCTCAGTAGATGAAAACTCACCTGAGCCCTAAATTGGACAAAAGATTTGGATGAACCCCAGTTAAATTGAAACCGCTAATCTTGGCAGAGCTCTGCCAAGAACACATTTGGCCAGATTTATCTCCACTATTTCCATTGACAGATATTATTACGGATCAAAACCTATAGCACAGATAGAATGATATAGAGATATATTGTGATGTTTGTCAGTTGAGGGGGTCAGACTTCTATAGTAAGAAGACTAGAAATGAAGGAAGTGCAACTCCCACCTTAGCAAGCACAGTGTTGATGTGGAGAAACTTATTTAGTTTATCACAGAAGGCATTTCCCACACTGCTAAATGTGGGCTGAGTAGATTGCTTACAAGCATCAGCGAATATGACCAATCTTTCCTTTGTCTCTGGGACTCAAAGGAGTCAGCTGCTAATGAGTGGTTTTTAGTTGTTGATGACACTACTACCAAAGGCTGGGGGAGCTACTTCTCCACATCTTGATAGAACTGTAGTTTCACTTCCAATTCATTTTGACAAACATTCGTCAAACTTGTATTGCGGCTTTTCAAGTTCAGTATTAAAATGTGAAAATCGTATTTCTGTCCAGCAACTAACTAGTGGGTTGGAAGAATGGCAGGATTATGGGTAGAAAAACCCAGATCAATTAATCTGGCTTTGTAGTTCTAATGTGCACATCATCTAGAGGCCAAATACAAAAATTAATAGAAGCTGACACTGGCGGTCCCGGCAGCAGAAGCCCCACCGAGCTCAGACCTAAGTGAGCTCAGTGCGGATGATGGGCTCGAGGGCATAACAGATCAGTCCTCCAAGCCTGGCATCTTTGAGGCTGCAAAGGACCTCATCGAGCTGTCGACGGCAAGCCCCCTCCCCCATGGGTGCCATGGGGAGAACCCTCTGGCACCCATGCCTCGGGTGCCGTCAAGGGGCAAACCGGCAATTGTGTGCAGCTCAAGAACACCATCCCAGCACCGCTCCCGGAGTTGGTCCTGGTCGAGCTCCAACTCCGCAGACTCACAGTTGCCAGGTACCCAGAAGGAGGAAGCACCGGAAAGGGCACACCACTCTCCGGCACCGCCCAGAAACCGGCACCAGGAGGAGTTGAGACGGTCCTCACCAGAGGACTCCCGCAGACAGTCCTGGTCCAGGGAGTGCTGGCACCGGTCCCGGTCCAGATCCCGGTCCCGGGGATACCGGTACCGCTCCCGCTCCTACTCAGCCAGGATCCACTCATTCTCCCGCCGGCGCAGATCGTTGGCACTGCCGTGGCCTTCGCAATCAGCGTCGCCGCAGTCTGGCATTGAATCTGGCTGCCATAGCTACCTGCACCAGGCCCCGGACAGCAGGGGCCCTCAGGTGGGCTGGCAACCCCAATGGGGGCTGCCAGGCCATTGGCCCTTCTGGACCCCCTGGGCCTATCAGGACTGCCAAGGGGTCCCATCCAGGGCAAGTTACTCAGTGCAGCAGTCCCAGTCCCTGCACCAATGCCAGATGGTGCTGAAGGCTACAGTATCTGGGCCTCCAGCATCCCACCAGGATAAACCGGAGAAACCGGCACTGAGTCCCGTGCCATCCCATGGACTCCCGCCCCGGCCCGAGCTGGAGGCCCCTCCCACAGGAGAAGGGGAGCAGGAGGACCAACCAGAGGGGGTTGAGCAGCAGCTAACCTCCTTGTCATCCCCGGATGAGGCGGTGGTGGGTACAGAGGTGTCCGGTCCTCCACTGATAGACCATAGAGCCCACCAGGAGTTGCTGCGCAGGGTTGCCCAGAACTTGAGGTTGCAGGCTGAGGAGACGGTTGAGCAGGAGGACCCCATGGTAGACATTTTGAGCCCCAAATGTCCATCCAGAATAGCGCTACCACTCATTAAGACCATTCAGTCCAACTAGAAGACCATATGGCAGACCCTGGCCTCCAGTGCTCCAACAGCCAAAGGAGTGGAGCGTAAATTCTTTGCTCCTTCTAAGGGCTCTGAGTTCCTGTTCTGCCACCCGAGTCCATGCTCCCTAGTGGTCTCAGTGGTAAATGAAAGGGAGCACCATGGACAGCAGGCCCCAGCCCCTAAGGCCAAAGAGGTGAAATGCCTGGACCTTTTTAGCAGAAAGGTGTACTCATTTGGGGGCCTTCAGCTGAGGATTGCGAAACAGCAGGCCATCCTCAACAGACACAATTTCAACTCCTGGGCAGCGGTGAGGAAGTTTAAGGACAACTTCCCGCAAGGTTCCCAACAGGAGTTCATGGCCCTGGTGAACAAGGGCAAGGCAGTAGCCAAGACCTCTCTCCAGGCCTCCCAACAGATGCGGCGGCTAGAAGAACTGCGTCGGGGTGGTCATGAGGCGCTCGGCGTGGCTCCAGGAGTCAGGCCTGCTGCCCAAGGTCCAGAATACACTCCAGGACCTCCCCTTTGAAGGGTCCGGGCTTTTCTTGGACCAGACAGACATGAGACTACACAGCCTCAAGGACTCGCAAGCTATGCAAGCTATGGGGTATGCACACCCCGGCAACCCAGAGGAAGCCCTTTAAGCCGCAACCCCCTCAACTCCAGTACCAGCCTCGCCATAGGCATGAGCCTTACCGTAGGCAAGGCAGGGATAACAGATGACGGCGCAACAACAATAGTAACAATAATACACCAGGCTAGAACCAAGGCCAGCACAAACCCCAGCTGGGCACTAAGCCAGGCTTTTGAAGGTGGGCTTGAAGACAGTGTACCACACCAGTCACCGGATCCATCCCTTTGTTTCCTGAACCGCCTGTCCTGTTTCTCCTGTGCGTGGTCCACCATTATGTCAGACCGTTGGGTCTTACGCACAGTGCGGAACGGGTACTTGCTGCAGTTCGCCTCCTTCTCCCCCTCCAACCCCTCTTCCCCATCCATCTTCAGGGACCCTTCTCATGACTATCTCCTAGAGAAGGAAGTCCGCTCGTTGCTAGAGGCGGGGGCAGTAGATGCGGTGCCACACAGCCTAAGGGGGAAGGGGTTCTACTCCCAGTACTTCCTCATCCCCAAGGCCAAAAGGGGCCTTTGCCACATCCTAGACCTGTGTGGGCTCAACAAGTTCCTGGTCAAGGCCCAGTTCCTCATGGTCTCTCTGGGCACCATCATCCCTTTCCTGGATCCGCTGGACTGGTATGTTGCCCTCGATATGAAGGACACGTACTTTCATATCTCCACCACCCAGCACATCGGCGGTTCCTACGCTTCACCATGGGCCAAGAACATTACCAGTTTGCGGTTCTCCCATTTGGTCTAGCTGCAGCCCCACGGGTGTTCATGGCGGTGTTGGCGACGTTCTTACAGAGACAGAGAATCCGGGTGTATCCTTACCTCAACGACTGGCTCCTGGTGGGCTGATCTGAGGCGGAAGTGCGGGGCCATATGGAGGTGGCCCTGAGATTGTTCCGCAAGCTGGGGCTCCTGGTCAACGTCCCCAAGTCCACACTCATACCCATGCAGAAAGTGGAATTCATAGGGGCAGTCCTGGACATGGTGCAGGCCAGGGCAAGCCTTCCAGTATCCTGATTCCGGGCTATCCAGCAAGCAGTGGCATCCCTGCGCCAGTTTCCAACGACAACGACCAGGCGCTGCCTGCGGCTGTGGCTGCCTGTGGCATGCACATGGTCAGGCATGCCAGACTGAGACTTAGGACTCTGCAGGCATGGCTCGCTCAGGTGTACCGCCCAGGCAGGGACCCCCTGGACTTGGTAGTGACGGCCCCAAGGGACGTGCTGGACTCCCTGCTGTGGTGGCAGTCCCATCCCGTGGTTTGCGAAGGCATCCCCTTTGCCGCCCCTTTGCCGCTGGTGACAGACGCATCAGACCATGGATGGGGGGCTCACCTGGGGGACCTCATGATGCAGAGGTTGTGGTCTGGAGCAGAGCAATCTCTCCATATCAATGTGAAGATGCTCAGGGCAGTTCGTCTCACCTGCCAGACCTTTCATGCCATTCTGAGTGGTCACAGCGTGACAGTTCTGACAAACACTACTGCCATGTTTTATATAAACAAACAGGGCGGGGCTTGTTCCTCGCCACTCTGTTGCGAGGCTCTCCTCCTCTGGGACCTTTGCATAGCCCATGCAATTCACCTCGAGGAGTCCTATCTCCTGGGGGTACGAAACGAGCTGGTGGACTCCCTCAGCAGGTCGTTCCGCATGCACGAGTGGATGCTCAGAGCAGACGTCGTGCTTTCACTCTTCCGCAGGTGGGGGTTTCCCCAGGTAGTGCCTGTGGTTCCGCTCGTTCCAGGGCTGCAGCCCAGGCTCGCTCGTGGATGCATTTGCGATCCCGTGGAGAGGGTGCTTGATATATGCCTTCCCCCCACTCCCCTTGGTGCACAAGGTCCTACTCAAGGTGTGCAGGGACAGGGCGGCGGTGATCCTCATCACCCCAGCCTGGGCCCGCCAGCACTGGTACACATAGCTTCTAGAGCTGTCGGTGGAAGCCCCAGTAGTCCTGCCCCTACACCAGGACCTCATTACGCAGGACGGCGGGCGGCTTCTCGACCCCGACCTACAGTCACTGCACCTGACGGCGTGGAGGCTCTGTGGCTAAATGTCCTGGAGAGCCAGTGCTCCCTTCCCGTGCAGCAGATTCTGCTTGGCAGTAGAAAGCTCTCTACCAGGGCGACCTATATGGCCAAGTGGAAAAGGTTCTCATGTTGGTGTGAACCCTGACAGGTGCGGCCGTGCCAGGCCCTGGTGCAGGCCATCCTGGAGTACCTCCTGCACCTCAAGCAGCAAGGGCTAGCCCCATCCTCACTCAGAGTGCACCTGGTAGCCATCTCCACCTTCCATCCAGGGTTCTCAGGGGGCTCTGTGCTTTCCCACCCAATGGTGGGACGGTTCCTTAAAGGGTTGGAGAGGGTGTTTCCATACTCCCGCCCCTCAGTCACTCCATGGAACCTTATTCTGGTCCTCTCTAAACTCATGGGACCCTCTTTCGAGCCCCTCGCTTCCTGGTTTTTCCTCCACCTTTCCTGGAAGGTGGCATTTCTGGTTGCCACTACCTCGGCCAGAAGGGTGTCCGAGCAGAGGGCTCTCACCTCTGAGCCACTGTATACAGTATTTCACAAGGACAAGGTGCAGCTCCAGCAGCACCCCAAGTTCCTCCCTAAGGTGGTCTCCCAATTCCATTTGGGCCAGGACATTTGTCTGCTGGTGTTCTTCCCGAAACCCCATACGGACCCAAGTCACCGCAGCTTGCACACCCTGGATGTGCGTCGAGCGCTGGTGTTCTATTTGGAGCACTCCAAGCCCTTTTGCAAATCCACGTAGCTGTTTGTGGCTGTAGCCGAGATGATGAAAGGCCTCCCAGTGTCGGTGCAGCGGATTTCGTCTTGGATTACAAGCTGCATCCGGGCGTGCTATGAGCTCGCAGGTGTTCCGACCCCAGCAGTCATGGACCACTCAACCAGGGCGCAAGCGACTTCTACGGCGTTCCTGGCACAGGTCCCGATCCAGGAGATCTGCAGAGCAGCCACCTGGTCCTCGGTGCACACCTTTACGACCTACTACGTGGTCAACCAGCATGCCAGAGAGGACGCGGTGGTTGGCAGAGCGGTCCTCCGAGCAGTTGTTCCATGACTCCTACCCTCCAGAGGTAAGCCTGTGATTCACCTAATGTGGAAAGGACGTGAACAAGCACTCAAAGAAGAAAAAACGGTTACTTACTTTCTCGTAACTGTTGTTCTTTGAGATGTGTTGTTCACGTCTATTCCACCACCCACCCTCCTACCCCTCTGTCGGAGTCGCCGGCAAGAAGGAACTGGAGGGGGGTCGGGCCGGCGGGGGTATATATGCATGTTGCAGTGGCGCGACTCGGGGGGCCCTGCCAGCCCGACGTGAGCCGCTAAGGGAAAAAGTTTCCGATGCTCGTGCACGCAGCGCACATACCTAATGTGGAATGGATGGGAACAACACATCTCGAAGAACAACAGTTATGAGAGCGTAAGTAACCGGTTTTTTCCAAATGTGTTTATATAGGATCAGATTTTGCCATCTTTACACACAATGGGTAACATGTTAGCCCACAAGTAGTTCCACTGGAATAAGATACTAGTAAGCATTCGTAAAGCTAGTAGAGTCTGGCCTATAGTCAGTTGTTCTCATCATACGCAGCCTGGTCAGCCAAGAATACATCAAGAAAATTAAAATGTACAATAGTAAAAGTAAAAAGAAAAGGAGTACTTGTGGCACCTTAGAGACTAACCAATTTATTTGAGCATGAGCTTTCGTGAGCTACAGCTCACTTCATCAGATGTTTACCGTGGAAACTGCAGCAGACTTAATATACACACAGAAATCATGAAACAATACCTCCTCCCACCCCACTGTCCTGCTGGTAATAGCTTATCTAAAGTGATCAACAGGTGGGCCATTTCCAGCACAAATCCAGGTTTTCTCACCCTCCACCCCCCCACACAAATTCACTCTCCTGCTGGTGCTAGCCCATCCAAAGTGACAACTCTTTACATAATCAAGTCGGGCTATTTCCTGCATAGATCAAGGTTTTCTCACATCCCCCCCCACCCCCATACACACACAAACTCACTCTCCTGCTGGTAATAGCTCATCTAAACTGACCACTCTCCAGGTTTAAATCCAAGTTAAACCAGAACATCTGGGGGGGGGGGTAGGAAAAAACAAGAGGAAACAGGCTACCTTGCATAATGACTTAGCCACTCCCAGTCTCTATTTAAGCCTAAATTAATAGTATCCAATTTGCAAATGAATTCCAATTCAGCAGTTTCTCGCTGGAGTCTGGATTTGAAGTTTTTTTGTTTTAAGATAGCGACCTTCATGTCTGTGATTGCGTGACCAGAGAGATTGAAGTGTTCTCCGACTGGTTTATGAATGTTATAATTCTTGACATCTGATTTGTGTCCATTTATTCTTTTACGTAGAGACTGTCCAGTCTAAGTCATTATGCAAGGTAGCCTGTTTCCTCTTGTTTTTTCCTACCCCCCCCCCCGATGTTCTGGTTTAACTTGGATTTAAACCTGGAGAGTGGTCAGTTTAGATGAGCTATTACCAGCAGGAGAGTGAGTTTGTGTGTGTATGGGGGTGGGGGGGATGTGAGAAAACCTTGATCTATGCAGGAAATAGCCCGACTTGATTATGTAAAGAGTTGTCACTTTGGATGGGCTAGCACCAGCAGGAGAGTGAATTTGTGTGGGGGGGTGGAGGGTGAGAAAACCTGGATTTGTGCTGGAAATGGCCCACCTGTTGATCACTTTAGATAAGCTATTACCAGCAGGACAGTGGGGTGGGAGGAGGTATTGTTTCATGATTTCTGTGTGTATATTAAGTCTGCTGCAGTTTCCACGGTAAACATCTGATGAAGTGAGCTGTAGCTCACGAAAGCTCATGCTCAAATAAATTGGTTAGTCTCTAAGGTGCCACAAGTACTCCTTTTCTTTTTGCGAATACAGACTAACACGGCTGTTCCTCTGAAATAGTAAAAGTAGTTGAGTGTCTTTTCAATACAGGAAAATCTTAATAGGAAAATTCAGTTTGGCAATAATTATGTGGACTGAAAACTGACTGAGACCATAACTAAAGGGTAATTATAAAAGGCAATGTACAGAGGATGAAGAGGAGTAATTGAAAACTTTAGGCTGACTACCAGAAAAAACTTCTGGAAAGTGAGGACTATTACACTGTGGAATAATCTGCAAAAAGAAGTAGTGAACACCCTTTATCATTGTGATTTTGGACTTTTAAAATTAGATTGGAAAAAAGCCACTAAAAATATACTGTATTGATTAATCAAGTCTTTATTTACAAAGATGAGCCAAATGTTTTGATTGGTATTTTTCATCTCTGATTTCAGTGTTTCTATATATTTACCCTATCCAAATATTCTTCTAGAGCCCTTCAGTTCTTCCCCATGCATCCATCCATGCTGCAGGTACTTTAGCTGAAGCACAGTTAAAATAATATTTTGTATCAAATATCCACTGATCAATATCACTGGTATTAAGACAATCACATCTGGCTATTATTATATTTGATTTGATAAGACATACATTTCAGATTGCAAAAGGTTTCTATGGCACAGGCCCTTCAGTACCATGCTTTTGTGACTACATCTTAAAAAGCCAACAGTTTTCAATACAGCGAGTCAGGGCCAGTTGCTTGTAAAATAAAATAAATATTTTGAACTGCCATGTGCCATCTAATTAGTGTGAAGTCCTTGCTAAGAGCAGTACATGATGAAATCGGTTACCATTAACGTAGATGAACAGTCTGACATTCAGAACGCCAAATTATGCCTCCCACCCTCACTATGATTAAACTGACTGCTTACATAAATAGCAATAGCTCGCAATCCTCCAATTTGACAGAATAAACAAACTAGCATAAAGCACTAGGAAATATGCACAGAGAATAATCCTGCATTGGCAGCCAGGTGGATGGGGTGATCTTACTGGTCTCTTTCCTCTCCAACCTCTATGATTCTATAATCATACTTCCATAAATTGTCAGCATACATGCAACATCTAGTAGGTACATGAAACATTTTAACAGGTGTGTTGTTCAGATCACTTCCATTTCTGAATAAGAAAATAATGGAGGATAATGATCTATGCTGCTGTTCTGCATGCGATGACAGCACAGTTGGCACTGTAAAATAGATTAGGGTGCAGGAAATTGCCCTTTGCCATTCATGAATTAAAACTGATAGAAATGGCTAATGGATACTGACATTTAGAGAATCAGTCTGCTAGCCAGTATATATTATCTAGTGGTGACCAGAATTTGAGTGCGAATCTAAAATTATTTTTTTGCAGGTACGAATTGAGGGAGAGAGGTAACTATCCATTCTTGCTGCTTTTAACTTAATAGAGTTTTGAATGAAGGTCTAATGGATAGTCTGGAAATGTATGAGAACTTGTACCTTAAACTACAACAGATCCTGGGCAAGAAGAATAAATACGTCTGTGAGATACACATATGCTGAACAAATACAAAGGTAACTGAGACTACACAACTCATCAGGTTATTATTTGTTAATTATATTAATTCCTACAGTGTGATCGGGATGCCCTGAAGGCCTTTGATTGTAAAAAACCAAACAGAATAAAATAATATGAGGGGAGGGAGGAAAGAAGTTGGTTAACAAACAGGCATTTTTAATGTTTTGCTTTATTGTGCATATGGCCAACTGCCACTTTACCAAGTCAATATTAGGTGAATAATAGTGAGTAAGTTGTGTATTCTCTGTAACTTGAAGTCTTTAAATCAAGATTTGGGAATTTAATAACTCAGCCAGCGACTATGGACCTACTGCACGGATGGGTGGATGAGGTTCTGTGGCCTGCGATGTGCAGGAGGTCAGACTAGATGATAATGATGGTCCCTTCTGGGACTGCATATTCCTCTTTCTGGTGCTTATACATACAATTTGCAGATACTAGCTGCTGGAAGAGGGAATTTAAACATGAAATATGCGTGCATTATATTTTGTAGACAACATTAAAATGGTCATCACAACATCACAGGAAACTGCAAGAATATGAATGCGTGCACACCCAGAACATTGAATTTAATGCTGAATGCAATCAGTAGGAGCAGGAATATAGCTGTCTCAATCTGTCATACAGACAAGCAGAAAAACACTTTAACATGTTATGTAAATCTCCTTTTAAAGCCCCTGCACATAGCCCAGGCAGCAAATAAAACTAGAGCATCATCTGTGTAGCCAGTTATAATGAAGGACACAGGGTAAAAAAGGAAAAGTAGAGAAAAGATCAAAATACTCAGGGCATGATTTGCATTTACACTAAACCTCTTTATACTGCACTGGCAGTGAAAAGTGAGTGTAAATGCTCTGAGTTGGTGTAAAATGTAATTCAGACCCACTTTAATGACACGTTACACTACCATAGTGGTGTGAAGGGGCCTTAGTGTAAATGAAAACCAAACCCTCAAAATGGTTTCTATCCTCAGTCACCAACCCAGCTGATGAACATTAATGTTTATTTTGGCCAACTGAAGGAATAGATCCTAAATTAGAGTTAGCAGCAATTGGCCTCTTGGGGTGAATGCGGTGAAATGGGTGCCATTGATTTCATGGATACGTAATATTTCTCTCTCTGATTGACGTGAAACAAAAAATAAATAAATCTAACATTTTGTCTTATGATTTTCTTATCATGTGAGAGTGTAGACATATTCTACAGTGGCTATCATTACAAAGTCAGCATATGCCAAAGGCACCACAATTGCTACCATGGTCACTCTGACAAATTTGCCAGTTTTGCCTTAGAAACAAAAAGTAAACTCAATATTTGTAGTATTCCTTCTACTTCCATATATTTTCTACAGGCAATACCTGGAATACTGCAAATACTGGGATAATATTGTTTAGATAGGTATGTCCCCATGCCTGCAAATGAACCTATGCAAACAAATCGTTATGCCCATGCAGAGTTCCATTTGTATTCTGTGTACTGTACATGAGAAGTGTAATATCTCAGATTCAGTTGTGCTTAAACATCAATCCTGCAAATGTTAAGGCATTATATAAGACAAGTGGGAATAGTGGTCCTTGTATTTAAGATATGACAGTTTCTCTTATACATTGTTTATCAAGGAAAATAACTGTGATGAGTCTTGGCAAATGTTGACATTTTAATCATGACCACTGTATGATGATCCCTTGAAAAAATCATTTGATATCTCATTGACAGGTCCACAAAGTGACCCAGAAAGTATGAGCAACAGCTCATGGCCTTGCTATAAGAAAAAGTGAAAAATATAACTTTTATAAAATGCTCTTATTAGACTCAAATTGGCCATAAAGAAACAACGTGGGTGAGGTAATAGCTTTTCTTGGACCAGCTTCTGTTAGTGAGAGAGACAAGCTTTTGAGCCTTCTGAAGAAGAAGAAAAATAATCAACAACTTCTAATGTTCCATATGTATGTACGTGAAACTCGGATTTTCTTGTCCGGATAGACACAATCGGGACTACAATACGGATACGCTCTAATTGTATCAGATTTAAAATTTAAAATAGCAAACATTTAAAAATATTATTAGTTAAAGTAATTGTGTTTTATGGTGAGAGTAAATTAATAGAATCTATTTTGCTCCATTGCAGTTTTCCTTTAACTCTCTGGTACACAGATCATCTGGAATAGCTGATGTGAGTGTTCATCTTTATACAACTATTTCTCTTGCCTGCTTTTGATCAGTAATTACAAGATCCTAACTGCCCTACCTCCTTCTCCTTATTTTTCTTGTTAAACACAATTTTAAAAAGACAGATTTCAGAGGAACAGCCGTGTTAGTCTGTATTTGCAAAAAGAAAAGGAGTACTTGTGGCACCTTAGAGACTAACCAATTTATTTGAGCATGAGCTTTCGTGAGCTACAGCTCACTTCATCGGATGCATACCGATGAAGTGAGCTGTAGCTCACGAAAGCTCATGCTCAAATAAATTGGTTAGTCTCTAAGGTGCCACAAGTACTCCTTTTCTTTTTGCAATTTTAAAAAGCATAATGTTAGAATTATCGTTAACACTGCTCTCCTCTGCAGTTAGAGCCTGCTCCTGCGGTAGTGCTGAACACACTCCAATCCCTTTGAAATCAATGGGAGTGAAACAGCTCTGCCCTTACAGGCTCAGGCCAAAAATTTACCTCTCAGATTTTTCAAAGCCCTGTTAATTCCCCCTAACTCCAGTCATTAACTTAGTCTGTTTAGCTGCACTAAGCTTTCCTCTGTAAGCCTTAACTGATCCTTTTGTTTTTGACACTCATGTGGCCTTTCTCCAAACCCAAGACAGTTCTTTTTTTACTCTCAGAATTTTGAACATTCTTTTGTGTAAATACATTGACCACTTCTTGCTCCTCAGAGTTTCCTTTTAAAGAGGAATTATAGTTTGTTTACTTTGCTTTAAAGCACACTTAATGCCTCCTCTAACATATTAAAACTTAGCCTCCAGCTTATATACATCAACAGATTTATTCATTGACCTCTATTCTCCTACCAATTCTCTGTCTCCCATCTTTAGTGTTATATTAATTTTAATCTGTTATATTTATTTATTTATTTTAACAGATTCCAAGTTATTCTCTCTTTATCCTTTTATGTGCCAAGAGCTATGACTACTTTGTTATAAAAGAATTGAAGTTCTTATTGTAATAAGTGGATTTTCATTGTCTGTTTCTAGAACGTGCTCAGCAAAAAATAGGATTCAGAGTAACAGCCGTGTTAGTCTGTATTCGCAAAAAGAAAAGGAGTACTTGTGGCACCTTAGAGACTAACCAATTTATTTGAGCATGAGCTTTCGTGAGCTACAGCTTACTTCATCGGATGCATACCGTGGAAACTGCAGCAGACTTTATATACACACAGAGAATATGAAACAATACCTCCTCCCACCCCACTGTCCTGCTGGTAATAGCTTATCTAAAGTGATCATCAAGTTGGGCCATTTCCAGCACAAATCCAGGTTTTCTCGCCCTCCACCCCCCCACACAAATTCACTCTCCTGCTGGTGATAGCCCATCCAAAGTGACAACTCTCCACACAATGTGCATGACAATCAAGTTGGGCCATTTCCTGCACAAATCCAGGTTCTCTCACCTCCCCACCCCCCTCCCAAAAACCACACACACAAACTCACTATCCCGCTGGCAATAGCTCATCCAAAGTGACCACTCTCCCCACAATGTGCATGATAATCAAGGTGGGCCACCCCCAGCACAAATCCAGGCCTTCTCACCCCCCCCCCACCTCCATACACACACAAACTCACTTTCCTGCTGGCAATAGCTTATCCAAACTGACCACTCTCAAAGTTTAAATCCAAGTTAAACCAGAACATCCGGGGGGGGAGGGGGGGTAGGAAAAAACAAGGGGAAATAGGCTACCTTGCATAATGACTTAGCCACTCCCAGTTTTGGGAGGGGGGTGGGGGGGGTGAGAGAACCTGGATTTGTGCAGGAAATGGCCCAACTTGATTGTCATACACATTGTGTGGAGAGTTGTCACTTTGGATGGGCTATCACCAGCAGGAGAGTGAATTTGTGTGGGGGGGTGGAGGGCGAGAAAACCTGGATTTGTGCTGGAAATGGCTCAACTTGATGATCACTTTAGATAAGCTATTACCAGCAGGACAGTGGGGTGGGAGGAGGTATTGTTTCATATTCTCTGTGTGTATATAAAGTCTGCTGCAGTTTCCACGGTATGCATCCGATGAAGTGAGCTGTAGCTCACGAAAGCTCATGCTCAAATAAATTGGTTAGTCTCTAAGGTGCCACAAGTACTCCTTTTCTTTTAGCAAAAAATAGGAAGCACTCAACACCCTGCTAGCCTCAGCCCTAAATTTCTGTTTTACCAAATTGCAGTTCCAAAGACTTGAAAATAACTGATGGATCAAATGGTTAATTATAACTGTCTGTAGAAGCTGCACATAGTATAAAGCTCTTCAATTTCTGTTCTCAAAGGGAGACTAAATCTCTGTGTTGAAAATTCCTGGGTTAAAAACATAAATATTTGCAGTGTTTGAAAGCTGTCTATAATTACAGGAGTTTAATGTATAGATCCACACTGTTTTCAGGCATTGTGCTTACAAGTTTTTATTTTCTTGTTTTGCACACACAGATTGTCTCACCCTCATTGTCTGACTGTCAAGGGTGACAAGTTTGGTTACTATCTTACTTGAAAATAGAATGACAAAAAGTACTGTAACAGGGTTATCCATGACAAGTACCTTAATAAGGAAAGTACTCTATGCACCAGAAATGGATTAAGAATGCTTTGCCTATTCTGGAAAAAAACATGATCATGTTTTTCACCTAGATGAAGTAGTGAATCATACATTACTTTTTGCTAATATGACTGAAGAAATCAATTAGGATTCACAGGAATGCTAGATTTTATTACACAATAGCAACTAAATACTTCATATAAGTATTCTTATGTTCTTATGTTTAAGTGATGTTAGAGGACTTCATTAGCAACAAGACTACAGGTTCAGAAATGATTTTCAAAAGAGAAGGAGTACTTTTGGTACCTTAGAGACTAACAAATTTATTTGAGCATAAGCTTTTGTGAGCTATAGCTCACTTCGTCGAATGCATGCAGTGGAAATACAGTGGACTACAAGCCTCTAAGGTGCCACAAGTACTCCTTTTCTTTTTGCAGATACAGACTAACACAGCTGCTACTCTGAAACTAGAAATAATCTGTTCTCAGAGAACACTTGTATATTAATTGTGAAAATAGATAATATAAAGACAGAATATGCCCATGGTAAGTTTAGCAAAACTGCTCATTATTTTCAGCCAACATGTTAAATCCTAGTACATTCACCTCTTTGACTCCTCAGTACACAATTCTCTGCTAATGATGCTTTCTTAGGGAGAAAGGTTACTGAGCTGATAGAATACGCAAATCACTCACAGAGGAATTTCTGAAAAGGTGTTTGTGTAAATCTCATAACCCAAGAATGCGATAAATATCAAATCTTTTTCTGAACATTGGGAAATGGCACAATGCCAGTATCATGAAATTATTTTAACAGTCTTTGAAAGTACAGAACTGATATCTTATTTGTCTGAGTGCCCAAACCAATTTCTCTCTTGGTGGACATTCCATAGCTGGGAAACCTGTGGCATTTTATGATAATTTATGGTATCACTACATACCAGGCTTGGAGTCCCATTGTACTGGATGCTGTACAATCCCATAGGAAGACACAGTCCCTACCTTGAAGTCCTACTAATATACTTTACAATAGTTTAAGACAACACACAATAAATGAGTATTACAAACAGTAGGGAGCAAGTGGGGGAAAGGAGGAGAATGGGAGTCCCAATAATAAGATCACAGAGTTACAGAGGCTACCTACTAGCATAAGTTGATGGTTCTAAACCATTTTAGGAATGAAAAATGTATAAATCATAGAATCCTAGAAATGTAGGCCTGAAAGGGACCTGAAATGGACACCATGTCCAGCCACCCCATTAATCCCCGTTGGCCCTCTACCTGACCATTAATAATGTGCAATTTCCTGTAGGTTTTGCAAAAACTAATGGCAATTACATTGCACAATGGACCAGGTGAAAATATGTTCTTTGGCCTTTCAGTGATGTTCAATATAATGAACTGTCAAAGGCAGGAAAGCAGGATGAACGGATCATTGATTAGTTCTGTCACAAATTGGTTAGCTCTATGTCCGTGGGAAATGAAATAATCGGCCCAACCACGCCCACAATTTAAATGGGGTCCTTTTGGTGTCTTTTTTCCTTCAGACCACAATACACAGCATTCATATGACATAAAACTCAAACAAGTCAAATATATATATCCCTTTAAGCTGTCACTATACAAACACTACATTTGAATGAAGTCCATACAACAGAAATTGTATAAAAACCTCCACATTCAATGGTTCCAGGGTGAAGTTTATCTTAGTGTTTTCCAGAGCATCCATAAATTTTTCCTGTCTTTGTCAGAGAAATTGAAACAAAAGAAATGTAAATTAGCAATTATGAAATACAAGCCATTGAAAAGGGCAGCTGAAATATAAATGAAAAATCTATTGTCAGTAAGGTTATGGAAAACAAGATGTAATGCTTTAAATACAGCAGGAATAAAATAAATCCTAGTGATAGTGTAGCACATCCTTGTTAGTCATGCTGTTTTAGGTGCAATTTTCCTACACATTCACACTTGTTCCCTGCTTCACCATTTCAGTTGTGCTCTGGATACATATTCCATAGTTCCTGTCACAGCTCCCAGAAGCACTGGCTTCTAAGGGATATCTGTAGATCTTCTGTGAGTCTTCAGAAAGCCCAGAGGAATGTTTGGAAAGAGGGAAAAGTTCCAGAAGTCCCCAGGATCCAACACCATTTCCTAGATATTTCATCAAAATGGAGCACAGGATGAGCCCTCAAAAAAGAAAGGTTTCTATGATAAGTAATAACAAGGCATCTGAGTTGTGTCCAATGCAATTGGCTTGGCTTGTTCTACCTTCATGGGGTTCATTGTCTCTCAAGATACAGGTACCGCTGTAAGTGCATGTTCTCCATGAACTCTATCTCCTGATGCAGTGCTATAGGATAGCTGCCCAGAGTTGCTCAGAACATATGATACAAAAAGACAGCATCATGGGTGTGGATGTACAAACATGATCGTGATGGCAGGCTGCTCTGTGGACACATACTGAATCGTGAACTCATGAAGGTGACCTGCCTCTAACCGGTTACTACAGCATCCTAAGTAACATCTTCTCATGAATGCATACTTACAGTTCCAAGTATTTTCCAAAAAAAAAGGCAACTGGTTTCAGCCAGTTCCAGCCATAACCTGCCCTTGCTTGGTTCCCTGACAGAGAGTCCAGACACCTGTTACCGGCCAACAACTGTGTGGCATAAATAAAGAAACAATCGTGATGGTAAGGTTATAATTTTATTGGGGTAATTTCTCACAGGCAGATGTTATATCATATTTGGTCCCTTGTGTGTTCCCCTAATACTGCTATGTCCTCCTACGTCCACAACTAGGGAGTGTGGAAGAAATCTATGCCTCCTCCCAGTGTAGTTTCTATATAAAAAAGGACTTCAGTGCATACAAAATCTCACCAAAATTTCTTCAGTACTCACACTCCACTTTGCTCTGAAGTAGTGGAATTCACCTGCAATGAGCACACTAAGCATTCCATTATATCCTGTGCATCTTTTAATAGTCACAAAGCTCTATCTGATCACAAATTATTTAGCAATGCCCTAATTACTATTGATTTGAAATGCTATTGGAAATGACATATTTGCTAATTAAGATTTCCAGTGGGACATAGAAAGAAGCCGCTTTAGAGCTGACTGAAGAATAATATACTTTATAACTGATGAACTGAAAGATTTAAAACTAACTGGGCTGGTTTGATTTGAAGGTGAGTTAGTGATAAAAATGTAAGACTTAAAGTTGAACTTGGAAGGAGCCTCCCATGTATAAATGTTAAATTGAATAAACTGGTTTGGCACTGTATAATTCAAAGGCTTTCTGAGCACTGAGGAATTATGCATACTTAGAAAAGTGTTTTGCCAAAAGTATTACTTTATCTTTGAAACCAAATATAATAAAAGCTGCCCTGCAGATCTGATTCCTTCGTGTTTAGTATATATTGACAGCAAGTACCAATAGAGTGAATGTACATAAAAAAGCATGTTATATTCAGGTCTGTGTATTGGGATAATAATACTGATAAATCCCATGTTATTCTAACTACAGTTGAACTTGGCCTTATTGAAATTACTGCAAACTGGGTCAGTGCATTGATGTACTAGAAACAACACTTCTGATATTTCATACAAAGATGTTTAGGTGCCTAAAGAAGGGT
This sequence comes from Caretta caretta, assembly GCF_965140235.1. Lineage (NCBI taxonomy): Eukaryota > Metazoa > Chordata > Testudines > Cheloniidae > Caretta > Caretta caretta. The sequence continues at coordinate 77,620,900 of NC_134210.1, forward strand.
CCGTAGAATTTAGGTCAACTGCACTTATTCCTGAAAGGTATTTCTGAATGGAAAGTAAAAATAAAGCTGTGTTTTATAACCCACTCAAATTGGGTTGACTAAAATAGGATTAGACATAAAACTTCATGCATACACATGTGCATTGTGCGCATGCGCCCACGCACACACACACATACAAATTTACTCAGGATGAAATTAATGTCAGTGAAATCTTTCTGATCTTGTCTAAAGGTTTTGTATTTCCTTGGACAAGCAATGTCTGTTTAGGCGCCAATTCAGAAAGGTACTTGAGCACGTTCTTAACTCATAAAATGTACATAGCCTCATTGACGTCATGGGGACTAGCCATAGCTTAAAATTCAACATGTGCTTAACTACCATACTAAATGAGGTCTTAATGAGGAAATTAGAAAGGGAGTGAAGGAAGAAATCTGGCCTGGAGTCTTGTAAGTGGACCATTGCTTTAATAGTAGCTCAGTGATATCTATAGCTAAGGTTGCCAATGTGTTTCCCTTTTAAAAGTGTCTTTTTCAGTTTCTTATATTTTTCTCAAACTTTTACCTTGTGTGTGGAACTTTTCCAGTCCTGTTCGCTCAGTGTTAATCTTTTTTGGGAAAGTTTAATCAAAAATGTTTGTCATTTTGGAATAAAAAGGGAGTGGAAAATAACACTTTTATAATTAGAACATTTGATTGTACCATTCATCTCTTTTAAACACCTTTAGAAATTTATTGCTGTAGGGTAAAATCCTGAAATTTGGCAAGGACGTGTGCCTTTAGGGCCCAATCTAGCAAACATTCACACACAAGTGAGAAGTCCCATTCATTTTTTCAAAGGGAATGGCTGCATTCTGTGTGCTTTCTAAACAAGTCAGAAAACAAGTGCTAAGATCTGAGGTATCTAACAACCAGTAATCATGACTTACAGAGTAGGTCTTTTCCTCAGATCCCAGTGGGATGGTGGCAGCAATGAGTTCCTCTGTGCTTCTTCCTGTGACAATGGGGTGAAGTAGGGCCACTTATTACTCTGCCACATCCCTCGATAAACCATCCAGAGTTTGAGAAGGAGTGGTCCTTCCTGGTGGACCCCCCAACGAAACCGGAGGCAAGATCAGCCCTTCCACCAAGCATGCTGAAAGGGGTTAGGATTTTTCCTTCCTTGCAAGAAGACACAACCAAGTAGGAGAGTTGTGACCACTTTGTCTATCACAAGGCATGTTTTGGTGAATGGCTATTTGTAAGTTGGAGGGCTCTCCCTCCAGCCCAGGAAAAAAATAGTTGCTCACTGGAGTCTGTTTCAGGCCCTTGCCCCAGGGCAGAATTTGTTATTCAGACACACACAAACTCACAAAATAACACCTAAGGAAATAATTCCCTTGACCCTTGCCTCTAACAGCCCCAGAAAGAGGATATACCCCTACCTTCAATTCTCTGCTGAGTCATGTGGCAGGCAGGCACCCCTTAACCCTTTCCTGGCTGTTTTACCCTGTCAAGAGATGGTACAGAGAACCATCAGATAAGCTTATAAGGGCAGAACTTCTTGAGTTTCTCTCATCTCTGAATTCAATTCTGCTCTGAGGCTCGTGAACACACAGTCTTATATGTGACTGTTTATTTGATAGATCTGCTTCTTTGCTCCCATATCACATTTTTGCTTCGGCGGTTTCACAGAGCATGCACCAATAACCATTATAGCCTGAGCTTCCCGGGTTCCATTTCCCCAAACTGAAATGAATATCTCATGAGTTGGTTGAGTTCAGGATCCTGACGCAGGGAAGAAAGGTAAGCAGCAGGATACGAACCCTAGACTTCAGGAAAGCAGACTTCGACTCCCTCAGGAAACGGATGGCCAGGATCCCCTGGGGGATTAACTTGAAGGGGAAAGGAGTCCAGGAGAGCTGGCTGTATTTCAAGGAATCCCTGTTGAGGTTACAGGGACAAACCATCCCGATGAGTCGAAAGAATAGTAAATATGGCAGGCGACCAGCTTGGCTTAATGGTGAAATCCTTTTAAACATAGAAAAGAAGCTTACAAGAAGTGGAAGGTTGGACATATGACCAGGGAAGAGTATAAAAATATTGCTCGGGCATGTAGGAATGATATCAGGAGGGCCAAACTGCACCTGGAGCTGCAGCTAGCAAGAGATGTCAAGAGTAACAAGAAGGGTTTTTTCAGGTATGTTGGCAACAAGAAGAAAGCCAAGGAAAGTGTGGGCCCCTTACTGAATGAGGGAGGCAACCTAGTGACAGAGGATGTGGAAAAAGCTAATGTACTCAATGCTTTTTTTGCCTCTGTTTTCACTAACAAGGTCAGCTCCCAGACTGCTGCGCTGGGCATCACAAAATGGGGAAGAGATGGCCAGCCCTCTGTGGAGATAGAGGTGGTTAGGGACTATTTAGAAAAGCTGGACGTGCACAAGTCCATGGGGCCGGACGAGTTGCATCCGAGAGTGCTGAAGGAATTGGCGGCTGTGATTGCAGAGCCATTGGCCATTATCTTTGAAAACTCGTGGCGAACCGGGGAAGTCCCGGATGACTGGAAAAAGGCTAATGTAGTGCCAATCTTTAAAAAAGGGAAGAAGGAGGATCCTGGGAACTACAGGCCAGTCAGCCTCACCTCAGTCCTTGGAAAAATCATGGAGCAGGTCCTCAAAGAATCAATCCTGAAGCACTTGCATGAGAGGAAAGTGATCAGGAACAGCCAGCATGGATTCACCAAGGGAAGGTCATGCCTGACTAATCTAATCGCCTTTTATGATGAGATTACTGGTTCTGTGGATGAAGGGAAAGCAGTGGATGTATTGTTTCTTGACTTTAGCAAAGCTTTTGACACGGTCTCCCACAGTATTCTTGTCAGCAAGTTAAGGAAGTATGGGCTGGATGAGTGCACTATAAGGTGGGTAGAAAGCTGGCTAGATTGTCGGGCTCAACGGGTAGTTATCAATGGCTCCATGTCTAGTTGGCAGCCGGTATCAAGTGGAGTGCCCCAAGGGTCGGTCCTGGAGCCGGTTTTGTTCAATATCTTCATAAATGATCTGGAGGATGGTGTGGATTGCACTCTCAGCAAATTTGCAGATGATACTAAACTGGGAGAAGTGGTAGATACGCTGGAGGGGAGGGATAGGATACAGAAGGACCTAGACAAATTGGAGGATTGGGCCAAAAGAAATCTGATGAGGTTCAATAAGGATAAGTGCAGGGTCCTGCACTTAGGACGGAAGAATCCAATGCACCGCTACAGACTAGGGACGGAATGGCTAGGCAGCAGTTCTGCGGAAAAGGACCTTGGGGTGACAGTGGACGAGAAGCTGGATATGAGTCAGCAGTGTGCCCTTGTTGCCAAGAAGGCCAATGGCATTTTGGGATGTATAAGTAGGGGCATAGCGAGCAGATCGAGGGACGTGATCGTTCCCCTCTATTCGACATTGGTGAGGCCTCATCTGGAGTACTGTGTCCAGTTTTGGGCCCCACACTTCAAGAAGGATGTGGATAAATTGGAGAGAGTCCAGCGAAGGGCAACAAAAATGATTAGGGGTCTGGAACACACGAGTTATGAGGAGAGGCTGAGGGAGCTGGGATTGTTTAGCCTGCAGAAGAGAAGAATGAGGGGGGATTTGATAGCTGCTTTCAACTACCTGAAAGGGGGTTCCAAAGAGGATGGCTCTAGACTGTTCTCAATGGTAGCAGATGACAGAACGAGTAGTAATGGTCTCAAGCTGCAGTGGGGGAGGTTTAGATTGGATATTAGGAAAAACTTTTTCACTAAGAGGGTGGTGAAACACTGGAATGCGTTACCTAGGGAGGTGGTAGAATCTCCTTCCTTAGAGGTTTTTAAGGTCAGGCTTGACAAAGCCCTGGCTGGGATGATTTAACTGGGAATTGGTCCTGCTTCGAGCAGGGGGTTGGACTAGATGACCTTCTGGGGTCCCTTCCAACCCTTATATTCTATGATTCTATGATTCTATGATCTCAAAACCGTAAAAGTTCCATATCAATACAAACACTTGGTATTAAATTAATGTTTTAAGTGTATTTTAAGTAGATGTTCTCTTTCTTAATTTAAATATAAGTATCTTAAGTATATTTAAAATACATCTAGTTTTATACCATGTACATTTTATAGGAACTAACCAAATTGATACAAGTCATCTGCATTTCATATATATACTGTAGGTACAACATATATATTTAAAACAATTTTTTCACTAGGCCAATTTACACTACTTGTCTGGGAAATTATCAGCATCTATAGCTTTCTGTTTTCCAGTTACCAAACAGAGAGGACTTGGGTGAAAATTTTGTTACTCTGGTGATGTGTTGAACTAATTATTTATTTACAATACTAAAGCTATAGTTTTGTCTTCCAAAGTGAGGAAGAGGGGCATTCAAGGTATAAGAATCATTGTCATTTCCTCTGGAAGACACAGGAAAGGAACACAGACTAGTTGCTCCTGCATTCTTTGCAGAAAAAACACACTGTACTGAAAACTTTTGTGAGAGGCAATGGGAATATTGGATATGCAGGAATACAGACTCTGGGCGTATGGTCAGGATAACAATATAAAGTATTCTTTGAAACTGCTGGTAGAAGAAAGCAGGATGTTGTATGGACTTTATTCAAATGTAGTGTTTGTATAGTGACAGCTTAAAGGGATATATATATTTGTCTTGTTTGAGTTTTATGTCATATGAATGCTGTGGTCTGAAGGAAAAAAGACACCAGAAGGACCGATTATTTCATGGACCGATTTATTTTCATTTCCCATGGAAATTCTTTTACTTTTCCATGTAAGTAATTGCTTAATTGACACAAAGCTGTTATACGATTGCAAAAGGGAGAGGAAGTGGCCCCAAAACAATCTCTATATTGAGAGGTGGTCCACACTATGAAAATCTTTTTGCATCCCTGCTATAATTGATTCACAGTTCTATTTTTTTTTTATTAAGGACATTTTCTAAAGTCCCGAGCCATTATTCTTTTGGAAATCAGCTAGAGAAAGAATCCTCCATATGTAGGCTTTGAGCAGACAAAAAATAGCCTTTGTTTGTAAGATGCAGCACAGTCAGTTTGTTATACTCAGTTACACTGGATAAACCTACACCTAATACATGTGTACTATGAATCCCTTTTAAATGATGAGAGAAATGTGCTGATCATTGCTGCTCATATTTCCACAGTACAGCACAGGAATACACCTCAACTGCTAATCCAGGTAACAGATATGTCAACACTGAACTTCCTTATTCCAGTGGAAGGAAAATGCTTTAAAAAATGCTACCCTGTTCCACAACAGTGCAGAAGATTCTGAAGAGGCCAGTGGTGAAGTGATTAAAGAAATAAACAACTGCTTTGATGATGTAATAGTTATCAGACTTGTTGAAAGAATAAAACTACGACATGCTTACTCTATGCACTAGTTCTGTCAGTCACAGGAGTGTGGTCTAGAAGGGCCCTCAAAGGTCATCAATTCTGCAGGTGTCAAAGCACTGGTTCTCCCATCCACAGCATCAGCTAACATTCTAAGCATGGTGCTGGGAGCAAGAAACTCCTGAGCTCTGATCTCAGCTCTGACATGGACAAGCTGTTAGCATTCTGGCATGTTGGCTTTTATGCCAGCACATGACCATTGCTGTTTAGCTGACAAGATGTAATCAGACTCTATGGCTTTTAAGTCTTTTTTTGTCCATAGACCGTTGGTCATAATGGCCAATTTACTGCTGACTCTATTTTTAGGCTCTGTGTGTATATAGGAGGTGGTCACAAACCAAAACACTGGAACTGACTCTGGATACAAACTTTAAATGTTTGCCATAAGTGGAACCAGAACATAAGAATGGTCATACTGGGTCAGACCAAAGGACAGTGACCAATGCCAGGTGCCCCAGAGAGAGTGAACCTAACAGGTAGTGATCAAGTGATCTCTCTCCTGCCATCCAGCTCCACCCTCTGACAAACAGAGACTAGGGACACCATTCCTTACCCATCCTTGCTAGTAGCCATTAATGGACTTAACCTCCATGAATTTATCTAGTTCTCTTTTAAACCCTGTTATAGTCCTAGCCTTCACAACCTCCTCAGGCAAGGAGTTCCACAGGTTGACTGTGTGCTGTGTGAAGAAGAACTTCCTTTTATTTGTTTTAAACCTACTGCTCATTCATTTCATTTGGTGGCCCCTAGTTCTTATATTATGGGAACAAGTAAATAACTTTTCCTTATTCACTTTCTCCACACCACTCATGATTTTATATACCTCTACCATATCCCCCCTTAATTTCCTCTTTTCCAAGCTGAAAAGTCCTAGCCTCTTTAATCTCTCCTCATATGGGACCCGTTCCAAACCCCTAATCATTTTAGTTGCCCTTCTCTGAACCTTTTCTAATGCCAGTATATCTTTTTTGAGATGAGGGGACCACATCTGTTCACAGTATTCAAGATGTGGGTGTATCATCGATTTATATAAGGACAATAAGATATTCTCTGTCTTATTCTCTATCCCCTTTTTAATGGTTCCTAACATCCCATTTGCTTTTTTGATTGCTGCTGCACACTGTGTGGACGTCTTCAGAGAACTATCCACAATAACTCCAAGATCTGTTTCCTGACTAGTTGTAGCTAAACTAGCCCCCGTCATATTGTATGTATAGTTGGGGTTATTTTTTCCAATGTGCATTACTTTACATTTATCCACATTAAATTTCATTTGCTATTTTGTTGCCCAATCACTTAGTTTGGTGAGGTCTTTTTGAAGTTCTTCACAGTCTGCTTTGGTCTTAACTATCTTGAGCAGTTTAGTATTATCTGCAAAGTTTGCCAGCTTACTGTTTACCCCTTTCTCCAGATTATTTATGAATAAGTTGAATAGGATTGGTCCTAGGACTGAGCCTGGGGGAACACCACTAGTTACCCCTCTCCATTCTGAACATTTACCATTTATTCCTACCCTTTGTTCCCTGTCTTTTAACCAGTTCTCAATCCATGAAAGGATCTTCCCTCTTATCCCGTGACAACTTAATTTACATAAGAGCCTTTGGTGAGGGACCTTGTCAAAGGCTTTCTGGAAATCTAAGTACACTATGTCCATTGGATCCCCCTTGTCCACATGTTTGTTGACCCCTTCAAAGAACTCTAAGAGATAAGTAAGGCATGATTTCCCTTTACAGAAACCATGTTGACTTTTGCCCAACAATTTATGTTCTTCTGCATGACAATTTTATTCTTTACTATTGTTTCAACTAATTTACCCGGTACTGACGTTAGACTCGCTGGTCTGTAATTGCTGGGATCACCTCTTGAGCCCTTTTTAAATATTGGCATTTCATTAGCTATCTTCCAGTCATTGGGTACAGAAGCTGATTTAAAGGACAGGTTACAAACCATAGTTAATAGTTCCGCAATTTCACATTTGCGTTCTTTCAGAACTCTTGAATGGTGAATGCCATCTGGTCCCGATGACTTGTTACTGTTAAGTTTATCAATTAATTCCAAAATCTCCTCTAATGACACTTCAATCTGTGACAATTCCTCAGATTTGTCACCTACAAAGGACGGCTCAGGTTTGGGAATCTCCCTAACATCCTCAGCCGTGAAGACTGAAGCAAAGAATTCATTTAGTTCCTCTGCAATGACTTTATTGTCTTTAAGTGCTCCTTTTGTATCTCAGTCATCCAGGGGCCCCACTGGTTGTTTAGCAGGCGTTCTGCTTCTGATGTACTTAAAAACCATTTTGTTGTTACCTTTTGAGTTTTTGGCTAGCTGTTCTTCAAAGTCCTTTTTGGCTTTTCTTATTACATTTTTACACTTATTTTGGCAGTGTTTATGCTCCTTTCTATTTACCTCACTAGGATTTGACTTCTACTTTTTAAAACATGCTTTTTTATCTCTCACTGCTTCTTTTACATGGTTGTTAAGCCACAGTGGCTCTTTTGTAGTTCTTTTACTGTGTTTTTTAATTTGGGGTATACATTTAAGTTGGACCTCTATTATGGTGTCTTTGAAAAGCGTCTATGTAGCTTGCAGGGATTTCACTCTAGTCACTGTACTTTTTAATGGTCTCAGGTTACAGTGGGGGAGGTTTAGGTTGGATATTAGGAAAAACTTTTTCACTAGGAGGGTGGTGAAACACTGGAATGCGTTACCTAGGGAGGTGGTAGAATCTCCTTCCTTAGAAGTTTTTAAGGTCAGGCTTGACAAAGCCCTGGCTGGGATGATTTAATTGGTGATTGGTCCTGCTTTGAGCATGGGGTTGGACTAGATGACCTCCTGAGGTCCCTTCCAACCCTGATATTCTATGATTCTAATTTCTGTTTAACTAACCTCCTCATTTTTGCATAGTTCCCCTTTCTGAAATTAAATGCCATGGTGTTGGGCTGCTGAGGTGTTCTTCCCACCACAGGAATGTTAAATGTTATTATATTATGGTCACTATTTCCAAGAGGTCCTGTTATAGTTACCTCTTGGACTAGCTCCTGCGCTCCACTCAGGACTAAATCAAGAATTGACTCTCCCCTTGTGGGTTCCTGTACCAGCTGCTCCAAGAAGCAGTCATTTAAAGTATCAAGAAATTTTGTCTCTGTATTTCGTCCTGAGGTGACATAGACCCAGTCAATATGGGGATAATTGAACCCCCCCCACTATTATTGAGTTTTTTATTTTGATAGCCTCTCTAATCTCCCTTAGCATTTCATAGTCACTATCACTGTGACTGGTCGATAATAGATCCCTACTGTTATATTCTTATTAGAGCATGGAATTACTATCCATAGAGATTCTATGGAATATATGGGTTCATTTAAGACTTTTACTTCATTTGATTCTACATTTTCTTTCACATATAGTGACACTCTTCCCCCCCCACTCCCGCATGACCTGTTCTGTCCTTCTGATATATTTTGTACCCCGGAATGATTGTGTCCCATTGATTGTACTCACTCCACCAGGTTTCTGTGATGCCTGTTATGTCAATATCCTCCTTTAACACGAGGCACTCTAGTTCACCCATCTTATTATTTAGACTTCTAGCATTTGTGTACAAGCATTTTAAAAACTTGTCACTGTTTATTTGTCTGAGTCAAAATGCTTCCAAAGGTGGACAGCGGGAAATCTTGATCCAAATCCAAATTTCCCCAAAGTTTTGGGATTTCAAATTTAATGTTCAAATTCATCCCATTAGAGTAGAGTGAGCTGAGGACTTGGATATGAATCCAGATCCAATGATTAGTTTGAATTTTTCTGTGGTGTATGTTTAGATTTGTGTTGATATCCTTGGACAGAACAAAGGGACATTTCAGACGCTGACCAATTTTAGAATATTTTTTAAAGAAAATGTTTTTATCAGAAAATATTTGGATATTTTTCAGACTTACTTTTAACGGAAAATAGTTATCTAAATTTCCTAGAGTGCTTTGAAAATTGTAACCATGGATTCCTGCAGTCTGCTTCAAAATGTCTCCATCTTCCTATAACTTTTCACTTTGATAAAGAACTGATAGCTATTTTTGGTTAGTCTTGGAAATTTGGGCTTCAATTCTGCAACTGCATGTGATTCCACCGTGGCTTAGGCTAGTAGCAGAGGTCTGGCTAATTGCAGAAACAGGGTTAAAGAAAAGAGACCAGCGAAGGGGTGAAAGAAATAAGAAAAAAAATTAACCTCCATGTACATTTTCAAAAATGACATTTCTGAAGTGGAATTTTTTTTTTCCAACTGGTTTGCCTTTTGATGCTAAAGTACTTAAAGGCCTATAATGATGCTATATGCTTTGCAATCATGTGAGTAACTATGAAGAGTATTTGTCTTATTTTCATTAAAAACAAACTATATCTGCTTTTTAATTCCTCTCTAACACTCAGCACCATCTTCAGCACACCATTCTGGTACGTAATGATGAGCGGGAGTGAACTGAGAGCAATGCCACAGGCAGCCTCTCGCTTGTATTACAGACCAAGTATCTTACCTGTGAGGTCTCCATTGAAATGACAGTATTGAGTCTGTTCCTGGCCCTGAAGGTCTGTCTTTCATATCAGTTCTGTGTGCTATGACATGAGTGGGTGCAGAGGGAGAGAAGCTGTGTTGCTGAGCAAGACTTAAGGCCACGTTGAATCATGTGGGCTGGACATGTGACCTTGGGATCCAGAACTCTTATTTTCATGTGATTTAGCAATCCAAACAGCAGAGGCTTTAGTTCAGATTCTTTTAATTTAATCCAAGCAAGTTTTACTGCTTTTTTTTTTTTAAAAAAAGCAGTCAGCCACAACAGCTTATGAAAAATCCTAACCATCTGTTAAGTTTCTAACTAAAACACCCTTAGATTAAAAAGAAACTACAAGCAATGTCGAAAAATACAGTTTTTAACCTATGTGGTGTGCTAATCTGTGTGTATGTTTGAGTAACCATAGCTCTTATTTTTCCTTGAGAACCTGAAGTAACAGACATCACAAAAACAAACAAAAAACCCTTCATCTTCTGTTTAAAGTTAACCTGTATTAAATCAGTTTTCATGTAAGGATGTGTTATTGCCATTGAACTTCATGCCATTTTTTAAAAATGTACAGTATGAGATATCTCCCAGTTTGTTGGAGTTGCTAACTTAATTCTATCCAGATGGTGTATGTAATAATAATCTGGCAGCATTCCGGTTGTATGGTATTAATATTGATACAAAATCAATCTTCCCAGTACTTTTTTAATACCAGTAAATATGCCCTAATCTCTTTTTATTTTTTCAAATCACAAAGAGCCTGGTGCTTGAAAAGAGTGTGTGTGTGTTGGTGTGTGTGTTTACTTTTTATTTTTCAAACATATATATCCTGAAGCACAGAACATGGGCATGTATTTGTTTTTATTTTCTCTTACTACTACTTTTTGTCCATTAAGCAAATAAATAAAACAATTCCCAAAATGTCCTCACCGGGGTTTAAAGCATGATTCTATTTAGAAAAAGTGACTATAAAATAGCATCATGGTGTTCTATATTTACTGTGTCTCGAGGTCCTTATCAGTTGTGCTTGGATTACATGTCACATCCAGTCCTGAAAGCTCAGTCTAGATTTTGAGAGTCAAAGAGTGTTTTTCTTTCTGGTTTGTGCATCACTCACCGTTAGTAATTTGTAGTCCAAATTCTGCCCTTTTTTAAAAGCTGTGCCGTCCTATTGTCTTTGGTGCCTGCCATTGTTTGCATTTTTTCATTCCCTTTAGCAGCATGGCATTGCACAGGTTTTAAATGAGGGCAGATTTGACATTTCAGTAAGAACCTAAATAATTCTATTGAAGGTTCATCAGTCAGCATAGAATCCATCTTACGCTCCTATTTCTCTTAATGACTATGCCATATAATAAGGTCTAGTAGAAGTAAGTAGTAATAAAAACTTATTCATCTCAAAAGTTTCCAGATACAACTGAAAATTCACTGAGAATAGATCAGTTGAATAAGATGGTTCCAATTTTATACAGTCACTATCCAGACCAGAAAAACACTCTGAAATAATATTAATAACTAAACAGTAACTAAATACAGGATTTTGTGCGCAGATGTTGTGTGCTACTAAAGAATGGCCCATATTATCCAGTGTTACACCTGAAGTACCCCAATGGAGTTAACTATGATTGACTGTGATAGAATCATAGAATCATAGAATTTCAGGGTTGGAAGGGACCTCAGTAGGTCATCTAGTCCAACCCCCTGCTCAAAAGCAGGACCCATCCCCAATTAAATCATCCCAGCCAGGGCTTTGTCAAGCCTGACCTTAAAAACTTCTAAAGAAGGAGATTCCACCACCTCCCTAGGCAACGCATTCCAGTGTTTCACCACCCTCCTAGTGAAAAAGTTTTTCCTAATATCCAACCTAAACCTCCCCCACTACAACTTGAGACCATTACTCCTTGTCCTGTCCTCTTCCACCACTGAGAATAGTCTAGAACCATCCTCTCTGGAACCACCTCTCAGGTAGTTGAAAGCAGCTATCAAATCCCCCCTCATTCTTCTCTTCCGCAGACTAAACAATCCCAGTTCCCTCAGCCTCTCCTCATAAGTCATGTGTTCCAGACCTCTAATCATTTTTGTTGCCCTTCGCTGGACTCTTTCCAATTTATCCACATCCTTCTTGTAGTGTGGGGCCCAAAACTGGACACAGTACTCCAGATGAGGCCTCACCAATGTCGAATAGAGGGGAACGATCACGTCCCTCGATCTGCTCACTATGCCCCTACTTATACATCCCAAAATGCCATTGGCCTTCTTGGCAACAAGGGCACACTGCTGACTCATATCCAGCTTCTCGTCCACTGTCACCCCTAGGTCCTTTTCCGCAGAACTGCTGCCTAGCCATTCGGTCCCTAGTCTGTAGCTGTGCATTGGGTTCTTCCGTCCTAAGTGCAGGACCCTGCACTTATCCTTATTGAACCTCAATCCGGTTTCTTTTGGCCCAATCCTCCAATTTGTCTAGGTCCCTCTGTATCCTATCCCTCCTCCCAGTTTTTCCCCGTATCTACCACTCCTCCCAGTTTAGTATCATCCACAAATTTGCTGAGAGTGCAATCCACACCATCCTCCAGATCATGATGTAACTGATGGCAGAATCTGTCTCTTTTTACTCCAGCAAAATGATTTGTTCAGGATTCAGTTTATCAGAAAACATACAGTCCATGTTGATAAATGTCAGATAAATAAGAAGGAAGTAGACATCTGTTTCTTTTATATCAGCGATCCTCTTTCTGTGGCATTTGAGACACATATGAATGTCCATGCCCTTACACCAGGGCTCTTGCAGGGTTCGTTCATCTGATGGACTAATCATCCCAACCAAAGTTAGTGGTGTAGTAAATATGGGGCAAATTACCTGAGTTACTTTGGATTTACATGGGTGTAACAGAGCAGAATATGGCCACATTCTGAGGGAACATTCTTCATGATGCTTGACAGCAATCTATCAGACACAGCTGGGGGTGATGAACAACCAGACATGTAGAACTTAGCTTAATGATCTCACCCCCTTCCCTCAAGTAAGAGTGGAGTCAGTACTCAGGCACAAAGATGAAAGCAAGGCTAATAAAAGGGAAAAGCAAGGGAAAGGAAAATAGGAAGTAAGAAAGTTACCTTATCACATTGAGATGTTTCATTTAATTCATGAGGATGTTGATGCAGAATGATGCAGTATCATCAGTATATATTGATGAAACACTGTGACATAACAGGCTATCATGATACCATTTTTCTGCTGCTTTTCAAAACCCCATCAGATAGCAAAATGGTTCCCTAGCTGCCAAAGTCTGACTATCACTGCTGTGCATCAAGTCACATGTGAACTGTGTTCTATAGGGACTTGTGCTTGAACTAATTTGCTGCCAAAACTGAGTTTAATTGAAAAGCTTTGATCAATATTTTTGAACTAACACAGCATCTCAGAGAAACCATGAACACTTTGTATATTTCAGTGGCCCATATGAAACCTGTGCAGCACGAAATGGAAGTGCCAGAAGGAAAATGAGTATTGTAAAGTGTCACTTAGAGCAATACACTATGAGCACACAGCAATAATGTATTGCTCAAAGACAGTCTGAAATAGTTCAAAAATGCAAGCAAGCTTCAACCCATAAAATACCTTTCTGCTTTGGGATAGGTTTGGTACTTTTCTGCCCTAGCTGGCATCAGCTAATCTGGCAGTTGGCCTAAAATGCTCAGTGCAACAAAGAGCATTTTGAACTAACTTGACTAACTTGAAGGGGAAAGGAGTCCAGGAGAGCTGGCTGTATTTCAAGGAATCCCTGTTGAGGTTACAAGGACAAACCATCCCGATGAGTCGAAAGAATAGTAAATATGGCAGGCGACCAGCTTGGCTTAATGGTGAAATCCTTTTAAACATAGAAAAGAAGCTTACAAGAAGTGGAAGGTTGGACATATGACCAGGGAAGAGTATAAAAATATTGCTCGGGCATGTAGGAATGATATCAGGAGGGCCAAACTGCACCTGGAGCTGCAGCTAGCAAGAGATGTCAAGAGTAACAAGAAGGGTTTTTTCAGGTATGTTGGCAACAAGAAGAAAGCCAAGGAAAGTGTGGGCCCCTTACTGAATGAGGGAGGCAACCTAGTGACAGAGGATGTGGAAAAAGCTAATGTACTCAATGCTTTTTTTGCCTCTGTTTTCACTAACAAGGTCAGCTCCCAGACTGCTGCGCTGGGCATCACAAAATGGGGAAGAGATGGCCAGCCCTCTGTGGAGATAGAGGTGGTTAGGGACTATTTAGAAAAGCTGGACGTGCACAAGTCCATGGGGCCGGACGAGTTGCATCCGAGAGTGCTGAAGGAATTGGCGGCTGTGATTGCAGAGCCATTGGCCATTATCTTTGAAAACTCGTGGCGAACCGGGGAAGTCCCGGATGACTGGAAAAAGGCTAATGTAGTGCCAATCTTTAAAAAAGGGAAGAAGGAGGATCCTGGGAACTACAGGCCAGTCAGCCTCACCTCAGTCCTTGGAAAAATCATGGAGCAGGTCCTCAAAGAATCAATCCTGAAGCACTTGCATGAGAGGAAAGTGATCAGGAACAGCCAGCATGGATTCACCAAGGGAAGGTCATGCCTGACTAATCTAATCGCCTTTTATGATGAGATTACTGGTTCTGTGGATGAAGGGAAAGCAGTGGATGTATTGTTTCTTGACTTTAGCAAAGCTTTTGACACGGTCTCCCACAGTATTCTTGTCAGCAAGTTAAGGAAGTATGGGCTGGATGAGTGCACTATAAGGTGGGTAGAAAGCTGGCTAGATTGTCGGGCTCAACGGGTAGTTATCAATGGCTCCATGTCTAGTTGGCAGCCGGTATCAAGTGGAGTGCCCCAAGGGTCGGTCCTGGAGCCGGTTTTGTTCAATATCTTCATAAATGATCTGGAGGATGGTGTGGATTGCACTCTCAGCAAATTTGCAGATGATACTAAACTGGGAGAAGTGGTAGATACGCTGGAGGGGAGGGATAGGATACAGAAGGACCTAGACAAATTGGAGGATTGGGCCAAAAGAAATCTGATGAGGTTCAATAAGGATAAGTGCAGGGTCCTGCACTTAGGACGGAAGAATCCAATGCACCGCTACAGACTAGGGACGGAGTGGCTAGGCAGCAGTTCTGCGGAAAAGGACCTTGGGGTGACAGTGGACGAGAAGCTGGATATGAGTCAGCAGTGTGCCCTTGTTGCCAAGAAGGCCAGTGGCATTTTGGGATGTATAAGTAGGGGCATAGCAAGCAGATCGAGGGACGTGATCGTTCCCCTCTATTCGACATTGGTGAGGCCTCATCTGGAGTACTGTGTCCAGTTTTGGGCCCCACACTACAAGAAGGATGTGGATAAATTGGAAAGAGTCCAGCGAAGGGCAACAAAAATGATTAGGGGTCTAGAACACATGACTTATGAGGAGAGGCTGAGGGAGCTGGGATTGTTTAGCCTGCAGAAGAGAAGAATGAGGGGGGATTTGATAGCTGCTTTCAACTACCTGAAAGGGGGTTCCAAAGAGGATGGCTCTAGACTGTTCTCAATGGTAGCAGATGACAGAACGAGGAGTAATGGTCTCAAGTTGCAGTGGGGGAGGTTTAGATTGGATATTAGGAAAAACTTTTTCACTAAGAGGGTGGTGAAACACTGGAATGCGTTACCTAGGGAGGTGGTAGAATCTCCTTCCTTAGAGGTTTTTAAGGTCAGGCTTGACAAAGCCCTGGCTGGGATGATTTAACTGGGAATTGGTCTTGCTTCGAGCAGGGGGTTGGACTAGATGACCTTCTGGGGTCCCTTCCAACCCTGATATTCTATGATTCTATGATTCTATGATTCTAAGAGGCTTTTCTGAAGGCAGTCCTTGTCTTGGACTCCTACACATTCTATCATGTGGCATCTTTGTGATGTTCTGACACTACTGACAGCTGTTGCAGTTTATCTCTGTGGGAGAGGCAATCATAGACTCATCCCCAGGTTCTTAAAAGATGAGGGCATGATTCTGCTCTTTTTTATATTG
Source organism: Caretta caretta (assembly GCF_965140235.1). Lineage (NCBI taxonomy): Eukaryota > Metazoa > Chordata > Testudines > Cheloniidae > Caretta > Caretta caretta. The sequence goes on from NC_134210.1 coordinate 77,636,887, forward strand.
GCTTAAATCTGGATTAGTTCCATAGAAGTGATGGAATCATAATGATACCCATAAGGTGTGGAGTCTAGTGAATTGTTTAGGTAAAAAATACAACCAAACAAAAAATTCTGAAAAACATCAAAAAGTTTCATTTTTGACATTTTACAAACAAAAAGTTTCAACGTTTTGATTCAAAATGCCTTTTTATTTTGAAATTATTTTTAATTTTATTGTAAAAACTTTTTACAAAGAAAAAAAATTGAAATAGAAATGTAACATTTTGTTTCAGGCTAGATGAACATTTTGTTTGATTCTAAACTCTTGGTTGTTTTTTTTTTACTTTTCAGTCCACCAAAAATTTTCTAAATCTTGTTTTCAGATTGACCCAAAACAATTTTTTTTCTGCCAGTGAACTGAAAAAATAATTATGTGCACAGTTCTAATTGATGCCTTCTATTAAATAATATTACTTTAAAAAATCTAACATAAAGCTCCATTGGACCAAAGTTAGAATGATTTGTGTTTTCCATCACTCTTGTTTCCAGGTTCCAGCTAGTAAAATTGGCTACTTTGGAAATAGATAAAATTTAAATACGACAAACTTACAAACTTCATTGACAGACAACAAATTAACTACACTTAATATTAAGAAAGATAAATATTAGGGATGGATGATTCACATTGATAAAATAAGCATTAATTCAAACCTTTTCCTGAAATGTAAACCAAATGTAATTCGAAAAATGTTTGGTTAAATTTCCCCTGTTTTATTTTTAAGCGTCTCTCTGTGGCCTCAATTTGTCTGGGACCACACATGAGAAACCAGAAATCTCATGAAACAGTCTGTTTTAGTGAATTTTCCAAACTGATTTCTAGACTAAGTTCATATATTTGAACTGTTAATTACTTATTTAAAAAAACCCTGAACTTTCTCATTCTTTTCAGGTTTGCTCATCATGGTGGGTGACTATCAAAATTTTTGCAGTTTCAGGTAATTCCTGAGAAGCTTGGCCAAAACTATCTGATCTTTCTCGATCTTTCTCAGAGTTGTCTTTTCACTTTCCTCCCTCAGCTTTATGGCCATCTTTCAGGGTAAGTGCAGTTCCAAAATAATTCGCCCTCCATGATCCACCAAGGGTATCCAGTTTAGGCTCCTGTCTCTTAGCTGTCACCTCTTTTGGGCAAAGGCTCATGTCTCACTCCCTCCTGACTGGGGTTTTAAGGCTGCACAGCTCCTTGGGTTACATTGTGACATCCCCAGAAAGCCAGACTGCCTAACCAAGCCACTGTCTACACTTTACTTATTCTCCCAAAGCTATGATCAGTATACTGCTTGCAGTTGTAAGTTACCACACAGTTCCTTCCAAGCTTTATTCTTAAAGTAAAAGCACTATAGAGAGTACATATTAAAAAGAACCTACACACATACAAACAGCTTACTAATTAATGAGTCTTATGGGGCCCTAGTAGGACAAGACTTCCAAACCTTCCCTAAGGATTGGAGACCTCCCTTGGACAGGATAAGAAAAAAAAATGCCCCGAGTCAGTTTAAACTCAGGCTATTTATTCAAAATTCCTCTCTTTCTCTGTTGGTGTTTGGAGAATCTAGTTTGAACTAGTATATGTGAGCATCTCCAGGAGGTGGTCCCTCTCTGGGCAGCATTACAACCTGGCTGATTTTCCTGAGTCACCACCCACTGTTTTTTGTTCCTGGAGGAGCTGTGGTAGCACCCACCCTCCCCTGATGCACTAGAACACAATCATACAGAAACCATTCATTTAAAACAATGGATCCCAAAGATATTGCATGGGGTTACAATGTCTGTCACATCTGTCTCCCAGACAGGTTACATATAATCCTGGCCCATAATAATTTATAAACTTATCGAAGGATATTGCAAGAAATTGCCAGACCTGTCGCAATGAGATTGTTTGGCTACTGTCATTGGCTCTGGTACTTACTGGTTTAGAATTGTCCAAGAATGCACTGCCTCCATTAGTGTGAAGGAAACCCTGGAATTCATAAGCTTTGATGGTAGCTGAAGCCCCTTCAGATGCCCCTCCACCTCTTGAGAGCCAAGATAAATGTTGGCTTGAAATGTGACATGGTTCTTAAAATTTTCTGAAGCAGTTCCCCCATCTCTTAAGTAAGTACTGCATGAGTGTGTATAAATATGATTTAGACTTGCACAGTTTTAAATATTAACAACTCTGTATTTTACACTCTGTCAAACTGGCAATATATCCTTATAACAGAGTAGGTTAAACTGAAAACTCTAAATGTTTAAAAAGAATTTTATTACTATACTGCAGCCAAATCTCTTCAAAAGGCCACAGATTTTTTTATTACCAAAGAGAAAAATTGTAGAAGATAAAGTCCTTTAATCTTTTTATTCAACAAAGTATAAACATTTATGCAAAAATCCTGCTCCCTCCTCTTGGAGCTGGAATGGTCCAAGTGTGGCAGAATCATTCTGGTTGTCCTGTGTGCATGGAGAATGATTTGGGGAGATACGGCCTGATCCTACAGCTAATCAAGTAAATAGGAGCAGGATCAAGCCCCTTCTACTAGGGACCACCCCCTATGGAAATTGCAGAGATTTCTGCATTTCCCATGCAACGAGGTTTGTTGGGGCAGTACTGTGTAATGTTTTTGACCCTGTGTAATATTTTGATTGTGTGGGTATTCTTTAGGCAGCAACTTTGCTATGAAGAAATTATTCAGTCAAAGAGACTCACAAAGGGACAAACTTTACTTGTGTAATGCCACAGAAGCTAAAAAGAACTGTATTGCATCTAAAAACTAGTATTTCTCCAAGATCTAACTGCCTAGGCATTTATTTAAACAGAACTTACAATAATGTCTGCCATAGTGTTGTTTGGTTACTCCCATTCGTTTCATAGGCTGGTCAATCCACTACTTCATATTTCCTAGCCCTTGGAGTGGGGACATAGCTGCTCAGACATCACAATGCCTATATACCAGAGGTGCTTGAAATACCATGATGATGGACATAAGATAAAACCTAAAGGGACAGAGAGAGCCATAGGAACTGCCATGGGGATCACAACAGAGGGGAAGATGCACTCACTTGCTAGCCCTTTGGAATTTTCTTTATTTTATCCAACTGCTCATATTCAGCATGGGGAAGTGTGTTTAGAAAACAAATATTGGATTTTTTAATTATTTTTGACATCAAAAAATTCAGCCTTGAAAAAACAGTCTCTTTTAAAAGGCTGGTGATTTTTCTTTTTACAGAGTGTGTAATAAGTAGTTAAGGAATAATATATTCAGTCATGAGAAGAATATGTTGTATATATTTTTTATTCATTTCTTTTGAGTGCACAAAATGTTTGTGTTAATTTATTATGACATTCACAATGGTCAGATAAAATCACGAATAAGAACAAAGACTGAATCTGGATTGTGTAATACCACAGGGATCTGTGTTAGATCTAGTCTTATTTAACATCTTCATTAATGCTCTGCAGGAGGGAGTAAATAGCATTTCTAATGAAATCTGTAGATGATTCTAAATTGAGAGGACTTGAGAGAACTCCAGTCAAGACAGAGAAATAACACAAAGGGACCAGGAGAAATTAGAAATATGGGCTGCATGTAACAAAATAAGATCCACCTTAGGAAAAATGCATCATGAAAAATATTCTCAAATTTCATAGTCAATGGGAAAGCCAGGAAAGGGATAGATGACTGTTTGCAGTAAGATATGACAGCAAAGAAGTGCAGCTCTTGTCTTGTACACAAGGTTATTATGTCATGTAGTCCCTCCCCATATAAATAATTGTACCTATCTATAGGCTTGGTGTGGCCATGCCAAGAATATTGCATTTCACTTTTGGCTATTTGGAGACCAGAAACATATTGACTAGCTGGAGAATATTCATAAGAGTGCTTCTGAAATTATCAGGGGCTGAAGGGATTGATTTATAAAGAAAGTTTTAGTTATCTGTACTTCAATCTGTAATATGAGCAGACCATGTGCCTACATGGAGACTGTTGACTTCAGGTTGTAGGACCAAGGGCTAAAAGAGTCAAATATTGTAGTTTAGCTAAGGAATGAGTAAGTGGGGCCATGATAACCATCTATATGTATTACACACACAAACAAAGCTGTATTAGAAGAAAATGATTAAGGTTGCATATTTGAGCACTCAAAAATTAGGAAAAGTGAGAATTATGGTTGCCTTATATTGTTTTTTCCACAGGACCCCTTCATGAAAATATTCTGTCTGCTCCGAGCATGGGGCATCAGAATATTTCAAAGCAAAGGTTGCCAGAATTGTTTAAACAAGGTAAAATACTGCAGTTTTCTTTAGCCTTGGTCTCGGAAATGGCTAAACCATTTTGGCCAAAATTTTCCAAAATAATTCAGCCTGAGACCTCCAGCATGGCAAATTTCAGCCCAAATAGTTTGGCAAAGTTGTAAGCAACTGAAAACAGGGTCTTATAATGGGAAATGTTGGGCTACCTTCATAATAGGTGGTGCTACCAGCCCTCCCTATAATTTGAAAGTTAACACCAAGAATGGAAAGGAATTAGCATAATATGTTGAGGAATAACTAGAAGTGATAAGATTAATTAAGAAAGGCAACATTACCCTGAATAGCAAGAAAAAAAAATCCTGTCTAAAGTCCAGATCTATTGGAATTTAGATTAGTCTCCCAGGGGAATAAATGTATCACCTGGAATCTTTCAATCTGAAGTGAACAAAACACTAAGTGATGTACTATAGCAAACAATCCTGCATCAATATAAAAATGGATTGGTGGTTTAATGGGTATTTTTTTATTTCTTTTCAATAGTTATATGAAAAAAATAAAATATATTGAAATAAATAATAGAAAATGTTTACATGTAATATTTCTTGCTTCCCGTTGGTGAAATCCTGGCCTCATTGAAGCCAATGGGAGTTTTGCCAATGGTTTCACCATGGCCTGAATTTGACCCAGTGTTTGCCAAATTCAGTCTTTGATAACTATGGTCTAGATGTGGTTTTACCAGAAGCCCCATATGGGATAGTGCAGTGAAGGAACTGTGCCTCAGAGAGACTTATTTCTCTCCCTGGTTTGTCTCCTTTTGCTCCTGGATAGAAACAGTCTGCTTCTACCAGGATCAGATTACTTCCTCTCTCCTAGGATCTGTATGGCTCCATCCAGTCCTGACCCATTCTCTGCCTACCTGCCCTGAATAGGGAGTAGTGGGTGCTCAGGACCTGAGTATTCCTGTGTCCCCAGACCAAAGATTTAAATAGCAGAAGCATGAAGGTGAGATGGGATGGAGGATTCTTACTCCCCTTTATGACTCTCTACATTGTCCAAGATACAAGTTAGAGCTTTTAATGCAACTAATAGCTCCTCTTCACACCTCTATTCCCAGAGGAGTTGGTCACAATCTCGCTTGTACTTATGGCTGTACACTTCACTGATTTGTATAATAGTATCTTCCGAGGAAGGATCGTGTTTAGTCCACCCACTTGCCTATGTGACTCCTCAGCAGCTCCCTTTCATCCCAGAGTGTGTGATGAGAACTCATGTTTTTCCTCACAAACAATGTGTGGGGAAACTGCTACAGTATTTTCCACTTTCCCCAATGGAAAACCTTTTGAGTTTAGGGGTGCTCTTTCTTTTCCAGCTGCCAACACCACACATCTGTGCAACCCTATTATCTAGTGCTAATGTTTGCTCATTAGGCATGCTTATTAGGTGAGAACAAAAGTGGTTGCAGTTGCCAATAGTGCTCAATTCTGAAGCATTCCTTCAGGAACTCCTTTGGCTTTTCATCCAAACATTGCTGCTTCAGGACCTGTACAATCCAATCCCAACCTTGCAGCTTCTAACCAGGAAAGAGGAAGCTGTGGACTTCATGTCTGAACTGCTTTTGCAATGTGAGTCTCAAGATACAAAGTGTCAGTTCAAATGAATAGGCAGACTATTTCTAAAAATAATATATGAAATTCTCCTTTGTAAGTGAGATGTAAAAATTGTATCCCCCAGGTAGATTTGACAGCTTCAATTATTTTGCAATGCTGGATTTTGCTTTCTGATCTCCCCTAAGAACAAGGGAAGGCTTCAAACAAAGTTAATAATAATAATAAATCGCTTGTACCTAACCCTTACCAAATAAAAATACAAACCAAATAGGAGCTTTGTACTCAAAGTTCTTTAGCCATATTAAATTAGCCATGAGATGAGGGTATGGCAGTGTAAAGCTTCTACCTTCATGCTTCACAAGAATGGGGTTGAAGGGACCATCACAGTCCAGAATGTGACTGGGAAGAAGCATGGTCTCAGGTCTACTGGAGGACATGCTGGTTCAGTAGCTACTCTCAGAAGCTTTGCTGAACCATTTTCTCGAATCTAGTCTTTCATCTTTACTAAGTACAATAGGCCTGATACACATCACCAATGGCAACCAGGGCTGGAGTGTGGGGAAGAGTAGCATAAGCTGTCTAAAAACTCCTCTTTACCATCTGGGTCTGCTGGTGAGGGGGTGGGGCCAAGACATCTGGGTGTTACTCTTGATTCACTGCTCGATCCCTTTGGCAACCCACTAGGTGTGCTTGATCCCCTTGGCAACCTCCAGTAGCTGCTTCTCTGTGATAAAACACTTCATGGAGGATGGCAGTGGTACCAGGAGTGAATGCCTTCACTGCTGCAGTTACCTCTGGGGATGCATTGGGTGCATATTGCATGTATATACACAAGCACACAGAAGTGACCAAAAAATGACTTATTTAAAATAAGAAGTTATCAGCTCTTTTGAAAAATAAGTAGCTGAGTTTAAAGTATATTTTAATATGACTCCACAGTGGTTATGTACATCACTGCTCTAAAAATTATATATGAAGCCTTTCAAACAACTCCAAGTCCTGGCTGAGACTGTTATGTTGACAGTTCAGCACCTACAATCGGGGCATGGCCAGATTAAGGCATAAATACAGTAGGTTTATGCCTATCGCATCAGCTCTTGGGGTCATGTGATTAAATCAGGATCTCAGCTTTCATTTTTAAAAAAACTATATGCCTAGCTCTCAGGGTTATTCAGAAAAGCTTGAAAACATCAGAGGCTTGTGTCACAGTGTGTTTAGGGACACAGGTTGCCCTAATCTGGCCCAGAATTGAGGCCCAGTTTTCAAAAGGGCTCAGCTCCCATTTAGGCACCAATTTAAATGGCTATCATGGCTTTGGATGTTGGGTGTTTGTACATTTTTGAAAGCCTGGTTGTTAGTAAGATGCTTAAATGGGAGCTTAGTTCTTTTTTAGAAATCTGGCCCTGAGCTCTTTTGAAAATCTGGCTCATAGAGCAACAGGAAATTCTGGCTACATCCTACAATATGAGATTTAAAAAAAAATCTGTAAAATGTTTATCAAAAACTCTAGAATCAGTCCTTTGGTTATCAGTTTTTGAAAGGGATTGAATCTTAATTATATAATGTTCATCTGGCAATGTTGTAGCCAAAAAGTGTTTATACTCTGAATGGATTTATTGGTGTAATATTCATAGCCTCATTTAACAATCTCTCATGACCGACTGTTAATGTAGTAAAGGAATAAGATATAAAGCTACCGTAAACAGTGAATATAAAAATGAAATACAGTACAGATTCAAAGAATGGAACAAAAAACTTGGGGAAAATGAGCTTGTCAGAAACCTACATAACCCAGGAGGTTGGCTGGCACTTGATACGAAAAAACAAAGTGTGTTGGTGTGAATGGAGGTAGAATAGAAATCTGAATTTTTAATTTTTTGCGTTTGTTACAATCTTTGGCTAATCCAAACCCCTTTGAAGTTAACGGGAATCTTTCCACTGACTTCAATGGGTTTTGCATCAGGCTGTTAGGCTTCAGTCTTGCAAACACTCATGCAAGTGCTATACATAACATTATCTATGTGAGTAAAGTTATGCATATTAGTATTGGTTGGATCAGGGTCTAAATGTTTTTTAAGGAAAAAATTATTTTAGTGGAAGTATTGTTAAAACCTATTTTAGGGAAGCTTTGCAACATTGTCTGGAATATTCACTAGTCCAATCAAAAAAATCTATTTACCTGTCCTGCCTATGATGTATTGATAATGACAAAAGCACAATACTTTTACTTATCCATCAAAATTTACTAGCCCGGGGGAGTAGAATTTTGCAAGGCTGATTTAGAGTAAAGCATATCCTGGTATTCAGGCTCATGTAAATATTTAGGGCTGGCTTTTCCCCAGTAAATAAATATGAATATGTAGGTCTGAAAACTGACACTAACTCAGTCTTCTAGTCCTTACTCATGGAAAACTCTGCATTGAAATCAATGAGGAGATTTTACCCATGTATGGGCAAATGGACCAGTCACAATATATTTACTCAGTGGTATGCAATGATGCCAGTTGAGTAAAGTTAAGTTTTGACACTTTAGACAGTGGAGCTAATCTGGTCCATCACAGATAGACTTTTGGTTTATGTCACACTGTACATTCTTCAGATATTCCAAAGCACTTTACAAATAAATTAGTTAGATATAGTAGTAAAGTGCAAACATAAAAACACCCACTAATAATAGTCTAAATGCAACCTTAGACAACAGAATTGCCTTACTGAAAGAGCGAGTATTGGTCAAGGCATCAGGGTTATTTCCTACTCTTTTCTAAAAAGTGCCACGAGATCTATAAATTCTGTCTGAACAGCTGCCAGAGACAGATGGAACTTGGTTTAATGTGTCTTCTGAAGCAAGACAACTCTAATAGTGCAACTTGCTCCCCCCAAACGTTTACTACTGCAGCATCAGTAGTTTAGACATTACTACTACAAGCCCAAATCCTTTGATAGGTCATGATTTGCCCTGGAAATCTAGCTTGTAAATCAGGCTTATCTTATGTATTATGCAGTCATAAAGTGGTGGAACTAGAAGTGCTGGGGGTGCTGCCACACCCCCTAGCTTGAAGTGGTTTTTATTATATACAGGATTTACAGTTTGGTTCAATGGTTCTCAGCACCCCCACTATATAAATTGTTCCAGTACCCCTGTCTACAGGGCAAGTCCTCTTCCTAGCATCCAGCCCAACTGACTGGCAGGGTTTGGGGGATCTTTGAAGTGAGAAAAGAGGGAGGAATTTTCCTGTCCCTGTAGGCTGTAGAGTAGGAATTATGTCATATGGCTGGAGTAGACTACATAGCCTTAGTGACCCCTTTTTTGCAGAGAAAGTCTGGAGACCTTCAGTGAGCCCAACAGCCCTTGAATATGGCCACACAAAGAGTCCTGCAGATTTGGTTTCCTTTCCACACGAAGAGGTATGCACACCCATGTGGTCTCCATAATCTTATCCATTTGATCTCTTTGCGCAGTAGAACTGAACTAGTTCCAATGCCAGGGGGAACTCCATGGGTGAAGTCTGCATGCTAAAAATCATAATTAACTTTGAATTAGAAAATGAATTAATATGATTCTGAATGGAGCAGCTTATTTGGTTGAATTGCTTTCCAAAAAATTAATAGGCATTAAAGGACAAATCTGCAAAACCATTACTTTTTCCTCGTTCAAATTCCTCCGTAAAACTCTCTGCTGTTGTGATGTCTATGAATCTTTCAAAGATGACTAGGCTATTGGTGTGCTGACACTTCTTCTTCTTAAGGTAACCAGGAATTTTCCTGGTTTTGTCATTTCCCAAATAGATTTGTTTTATGCATTATACATATATGGAGAGAGAGAGAGAGAGAGAGAGAGAGAGAGAGAGCGAGCTTAAAATTCTATGGAGAAGAAGCAGTCTTATTATGCGTGTGTGTGTACAGGATCAAGCACAGAGAGACCCAAATGCCTGATCTAGGTCGTTAGTTGCTCCAGAATATAAAGAATAATTGTTGCTTTGTAAAGATGCTTGCAGTTTTGAGTTCTATAATTTTATGCATTTGCCTTTCTTTGGGAAATTAAAATGGTTTGACACTTCTGAAATGATCGCTTGGTATAGCAAGGAAAACTTTACATTATTTGTAAACAACAAGCAACAACAGGTCAAGTTCTACCTCAATTTACATTCCATATGTGACAGATCTAACAATATCCTAGTCAAACCTTATGGAATTAAGTTTAACCTTATTGAATTAGTGTTTTGGAACTCCACTGGATTGAAAAAGTGTTTTGGGACTCCACTGTATTGAAAATGCAAATATTTATGTATTATTATAGGATTGTATGGAACTTCTTTAGAAGTAAGGACATGATTAATGAAATCTACGGAAGACGTTAGGGACTTCAAAGACCTTTTAGGACAACATAGGACAGTCTCTTCAAAGAAACAAACTGGATGAATGAGTGGCTCACGAAGTCATGGATTCTTGTTCTCAGTAAAGAGTATGATGAACTTGAGGCCACAGGGAGACCCATGGGTGAGGTTTTGAAGGACTTAGCCTGCCAGAGTCCATGTTGGAGGTAGTGTTCTCAGGTAAGTTTATTAACACGTGTTTAGGTTCTTTTACTGTTTTTAATATGTTTTTTCTGTAGTGCTTTTATTTTAAAAATAAAAGGTTTTTGCTTAGAAGAATCATGCAATAGCTTAACTGTGGGCAGTTATACTGCCATTAGTCTCTGCAGAGAAAGCAAACCGGCCTGTTTAGGCAGATTGTCTTTTGCTGGGAATACCAGAATGAAGGCAGTTCTGTGCAGAAACTGTGCAGTTTGGAAATATCCTGGTGAGAAGAGAGTGAGCCACGGGTCTCCATCCAAGAAAGGCAACAGTCAGGGAGCTGGAAGCCTGAGAGCGGGTGCCCTTGCTGAATCATTAAGGGGAAACACAGGGGCAGTTGCCGTGAACTGTGGCACCATGAAACCGTAATTGAAGCTTGTGCAGTTCCAGAGGTGTAATTGAAAGCAGATTTTGACATTGCACATGTTTTTCTATTTTTAGGGTGATTCTGATACTTGTGATATAGATTAGACATGGAAGTTCTCTAACCAGAGAACAGACACAACACAGAAACAACATTGCAAGCTTACACTCCCACAGAGTGACTCAGCTTTGGAAGGGCCAACTGTAGAAGACAGACAATCTCAATGCTAAATCAGACAGGCCCATCTAGGGAGATTGCCAACAATGAGCCAGATGGTTTGTTAGCTGTGGTTATGAAATGTTTGGCTAGATATCATTTACATTCACAGAGGGTTTTGGACTTAATCTTATCCACTAATAATTAGCCCAGATCAATTAATACTGGAGGCCTGCTGGGGTTTTGTGGGGTAAGCGATCTCAAACAAAGTCTTTCTTGAAGTTTGAAGAAACTTCTAGCTGAAGTATGCAGTTCTCTCTTGGGAATTCTCATACCTAGGCTACCTTGGATTGAGGTTCCCTTTCACAGCAAAACCCAAAACTATGTAAATATCCCATGATTCATTATGAAAATTTTGCACAGCTTTATTACTGTCACATCTTTAACTATAAAGCCATGAATGCTACTACTGGAGGACCAAAACCTGTTGGCTGTCTTCCCTGTGACCATCACGTAGTCCCAGTGACCATTCCTCCAAGTAAAGCAAGTAGGATTTGGCTCACAGTACAGAAAAGCACACATGTATGCATTTGTGCAAGGCGGGGGGAACTGATTTCATTTTCAGGGTCAATTAAAGGCAGAACTTCATAAGAAAAAATCCAGCTCTTCTCAATCCTGTTACTGAGAGTTAATGTTATCTATAAGGGGAAGAGACAGTAATCCTTTGAATAGATTTGCTAAATGCATTCAGAATTTTTATTTAATCTCCTGAAATGTGGTCCAGCCTTTCTTGAACGTTCATCTTTTTGGCAGAGAAACAAGATGTTCCTTATGGCTGCCGCACAGAAACAGATGAAATCCCCCTTTCTTCAATGGGAGGCTCTGAAGCACATTATAAGAAATTGTAAGGTTGTGAACTGATCTGTTTTTCAGTGTATTATTTATCTGGCAACATAAACAAACATTAACACAATGTGTCCAGTTCACTAAACCAGAGGCAATACATTTTAAATGGGCATTTTGGCTTGGAACTCAATAGAGTTCCAGCAATTCAAGCCTTGATAATATAAAGCAAATAAATAAAATAAAATCTGCTATGTAAAGTAAGCCATATGTGCAGTTTGGGCAAATATAATGCAAGTGTTCAGAATGATGATGAGAGTAGGGGGAGAAAATTAGGGAAAGCATGTAAAATGGAAAAACAACATTAATTCTCATCTTATTACAGCTTTATTTCATTGGGGATGTGGAACCTTTCTGGGTAGACGCAATATTTTAATGCAGTGTCTGTCTGCAAAAGTTTGAACAAGGAAGGGAATAGGACTCAGTATTAAGTCTTGGGAATGTGCAGAGGTCACTACCTCAGAATGATTAAAAAAAAAGAACCTTTGCAATATCAGTACACTGATTAATCAAACCAGTTTTATCCTCTTGTAGCCAATGGGTCTGATGCTCCCAGGATGAGAAGATTAGAATTAGTGCAAAAATGCATTACTGAGTTGCACAGGGAAATCTAAGCTTTCCATGTCAAAAGGTTCACATGATTGAATGTTCTCAAACTGAAGTGGAGAGAAGTGGGCTATTGCTGTTTGCATTTCAGTGGAACACCCAGCCCCCACCACACTGCTCTCTATCCCCCCAGGATAAATAAATATTGTTTATTCAGAAATGCCCTGCAGCAGGCACTAGTCTTTTAAGTTGCAGAGCTACATGGCAAAGGGCAGTGGTTCCTCAGGGGCACATTTCAAAGAAATTCAGGACTTATGCACACAAACCTTAATATTTAAAGTGCAGTTATGCTCTGAAAATTACTCTGTTTGAATGGCATTGTGGGGTTTCATATTTATTCTTGTTCTATGTTTTGCATGTCAAATTTGCTCAGCGTACAAGTTGGGGGGAGAAGGGATTTTCCTAAGAGCCAGCTCGACAAACTGAATCTGTGATCTGAAGTCAAACTGCCTTCTCTCTTGCCTCAGGCTTCTTACCTAGTAAGAAAGATTCTGTAGTTGGAATTAACTACCATTTTTGTTTGTTGATTAGAGGCACACCAGAAAAGAATCCAGCTCACGCTCCGGTAGCTGTGCTAGGTTGGCTGGGCTACTGGGACTGAAAGGTAGCAAAATTGTATTTATTTCCAATAAAGCAAGCAGATGAGACTCTGAATAATCATTGTGGGCAGATTATGTTGAACATTATGTCAAAGTGTAGTTACTTAATTTGTTTTTAATTGTCCTGTCCTTAGCCCACTAATTCTAGGCAAAAATGAAGCAACCTGATTAACACCCTTTGCAACCCTATTAACTTCAGGGAGGTTGCAAAGGTAAAAAAATCAATTCATAATGTGGGTCTAAATATTTAGGTCAGAATTTTCACTTATACATACCCTGACCCAAACCTAGAATGAGAATGTCACCGCTCAATACAAAATGATAATGTTGGCACTTAATATTGGCACTTTCAACCACTGCAGATCCTCTTGGTTGCTGTGTACTGAGAAGTAAAAACTGGACTATAATTCATAGATTCATAGATACTAAGGTCAGAAGGGACCATTATGATCATCTAGTCTGACCTCCTGCACAACGCAGGCCACAGAATCTCACCCACCCACTCCTGCAAAAAACCTCACCTATGCCTGAGCTATTGAAGTCCTCAAATCATGGTTTAAAGACTTCAAGGAGCAGAGAATCCTCCAGCAAGTGACCTATGCCCCATGCTACAGAGGAAGGCAAAAAACCTCCAAGGCCTCTTCCAATCTGCCCTGGACGAAAATTCCTTCCCGACCCCAAATATGGCGATCAGCTAAACCCTGAGCATATGGGCAAGATTCACCAGCCAGATACTACAGAAAATTCTTTCCTGGGTAACTCAGATCCCACCCCATCTAACATCCCATCACAGGCCATTAGGCCTATTTACCATGAATATTTAAAGATCAATTAATTACCAAAATCATGTTATCCCACCGTACCTTCTCCTCCATAAACTTATCGAGTTTAATCTTAAAGCCAGATAGATCTTTTGCCCCCACTGCTTCCCTTGGAAGGCTATTCCAAAACTTCACGCCTCTGATGGTTAGAAACCTTCATCTAATTTCAAGTCTAAACTTCCTGGTGGCCAGTTTATATCCATTTGTTCTTGTGTCCACATTGGTACTGAGCTTAAATAATTCCTCTCCCTCTCCAGTATTTATCCCTCTGATATGTTATAGAGAGCAATCATATCTCCCCTTAACCTTCTTTTAGTTAGGCTAAACAAGCCAAGCTCCTTGACTCTCCTTTTATAAGACAAGTTTTCCATTCCTCAGATCATCCTAGTAGCCCTTCTCTGTACCTGTTCCAGTTTGAATTCATCCTTCTTAAACATGGGAGACCAGAACTGCACACAGTATTCCAGGTGAGGTCTCACCAGTGCCTTGTATAATGGTACTAAAACTTCCTTATCCCTACTGGAAATACCTCTCCTGATGCATCCCAAGACTGCATTAGCTTTTTTCACAGCCATATCACATTAGTGGCTCATAGTCATCCTATGATCAACCAATACTCCAAGGTCCTTCTCCTCCTCCATTACTTCTAATTGATGCGTCCCCAGCTTATAACTAAAATTCTTGTTATTAATCCCTAAATTCATAACCTTACACTTCTCACTATTAAATTTCATCCTATTACTATTACTCCAGTTTACAAGGTCATCCAGATCCTCCTGTATGATATCCCTGTCCTTCTCTAAATTGGCAATACTTCCCAGCTTTCTATCATCCGCAAACTTTATTAACACACTCTCACTCTTTGTGCCGAGGTCAGTAATAAAAAGATTAAACAAGATTGGTCCCAAAACTGATCCTTGAGGAACTCCACTGGTAACCTCCCTCCAGCCTGACAGTTCACGTTTCAGTAGGACCCGTTGTAGTCTCCCCTTTAACCAATTCCTTATCCACCTTTCAATGTTCATACTGATCCCCATCTTTTCCAATTTAACTAATAATTCCCCATGTGGCATGGTATCAAACGCCTTACTGAAATCTAGGTAAATTAGATCCACTGCATTTCCTTTGTCTACAAAATCTCTTACTTTCTCAAAGAAGAAGATCAGGTTGGTTTGGCATGATCTACCTTTTGTAAAACCATGTTGTATTTTGTCCCATTTACCATTGACTTCAGTGTCCTTAACGACTTTTTCCTTTAAAATTTTTTCCAAGACCTTGCATACTGCAGATGTCAAACTAACAGGCCTGTAGTTACCCGGATCACTTTTTTTCCCTTTCTTAAAAATAGGAACTATGTAGCAATTCTCCACTCATATGGTACAACCCCTGAGTTTACAGATTCATTAAAAATTCTTGCTAATGGGCTTGCAATTTTGGTGCCAATTCCTTTAATATTCTTGGATGAAGATTATCTGGGCCCCCCAATTTAGTCCCATTAAGCTGTTTGAGTTTCGCTTCTACCTCAGATATGGTAATATATACCTCAATATCCTCATTCCCATTTGTCATGCTACCATTATCCTTAAGATCCTCTTTAGCCTTATTAAAGACTGAGGCAAAGTATTTGTTTAGATATTGGGCCATGCCTAGATTATCCTTAACCTCCACTCCATCCTCAGTGTTTAGCGGTCTCACTTCTTCTTTCTTTGTTTTCTTCTTATTTATATGGCTATAGAACCTTTTACTATTGGTTTTAATTCTCTTTGCAAGGTCCAACTTTACTTGACTTTTAGCCTGTCTCACTTTATCCCTACATTTGCTGACCTCAATAAGGTAGCTTTCCTTGCTGATCCCTCCCATCTTCCACGCCCTGTATGCTTTCTGCTTTTTCTTAATCACCTCTCTGGCATGCCTGTCATCCAGCTTGGTCTACAACTCCTGCCTATGAATTTTTCCCCCTTTCTTGGGATGCAGGCTTCCAATAGCTTCTGCAGCTTTGATTTAAAGTAATCCCAGGCCTCCTCTACTTTTAGATCCATAAGTTCTTCAATCCAATCCACTTCCCTAACTAATTTCCTTAATTTTTGAAATTCAGCCCTTTTGAAATCAAAAACCCTAGTTGCAGATTTATTTTTGTTAATCCTTCCGTTCAGTTTGAACTGAATTAGCTCATGATCACTTGAACCAAGATTATCCCCTACAACCATTTCTTCTATGAGGTCCTCACTACTCACCAAAACCATATCTAAAATGGCATCCCCTCTAGTCGGTTCAGCAACTACTTGATGAAGGAATCCATCAGCTATCGAATCTAGGAAAATCTGAGCCCTATTATTATTACTAGCACTGGTCCTCCAGTCTATATCTGGGAAGTTAGTCTCCCATGATCATGCAGTTTCCATTAGTATTTACTTTCTTAAAAACATTAAAAAAGGCTCCATCCATATCCAAATTAGATCCCGGCAGTCTATCGCACACCCCGAGCACTATCCCAGGGGAGGGTCTAATAGTTTTCTTCCCCAATGTAATTTTTGCTCAGACAGACTCTGTCTTATCCATTCCATCACTTCTTATTTCTTTACATTCAACCTCATCATTGATATACAATGCTACTTCACCACCTTTACCTTTATTTCGGTCTTTCCTAAACAACACATACCCTTCAATACCTGTTGTCCAGTCATGACTAATATTCCACCATGTTTCTGTTATCCCTATAATATCTGGTTTCACTTCCTGCACCAGTAGTTCTAGTTCCTCCATTTTATTACCTCGGCTCCTCGCATTGATGTACAAACATCTTAATTTTTGCTGTTTGGCCTCGCTCACATTCTGTACCCTATTAGGCACAGTCATTCTACAGCCAGTATAACCTATTAGACTGGCATCCACACTGCCCTTCCTCCTTATGTCCATTCTCCTACCCAGGGCTGTATCCTTTCTTACTTCATTTTCTTCCCTCTCAATGCTAAAATCCGGTGTGGAGATTACCTGGACCTCTCCCAACCATCTCCCCCAAATTCCTAGTTTAAAGCTCTCTTAATCAGTTGTGCCAGCCTCCATCCTAGAAGTCTATATCCTTCCCTACTCAGATGAAGTCCATCCTGAGGGAACTGTCCTCTGTCCATGAATGCCTCCCAGTGGCCATACATCCCAAAGCCCTCCTTATAGCACCACTGCCTAAGCCATCTGTTGATAGTCATAATCTTGTCACACCTTTGTTGCCCTTCTCTAGGAACAGGCAGAATCCCACTAAAGATCACCTGAGCCTCGATTTCCTTAAGAGTCTTCCGCAGCCTAGCAGAGTCTCCCTTAATACTTTCCAGCGAGAATCTAGCCATATCATTTGTTCCCACATGAAGGATAATTAGGGGATTCTTTCCCGCTCCCTTTAGGATCCTTTTTAACCTCAGGTCTACATCCCGTATCTTAGCATCTGGAAGACAGCATACCCTTCTATTCTCTGGATCAGCTCTGGTTGCAGGCCTGTCTATTCTTCTCAGTAAAGAGTCCCCGATCACATAGCGCTGCCTTTTCCTGGTGACGGTGCAATTTTCCAGTCTATCACCTATTCCCTCTGGCTGATAGAATTCTCCCTTTGTATATTTTAATTTCCTGTCTTTCAAAAATTATCCTTTTCTCTACTCCAAAATGTGGCGAGTGGATTAGACAAAAGACATGGCACAGTGAGCCAGCAAGGGAAACCACACCACTTACTGAGCAGACAGGTTGGGATGTGAGAATTGACGTACAATCTGAGCTGCCCTGTGATTTTGCCAAGAACAAACTTTGTCTACTTTTAAAATTTCCATTTTATGTTGATTAAGTTGTGAAGAGCTTTTGCGTTCTCTATCAACCATGGGCATTTTGACCTATAAGAGGTTCATTTAAACTCCTTGCCATTTCTCCCCCATTTTTTTCTCATTGTTTGTAATACATTTTAAAATGACTTCTTATTGAGTTGTTTGCAATTAATCCTTAGAAATTTTTCCTTGATAAGTGAAGCCAGGTTAATTACATTTAAATATTTGTACCACCTTGTGGCTAACCTCATGATTACAGGTCACCCATATCTAATTTCAGCTGTGCCTATTGTATATATGTAGGCCTTCTCCCATTGTAGGGCTTTGATCCTGGTGCCCTAATTATTATCCTTTAATGCACTTTGCCAGTTGCAGAAATCCCAACTCCTTAAACAAAATCTCAAACTCCAGTCCTTAACAATTGCTACACTGAAGTTTTGCTCCTTAATGTTTGCATTTTGGTTTCCCACATATTTACAATCAAATGTCATAAGGTCCCCAGAGACCTGTAGGAGGGTAATCTAGCTCTACTCTTGTTGCAGAGATTTCTCAGACAATGTCCAGTTACTATTCATTACCTTTCAGAATCTGGCTTTTCAGAGACGAACTGGATATCACCCTTTAGAACAATTTCAATCACAACACATCAGAAGTATCTTATTCTTCTTCATCCTGACATTAATCAGGAATGGGCAGTCCCTCCAGGCTGTTTCAGACTAAATTTCTGTCAGGAGAGATGTTCCCCTGTCAAAATGAATGCATGTCTTGGTTCTAAGGAAAAATCTTAGTTTTGATAGCTTCTCTTTCACCTTCATTCGCCTTATTTTTGGTCTTTCTTCAGCAGTGGACTATGATCTCCAAGGAGAATAATAGCACATAATAATTCCACTTCCTTCAGAATAATCTCTCCCCCTCCTCTGTGAGAACAGCCCCTTCCCACCTGTACTTCCTTTTTCAGACACACATTCAGAGAAGAAAAAATATCTTGATCGATAAAAGGTAAAAAGTTCTCTATTATCAGAACAGTTATGTTATAATGCTGTTAACCACTGCAGAAGTAAAGTCACCACACCGGCAGTCTTCAAATTGGAGAGAAAAGGAGTACTTGTGGCACCTTAGAGACTAACCAATTTATTTGAGCATGAGCTTTCGTGAGCTACAGCTCACTTCATCGGATGCACACCGTGGAGTTGGAGAGAGCGGCTCATCTGACAGATGGATGTGAATTTTGGAAAACTCTCCTGGGTTCCACCTTTGTCTGCCCTGATGCAACTGAAGCATACAAATAAACTAACAGGTAAGAAAATCTCCTTTGGTACTTTAGTCCAGACCATAACATCTGATGACAGCATTTATGTAACAGACTGATAAAGTACATATTTATTCTAACTACGACGTGTTTTATATTCACATGTAAGCTATGACAAAATCTATAAGGCTGGGCAATACCACTGATATCTGACCACTTTTCTTTTATCTGCCTTATCGCTTTTGTCATTGCTTCATGATAAACAGATATTCAAGTACAATAATTTAATGGAATCAAAGAACCATAGGGTTAGAAGGGACCGCAAGGGTCATCTAGTCTAACCCCTGCCAAGATGCAGGATTTGTTGTGTCTAAACCAGTCTCTTTTGGAAAACCTCCAGTAAAGGAGCTTCCATGACTTCCCTAGGCAGTCTGTTCCATTGTCCTACTGTTCTTACAGTTAGGAAGTTTTGTCTGAGCTTTAATCTAAATCTGCTATTCTGTGGTTTGAACCCATCACCTCTTTTCCTGATCTCTGTGGCAAGAGAGAACACATTTTCTCTATCTTTTTTTATGGCAGCCTTTCAAGTATTTGAAGACCTCTCTCATTTCCTAATAAGTATTTTATATTGTTTTATTTGGGAACTGAAATGTATCTAAAATAGTCACACAAATAATGCTTTCTTTTTTTATTTGTGTGTATCACGATTTAATTATGTGACTATTTTCTATAGCATTTCATAACTGAAATAAAGTGACTATTGATTTCTCTAGTGTCTGCTGCGAGATGACTCCTATTAAAAGGCAAAGACTAAGCTACTTTGTTCAGTGGAGCCAATTGCAGGTTCAGGATGAATTGCGGCAAGATGGTGAAGGATTTCTTTTTAAAATCTTGTTAGCCAGTGAGTGGCTCTAAACATGAAAAAGGGTTGTGTGAGTCAGCGTTTGTACCATGGAGATTTTCTCTTCTTTCTGTATGACTGAAATGCTTTTAAGCTAAATGGTAAAATGCTTGCCAGATTTTCTTTATGGATGAGCAGGAGAAATCATTTTCTGTGGGTCTAGAAATCCTTTTGATCCTGTGGAAAGTTGTACATATATTCCACATCGCAATGAAGTAGATGTTCTAAATACTTGAAGATGCTTTCCTTTTGATTACTTCTAATCAGTGAAGTCACTGTTAAATAGTTTTGCAGTAAGAAGGCAGTTGTATCTTAACTATTTAACAGAAGTGTTTTTGCAGCCACTAAGAAAGGAATGACCTTGCTTACAGTATCACCATCATCCCAACCTTTATTCCATCTTCCTTCTAACTAATGCCTTTGGTAGATCTTGTAATACGCATTTTGGCTATTTGTGAAAAGTTCACAGTTTAAAATAAAGCAAATTGCTGGAATCTGGATTTTCAGTGCTGGAAACAATTCTGTTGCAAAGAACTGAGTGGTTCAAAAAATGGAAATACTTTTGAACACTTTACCCTTTTTTGGTCAAGATTTTGTGTTGATTTTGTTCAGATGACTGCCCTACCTACCATGGGGTGTTGGCATCCTTTCATCTGTGAGAGATGGTAGGAATTGCAGCCTATGATGTAGATGGTTTGCAATGTCTCATGTGACTGAATAGTCCAATCCAAGATTTGCATGATCTTTGGCAGTTATTGCAAATGTATGTGTCTTGGTTGGGAGCTGCTTGCTTCCTATGGGCTCTTTTCTCTTCAAGCTGTAGGAGCTAGCTCCTGTCATGGACTTTGATACCCTCATGGAGATGATGGCACCACTTGTTACCACTTGCCAAGCTTTCCCATCGGTGAGGATCAATTCCAAATTTGTTCATATCTCACTTGTATGAGTCTTTATAGCAAAGTTTGGGACATCCTGTTGTTCTTGTTCCCTCTGATAGCTCCCCATATAGCATGTCCTTGGGTATGCATCTGTCTTCCAACCTACTCAGATGGCCCAGCCAGCGCAGTCATCTTTGCTTGAGCAGGGATGTCACAGTTGGTAGATTTGCTCTTTGAAGAACCTCTGCATTAGTGACTTTATCTTGCCATTTGGTGTTGAGTATGCGGTGTAAACAACATAGGTGGAAACTGTTCAACCTCTTCTCCTGATGAGTATAAGTTGTCCATGTTTCCCCACCATACATGAGAGTGCTGAGGATATAAGCTTGGTACGCTAGCATTTTGGTCTTGATGGTAAGCTTTGAGTTGTTCCATGCTCTTTTAGTGCTCTTTTAGTTAGTCTGCTAAAGGTGGTGGCAGCCTTTCCAATGTGAACATTTAGTTTTTCATCAAGTGAGAGGTTGGTGGTCACTGCAGAACCTAAATAGCTGAACTTTTGGACTATTTCTAGCTGGTTTGCATTGAAGGTAATTGAAGGATCTTGGCACCCTCTGTCCTAATTCAACCATTTTCTTGATGCTGACGGTGAGAGCAAATGCCTGACAGGTACTTGAAAGGCAGTCCATGAGTTCTTGTAATAGATCTTCATTGTGGACTATGAGGGCAGCATCATCAGTGAATAGAAGTTCCCTGATTAGCACCTTTTTGACTTTGGTCTTTGACTGAAGTCAGGACTGGTTGAAGAGTTTCCCATCTGATCTTGTGTGGAGATACACTCCACCTCTCATGTCCTTAAACACACAGATCAAGAGTACTGAGAAGATTCCGAAAAGTGTAGGGGCAAGAACACACCCTTGCTTCACTCAGCTTTTCATCTCAAAGCTGTCCGAAGTGGACCCGTCAGACTGTACAGTTGCTCTCATGCTGTTGTGGAATGAACGTATAAGACTTAACAGGGTTGGTGGACATCTTTTTAATATTGCAAATAGACCTACTCTGCTGACTCTGTCGAATGCTTTGGTTAGGTACACGGAGACGATGTACAATGGTTGGTTTCGCTCTCTGCACTTTTCTTGGAGTTCATGCAGAGAAAATTTCATGTCTATAGTTGATCTGCCAGCCCTGAAGCTGCACTCTGATTCAGGGTAGACACAATTCACCAGCTGTTGTAGGCGCACTAAAATGACTTTTGTGAAAGCTTTTCCTGCTATGCTTAGTAGCGAGATACCCCTGTAGTTGTTGCAGTTGCTCTTTTCGCCTTTATTATTATACAAAGTGATGAGTTTTGCATTGCGCATCTCTTGTGCTCCCTCACCCTCTTTCCAGCATTTAAGCAGCAGCTGATGAAGATATGGTAATACGCTGTCTTTCCTGTACTTGAGGATTTCTGCTGGGATGTCATCTTTTCCAGGAGCCTTGTCACTTGATAGCAAATCAATGGCCTTCTTAGCTCTTCTACAGTGCGCTCCACATCTAGCTCTGGCATGACCCGTACAGTTTGTATTTGGTCCGGTGATTCGCTGGAGATGTTTCTTTCTTGTGCATATAGCTCTGAATAGTGTTAAACCCAACGAGACAACTGCTTGCTTTTATCTGTAATGATTTCACCACTGTGTGATTTGAGAGGGGCAACCTTGCTGACAGTGGGACCTAGAGCTTTCTTCAGGCCATCACAGATAATTTTGAGGTTTTCTGTGTATGAGGCTGTTTGTATCTCTTCACAGAACTTGATCCAGTAATGATTTGCACAGTGTCTGCTTGCTCACTCGGTTTTCGCATGTCGAAGTCTCACTTTGGTGCTCTTTGTTGGCTTCTTGTTGTGTTCCAGATAGGCCAGGGCAGTAGCGTAGCTACGGGGGGAGCGGGGGAGCGGCTGCTCCCCCACCGAGCAGAAGTAGCGCCTTTTTAATTCTTTGGCGCCTTTTAAATTTTTACTCACCTGGCGGTGCTCTGGGTCTTCGGCGGCGGGTCAGGGGGAGCGGAGATAAAAAAGATGCCACCCCCTGGTACTCACCCAGCGGCACTCCAGGTCTTCAGCAGCACTTCAGCGTCGGGTCCTTCACTCGCTCTGGTCTTCGGTGGCAATGCGGTGGCCTGGGGTGGAAGCAGGGTGCCCAGAAGCAGGCTCCTTCTCCGGCTCCTATGCAAAGGCACGGCCAGAAAGCTCTGAGTGCTGCCCCCAATTCAGGCACTGCCCCAGCAGCTCCCATTGGAGTGCATAAGTGCCACAGCTTCCAAGAGCAGCGTGGTGAGGCCCCAATCCAGCGCCCTGGTTGGAGTAGGGCCAAGCTGCGTGGTGCAGCCCCGACCCAGCATCCTGTCCAGAGCCAGGACAAGCTGCATGATCTGGAGCTGGCTGGAGCACTGGACTGGAGCCGACCCGCATGGTGTGGCCCCGACCCAATACCCTGGCCAGAGCACCGGAGTGGGGCCGAGCCATGTGGTGCAGCCTCGACCCAGCACCCTGGCCAGAGCGGAGCTGAACCCCTGGTGCTGCCTCTGACCCAGCATCCCGGCTGGAGCACCGGAGCGGGGCCGAGCCATGTGATCCGTCCCCGACCCAGTGTCCCGGCCGGAGTGCTGTAGCAGGGCTCAGACGCTGGTGCTGCCCCCGACCCAGCGCTCTGGCTGGAGCGGGGCCGAGCCGCATGGTGGAGCTCGCAGGCTGGCTTAAAATGGCCCGGGGATCATAGTTTGCCCACCCCTGAGATATGCTGTGTTCTTAATGTTCATGAGAGATAATAGTTCTGTTTCTTTTCTTCAAACTAGTCCTTTTTTGATGGTCTCTTTTTCTTAAATGTAGCTAACGCTGTTTCATGGACTGTTGTTCCTAAATCTTCCTAAAATTCTTCTGCCTTCTCTGTTAATGACTTCCCATCCATACTAAGTTGACAGACTCCTGGCATTTCTGCTGGTTTTTGGTGTTAATAGCATTGATTTTTGGGCTTGCTCGTAGGTTTTGCTCTATGTAGTTTCTTGGCTGTAATCTTCACTTTGCTAATAATCGAGGAGTGGTCAGTGTCACAATCAGCACTGTGGAATGTGCGAGTGTTCTGCATGAAGGGTAGGTCTTCCCTCCTGATGATAACAAGGTTTAATTGGTGCCAGTGGCCTGATCGTGGATGTCGCCATGACACTTTGTGGTGATATTTTCCTGTAAAATATGAATTGGTTATGCACATTTGGTTTTGGGCGCAGAATTCAAGTTGTTGGCCATTCTCATTTATCTTGCCAATGCCAAAATGTCCTAGGCAATCTGACCATGAGTTGTTGTCTGTGTTGACTCTTGCCTTGAATTTACTGAGGAGAAAAAGATGCTCAGTTGATCCTATTCTTTTGATGACTTGATGCAAAGAATCATAAAATGTATCCTTGGCTCCTCGGGGCTAGATTTGAGTGTTGGTGCATAGGCACTAATGATGTTCACAGAGCCAATGGTTGTCTGAAGTTTAAGTGAGATGATGTGCTCTGACTTCCCAATAGGTGTTTTTAGGAGCTTTACCCACATGTTTCTCACAGCAAAACCGACACCGTGCGGACGATTTTCTTTGCTGCTTTTACTTGCCATAAGAAGGTGTAATGGGCCTCTTAGACAGAACCAGCATGTGCAAGTCTTGTTTCCTGAAGTGCTGCAATGTCAACATTGAGTTTGTACAGCTCACAGTCTATCAAAGCTGACTTCTGTATGCTGCTTGTGTATTGTAGGTCGTCATCATCTCTCAATCCCAGACACGCGGTCCTGATGTTTCAGGTGCCAAGCTATAAAGTTCTTGGTTTCTTATTTTTCCCAGGTGCAAGGCTTCCATTTGCCATTCAACTTTTGGTCTGAGGCAGGCAGACTGTGGTGGGTCAGCACCCAACTGTCCGGGGACTGCGCTCTGGCGCTCCAGCCGGGTCAGGGGCTGCACCATGCAGCTTGGCCCCACTCTGGCGCTCCAGCCGGGGCACAGGGTCGGGGGCCTCACTACATGGCCCCACTTCAGCGCTATCAGGGTTGGGGGCCGCTCCAGGCATAGGAGAAGGGACATGCCACTGCTTCCAGGAGCCGCTTGAGGTAAGCACCACTCAGAACCTGCACCCCTGAGCCTCTCCACATGCCCCAACCACCTGCTCCAGCCCTGATCCCCCTCCCGCTCTCCAGACCCAGCACAGAGCACCCTCCTGCACCCCAGAGCCCACACCCTCAGCCGGAACCTGAACACCTTCCTGCACCCCTGCTCCAGCCCTGATCCCCCTCCCGCCCTCTGAACCCCTCGGTCTCAGCCCAGAGCACCCTCCTACATTCCAAACTCCTCATCCCCAGCCCTACCCCAGAGCCTGCACCCCCAACCAGAACCCTCACCCACTTCCGCACCCGAACCCCAATTTTGTGAACATTCATGGCCCGCCATACAATTTCTATTCCCTGATGTGACCCTCAGGCCAAAAAGTTTGCTCACCCCTGCTCTAGTCTGATGGTTAGGGCACTCACGCGGGATATGGGAGTTCCAAGTTCCAGTTCCTATTGCAGAGTGATCAGGGATTTTAAAACAGCTTTCCCATATCCTGGGTGATGGAGCTAACTACAGGGCTGTTAACTGCAATGAGGGGTGTGTGGGGGAGGTGTCTTTCTCTCCTCTCACTCAAATATTTTGTGAAAAAGATTTGACCTAGCTTAGCACCTAACTCTAGAAAGTTTTTATGGATAAGAATACCAAAAGGAAATAGGCACATCCCCCTTACATGGAGTTAGGAGCCAAAACCCCACTCCTCTCTTCAGCATTTCCTACCGGCTTACCTAGGCAGCTCCTGATCAGGTTGCTGGCTTCTGTGAATCCCAGTTTTAGATGCCTAACTCTCTCCATGCATTGTATAGGGAGTCTGGGCACCGAACTTGGGGCTGTGAATTCCACGAGGCACCAGGATGTCTAAAGGTCAGGTGTTGCCCTTACTGCTTGCAGAGTCTCACTAATTTCAGTGGGATTCATTACAGAATAAGATACTACTCAATATGAATAAGAGTGGCAGGATCTAGTCCTGAGTTTGTAGAGAGCCATTATACATTCTCCCTACAGCAATTATTGAGATCATATGAAGAAAGCTTGCCAGATAACTCGCTTAAAGTCCACAGCACAAATAAAAAGCCTCAATTTTCCTTGAGTCCCCTACTTTCACCTTCTCTCATAACTCTGTCTTTTTTATCCAATGGAAGTTGTATGGTTTGAAGTCAACAAACTTGAGTCCTATCCATGTTCAGGTAATATAAATAGCTTGGTTCCCAAATATTTGTCCCATTTTTTTTAAATGTATTTGGTCAGGCAACCCACTACGTTCTTGCAGGTAAAAACATTGTTTAGCAGGGTTCTAGCATACTGTACTGTAATATATGGTCCTCTGTGTAGTAGCTCTAAGCTCCAGCCCAACAGCCCTGCATAAAGATGGAGCTGCAGCTGAGTCTCTTCAGCTCCAACCTTGATATGAGGTTTTGCAGTTGCTCCCTGAAGCATAGGGAATTAGGAAATAAGACAGAGAATGGCTTTTAGGGAAATCCTATGAACAAGCTTGGAGATCAGGCTGAGGGTTGTTTGCTCTTTAAAGCGAACTCTCCAGAATGAAGTAAATATGGACTATATACAGGGCCTGCTCTGTTTGGAGCAGAATGGGAATATTGTCTGCTTCCACAATGGGTGTTTTACTATTGCTCATATCTATTGTACTCATAAAAAGAATAGACTTCTCCTCTTAGTGTTTATCAGATAAAAAACAGGTACAAGAATCACTGTTGGTATTGTAAGTTGCTAAATTGAGTTGTTTGTGAATAAATGTAATATTTTATTAGTCATTTATTATTTTGGTAACTTTCTGATAGAAAAAGGTCACGGGGTTTTTTATGGTTTTCTTTTCTCCTTGTGTTACTACATCTATGTTTTTTATTTATTTATTTATATTTATTAAGAGAAATCACTGTCTCTTAAGGGTACAGGAACGCTTCCTGCAATACATTAACCAGAGCTTTAGGGTGTATTTGTGTTTTATTCTATCATACATGGATGACTGTAGTATCCAAGTTATAACATGAAGAGACAACTTGGTGCTGATCTACGCTGAAAACTTACATTGGCATAGCTGTGTCTCTTAAGGGTGTGAAAAATCCACATCCTTGAGAGATGTAACTGCTGTAGCCAGGGGTTAGCCTGGTTGACAGACGCATTCTTCCATCAACCTAGTTACCCCCTCTCAGGGAGGTGGATTAACTATAAAGTGATGGGAGAATCTCTCCTGTCACTGTAGTGAGTGCCTACACTGAAGCAGCACAGCTGCACCTATGTTGTTTTTGCAATGGGGTGGGGGAGGAAGGAGGAGGACCTCCCTCATAACTTTTAGCCTAGTGGTTTGGGTACTCACCTGGAAGGTGGAAGAACTCCAGTTCAAGTTCCCTCTCCACCTGAGGAGGAGAGGGGATTTGAACACGAATCTGCTACTTGTGGTAACCAGTGGTTATAGGACATTCTGATGTGGGGAATCCATCAAGCTCTCCTGTTGAAGCTGTTCCACTCTATCTAAATAATGAAAGAATCATTGGGCTAGTGAAAGACAGAGCAAGCATAAGAATGACTCTGTAGCCTAGTGATTAGAGCACTCAACTTGGAAGAGGGAGACTCAGGATCCAGCCCCCATGGTGTAATGATTTTTAAAAATTATTTTTTCCACCACAGAACAGCTTCAACAAGAGAGACTGAGGAAGGCCCACATCAGAAAAAGAATGTAAGAATGGCAATACAGGGTCAGACCAATGGCCCATGTAGCCCTGTATCCTGGCTTTTGACAGTAGCCAATGCCAGATATGTCAGAGGGAGTGAAAAGAATAGGACAATTGTCAGGTGACCAATCCCTGTCATCCAGTCCCAGCATCTGGCAGTCAGAAAGTTGGGACACTCAGAGCAGGGAGTCACATCCCTGACCATCTTGGCTAATAGCCATTGATGGGTCTATCTTCCGTGAACTTATCTAATTCTTTTTGAACCCAGTTATACTTTTGGCCTTCACAACGTTGCCTGGAAGTGAATTCCACAGGTTGACTGTGTGTTGTATGAAGAAATACTTTCTTTTGTTTGTTTTAAACCTGCTGCCTAATAATTGCATCAGGTGATTCCTGGTTCTTATGTTACGTGAAGGGGTAAATAACACTTTCACTTTCTCCACACTATTTATGATTTTATAGATCTCTGTCATATCCACCTTAGTTGTCTTTTTCCAAGCTGAATAGTTCCCGTCTATTTAATCTTTCCTTGTATGGAAGCTGTTTGAGCCCCCTAATCATTTTTCTTGCCATTCTCTGTACCTTTTCCAATTCTCATATATCTTTTTTGAGATGGGATGATGAGAACTGAACACAGTATTCAAGGTGTGGGCATACCATGGATCTTTATAGTGGCAGCATTATATCTGTTGTCTAATTATCTATCCTTTTCCTAATGGTTCCTAACATTTGTTAGCTTTTTTGACTACTACTGCATATTGAGCAGATGTTTTCACAATGACCCCCAAATCTATCTTAAGCGGTAACAGCTAATTTAGACCCCATCACTTTGTATGTATAGTTGGGATTATGTGTTTTACTTCACATTTATCAAGATTGAATTTCACTGCCATTTTGTCACCTAGTTTTGTGAGATCCCTTTGGAGTCAGCTTTGGACTTCACTATCTTGAGTAATTTTGTATCATCTGCAAACTTTGTCACCTCACTGTTTACATCTTTTTCTGGATCATTTATGAGTATGTTGAACAGCACTGGTCCCAGGACAGATCCTTGGGGGACCCTGCTATTTACCTCACTCCATTCTGAAAAATGACCATTTATTACTACCCTTTCTTTCCTGTCTTTTAATCAGTTACTCATCCATGAGAGGATCTTCCCTCTTATCTCATGACTGCCTGTTTTGCTTAAGAGCCTTTGAAGAGGGACCTTGTCAAAAGCTTTTTGAAAGTCCAAGTACACTAAATCCACTGGATCATCCTTATCCACACGTTTGTTATCCATATCCCCTCAAAGAATTCTAACAGATTGGTGAGGCATGATTTCCCTTTACAAAACCATGTTGACTCTTCTTCAACAAGTCGTGTTCATCTACGTGTCTGATAATTCTGTTCTTTACTATAGTCTCAACCAGTTAGGCTGGTATGGAAGTTAGGCTTACCAGCCTGTAATTGCCAGGATTGTCTCTGGAACCTTTTTAAAAAAAATGGCATCACATTAGCAAAAAAGTGGCATCACATTGGTTATCTGGTACAGAAGCTGATTTAAGTGATCAGTTACATATGACGAAAAGAACATGAGTACTTGTGGCACCTTAGAGACTAACAAATTTATTTGAGCATAAGCTTTTGTGGGCTACAGCCCACTTCATCAGATGCATGGAATGGGCCATATAGTAAGAAGATATATATACATACAGAGAACATGAAAAGGTGGAAGTTGGCAATTTTGCAACAGAAAAGCTTCAAAAACAGACTCCAATGAGAAACTGCTGAACTGGAATTAAATTGCAAACTAGATACCTTTAACTTGGGCTTGAATAGAGACTAGGAGTGGCTGAGTCATTAAACAAATTGAATCTATTTCCCCATGTTAAGTATCCTCACACCTTCTTGTCAACTGTCTGAAATGGGCCATCTTGATTATCACTACAAAAGTTTTTTTTTCTCCTGCTGATAATAGCTCATCTTAATTAATTAGCCTCTTAGAGTTGATATGACAACTTCTACCTTTTCATGTTCTCTGTATGTATATATATCTTCTTACTATATGTTCCATTCCATGCATCTGACGAAGTGGGCTGTAGCCCACGGAAGCTTATGCTCAAATAAATTTGTTAGTCTCTAAGGTGCCACAAGTACTCCTGTTCTTTTTGTGGATACAGACTAACACGGATACTCTGAAACCTTACATATCACAATTAGTAGTTCTGCAATTTTATATATGAATTCCTTCAGAAATCTTGGCTGAATACCATCAGGTCCTGGTGACTTCCTATTGTTTAATTTATCAAATTGTTCCAAAATCTCTTCTATTGACATCCCAATGAGGGACAGTTCCTTAGATTTGTCACCTAAAAAGAATGGCTCAGATGTAAGAATCTCCCTCATATCATGTGCACTGAAAACTGATGCAAAGAATTCATTTAGCTCTCCACAACAGCCTTGTCTTCCTTGAGTGCTCCTGTAGCACCTTGATAGTTCAGTGGCTCCACTGATTGTTTGGCAGCCTTCTTGCTTCTGATGTACTTAAAAAAATTGCTGTTAGTTTTTGTGCCTTTTGCTCATTGCTCTTCAAATTCTTTTTTAGCCTGACAAATTATACTTTTACACTTGGCTTGCCAGAGATTATGCTCCTTTCTATTTCTCTCAGTAGGATTTGACTTCCAATTTTTAAAGGATGCCTTTTTGCCTCTAACTGTCTCTTTTACTCATTTAACCATAGTGGTGCTATTTTGGTCCTCTTACTATTTTTTGTTTGGGGTATACATTTAACTTGAGCCTCCATTATAGTGTTTTTTAAAAAAATTCCATGCAGCTGTAGGCATTTCGCTCTTGTGACTGTTCCTTTTTATTTCTATTTAACTAGCTTCCTTCTTTTTGTGTAGTCCCCCTTTTTGAAGTTAAATGCTACTGTGGAGGGCTTCCCAACAAGGATGTTAAATTTAATTACATTATGGTCGCTATTACTGAGCAGTTGAGCTATATTCACCTCTTGGACCAGATCCTGTGTGCCATTTATGTCTAAATCAAGAATTGCCTCTCCACTTGTGGGTTCCAGGACTAGCTGCTCCAAGAAGCAGTCATTAATGAGATCTAGAAACTTAATCTCTGTATCCTGTCCTGAGATGACATGTACCCAGTCAATATGGGGGATAGTTGAAATCTATTTTTTTAACCTCACTAATCTCCCTGACCAGGCACCATCCTGATTAGGTGATCAGTAGTATATTCCTACTGCTACACTCTTCTTATTCAAGCATAGAATTTCTATCCATAGAGATTCTATGGTACAGTTTGATTAATCTAAGATTTTTACTGTATTTGACTCTATGCTTTCTTTCACATATAGTGCCACTCCCACACCTGCATGACCTGTTCTGTCATTCTGACATATTTTGTACCCTGGTCCCTTTGATTATCATTATCATTCATTCAAACTGAAACAGAATGTTTCATTTTGGTTTTGAGCTTTTTTAACCTTTTAAAAAATTAATAAAACTGAAGTAAAAAAACATCAAAAATAAAAATTGTTTTAACTGAAAGAACAAAATGTTTTGCTTGCTCAGTGCAGCTCTGAAGAAGATAAATCCTACTCTAGTGGACTGAGAATAGGACTAGAAAGCAATAAGTCCTTGAATTCCAGTCCAGATTCTTTTACTGACTTTCTATAGGACTTTTGGAAAATCGATAAAAGCCTTGGTAAATCTGCATTTTTGAAAACCACGTCACTTTAGTGTTTACATTTTGACATCTATGACTGAAAATGTTCCCCTAATTTTGTTCAGTCTCAATGTCTCCATCTGTAAAATAGGGATAATACCTACTGTAGTTCAAAAAGATTATATTTGGATTATAATACAAACCAATATTGCAACTCTGTGTGAAACTACTGGGTGGTTTGGAATAATATTTGTTTATCCATGTCTGTTCTATGTGTTTAGTATGTTTGTACATTGTTTGATTGCATATTTAATTCTTCCAACAATTTTACTCAAGTTGTTGTCATTGTTTATTTCCATTATAGTCGTGCTTATAGATCTCAGCCAAAATGGTGCCCTTACCATGAATGGCTCTTTACAAACACACATTAACAGGCTGTCTCCACTCCAAAGAGCTTGTGGCTTGAAATAGACAAGAGAGATAGATGGTGGCAGTGAAAACAAAAGCACAATGAGGGGCAGGGATTTGCCCAAGGTCATGCAGCAGGTCAGTGGCAGAGCTGGTAATCGGACCTAAGTCTCCTAAATCCAAGTCTGGTGCCATCAGCAGTGGAGCACACTGCTTCTCTTTGTGTAGTATGGTGTCTTGCCTTGTCTCTCTCTCTCTTATTTTGTTTTCTAATTACAAAATGCCTTGATTTCACGGATGAGTCAAATAAATCCCTTATCAGAAACACTAGAGACAATCCTTCAGACTTTGACGTATACACTGATTATGTAAATGAGGATCACAAATGTTAATTTAACTGTTCAGTTTTCTCTTTTATAAACCTGAGCCATATTTGAGGGAAGGAATGAGGATGTTACTTGAGAACTGACGCCTGGAGGTATTATGCTCTAAAAGCCCTACTAGTATTGCTAAGGCTTCCTTTTGCTACTGCCATTCCAGCATATGGGATGGGGACGACTCCTCTCACAGACACACCTGTCATGGTTACGGGGTTACCTGTCCCTTTCTGGTCTCTGTAAGTGCACTTCCTCAGGTGTCACGCTTCTTTTTTTGCTTCTTCTAGGGTATAATCCTGTGATTCTACCCCATTAGACTAGGCCCGGGGCTACAGCACCCTGTGTGTTGATCATTCTAACCCAGCAGATCCATCTGGTTTGCCACCTGCGGTTCTCCCCTTTGGGAGTCTGTGACTAGAATAGGAGTACTTGTGGCACCTTAGAGACCACCAAATTTATTTGAGCATAAGCTTTTGCGAGCTACAGCTCTGTATTTTCCACTGAATGCATCCAATGAAGTGAGCTGTAGCTCACAAAAGCTTATGCTCAAATAAATTTGTTAGTCTCTAAGGTGCCAAAAGTACTCCTTTTCTTTTTGCGGATACAGACTAACACGGCTGCTACTCTGAAACCTGTGACTAGAATGAATATACTGAGTAGACACCCTTTGTAAGGTTATTGTTTAATCTTAACAGTAGGAACAATGCATAACATAAAAATGGTGGGTTGGTTTTTTTTAAACCGTAAACAGTCTACATGCATATCTGTTACCTCTCAGCTTACCATCCGCTGTGATGTGAGCCTTGAAAGGCCCAGGTTCAGATC
Source organism: Caretta caretta (assembly GCF_965140235.1). Taxonomy (NCBI): domain Eukaryota; kingdom Metazoa; phylum Chordata; order Testudines; family Cheloniidae; genus Caretta; species Caretta caretta. The sequence continues at coordinate 77,669,680 of NC_134210.1, forward strand.
CTCCAGTGAGGTGTGAGCAAGCAGTTTTTATGCAGCCAGAAGTCCTTTGTTTCAGTTTTCTGGGCATGGAGACAAGTACTCCTTGAGAAATTGGTATGTTGAGATGAGCAGGGGGTTGGAGGTAGAGCACCAAAGCAAATGACTCTTGCATAGTCGCTTAAGTGTTGGTAGGTGAATGGCTATCTGAAGCCACTGTACTGTTCCTTGCCCATGCATAGTCAGCTGCCTCTTGAATTAATCCCTTGTATTCAGACAGTAACACCCCATACCTCAATCAGACAAACATACAGAAAAATGGTATTCATAAATTGTTACAGAGCAACCCCACATCCATCACAGCCCCCTCTAGCACTGCAGCAGTGCTTAGGGCTAGCTTATGTCTATCTTTTTACCCTAACCTTCACACCACTTCTGAGGATGACTGCAAATAAAGGCAGGAATTCTAGATGATTCAGATGGTAGACAGAGGTAGAAGACTTGTCAGAACTTGCAAATCTCTAAACATAATGGGCCAGATCCTCAATTGATGTAAATCAGCATAGTTCCATTGAAGTTGTTGGTGCTTTGCTGATTTACACCAGGGTCTAACAGTTTTCAGCAACTGGAATATAACTACACAGATATGATTTTTCTGGATGTTCTTTTATAGTAACACAGGTAAGATTATAAAATATTTTTGGGTATAAATGTTTTTCTAAAGAGCATTGGGACAAATCCTCAGCTGGTGTAAACTGAAATACCTTCAATGAAGCTACACTGATTTACTCCAGCTGAGGATCTGACTCATAGGATAGACAAAACTTGTCATTGTTAGTGAAAATGATGAAGAATTATAATTTGATACATTTGTAATAGCTGATTTGTCTTATTTATCTCAGATTTGTCATATCTTCTGCTATGTTAAGGAAATGTTTCCTATTTGAAAATAATGCCATTTCCATTATTTGTATAAAATCTTGTTTATGAGTGGTGGAATTTCCAGGAATTTTGCCCTCTTAACACAAATTACATTCAAATGTTGTTTAATGCAAAATTTTGCCCTAACCAAAAAATTACAGATTTTTCATTTTAAAAATTGTTTTTACAGCTAATTCTTTGTAAAGCAAAAACAGCTTCACATCTCTTTCATGCAGTTTCATCCGGTGACTGGCAAAGAGACAAAGATATTTACTTGATCTCATGCTTATAAAGTTCAGCAGTGAAAGAGAAATGTGCTTCTGAGAAAGTCTTTGAGATTGCACCCTGCAGTTCTTCTCTCAGTAAAATGCACAGTTCTGAGGAAAAAGGTGCCATAAAAGAAACCCTTTCACATGCTCAAGGAGAATGTCTTTGGTTCAGATAAATTGGTTGATGACTTTGATCCTGTAATAAGACACACATAATCTCTTTGTATTTTCAGTGTACATCCCTACAATCACTACCTGGAACAACTATGCATAATTAAATTATTCAGCTGATGGAAAAATGTCAAGAAGGCTTTGCCTGTGATGATAAACACTTTATAGAAACCCTATTTTCATTGGAAACTGCAGTACAGAAATGTTGAGATCATGTGAAATTGATAGTTATGAGATAAAAGTGCTACACATCCTTCCCTTGTAAACACTGCAGTACTTATTTTGTTTGTTTGGATTGTGGCTTTAGAAAGAAAGTAGTAGATGTTCTGTCCTTTGCTCTTTGCACAAAAAACATCTATTTTGTACCCCACAGGCGTAGTGGGGTACAAATAGATGTTTTTATCAACTGTATAAACCAGCCTGGTCTGTCTGTCTGTCTCTCCACCCGTTGCTGCACACACACGGTTCTGTTGGCTTCTGAAACACAGAAGACAGGGAGGGCCACTAGAGGGCTCACAAAATATTTAAAGAGCTATTACCCAATTCCTATACACTAAACAGGGTAAGTTGCAGACGTAGAACATCAGGAGTCCCCAAAGGACTTGTTGCTGATTTAAGAGGTTCAGGAGGATTGCACTTGGGAATGGGAGTTCCACTTCACTTTGGAAAGATGAATTGTTACTCCCCAACCCTATATCATCTTAGTTGCACTGGTTACTGCAGATGGGGTAGGGCCATGGCACCAACCACACTTCTTCTCTTTTAGGTAGTCTGCCACTTCTCGTTATGATTATGGCTGCCTGACCAAATATGGCTTGGGAAGGATCCTTGTGCTGTCTTTCCCCCTTTGTCCCTATACTCTGACTTCCTAACATGCAGGGTTAGAGTTAATACTTTGGGGGGGTTAATATATTTTGTCTGCAAATTTAACTGTAGCTTTAATTAACATGTGGATTAGTTTCCAGAGTAAAATGCCTCCTCATGGGAGATCTGCAAATTGTCCAATAAGATATAACTTGCGAGCCATTTTAAAAACCGTGACTCAAAAAAGAAAATTCACTTTGCTGAGTATTGAAATATTGGTTCACATGAACAGAAAGTTTATTTACAAACCAAACTAGCTCCTTCTTCTAATATATTTTTTGCAAAAACACCAAACTACCCATCCTGCTTCTGGGGTTAATCAATGACCAAGAGCATGTTGTACAAATGCTGGAGCAAATGCCTTACTGAAAGCAATTTCAAAAGCTTAATTTGTTTAGCCAAAAAGAAGAGTGAGAGGTGACTTGATTAGTGTGTAAGTACTTTCATAGGAAGAAAATATTGAGTACTCAAAGTTCTTTAACCTAGAGCAAAAAGACAAAACAAGAACCAAAGGTTGCAAGCTGAAGCTAGAAAAAGTAAAAATTAGAAGTAAGGCACACATTGCTAACATGGAAAGTGGTTAACCTTTGTAACAAACTGCCAAGAGAAGCGGTGGATTCTCTATCTTTTGATACCATCAAATCAAGACTGGATGACATTTTGGAAGTCACATACCACTATCCACTGCATGAAGCAGAGGGTAGCAAAATACACCATATTAATGGACAAACCCACAATATGAGGGAAGCAACTGCTCCACTTATTTCCACCCCTCCTTTATCCCCGGTATCACCACCACCCCAGTTGAGTTGAGACAGCATGGCTCTGTATATGGGAGTTGAACCAAGGGCCCAGAAGAGGAGCCAGGGAGTACCCACTAAACATGGTCTGCACGCTGCTTAAAATCAAGGTTGAGACGGTTGAGACAGCTGGTTTGTATAGAAGCAAAACTAACAGAAAATTCTCCCTTCTCTGTCCTCCAGTTTAAACACTTTCGTTTTCCCAGACTTCAGTGTTTCCTAGTTCTGGATTGGACTGGAAGTAGATGTTTCTAACTACTTTGAGTGACTCTGCTTTTATGTTATTGCCTGCCTTTCTTGACAGAGGGCAACACCAGAAACTTGGAAGCTTACTCTGGTGAGATTTCTATGTTAAGTTTTACACACAAGGAGTTTGAGGCATTAGGGTGAGCAGCCATTGAATAGTCATCCATCACTGCTTAAAATGGAGTCCACCACAATGCACTGGTTACTTTGAAAACTGGAATTTAAAGATGCTATCCTATAAGTAGGGAGTGTCTGCGTACAGTAGCTCAGTGTCTTATGGAATTCATCGTACAGGAAGAATTTTAAAGGGGCAGGACTGTATATCATTTAATGGATATTTACAGCTAACAAAATCCACTTTGTTTTCTTGGTACCAGTCTCATCACACAATCAGGGAGAACTCACCAGACACCTTGTACTTCCATTACACTAGTCACGCTTTTCCTGTTTGTTTTTAAAGGCGTACATTTTCATGCCAGAAACCTATTGAATAGCTTAATGTTTGTGTAAGTGTAGTGACAAAGGATGCACATTTCACCGATATCATAAGGCAGAGGGAAAAAAGAATTGCAGGTGCAGTTCAAAATCAATATAACACAATTACCTTTGATTTTTCTCAGAATTTTGATCTTTTTCATTAAATTTTTAAATATATTCTTTTAAAGTTTAGAATTGATTGTTTAAATGCAATTAAAGGTTTCCAGCTGTTAGCATTAGTCAGCATTTCATTATTGAACATTAAAACCAACAAATATTGATATATGATGGCTTATTGCTACATATGTAGATGTGTCACTGTCCATAACAGCGTCAAAAAGAACAAGTAATTGCACATGGATCATTGTTACTAAAGTACCCCTCAGATCAGCCCATAGTTGGGAAAATGTTGTTCAGTTATTTGCAGTATGGATTCCATTATCAGCCCTCCTCTAGGGGCATTTGGCAGGTTCTGGATTCTCATTGTAATTGCTTCCTGCAGGAACCCCAGTATGCTGGACTCGGTGCAGCTCCCTTCGTCAGGTACTGAACAGCTGTTATGTGTGTGCAGCTGAGGGGCCCAAAAATGTTGAAATACTTCAAACATCCCGTGGCTTAAAGGGATGGGTTAGTGCTACAGAGTATGTCTTCAGCTTTAGAATCAGATGAAAGAAGAATGATGAAAAGGTGTGTGGAAGCCAAAAAGCTCAGCTACTGGTACGGCCAAGAACTGAGCTGCCATCTCAGGATTCAGGCAGCCCAGGAGCAGAGGTTAGTGGTTTTGTAAGATAATATGGACAACTTGAGTGACTGGCAGGGAACGGTTAGGATGGGAGTTTGGGGGTGTCATAAATATAAAGGGAAGGGTAAACCCCTTTGAAATCCCTCCTTGCCAGGGGAAAGCTCCTCTCACCTGTAAAGGGTTAAGAAGCTAAAGGTAACCTCGCTGGCACCTGACCAAAATGACCAATGAGGAGACAAGATACTTTCAAAAGCTGGGAGGAGGGAGAGAAACAAAGGGTCTGTGTCTCTGTATGCTGCTTTTGCCAGGGACAGAACAGGAATGGAGTCTTAGAACTTTTAGTAAGTAATCTAGCTAGGTATGTGTTAGATTATGATTTCTTTAAATGGCTGAGAAAAGAATTGTGCTGAATAGAATAACTATTTCTGTCTGTGTATCTTTTTTGTAACTTAAGGTTTTGCCTAGAGGGGTTCTCTATGTTTTTGAATCTAATTACCCTGTAAGATATCTACCATCCTGATTTTACAGGGGGGATTTCTTTATTTCTATTTACTTCTATTTTTTATTAAAAGTCTTCTTGTAAAAAACTGAATGCTTTTTCCTTGTTCTCAGATCCAAGGGTTTGGGTCTGTGGTCACCTATGCAAATTGGTGAGGCTTTTTATCCAACATTTCCCAGGAAAGGGGGGGTGCAAGTGTTGGGAGGATTGTTCATTGTTCTTAAGATCCAAGGGTCTGGGTCTGTAGTCACCTAGGCAAATTGGTGAGGCTTTTTACCAAACCTTGTCCAGGAAGTGGGGTGCAAGGTTTTGGGGAAGTATTTTGGGGGGAAAGACGCGTCCAAACAGCTCTTCCCCAGTAACCAGTATTAGTTTGGTGGTGGTAGCGGCCAGTCCAAGGATAACGGGTGTAATATTTTGTACCTTGGGGAAGTTTTGACCTAAGCTGGTAAAGATAAGCTTAGGAGGTTTTTCATGCAGGTCCCCACATCTGTACCCTAGAGTTCAGAGTGGGGGAGGAACCTTGACAGGGGGCCCATCCTAATGCTCTGATCGGAATCTCATTTACAAATTGTTGCTGCCCAGATGCTGTATTTGCATGATATATATTTTACGATTTAAATAAAATTCACAAGTTTCAGAATACCTCATGTAACATTTATGTCGCATCTATAAAAAGGAAGAAAAAACATTCCTTAAGCAGAAAGAAAACCTGCTTCCATCTAAATTGTCACCAGAATCCCATCATTATTAACTTTGCCGCTGCATTTTTTTGTAATGCAGACCTAGAGATGCACTAATAATATTAATTTTAGATTCTAGGAACAGAATGGAAGAAGCAGTTCACTGGGCACATTCACTCAGGGCAATGTCTATACAGTGCCTTTGGGAACTCTTCTTTTACTAAGGCATTATATAGCCACAGACTGTTATGCCCCTAAAGCTGACAACTATACAATTTAGACATTTATATGTAAGCAGTAACTTATAAAAAAGCACTTACCAGCCATGAAATAATAGTTTAGACTGAAGTGTATTATACATTGAGTCCAGATATTACTGATTAAAATGGTTCTAAGAGTTTTTAAGAACAACAAGAAAAAAGTATCGCTGGGCCTATCAAAGATTCTGTGATCCCTGAGGGCATACATAAACTCTACTCCCCCATTTCTTACCATATTCAATCACAATTCGTACAGAGAGACATTAGCAGCACTTCCAGTAACTGGCTATCACATTTAACTTATTCTCTAATGATCACTAGAAATACGATGTCAAAAAGCAATATAGAACAATGAATAATATCAAAAACAGCTTTAACCATATTACAATTCAAGGACCCAGTCCTGCATTTTTTTCCACACAATTGGTTTCCCAAAGTGAACATTTTGGGAGCAAGGAATCCAGACGTTGGTCTCATGTGGGGGAGAAAAGCTCTGACTTTGGCAGGATAAACAGAACTTTACATGTTTTTTTAAAGAGGCTGCCCTTCAAGAAGGATTTATTTATTTACTGTTGTTGTTTTATTTTGGCAGTCCTCACAATTTGCTATGCACTGTACACACACATGAAGACAAGCCCTCATCAGAAAGAACATGCAATCTAAAGAGATGTCTGGAGGAGGCCATTACACTCAAAATGTATACAGGTTCTACATACAATTATGTACACTGAGATTAGTGGGGATAAATACACTTACCTTATTACTCCTCCATGTATCTGTTGTTAGTTGGCCCCTTTTCTGTGGGCATCACAGAGAAATTTGGTCTTGAGAATTGATTGGAGCCTAATGGGTCAGTTCAAGGGAAGGCATTCCACCAGTCTGGAGGAGCACGGAATGGACTTAAATACATGATTAAGAGAGCTATGTAATTAGGCAACCTCCAGTTTTAATAAACTGCCCCAAAATATCTCCAAAAGTATTGAGCCAAATTCAGGAGTGATGCATAACACTCAGCTACATTCCCTCTCAAATACTTGTGCTCACTGTACCCAGGTGTAAGGAAGTCTGTACCCAGGTAGTATAAGGAGAGCTGGGGAGCTAAAAGTGGTACAAGTTAAAGTCGGGTGCATGCCTCCTTCACTTACATCTTCTTGTAGCATCTCAGCATGTAAATTATTCCAAGTAGGCTGTACACTGGATGTAAGTATCTCTGTAAGGGAAGTCTGAGTGTAAGGGTATCTGAGTTACACCTCTTTAGGCACCACTTCTAATCTTGTTCTACTGATGGCAATTCTGTTCCACCTTTATTAGAAAACCACAGCTGTTAAACAGCCATTGTCTGTTGGTCCCAGAAGCAGTCACTTTAGGATAGTTTTCACTGTATATTAAAAAAAAAAATAGATGGGCATCTAGTGAATCTGAAAACTAGATTCAACCTGCCAAAGCCTTGTTGTGGAACGAAGTGCCCAAGTGAGGGCCATAAATAAAACACCAGTGAAGGACAATTTAAGCAGCATGAAATTAATTTCATGAGTAATGTTTTCAAACTAGGAGGATGGTCACACTGTGGCTCAAGGTATTCCAGACAAAATGAACAGAATTTCTTTTTTTTTCTGTTTAATTGTTTTCACTTAAGTCTAAAAGAGATGGTATAGGTCAAAGAATTAATAATAATGCAACAAACATTACCTGTTTTGGTATGAATTAATTCTTCCAAAACTTCAGTTTAATGAATCGCGATTTCTAATATTTTCTAGTGACAAATGATGTCTAAAATAAATGTGTTTTCTGATATTAGATGACAGCCTTCATAATGAGAATCGGCAAAAAGTTGTGCTCATAATTATGGGTAGGTTTTGTTGCATTATGTATTAGATTGGCTGGTTATATTTCACTAAATACTTAACTAGAGGGGTTTCTGTAACTCAATATGAAAAGCCTGAGAAATGGCAGAAGATGCTTTTTTATCTGCTTGTCTTGCTCTTGTGTTCTGAATCTTTGTCCGTACAACATGTTTCAGTAGAATGTGCAGAGATTTCACTGTGCAAATGTTATTAAATGTAATGGGGTTTTGTGGTTTTGTGGCTCACACTAAACATTAATCCTGTAGATTTAGTGGACTAAAAATTATGTAAAAATGTATTTACTCTGAGGAGCCATTAGTTTCAAGTCTTCTGCTTCACTGTACCTCAGACTGGTTTCAAAGCTACATTAAAACAAGGTGCTTGGTAGAAACCACTACAGGATATTCTCATACAGTGCTCTGCTGAGGCCAAGGAAGCCTGACATTCACAGTAGTTAAACTTTCTTAAGAACTAATCTGAAAACATTCTTTTCCCTAAAAACTTAGAAAAACCCTAGCTGACATGGGGCTGAGATTTCAGTGGAAAGGAGAAATGGAACAGAGGGGGAAAAAACCACTTTCCTGAGAGACACCAACATATGGAGATGTTAGGAATGTAGAACTGGTGGAGGATTCCATCACACTTAAAATTGTATTTACTGTGAGCATTAAGGGGAAGTCATTTGGAACGCTGTTGTTGTTGCTGTTTTTTTTGGGGGGGAGTATGTGTAACATTGTAACCTGGTAGACAACCTCCTCCTCCCTACCCACCACATAAGAATTTGTTTAGACCAGAGTGTCTTAACCTGACCTTAATTTTGTTTGACAAAATATGAACATTGTTTTGCTACATGTAATCCTGTTTATGAATAAGCCTTGGAGATCATCTCCATCAAATTAATTTCATTCATATTAATAGACTTCCCTTGTTCTGTGCCTTGCCTCCACATAAGCCACATAAATTGCACGGCTACAATTGTTTTATTGTTAACTTAAAATTTAAACGCTTTCTTTTATATAGGATAACACGTGTAATATTGGAGAGCATGGAAAACCAAATAACTACAAGATGTCCCTATAATATCAAATTTGGTATTTTCAAATTCTAATTTGTTTCTCTTAGTTTAATAATTCATTGAAATAGTAATCATAAACTCACAATGATGTTCTTGTTTCTGCAGCTTTTCAACCAACAATGTTATTTGGTTTGGTTTAGGCAAGAAGAGAGTTTTTTTCAGTCCTATTTCTATATAAAGGCTTAGAAAGTTTGGAAATGATAATTTTCTTTAAAAATGATCAGAACTCTTTTTCCTTTTAATCACACATAAGATATTGTTTCCTCTTGGAATGGTAGAGAAAAGCTTTGTGCAGGTCAGGCTCTGAAGGGATCTAAGCATCCTTAACTACATTACCATGCACTAAGACCTGAGCGACACTTAAAATTTACAAAAAGAAAAGGAGTACTTGTGGCACCTTAGAGACTAACCAATTTATTTGAGCATGAGCTTTCGTGAGCTACAGCTCACTTCATCGGATGTGCATCCGATGAAGTGAGCTGTAGCTCACGAAAGCTCATGCTCAAATAAATTGGTTAGTCTCTAAGGTGCCACAAGTACTCCTTTTCTTTTTGCGAATACAGACTAACACGGCTGTTACTCTGAAACTTAAAATTTAGATTGCCCTAGCTATGTTGTTCACATCCCTGATAGAAGTAGTTAACTGACCTAAGCCCCAGCATAGACTACACAAGGTTGATGGAAGAATTCTTCCATTGACCCAGCTACCACTGTAGCTGACCTACCCCTTTGGTCCCTGTAGCAAGTCTACATCTACCGTGGCACAGCTGCAGCATCTGTAATGTAGACAAGCCCTAAGAAATTGTGATATTCCTTTTTTATTGATTTCCTTCTTCTCTTAGCATGGTGAGCATTGTTCCATATGATCAATATAGTCTGTTCCTATGCTCTTTTTAAAAAGATATTTTCACTGTAAAAAACAATCATTTTCCCCATTTCCCAGTTTAATTAGGAAATAGTTATTGCTATCATGTTCCAAGTATCTTTGGATAGGAAATAGAGTTTTGTTTTTAAAACAGGTCATATGAAAATAAGCTTTCCCTGGTGGGGTAGCTGTGTGTATGCTTACTTTCTATTACCAGAAGACAAGTCTCATCCATATATTTAATCATTTCCACAGGCCTTGCTGATAAATGGCTCTTTTTATGTTACACTCAAATGCAAGAGGGCTGAAAAGCCCATTGAATGAAGTGAAAAGTTAGGATGTTAAATGTCATTGTAGAAAACCTCATCTCTCTCCTGAGGAATAAACTGAGCTGAAAAGGGTCAAGGTTGAATTACTATTCTTTCTTCAGTGCAAAAGGGCATAGCTATTTTGGCACACAAAGAGATGCATACAGTTATAGGGAGAAGAATGACCAGATTTTCACCAAATCCATCCCTCATTCCCTTAAAAAACATTGGGCCAAATATAAGCCAGTATAAGTGGGTGCAACTGCAATAACTGTGCCCAGATACACCATTCCATTAATACTATTTGTTTCCAATAACTTCAAATCCAGTTCTCAGCAGAGTGAAAAATCTTTCTGATATATAGTCAAAACTAGTAATAACATCAAGACCACACATAATACCCTCTTCAGCCTGGAACGCTGTCTTCCTAGAATTTGATTCCTAAAGGCAGTGGTTTTTAGTCTTTTCCATACCCAGGCCCCATTTTTCTATATCCGAATCACTCCATCATCTTCTTGCATGCCTTTAGCCCATCAGCCCCCACCTGTGGCTGCAGAATCACAGAGTCCATAGGGCCTTGATTGAGTTCACATATCTCTGAGCTATTGTTCCAGTCTCTCTGCAGATTCAGGCAATCATCACTGCGTCGGTTTGCATTTTGTCCACGTGTTTGAGGTTATCTTCACAACATAAGGGCTAAAGACATTTGTTTTTACAAATGAAAGAAAAGAGAAGGGTGGTCGTGACCCCACTCAGAAAATTGTTAGGTTTTGACCCACATTTTAAGAACCTCTGCCACAAAGTATTCCATGCTTGTGGTAAGAACCCTGCTCAGTCAGCTTTTCTTGTCGCTAAGCATATATTTATTTTAAGGAGCATTTCTAATCCTCCTAGTGACTGCTTAATTCTGCACCCATTAAAGTCACTGAAAATGTTGTGGGAGCAGAAGCAGGTTGAATTTCTTATTTCTGTTACCCACTCCAGAATTTGAGTTGTAATCAGATTGATATGTGATGTGGACTTTGTAAATGGGAAACATTATTGTCTTTGACTAATGATTAGTTGCCTTGTTTATATAACCTAGAACTCTCTTCATCTTATTCCTGATGCAGTCCCTACATGCAGCCAGTTACTGTTCCTATTTATCTATCTAATCTATCAATCTATCTATTTATCTAAAAATATGACTCAGAGTATATTTTCTCTTTGTATTGTCAGTCCCGAAACACATGACATTTTACTGTACATTTATTTTTGAATTCCATGTTTCAGGTTTTTTCCCATGGCCTCAGTCTCCATGATTTGTCTGTTTTAACAAGTTAGCTTTCCTCAAATGTGAAAGCCAATTACAGTAGTTTTAAATGGTATCCCAACGCATATGCAAATCTGGGGCCCAGTCGAAATTCTTAACTCCTGCACAACATCCTAGTAAATGGGTGAGGAGAGGCCATATCAAGGCTGGGGTGATAGGCTCTTCCACACCCACATCAGGTCAAAAGGATATGGGGCAGCCTTTTATACAGCTTTTTATGTTACCCCCTGGGCAATTGGATAGCCATGGCTGCTCGTGCAACATACACACCGCAAATTGATTTTGTGACCTGTGGAACCTACATAATTGTATATTCACTGGCTATTCTACCCTGACTCCACAACCAGCCTACACCCCAAATCTAGGTATTCCTATGCAGTGGGCTGCTGTCAAGCTCAGCAACATGGTTCATAGGGATTGAATGATCCTGAATAGCTTCTGAATGAGTCTCTGAGTAACATCTCCAGACCCTCCTCCACCTTCCCTTCATGCAGCAAAACCACAGTGGTGGTTCTGCATTTTGGCCTATCTGCTGCTGCCATGGGGAAAGGCTGAGATTTTCTGAAAGCCTTTGACAAGATCTCTCACCAAAGGCTCTTAAGCAAAGTAATCTGTCCTAGGATAAGAAGGAAAGTCCTCTCATGGATTGGTAACTGGTTAAAAGATAGGAAACAAATGATAGGAATAAATGACCAGTTTCCAGAATGGAGAGAGGTAAATAGTGGTGTCCCCCAGGGGTCTGTATGGGACCTGTTCAACATATTAATAAATGATCTGGAACATTGGTTAACAGTGAGGTGGCAAAATTTGCAGATGATACAAAATTACTCAAAATAGTTAACAAAATAGTTAAGTTAATAGTTTGTGAGGAGGTACAAATGGAGCTCACAAAACTGGGTGACTGGGCGACAAAATGGCAGATGAAATTCAATATTAATGAATGCAAAGTAATGCATATTGGAAAACATAATCCCAACTATACATATAAAATGATGGGGTCTAACTTAGCTGTTACTACTCAAGAAAGAGATTTTGGAGTCACTGTGGATAGTTCTCTGGAAAAAAGCGAACAGAATGTTGGGAATCTTTAAGAAAGGGATAGATAATATGACAGAAAATATCATATTGCCTTTATATAAATCCATGGTACGCCCACATCTTGAATACTGCATGCAGATGTGGTCGCTCCATCTCAAAAAGGATATATTGGAATTGGAAAACATACAAGAAAGGGCAACAAAAATTATTAGAGGTATGGAACAGATTACATATAAGGAGGTATTAATAAGACTGGGACCTTTCAACTTGGAAAAGAGATGACTAAGGGTGATATGATGAAGGTCTATAAAATTATGACTGATGTGGAGAAAGTAAATAAGGAAGTGTTATTTACTCCTTCTCATAACACAAGAACTAGGAGTCATCCAATGAAATTAATAGGCAGCAGATTTAAAACAAACAAAAGGAAGTATTTTTTCTCACAATGTGTAATCAACCTGTGCAACTCTTTGCCAGAGGATGTTGTGAAGGCCAAGACTATAACAGGGTTCAAAAAAAGAACTGGATAAATTCATGGAGGATAGGTTCATCAATGGCTATTAGCCAGGATGGGCAGGGATGGTGTCCCTAACCTCTATTTGTCCGAAGCTGGGAATGGGCAATGGGATGGATCGCTTGATGATTACCTGTTCTGTTCATTCCCTTTGGGGCATCTGGCATTGGCCACTGTCGGAAGACAGGATACTGGGCTAGATGGAACTTTGATTTGACCCCTTTTGGCCGTTCTTATGTAACATGAACATCATCCTCCTATTCCTATTTACTTCCTGTATGCTACAAGTGTCTTTATTATAGATTATAGCAACCAAATTTCCTTCATCTGTTTCTTTTGGCAATTCCTTCGATGACCTCAGAGATGACTGACAAGATTTATTTTCTATAAACCATTCTAATGTTTGCTTGAAAGTACTTTCCCCTCTAATTTCACTGCAATTTCAACCCTAGCCATAGATTTCAGGCAAAGGTAAGATTTCCTTGTCTGTAGTGCCAGATCCATACTTTCTAATCTTTTATAGATGGTGTCTAGAAGACTTCAGACTCATTTTCCATAGAATTTCCTAGTTTTACTATCAACAGTTCAGGTCAGCCAATGGTAGAAACACTAGGAGCAAAAATGTAGGTCGGCCATTAGTGGCTGTAGTAGTTTCAACTACCATGTCATCTAGACTTAATCTGACCCAAGGCTGGTAAAATGTTGGTTGTTGGTCCACACTAATGTTTCTGCTATTGTTTCCACTATAGGAACTGGTGTATGCTCATCTGTTCTACTTTATCATGTGCCAGCCTGGTAATAATACTGAAATTATTTTGTATCTCCTGTATCACTGGCTTCTGCCTTATCATGTAGGGCCAAATCCTCTTCCAGTTAACAAATGCCTAGTAGTAGAATTCTGTAAACCACATCTACCACGTGGGACACACCATTACACTCCAATTCAAAGAGCTATTGCAAAGTTCTGTATGCTATAGAGTATAGATTTGTTGCAGCTCTCTGAACTAGGATGAGTCAGGCATTCTATCCTTCTTCAAGTGGATTCTGAAGACCTTGTGCAATGATGCTGCATTTAGTACCTTGTACATGGGATTTGCTCCTATATAGTAATGTTTCTAAGGGTCTGATCCAAAGTAGATAAAGTCAGCAAGAATATTTCCATTGACTTGAATGGCTTTGGACCAGGCTTTTATGGAGTGAAAATACTTAGAATATATTTTGAATTTTTCTACTTTCTCTTCAGTGTGATTTACATGGCCAACTGTATCTTTAAGTGTCCTTTTCCCTGTTGTATACAATATATATATAAAACCTCATTTCCCATATTCCTTGTTCTCTTCCATGCAGCTTATTCTTTGTTTCTTTAATTTACTTCTAAACTCTTTTTTCACTAACTCTCTACCTATATTCTGCTGTCAGTTTATATATTCTCCTTTGCTCTTGTTATCTCTTTATTCGTTCAGGGTGCCCAAAGGTACCCTTTCTTTTCTTAGGTTTCAGAGGAACAGCCGTGTTAGTCTGTATTCGCAAAAAGAAAAGGAGTACTTGTGGCACCTTAGAGACTAACCAATTTATTTGAGCATGAGCTTTCGTGAGCCACAGCTCACTTCATCACGAAAGCTCATGCTCAAATAAATTGGTTAGTCTCTAAGGTGCCACAAGTACTCCTTTTCTTTTTTCTTTTCTTAATAATTCTGCCTGAGGACATATTCCTGCTAGATGTTATCTTCCTGAAAATGGCCTTAATCCTGTTTCCATGACCTTTCCATTATTGGATTTCATTTAAAATATTCCTCTTTGGGGATAGCTTCATGAAAAACATCTAATCTGTGGGAGAGTCCTGGTGGCACAGCATAATATAATCTCATACCAACACAATTCAGTAAAAGACAGATCAACAAATTTCACTCTGACCTAAATCACTTACTGATTCTCTCAACCTTACAGAATTAGTTTTCCTTATAACCATACATAAAGCCTGATTCTCTTCTCACTTACACTGATGGAAGTTAGTGTAGTAAAACCAGTGCAAGGAAATAATATCTCTATGACTATGAGAATTGTTTATTGCTATTATTTTACATATGGAAAAACTAAAGCACAGTGATGTTAAGGTTCTGATTTTCTAGACTGTGTATGTGTGGCTTCCCCTTTTTGTCCCCCTTCTCCATGTTCTGTTAGTGTGGCTGAGCATGCAAAATTGGTTAATGCACACTCAGATGGTCAATTGTGAAAACATTTGCATGTGTGAACAAACACCTGATTTACACACGCCATCACTGTAGTTCTGTTTAGTCATGCATCTGAACATGTATCATTGTGTGCAGTTCAGAAAAGCAGGTCCTAAGAGAATTATCTAAGGTCACACTGGAAGTTCTGTAATCATGTCAGTCTTTTTCTCTCAAAGCTCTTCTAAAATTCTCTGCTCTAAGGAACAGCTGAACAGTCCCTGTGGATTCCTTCCAGCAAAGTAATATCAGAATGGAGCTTTCTTAGTTTTCTACAACATTTTTTAATAAAGCAAATCTAAAATATTAAACAAGGATAAATCATAAGTTCAGAAGGTCACAAGCCCCTGGCTACTTCTTAGTGTCACTCAGGCATGTTAAACTCAGTGAGCAATCTGTGTCAGAACTGCTAAACCTCCCGAGAGATTTTGGCATAGAAGGTGTGACCCTGTGAGGTACTGAGCAGCCCTTAAGAGCTGCTGTGGGTTGGGGGTACCGGTTCAAATCAATAGGATCTGAGGGCACTCTGCACCTTACATGCTCATGCCCTGTGTTAGCAATGGCACAAAAAACTGAGTTAGAGCTCAGCATAAACAGAACTATATTCAACCTCACGTCTTTTCCCAGTTTTCAGAGTAGCAGCCGTGTTAGTCTGTATTCGCAAAAAGAAAAGGAGTACTTATAGAATCATAGAATCATAGAATATAAGGGTTGGAAGGGACCCCAGAAGGTCATCTAGTCCAACCCCCTGCTCGAAGCAGGACCAATTCCCAGTTAAATCATCCCAGCCAGGGCTTTGTCAAGCCTGACCTTAAAAACCTCTAAGGAAGGAGATTCTACCACCCCCCTAGGTAACGCATTCCAGTGTTTCACCACCCTTTTAGTGAAAAGGTTTTTCCTAATATCCAATCTAAACCTCTCCTACTGCAACTTGAGACCATTACTCCTCGTTCTGTCATCTGCTACCATTGAGAACAGTCTAGAGCCATCCTCTTTGGAACCCCCTTTCAGGTAGTTGAAAGCAGCTATCAAATCCCCCCTCATTCTTCTCTTCTGCAGGCTAAACAATCCCAGCTCCCTCAGCCTCTCCTCATAAGTCATGTGTTCTAGACCCCTAATCATTTTTGTTGCCCTTTTGTTGCCTTTTGTTGCCTAATCATTACTTGTGGCACCTTAGAGACTAACAAATTTATTTGAGAATAAGCTTTCGTGAGCTACAGCTCACTTGCATGTCATGGTGGCCAATTTTAAAATTAACACCCAAACCAATAAAGCTCCAATATGAAATTACTTTTTATCCCCAAATATGTTAACATGAAATAAATAAAAGGGGAAATGAACCAATCATTGATACTTGTTTCAAATCTAAATTGGAGTCTCACTTTTCTGTTCTGTTGTTCTTATTTGTGGTATTTGGTTGATCATCTTTTCACAAGAGCCCTGCTACATGTGAGTGATCCTCTGTTAATGAATACATAATTCCTTAGGGTCAAATTTTCAAAAAAGCACCTAGGTGACATTTTCAGAAGTGTCTTAGGCATTTATTGGCTAGATTGACAAACAGACTTAGGCACCTAACTCCAACATTCAGGCAATCGCTGTGATCCTCAAATCTCCGCAGCTGCCACCTAAACCTGGAGGCACCTGAGTTTCCACTGTTAAAGTTCCCTAGGCACCTACATTTCTGCCAGTGAGAACCTGCACAGCCACCTCCGTCTATGTGCTCAGGCACTGACCTCATGTCGAAGTTCCAATAGGATCCTTATACTAGACATTCCCCTATCTGTCTTGCCTGTAGGACCTGATCTGGTAAGAATTCTCAGAGTACACCTAAACCCGCACAAAATGGCAGGGGGAGGAGGAGGTGAATGTCTCCCTTATAACCTTTAGTCCAGTGGCTAGAATACTTATCCAGGATGTGGGTGTCTTAGACTTAATTCCTCTCTTTGCCTGATGTGGATCAAGGATTTGAGCTTGGGTGAGTGCTCTAATCACAGGACTGTAGAGTCGTTTGCACACTCTTTCTGTCCCAATGCATATTTAATGATGTAGATGCAGTGGAACAGGTTTAATGAGAGAGAACGTGAGAGACTAGATATCCCATATCTCAGTAGTTAGGGCACCCATAGGAGATAGGAAACCCAAGTTCAAATCCCTGCACCACATTAGGCATGGGGGGGACAGAACACAGGTATTCAGCAATCTGGTAGAGTGCCCTAACCACTGGGCTAAAATTTAGAATGAGGTCCTCCTCCTTCCCCAGCCCAAGTATGTCCTGAAAAAATGACGTATGTGCCTAACTCCTTGAGAGGGGTGAGCAGAGTAAAGAAACAATACTGTAGGATCCATGAAGGTACTTAGGTGCCTAAATCTTGCATTTAGGCACTTAAGTCCTAGTTTTGGCTCCGCTATGACGCACAAAACTCCTGCCGAACCCTGTAGGTGCCTAAACTCACTTGGCACATAAGTTTTCTGAGTAAAGGTTCCCTAGGCACCTATGTTTCTGCCTCTGGGCATGTGCACTGCTGCCTCCCTCTAGGCATCCAGATGGCTATCTCCTGCCTGAGCCCCAGAACGATTCATGAACCAGGGAAAGAGAGGAGTTCAGCCACCTAAGTCATATGCAGGGCCCAAGCCAATAAGCATGCCACCTACTGGATCATCTCCCATTCAGAATCCAGCCAGATAACTATTTAAGTATTTATCCACAGTGGAACAGCCACTGGGCCTGAGAAAGAGAATGATTCTGTAGTCTAGTGGTTAGGGTATGCACCTGGGAGGTGGGAAATCCTACGTCCAACCCCCTACTGCAATAATTCTTTTGTTAATTATCCAGAATGCAATAGCATGAACAGGAGAGCCTGAGGGATCCCCATATCAGAATGTCTCATAGCTCTGTGGTTAGAGCAATCTCTGGAGAGATTTAGGACCTCAGTTCTCGGTAGGGAGGCGGAATTTGAATCTGTTTTTCCCACATCCCAGGTGAGTGCTCTAACCACTGGGCTAAAAATAACAAGGGTATCAGCTCTTCCTCCTCCAGCGATGTTGTGTGGACCAAGCCAGGCACCTAACTCATTCCCTCAAAAAGTGGGTTAGGTACCTAAGTCCCCTGACTCAAGGCACTGGGTTCCTGTTAGTGGATCGCTGAGCTGAAGCTAGGCACCTCCTTTCAGGCTGAGGAGGACAAAGCTTAGCACACTCCCTTCTTTTTAGCATCTCCCATTGGCTAGCTTAGTATGGAGCTGCTAATATGCTGGCTTTTGTGGATGTATTCTCTGCCCAGGTATTGAAATAGGGAGCCTAAATGACTAACTCGGCTTTGCGGTTTGCAGTGGTGTTCCTGTGATGTTTTGTAGGAACCTAGAAGTTAGATACTATGACAGACAGCATTTGAACACCTACTTTCTTTCATGGATCCTACCGTATGTGACATGCGCCACTAAACTACACAGTGCAAATTACAATTACATATAACATTTTAAATTTATATTGATGAGATTAATTACAAAGACACGCAATACTGTTTCTGTTCCCTGATTGGCTCTCTTATGTAACTAGCAATCAGATGGGTATATTGCAACTGAATATATAATAAACATTCCTCTTTGTGTGTGGGTTAACTGCTTTAGTAACAGAAAAATTATCAGGTCATTTGTGTAATTAATCAGCATACTATGAATGTCTAATATTCATATTAAACTGATCACAAACCAAGTAGTGTTTGCTGAAGAAATTTGCAAATAATTTTGAATGAGAAATACATTTGAGATGTTTATGATCCATTCATGGGAAATTTGATCATAAATTATTTGCTGCTAATTATTCGCTCAGCTCTAGCTATTGTACTATGAATAGAATACACATCATGCTATCACGCTGTGCCTGGAACTAAAAACCCCTTAAAGGCCAGACTAAAATTAGGTCACCTACATGCCAGAAGCACAGAGTGGCAAGGGATCATGCATATAGCATAGACAAGTATGTTTAAAACCATATCCATGCACTTTAGCATTCCTCCACTTCACAGGCAAATCGTTAAAATGAAGTGGATTCAGTAGATTCAAGATACTGGCAGCCACAAGATGTGAACTTCTTAAATTCCTCCTTTAAACTATCTTCACGCAAATATTTACATCTTACACAAAAGGAGGAACAAGTGTATAGGATGGAAGATTAAGCAGCAAAAGACAGAGTTACGGTGACTTTAAGATTATTTGACTTTCAATTTAATTTTTTTTTAGTGTGGCTCTTAACTGTGCATTTCCCTGCTTTCTAACGTTTGTTTGTGGGGGAGGGCACAACATTCTCTTAATATTTTTCCCCTTTAATACCAGTTTAATAAACTTTGCCAAGGAATACTTTAGGTATTTCAATTCCAAATAGTTTTTTTCTTGATCCTACCCTAAACTTAGTTTAAAAGTTTTTCCATTCATAAAACCCTGTCCATTCACATAAGTTTGTGTATCGAACGTTTGTTGGTTATCAATTTGCACCTTTGTAGGTGCTTGAAAAACTGCAAATAATTTCATGCTTGGAAAAATTTGATCATTGGTACCCAAATCAATATCTCTCACTTTTAACTCACAGTTGAGTTAGACTAAATAAATCCACTATATAAGCCAGTTCTTCATCTTTAGATGAAGTCTAACCCTGTTAGCCCATCTAACTTCACGATATATGATTGCTGTCTTCGTAAGTGGCCTTTCCTTGTATTATTTTAACTGTGACTTACCTCTGAACTTTTTTTAATTTTTACCATGACAAATATACTGCCCTGAGCTTTGTTCTTCCCCAACAATATAAATGGAAATTGAATGTCTCCATTTTTAAAGGCCTTACATACATCATTTAGATCTCAGAAATGATCATGGAATGTCTGTGTTTTAATAAGGGCTCCATGGATCCTTCTATAACCCTTTGGGAAGCACTCTAGGCAACAATTAGGGGAACTTGCATAACTTTTGTCTCTGCTAGATAACTGATAAGGTGGCCCTAGAGGATAAACACAAGATTGACCATGCAGATGTTCATCTCTTGAATGAATCAGGAAGCAAAAATATCAATCAAATGTAGTACTACTGATTCATATTGATATTTTTAGTATTAAAACTAAGCAATCTTGCTATATGGAAAGAAATTGAGAAGGCAAATATAAGTTTAAAGAAGATTCAGAACTCTACTATTGCCTTCTTACTAGCCTTCACTTATGGCTCTGCTATTATATAATTGAAATAAAATTGCATTGAATTTCTGAAGTAATAGAAATCCCTACAACTCCTTGGAAGAGGCAGATGAAATGAATGTATTGGACAATTTCCTCAGTGATTTGTCATTTAAAAGTCACCTCAGATGCATATTCACAAAAGAAACCTATTCAGGGAAGGGAAATCCTACCCAAAATTCAGAATATGCCTTCAGGAAAGTCTCTAGGAACATTTTTTTTAAAGTGCTCAAATAGCTACTTCTTCAATTGCTACAGGGAGCTCTTCAGGAAAAATTTCAAAAAGACCAGCTACCTAAATAAATGAGAGTAAACTTTAATTGCTTGTCAACCTTAAAAAAGAAGACGACGACGACAAGGCAGTGCTTATAATTCTCCCTCTATTTATAAAGTCACAATATTTTACTCCTTTACACTCTACACTTTACATGAGGATCTACACTCATGCCAAAAATTAGAGTTGGTAGATTTAATATTTTACCAGCTCAAACCAACAGATTTCCTGCAGTGGATATTGGCTTGAGATGATCACAATGAATGGTTGTATATCATCCTCCTTCCTAGTTGACAGAAGAACAAAGCTCAGGGTCCTGCTTTCTCTCTCTTTATTCGCCCTCCTATTAGATGACCTGGTCATGAAAAGTCAAACACTTATCTGAGTCCTGCCCCCAATAATAGCAGGGTATTGAAAGGGGTGTAGAACAACTACAGGTATATGTACCTTGGTTTGGTGTAGATTCAGCAGTCGGTTGACAGGATATTGTGGAACTTAATTTCTCTAGTACACGTGCATGGTTATTGTTATATTCATGGCATAAACACAGAGAGGTTTAATAAAAACAATTGCGCTTGCTGGAAGATCGCAGTGTCACACCACTTTATTTCTTAGAATTCAGAATGATAACCCAAAACAGAGAGAGAAAGCAGGCTGCTCCCAAAGACAGAGCAGCACAACTCACACCACTTTGTTTTAGGCTGGCTCTTCCAGGCTGCCTGATGCTGCCAGATCACATGCATCCCCACAGAGTCCCTTAGCCTGACAGCAGGCTCAGTAAACCCCCTGACATTTAAAACGGCAGCTGATAATTATAATGCTGCACATTTCTCACTAAAAACACCACTGCATTTGACATTAATTGGTCTCTTTGGCTGTCTCAATAGAGAGGTCAAGGACTGACTGGCAATAGAAAATGAATTATGCTTTTAAACATAGAGTTAGTTTTTCTAGAATAGGGCAGACTTGGAGAATGGTGTTGAAACTTGTGCTGCCAGTTGCCATGCAGTAGCTGTTCTGAGGAAAAGTAGTGAACATCAGAGAACTTTACAAGAGAGAATTGCTCCTGGATATATAAAATATTGGAAAAATAAAGTTGCACTGCTTGATACTGGAAGTGCAGTTACTCTGGTTTCTTCTTCTAGTTCTAATGTGTATAAATAGCAGTAAAATGCTCTTTTTTAACTTGATTGTCACAACTGCAACTCTGAATATGAAGAGAAGAAAAATGCAAGCCTGGGAGTGAATCTAGACATCTCTTATACTATCCTCCAAGGGCCCAATTCTGCCTTTCTTCTGACAAAACTGTTACTGTCTTGGGCCAAGCACTGTTGTTATTTTCAGGTAATTAGTTCTACTGCCAAAGATTTCAACCACTCTTTTTAGGTTCCATATATATCAAGCTGCCTATCACAGGGCAATGTGGTCGTACCTATGGATAAGCAGCAGTATTTGAGCCCCTACCCATCTCTCCTGCCCAAATCACTGTTCTTTGATTTGGAGGTGGTGAATGATGCCAGCTGCAAGTTTTACACACAAGGGGAATTATAGCTAGCGTTGTTTTTATTTTAAATAAATCACCTGGTGTCATAAATATAAAGGGAAGGGTAAACCCCTTTGAAATCCCTCCTGGGGGGTTAACAAGCTAAAGGTAACCTCGCTGGCACCTGACCAAAATGACCAATGAGGAGACAAGATACTTTCAAAAGCTGGGAGGAGGGAGAGAAACAAAGGGTCTGTGTCTGTCTGTATACTGCTTGCCAGGGATAGACCAGGAATGGAGTCTTAGAACTTTTAGTAAGTAATCTAGCTAGGTATGTGTTAGATTATGATTTCTTTAAATGGCTGAGAAAAGAACTGTGCTGAATAGAATAACTATTTCTGTCTGTGTATCTTTTTTGTAACTTAAAGTTTTGCCTAGAGGGGTTCTCTATGTTTTGAATCTAATTACCCTGTAAGGTATCTACCATCCTGATTTTACAGGGGGGATTTCTTTATTTCTATTTACTTCTATTTTTATTAAAAGTCTTCTTGTAAGAAAACTGAATGTTTTTTCATTGTTCTCAGATCCAAGGGTTTGGGTCTGTAGTCACTTATGCAAATTGGTGAGGCTTTTTACCAAACCTTGTCCAGGAAGTGGGGTGCAAGGTTTTGGGAAGTATTTTGGGGGGAAAGACACGTCCAAACAGCTCTTCCCCAGTAACCAGTATTAGTTTGGTGGTGGTAGCGGCCAATCCAAGGACGACGGGTGGAATATTTTGTACCTTGGGGAAGTTTTGACCTAAGCTGGTAAAGATAAGCTTAGGAGGTTTTTCATGCAGGTCCCCACATCTGTACCCTAGAGTTCAGAGTGGGGGAGGAACCTTGACACCTGGGGAAAGGAGAAAACGGATCTGTGTATAGGTTATTTTGTTCACTTTGCTGAGATAAGTATGTCTGAGTGGTTTCTGACTGGGAGAATATGAGCCGATACGTATATTGTCTTACCTCCTAGGCAGAGTTTATGGGGGAAGGATAGCTCAGTGGTTTGAGCTTTGGCCTGCTAAACCCAGGGTTATGAGTTCAATCCTTGAAGGGCCCATTTAGGGATCTGGGGCAAAAATTGGGGATTGGTCCTGCTTTCAGCAAAGGGTTGGACTAGATGACCTCCTGAGGTCCCTTCCAACCTTGATATTCTATGACAGCTTCAGCATTAGCCCCTGAAAATTGCAGACAATCTGAGTTGGCTGAGGGGCTGAAAGCTAGTAATTGCAATGCTTCTATTCACTTTTATTTTAACATTTTAAAGATCAGCCAAATATATTTAGGGAATAAATCCTGTTTTGTATTTCTTTAAAACCAATAGAAAGTGGATTAAGAGGGGAAAGATCAGCCCTGTCTGTATTCATTTAATGATAAAATACTATAACAATGATTCAGAGTAGCAGCCGTGTTAGTCTGTATCCGCAAAAAGAAAAGGAGTACTAGTGGCACCTTAGAGACTAACAAATTTATTTGAGCATAAGCTTTCAATTGTTTCATGTTCTCTGTGTATATAAATCTCCCCACTGTATTTTCTACTGCATGCATCCGATGAAGTGAGCTGTAGCTCACGAAAGTTTATGCTCAAATAAATCTGTTAGTCTCTAAGGTGCCACAAGTCCTCCTTTTCTTATAAGAATGTTTTTCATCCATATCTTTGCTCAATTTATTGTAAATCCAGAGAATACACAAAATCACCTGCTAGAAAAGGAGGTTAAATCCACCCAGTCCCATTATTTTCTCTGAAATTATTATTCTGGCATATTTCCTTTAGAGGATTATCAGATCTAAGGAAACATAGTCCCTTAAATACAAAAACCCAAACCTGAAGAACAGGTGTTGTGTATGTAATAGCACAGAAAGTAGTTACATGAATAAGATTTAGAGCCACTTTGAGTAAAGCTCATGCTCAAATAAATTGGTTAGTCTCTAAGGTGCCACAAGTACTCCTTTTCTTTTTGCGAATACAGACTAACACGGCTGTTACTCTGAATAACGTGACTGACTTCAAGTCTCACAATTCTCACCTCAGTTTTAGAAACACTTAAGCAAATGTGAAACTTGGGTTCTCTTGCTAATTTGAGTTTAACCCAAGGAGAAAACTATAAAACAGATTGTATCTGGCCCAGTGCTGCTACACAAGGGGAGAGGAGCGTGCTAGGAGTCCTCTTTGCTTCCTTGCTTCCACCTCAATACACATGAGCTACACAGGGGCCAGCCACAATTCCAATGAAGAGAAAGGTGCTAGCCTGACCAGCACCAGTAGCTGTGGCCCTGATTCACCTCTGCAATGGCTAACAGAGATGAGCCAGCACAACCTGGACACATGCAGCAGCCTTTAATGGTGTGACAGAGCTGCTACTCAAGTAGGAGATCCCCAGAGCGCCTAAAGGAATTAATCCAGAATTCCTGTTTAGACTCCCATTGCTGAATAGCTCCTTACCTCTTTCCAATGCCACAAGTAGCCTAAAACCACAATATGGCCCTGTGTGTTTTAATAAGGGGAGTATGTTTGTGCTATGTGTGTCTTAAAGGAAATATAGAAGTATTCCAGAGAACAAAAGCACTGTTTAAGACTTAGGAGATTAGTAGCAGAAATGCATCTCTTTATAAATTTCAGACTTTAAAATAAGTTATCTCAACCCAATTCCATGGGTAAACCTTTTACTGGAGACAAATATATTTTGAGTTCCTGAAAGTCAGGGGAATCACAAATTTTATTGATTCTGTAAACCATTTGTCAGCCAACTACGTGAAAGTTATAGGCTATAAAGTGCCTGGCCATCTGTAGTGCTTTATATGTAGAGGGCTATAATAAGAATCACTCTGGATTGTGATATAATTATGTCCAGAAACTGAACAAAGGGATGCGCTTATATCAAACTGAATTTAAGGTTACCTTGCAAACCCTTATCATAAGAATCAAATGCCCTAATTAATTGTCCCCTAATACTGCCTGCCACAAAGATGAGTTATGTATCTGTGTGAATGATTAATGTATTGTAGAAAGTGGCTTGTATTTCA
Source organism: Caretta caretta (assembly GCF_965140235.1). NCBI lineage: Eukaryota > Metazoa > Chordata > Testudines > Cheloniidae > Caretta > Caretta caretta. The sequence continues at coordinate 77,694,812 of NC_134210.1, forward strand.
TACAAAGAGCCAGTTTGTCTCTTTCACACAAGCAATAACACCACTGATGAACATAATTTTTCCTGGGTGAGGTTGGCTGGATTTGGAGCAAAAGTTTGTCTAAATTTCTTTGTAAACAGAATTATATAATGGAGAATCAGTAAGGCGCTTCTTACTGTACCCTACTTTCCTCAGACCAAAGAAGGAAAAACCTGTACTGTCCCTTTAAAATATAGACACAGAACAACATTTTTCTCTTCCTTTATACTTAAAGTTCTAAATACCTCCACAACCCTTACTTTTAGTATCAAAAATTTTGAACAAATCTACTGGTTTTAAAGGATATACATGTAGAGGGTGTATAGAGACTAACAAAATGAATATTGAGGCTAACAAAAATCCCATGTTAAAAGGAGTCAGCAATACTCTTCTGCATCAAAAAGGGGAAATATGCTTAAAGGTCAACTGAAATGCTTTTAAAAATAGATAACCAGATTCTAAATTATGCACATGCAATTAGTAAGACACAACCAGCCATTTTGCTGCACAGTTACTAAGATTGATTTATTTATAGATTTTTTTCTGTGGTACTTCTCAGCGTAGTATTTGAGCTGCTCACAGACTATAATGGATTTATCCTCTCAAGACCTCTGCGAGCTAGGGTTATATTCTTGTCCCCATTTTGCAGTTGGACAGAGGCACAGAAAAATGAATTGACTTGCCCAAGGTCATGCAGGGAGTCCCTGGCAGGGCAGAGAATAAAGTCTCTATTTTCTGAGTCCTGGTGCACTGTCTTAACCCTTTGAGGAACATGTGGAACTTGTACCAATCGTGGTACTTGTATATACAAATTATGGATGCAGGCACTTTTAAAAATCTGTAACTGATCCTGTAAAACCCTGTAGGATCTCACATTTGTCCTTATCTAAGTCGCTGATGTCAACAGGAGTCTTTCCATTCATTTCAAATTGTTCTCATTAACCTTCAAGGATAGAACAAGAAGCAATGGGCTTAAATTGCAGCAAGGGAGGTTTAGGTTGATGTAATGGTTTTGTCCACCCCTCAAAGGACTGAATGGAGTTAAGGTGGTTGGATAGGCCCATTAACTTCACAGGCTGCACCTGGAGCAGAAGCCCAGAACTGCTGAGCTGATGGTCTCTGGACTGGAATCTGGAGAGGAGGACAGGCCCAGGTTCTCCTACCAGCCATTGAGTGTGTGGCATAGAAACTGAGGCAATGAATGGGAAGAGTGCCTAGGACTGCTGATGGGCTGTACCCCAGAAGGGGGAATGCTGAGTGACCTAGCTGGAGAGCTAAGTCATGAAGGAGACACCAAGCAAGGGTCCTGGCATGAGAAAGGAGCTGCAGACCACAGGAAGAGAGAGAGTAGCAGCATGCAAACTGTGGACAGGGGTGTTGTTCTTGAGAGCTAATCCCCAGAGTGACCAGGAACTGGGGCCAGACCAGTGGTGAGTGGTCCACACCTGTGACAGCTGAACATTTTGGAAAAATTTCTTAACTGTCAGGATAGTTAAGCACTGGAACAAATTGCCTAGGGAGGTTGTGGAGACTCCATCATTGGAGGTTTTTTAGAACACATTAGGCAAACACCTATCAGGAAGGGTCCAAGGACTAAGGATACTTAGTCCTGCTCCCAGTTCAGGGGACTGGACTGGATGACTTACAGAGGTCCCTTTCAGTCCTACACTATGATTCTGGGAGGCTTTATTTAACAGTGTCACCTGGTGATGTTTGCCAGAGCATACTTGAAATGAGATGTGATACCAGAGTTCTGATAAAGAGTTCCAAACTGAGAGTTGAAATGTTAACATGACACCTAGTTCCTATAGCTTTCTCCCCCAGTTTGTCATCTTGTTTGCTGTTTCTGAGAGACAGGGGCCTTTTAGTGGCTACACCCCTGAAGGTATATCGTGAGATGGGGCAACATTGGAGGGCCTCCTCATTCCAAAACACTTCAATTTTTCTGTTACACTTAGATTGTAAACTTTCTTTTTGTTCTTTGTACAATGCCTAGCACAATAGGGTCCTAGTCTATGACTGGGGCTCCAAGGTGCTACTGCATTATAAAGAAGAATAAGTTCAACTCCTGGGAGTTTGGTGGCTTACATGAATTCTGACTATTTTTCATTGTATTTATGCACATTGCGTTTATTCACTTAGCAAGTGCAGTATTTGTTCACTGTATCTCTAGTATATACCCTATAGTGCAGACAAGAAGTTCCTGGGTGATTATTTCAGGATGCAAAGAAACATGGAAAAGGATCTATTAGTCTAGGCACAATTTGTTTTCTGAGAGGACAATGTGCAGATATGTATACTTTGTGAAAAATTTAGAATAAAATATCTGCCCTCTTACCTGAAAGCTTCTCTCAAATAGTGTATCAATATATTCTCATCCATTACAATAGTGATCAATGAAGCTGTCCTCCAAAATAAATGAGAATTGCTGCCTGTTTCTGTGCTTCATATCTGACATAACTACTGGCGGGTAACTCAGAGTGAAAATGGAACAAGTTAAAAAGGAGGGAATAAACCCTCAGACTCATTTCTTTTCATTAATAAATACACAATGAGCTTCAGTTTACTAGCAACAGAGGCTGGAGAAGTGCACTTTGAAGGGTGGGGACAATGGTGCATAGTGAAACCTAAACACACTTGAGGACTGTACTAAGCATGGGGAACGGGAGTAATTCAGGTTGTTGGGAAGTCAGATTGGGCTCTGTGCCTGAGGTATAGTAGCGGTCAGGGGCAGTGGGGTGCAGGTGGGAATTTAGGGTGTCAGGAGTAGGCTGTGGAGTCAGGGTGGGTGCTCTTCAAGAGGAGTGGGTGACAGTCTCGGTGCCAGGCATAAGCGGGGGAAACAGGTGAGTGCTTTGCATGGGGAGTGAAGGGAGCTACTCATACTTGACCTGATCACCCCAGTTCCTGCCTCCTCCCTAGCCCAATTTGAGACGCTGTGGTGATTGCTTTAGCCCCTTTGGGTCCCTTCCTTGACTCTTCTCTCCCCTCCCCCCCCCACAACACCCAGTAGCCATGGAGACCTACCTGGCCTCAGCACATGAAACAATTAGCCTAAGAATTACTGACAGGGTGGAAACATAGATCAGCCCCTCACAGTATGTCTATTGTGGGGATGCTATCCCTGATGGCTTCCCTCCCCCCAGGTTTTACCACACCTAGCTAGAAGAGTACACAGAAGCATTCATCTAGTTGAGGGTTGGTTTTCTTCAAACTGGATCTGTGTCATTCCTGTAAGCTAGAAACTCCAGAAGGAAGGACTTAAATTACATGACAAACACAATAAATTATCTTAAATACCAACATTTTATTTTCTATCTAGCTTAAAGATGGATTTTTTTTCATTTTCTTACTATAAAAGCAGTGGCCAGAGAATTGGTGAGCACCAAAAGCTATATTCCAGACAGACATTAGTCTGATGTACATCTTCCCTAATATTTGGGCTAAACTCATATACTAGTTGAGTTTGTAGAATGGCAACAATTAGGTAGATTCTTGGAGAAGTAATGTAGCATTTTAAAGTGATCTAACATGGACACAATAGTAGTCAGTGGGCAATAGTAGTTTGTGTGCTAGTCATTAGCTTTCCTTTCTCATAGGGACGTAGAATTTACTGCTATTCTAAAATATCTATGTAATCTGACTAGGAATTTCTGATTCCAAATGCATAGCTACGTCCGTATTTCACAGGTGCTGATGTCCAGCAATTTTCACACTTTGGAAAAACTGAACTGTATTTTGGTGGCTTCCTCTAAAACGTACAAATAATTGCAGTCAGATATGAATGCAAAAATGACTTTATCATTCTTTTCTCTCAAGTGCTTTCTGTAAATAGACAATTGACCATTTAAAATCATGACTGTTGTGATTCTGACTTCTGTTTTGCTCATGTAAGAAAACTTGGACTTTGATAGATAATTCAGAATTCAGTTTTAAGACTCTTTATGCAAATATATGCTGTAAGAAACTTTTCTTTCACCATGTATGAGGTAGTTTGAGATTAGTACATTGTGAATGTGTACATTCAAAAGAGTTTTCCATTGAATAGTTGTTAACTACTAGAATTGTTTGCTGGAATAGATAAAATTTCAATATATTCTCCAAACATGAATTTGATCAATGATATTCATGTTATATTTGTGGGCTTCATGTACAATACAGTCCCTTCATTTAATTCATAAATTGTCTCTACCATATCCACAACTTAGTTTCAAATGTTGTAATATATGCGACTAGCAATAGGGACCTGATCCAAAGACCATTAAAGATGACGGAATGAATCGTATTGAGTTCACTGGACTTTGGATCAGGCTCTAGGCCCTCTATTCAGAAAAGCACTTAAGCACATACCTGCTATTAGGCTGAATGGGGTGGATTGCTGAATTGGGGGCCTAGATTAGTACAGGGGATCTTGACCTGGTTTTGCCTATAGCATAGAGAATCAAGCTTCTCTTTAAAATTCATGTCTTAATTCAGTGAACGTTAGCTGCAGTCTCTGAAAGTACGTCATACAACACTGGAAGAGAAGCCTGGTGTTTGTGGGTGGGCTGCAGGAATAAAGTCAAATTTATTCCCCCTGTTGAAAAAGAAAGGAAATCATCCTCAAGACCAGTAGACCCATCATGTAAATGCATGTGTACAGTACTCTAGCTAAGGTTACAATGTAAGCCTTTTAGAAGGTATGACAAGGTCAAATATGTTAATGCATATTCATTTAAAATGACTTGGCATTAGGGTGAAAGTAACTTAAAGGACTTACTGGTATGCAGGGTGGCCGGGGTCCTGGGCAAGGTGGGGGGGGCTCTGGGCCCCGGAAGGGGCATGGCCTCGGTGGACGGGTCACGGGCTGTCTGGCCCGTGCCACCCGTTTAAAGGGCCTGGGGCTCCAGCCGCTGCCATAGCAGTGCTTTAATGTCGGCTGTGTACCGGCTCATACCGGCGGCCACTTTCTTACCGGTACGCTGTACTGGCTTACTTTCACCTCTGCTTGGCATACAGATTTTTTAATTGCTGATCTATGGCTTAAACCTCAAACATTGTAATCAGTTTTATGTTTAAAATATAAGTTGTTATAAATGTACAATGTGCCAAAAATCCACCTAACACTCAATTGTGAAATTACCATGATTTATTATATCCACATTTGTACATAAACTGAGCAGTAACACCTGAAAGGGCTTAATCAAATGGGCTATTTAGGAATGTCTCAGGAGCATTATGTTGAGACTGAAAACCGTGGGCAAACTGATTCAGCTGTCCTGAAGTTCATCAATGGCCCTGTTAAGACATGTCCCGCAGTATCATGGTGTTGTCAGATGGGCACAGAACAACTATAGACACTGATGCTAAACAATATATTCGTATTGACCATTAATATTTAAACAAATAAGAACCTCTAAGAATTCTAGAGCATGAAAAGCAGAAAGAAAAAATGAAATTAGATTCAGTGCTCCTGTTTGGTCCTGGTGTGACCTAGTTTGATGTGATGAGAGGTCAGGGGGAGCAGGGGCTTGTCCTGGGAGTTATAAAAGAGAGCCAGCCCAAAGGCAAGGAAGAGCTTAGAAGCCACAGTTCAGAGAGAACATGCATTGGCAGATGATATTTAGAGAAGTGGAGAGACTCAGCAGCAGACCTAGATTGAGAGAGGGGATGTTCCTGAAGGAGGGAACAGTGAGTTCCCTGGATGAGCAGTGGAGCTAGATCAGGCTGGTGAAAGCAGAAGGTAGTTGGGAGTCACCTACAAACATCCTTAAGTCAAAGAGCCACTGCTAAAGAGGATAAAGTCTGCCAACAGTAGAGGGAGAGGTCTGCTGGCTCTCTGAGCCGGAGAGCTGAAGCTGAAGAGATGAGGTTGGAGGCTAGGGAAGGAGGATGGGGTAAACTGCTGCTGTCTCCAGGTGAGGGCTAGACTCAGACTTGAGAATGAAACCAGGCAGAGAAGCACCCTCTCTAGAGGGTCTAGGGTGAGGTGTAGTGAGAGACACTGGAGCTGTACTTGGTGTTGATAGACTGTTGGGACTTGAAAGATTGGACTATGCTGGGGAATTCTGGATTTTGGTTGTGGGATGTTTATGTTTATGGTCCTTTTTTGGTAACAAATTAACCGCATTAGGGCTATTTATACTTAGAAAGCTTTAGTAGAGTTATCGGGGACTCTGGAAGAGGGAAATCAAGGCAAAGGGCTGCTTGAAGGGCAACCCTGAGGCCATGAGGGATCACAGGGATGGAGGCCACCCTGCCACAATATAATATACAATATTGTAACACTGTGACAGTAGGTCCATGGAGGAGCAAGAGAATGATAGTTAGAAAATCTGGGGCTTCAGGTCACGGTTCTATGTACGGGAGGGCAAAGACTATCTAGTGGGACCATCAAACAGCTGGAGCCCATTAGCCTAGATTAAGCCAGCCTCAAGCACAGGAGAGGAAATGCAAACTAACAGTAGGGGCTAGAAGCTGCTGAGCAGCCTGCGTCTGGATTGGAGATCTGCTCCTTACAGAGATAACGTTACTAACTTCAGTATAAAGGTGGCTTGTATTCAGACTGTTTTAAAGCTTTGCTTCCTCTTCACCCAGAAGAGGAAAGGGGTCTAATGACTGGGTAGGCTGTACATTTAAAGGCTTTATTTTCTGCATGTTCAGAAGAGGATGGGGGTTTAAGACTTTCTTTTTCAGCCCATTAAAAAGCTTCACTTTTTTATCTATCCCAGAGGAAGAGAGAGAGAGCGAGAGCGCAGAAGAATTTAACTTTACCTGAAGGGCTTGAAATATTGTTAAGAAGTTATGAGAGTTTGGAGAGCAAACCCTGATTTCTCACTCAAGTTCCAGCTCACAGACTGGAATTACAAAATACTGGGCAGATTGGAGTTACTTGCAGCTGTGCACCTTCTGGCTTTCATTATTCTCTAAGGATGCTGAAAGTCACTTTTGCCACAAAAAGTTTCAGCAGTGCAGGTGGCGGCAGAGTGCAGAAGGTCACTTTAAAAAGTCAAGGTATTGGTGGATACAAAGCTTCCACATAAACATCAGTTGTGGCAACACAAACTCTTGTGTCCTGATTAGAGCCAGTGGGTGCACAGCACCTCTGAAAGTCAGGCTAAAATGCATGCACCTTTTAAAAGAAAAATTACAAAATGCCTAACTAAGTCTGTAAAGACTATGAATAGGGCAAATTGTTCTGACCTCTTATGTTACTGTGTTTAGAAAACCCCCACAAGTTTCTAGGCTGTGCTTACTAGCTCAAAAGACAGGTTTCAGAGTGGTAGCCATGTTAGTCTGTATCAGCAAAACCAATGAAGAGTCCTTGTGGTACCTTAGAGACTAATAAGTAAATTTGTTAGTCTCTAAGGTGCCACAAGGATTCCTGATTAGTTAGTCTTTTGAGATAAAAGAATGTACTGATGGTGTAACAGGAAAAAATGCCTTTTGATCCTTCAATGTAGCATTTCAGAGAACAATAAGAGAGAATGAACAGAAAGAGTAAATGTCTACTAGTTGGATATCTTATTCCCCATGAGCATGATGTGCAGAAAATTCTTTGCATTGAAGATCTAGTTGAGGTACTGTGGTTATGATTAATAAAAGTGTGCAATATTGACACAATGCCAGATCTTGCAAACTCTTATTCAGTAGTAGGCATAATTTCCCTAATTACCTTTTAATAAAACTCTGTTGGGTCAAGGTTTCTCGTGGTAATGTAGAAGAGAGAACATACACAGATTGGCTGTCAGATCTGAGTGTTTGTAGGGCTGTTAAATTCTTTTAATTGTATATTAAGTACCATTGAAAAATGTATCATTGAGGGCGAAAGTGTACATTTGAACTTTAAAAATAATGATGGATGAATCTCAACATTTTTGGCATTGTAGAATAATCTTTCACAAAGCTTTCTGATTTTCTTCTCTCCAAAGCTCTATTTCTTCCTACCTCCTAACACCACTAGAAACATCTCTTCCTAAACTGGCTCAGCCTGCTCTGACCTTGCTTCCCTTCCATCTGTATCTCTACAATCAACTTTCTGGATGATTTCTTCTGGCGAGGACTTTATTGTGCCTAGAATATCATTGGTGTACAAAGTGCCCTATCCTGCTACAATTAAAGGCCAATGGAAGTTTAGTTGTATGTATTGTCATAGTGTCTAGAGGCCTCAAAATGGGATCAGGGACTCAATATATGATGGTACATGTGACAGTCTTGGACGTGCTTTGTAATACTATAAGATTATGGATGTGTAACCACTAGTTACTGAGAGACTGTATAAATTATATTGGGGTAGTAATATGTTTATTATATGCCAATATTTCTTTAATGGGGTATGCTAGAAGAGCAAACAGGAATTGCTCCCTGGAAAAGCTACTGGCACAAATTCAAAAGGCAATAAGGGCATCTATTAAGTCTGAGGATTCTAAATCCTGACTCCAATGAAGCTGTGAACCTTATTTTGCCAGGCTGGAAGCTCAGAGAGCAAAAGAATGCTGATCAGTTAAGATTCCCTTATCAGGAGAGAATGAGGAGGTCAATTATCAGCAGCTAGTCAGGATGACAGAGTCTGAGAAGTTGGGCCTTTCCATGGATCTGGGGAACAGCAAGCCTTGGAGAAAGGCAGACATTTGTATAAACTGGTTTATGGTTTTCCAATATCTGTTTTGTATAAATATTTTTGTTCTAACTAAATAATACTTTACTTTAAAGAAAGGTGTCTGTTACTGGATACTGTCCCTGCTCCCAGAGGGAAATGAACTGCTGGTACTTTACCTTGCTTGCATTATCATGGTTGATCCTGAGCCTGCTGCTCAGACTCTGGTCTGAGAATGAGAGAATTGGTGATTCCATCCTAACACTGGTGACAGCCAGAAGGCTGAGACCTGAGAGGTGGTGCGCTTGAAGAGACCAGGAAAGGTCATAGGTGCCATAAGCCCTATTATTGACAGTCCTTGCCCAAAATAGCTAACAGTCTAAAGTGAAGCAAGTCTGAGTTAGAAATTTCCATTTGGCAAATAGAGCATTTTAATTGTATTTATTTTATGAATATTATCTATACAGTGCCTAAGATGTACTTGACAAAACGTACACAAACATGGTTTACAATCTAAAGATAAACAATGAATATAAGAGAACAGGAAGATGGAAAGAATACGTACCCAGGTAGAATTGGGTGAATACCCTAAAAACCAAAGGCCTAGGGGGCAGCTCCACAAAATCAATGAACCAGGCTTTATTATCGTAGTACCAAGAGAGGAATTAATGAAAAAACAGAACAGACTCTAGAGGAACATCAAATTTCCACATAAAATCAATCCTGCCACAATCTGTGTGTTTCAGTTGAAATTTCATTGCAGAAGGCTGATACTGCCTATCTCCCCTTAATGTGTCTTTTGGGGGTTTTTAAATACAAAAACAAAAGGATGGAAATAAGAGTACATTTAGAAGCCATCTCTCATGAAAATAAAATGTAAAGTAAGGACATGGGGAGAAAGTGTCATCGCAGCAGACTGCTTTATCTCTCATCAGTTTCACTGTGCTGCCACTCTCTCTGATGTTCACTGTCATTTTCATGATCAGTGTCTTGAAATTGACTGGGGGCATAATTGGTGATGATATAGCTTTTTTTCCTCTGCTTTCTTATTTTTGTTTAGCATCAAGTAAGACTGTCCCTTGACATAATTTCTGCAGAATGAGACTCTAAATACCATCCTGAATCTAAGGGTATGTCTACACTACCCGCCGGATCAGTGGGCAGCGATCGATCCAGCAGGGATCGATTTATCATGTCTAGTCTAGACATGCTAAATTGACCCCCGAGCGCTTTCCCGTTGACTCCTGTACTCCAGCGCTACGAGACGCACAGGCAGAGTCAACAGGGGAGCTGCAGCCGTCGACTCGCTGTAGTGAAGACACCGCAGTGAGTAGGTCTAAGTATGTCAGCTTCAGCTACGTTATTCACGTAGCTGAAGTTGCATAACTTAGATCGATATTCCACCCCCACAGTGTAGACCAGGGCTTAGAGAGCAATAGCAACACCCATAATAATTTATTTCATATTTACTCTTAAACTAAATATGATAAGGGAAATGAACTCTTAGATGTGTTTATTGTAATATAAGTGAACGTTAGCGCTAGATTCACAATGGGACATAATTTATTCCATTAGTAAGTGTGCTTGACAATATTAGAAACCCAAATAATGCAACAAAAAGTAGGGTAAAGAACTGAGAAAATAATAAAGTATTGAGTGTCTGGAATATGAAGCAGAGGAAAAACTAATAAATGGTCAATAGTTTACTATTAGCCAACTAGCACTGAAGTTGTCAATAAATAGTTTCTGAAATAAAGTGTGTGTGTTCTAGGATCATATCACTTAAAGAGGACAGGAATTGAAGATGAAAGATACAGCAATATTACTGTACTTCATTTGCAATAACAGATATGATGGTATCTCTTGAGAAATCTGTAGACTCCTATTTAAAATAAAGTTCATGAGAGAAGGAATATGTATTCTGCACTTCAATAATGGGCAGGGATTTCAGGGAAAGATCCCATATTATAAGATGCTTTATCAAGAAGAGTAAAGCTGTAAGGTGCATACAGAGCTCTTAAGGGTTAGAGTTGGAGGATACACATTAACCACCAAAGTGTGCTCTATTTATTGGCCCAATTAGAATACTTCAAAAAGCTCAACCCCGACCACCTCAGCTGATGGTAGAAAGGGACCTGTATGGATAAGATTTATGTTTGCCACATCCTCTCTCATAAGGATTCCGTTGGGGGTTATTTGGGATGCTAAGTTTTGTGGAATTCCCATGCTCTTTTCTTGGAGTGAGAGCTTGTCATAAATATAAAGGGAAGGGTAAACCCCTTTAAAATCCCTCCTGGCCAGAGGAAAAATCCTCTTACCTGTAAAGGGTTAAGAAGCTAAAGTAACCTCACTGGCACCTGACCAAAATGACCAATGAGGAGACAAGATACTTTCAAAAGCTGGGAGGGGGGGAGAAAAACAAAGGGTCTGTGTCTGTCTATGTGATACTTTTGCCAGAGACAGAACAGGAATGGAGTCTTGGAACTTAGTAAGTAATCTAGCTAGGTATGTGTTAGATTATGATTTCTTTAAATGGCTGAGAAAATAGCTGTGCTGAATAGAATGACTATTCCTGTCTGTGTCTTTTTTGTAACTTAAGGTTTTGCCTAGAGGGATTCTCTATGTTTTGAATCTAATTATCCTGTAAGGTATTCACCATCCTGATTTTACAGAGGTGATTCTTTTCTTTTTACTTCTATTAAAAGTCTTCTTGTAAGGAAACCGAATGCTTTTTTCATTGTTCTAAGATCCAAGGGTTTGGGTCTGTGGTCACCTATGCAAATTGGTGAGGATTTTTACCAAACCTTCCCCAGGAAGTGGGGTGCGAGGGTTGGGAGGATTTTGGGGGGAAAGACGTGTCCAAACTACGTTTTTTTCAGGAACCCAGATAAAGTTTGGTGGTGGCAGTGGAAATCCAAGGGCAAAGGGTAAAATTAATTTGTACCTTGGGGAAGTTTTAACCTAAGCTGGTAAAAGTAAGCTTAGGAGGTTTTCATGCAGGTCCCCACATCTGTAACCTAGAGTTCAGAGTGGGGAAGGAACCTTGACAGAGCTTTACTGCCTCTTACGCCTTACATGAGGGGTTGTCAATAGGCAGACCATGGGCCAAATCTATGCTTTGGATATGCTTTGGAACAGACTGAAATCTTTTAATTTTTTTTTTGTTTTCTCTAGAATCTGGACTTTGATTATACCTTGACAGAAAATAGACTACCCCTGCTTTACACCCTTTAGATCCCTTCTACAATGGGTTTTTGCTCCTGAAAAACTACAATGACTCTCTCACCTGGTGGACTGAAACCAAACCACACAACCAAAATTAGGAACAATTAAGTAAATAGTAAGGAGAACTTGGTAAGTTGCTACCCACAACAGTTATATAGCGGGAGTATACTGCAGTGCATCTCTGATGTCTAACAGGAGAATGTTAACTCAGCCAATGAACAGAGAAACCCAACTTTGGTCCCTGAGTTTTTGTATTTCAATTACCCTTATATATGAAAAGTACTCTGTGTGAAATATTGGCACATTGAACTCGATAGGAGATTTGTCATTGACTGCAGTGGAGGTAGGGTTTCACCCATAATGTCTAGCAGTGACTCATTATATACTTCCAAAGAAGTACATTAAGCTTACAGGAGGTGCAGGGAGGAACAGCTCTGCCTGTGATGACACAAGAAAATTCAAACATATCATGGTGGTGGAAAGGGGAATAGGGAAGTAGAGTGAGGGCAATAAAACACACAAAAAGACCATCCTTAGTTGCAAGAGTGGATAGCAGTAAAACCTCATCCATCCATGATTTAATCATACCTATGAGTTTCTTGACTGTGCATGTATTGCCAGGATCTGGTGGGATGATTCATGTGGGACTGCTGGCTTGTCTGGTTGGATACTTGTGTGCACAAACATCATTGATTTAAGTCAAACTTTACTGAATTAGGTTTAATACCTTTGGGGTCTATTGGATTAAACTATAATTGTGTATGTTGTGGTATTGTATGTAACTCCTGTAGGACGAGGAGGATGCTAATATAATTCTTCTGATTATCAGCCCTTTGAAGCCAGTCACCTGGAGAGGTGTGCATATGCTAGGTCAAACTGGATTCTGCAGGGACCAACAGACACGGGATTTTTGGATAAATAGTCTGATTTTAAACAGGCTCAATGCCTTCTTACTGATCCATCAAACAGACATGCCCCTTGGTCCACAGAGAGCCTTAGTCCTTAGGGAAGGATAGGAAAGACTTGTTCTGCTGAGGCCCAGTAAGGCTGCATGCTTGCTTTGACCTGAAGCTGTGATGAACTTGAAACTACTGAAGGACTGCTCTTCCCAGAGCCCATATTAGCGTTAGTGTGATCTCTGGTAACCTACATGCATTCTAATAAGCTTATCTTATTGGTTTTTAATACATTTTCTGTGTAGGCCCTTATTTGAGTAGCCTTTGAATCCATCAAAGGTATTCTGATTAGACAGACCTCTGTGTACAGGCTTTGACACTGCAAATCCCATGATACGGTAGTGGGTGCCCTCTGGAACTTGACAGAGCTTCTATGGGGGAGAGGCTGCTGAGAAGCTGTGATCGGTTCCGTTTTGGGCTAGCGTTTATAGCTGAGAGCTGCTGCTTCCTTTCTGGTCTGGGCCAAGGAAAAGCTGTGACAGAGCCCCGTTGTCGAGCTGCCAGGTCTGAAGACATGAAACCAGGGTTGAGGCTACACTGCAGCTGAACACTTGTTAGTGTGGGACCCTAGCTCATGGTTTCCTTCCCCACTGTTAGACACGGAGAGTGAAAGCTGGAAACTGTTGGTTGTGCAGCAAATTTGAATCTGGCTCACAGTTAATTGAGGAAAGTGAGTTACCCTGGGCTATGGTCTCTGGGTTGAAGATACAGTGTTAAGAATCAGTTTGGCTACATCAAGTATAAGAAGAAAGGAGGGGGGATTTCACTGGGAAGAATGGCAAGAATCAGGGGTGATTGGTCTCTGATATAACAACTGTTATTGCCAGCTAGTACTGTGTGATCCAAGCTGGTCCCAAAACAAAAAATTGCCTCATTCCTTTTTTTCTTTCATTTGGTCTACTTTTGCCAGACTTAGGGCTGGACTGAATTCCTGCATGCCCAGTATGCCAGTACAAGAGACGACCAAGCACTATAAATTTAAGGGAGAGTGCATGCTCAAGGATAGGGTGGATCTGCGTATAATGCTAATAATGTGGGTTAGGTTTATGTTGCTGTTGAAAGCTCCAGCCTTTAGCTGTGCTATAGCAGTATTATCTACTGATTTGGTACAGTTTAACAACTTTACCTATATTAATCTGTTGCATTTTCCATTGTATGTTGCTAGGATAACTTTTAAATAAAACTATGTTGGTTCTATTTTGGTGACTTATTGCCTGAATAAGATCCATAATGATTTATATTATTATTCCTGGAGGCGACAGTTGGACATTCTCAGGTGCATACAGTGCCTGTCCAGATGAAGGCACTGCCAAGTATAAACGTTGATTAAAAGTAAGAGGACTACTGTTCTGCAATATTTTAAGGTTGCTTGTTTCATAGAACTCTGTAAAAACAAAGGAGACCACAGAGGCATATCTCTTCTTATCATTGCAGGAAAAATCTTATGCTGTATACTTTTACCTAGACTTCAAACATTAGCTGAGAGAATCTATCCTGAGAGCCAGCATGGCTTCTTTTTAGAAAGGTCCACCACAGACATTGTCTTCTCTGTAAGACAACTGCAGGAAAAGTGCAGTGAAACATACTCCGTATGTGTCTCTTTTATAGATTTAATAAAGGCCTTTTGGCTAGTTGGTGAGGGTATTACATTGTTCTGAAGAAGCTTGGTTGTCCGCCTATATTGCTAAACCTTGTGAAATCCTTACACAATGGCATGAAGGCAACAATTAACCATTTAAAACCTATTAAGCATGTGCTAACCATTATAACCTATTTATTAATGTGCCCCTAATATCAAGTGTGGCAGTATATGGACAAAGACTTCTATCAGTGGAGACAGGAAGGAAAGGCTAGATTTTTTTTTTGTATATGTTAAAAAGAACAGATGGGATTTAGTGAGCAAGGCTTGAATATAGGGAGATAAGAAGAAAGAATAGTTACAGATTACACCACAGTTATAGACCTTTGAGTTAAGGAGATTAGTGGAGGTGTCAGCTGTGATAAATAAGAGGCAGGAGGGGGATTAGGAATAAAGAAATTCAGGTTTTGAGACTGAGTTTGAGGCACAAGGCAATGTGTGCATATTTGGCTTACCTTTCACTTTTTTAAAAAAAATCCCTTCTATCATAGCTTTATGTAGTTAGACCCTAGTAGAAGTACTTGATGAAATGTTACATAGGTGACATATTGTTACATAGGTAACTAAGTGCTCATAAACCAAGTTTAGAAGACCTTAATTACATAAAAGAAATTATGTGCACCAAAACAATGAAAATAAATATTTGTTTGTTAATGTAATGATGTTCCTTTCTCCCATGCCTCTTGTGGCTTTAAGCAGACAATCTAGTTTTACATTCTTAACGTGATATCAAAGGTGAAAATAGGATTACTTCATTATATTCCTGCCAGACTAGACTTTCATCTTCAATCTAACATCTCTATAATCCTTCCAGAGACTTTATCCATTTTCTTAAATTCCTGTTAGGGTGCTAAACTATGCTTGTATCTGGAAATTACCAGAAAATGAAGGTGGCTACTGCTAAAGCTTATTGAATTTCTGTAATTTTGGGTGAAATGATTCTGAAAAAAGTGTTGTCTTGAAAATACAGGTTGAACATAAGAGACTTGATTCACCCCTGCTCCACTGCTATCTTAAATTGATAAAACTTGAAATACTGAAGTTGGAGTAAATCAATTCCGAAGAGCTAAAGTCAGAAGTAAGTGTAGAGTAACTTTAATTATTAAAAGGGAGGGAAATAATAAACCTAAACTTCCCTTTTTGAGTTTAAATGTCAACTAAATTTCATTAAACTGAAATCTGGAAAACTAAGCACAGCTCTAATCGAGAATGAGTCGGAAATGATGTAATCCTGTCTTCTGGATCTTTCAATGTCAGTTTATTCTCCCTTCTAATCTACCCAAGAATTATTTAGATTCTTTACAGTTTGATGTAATCAGTTACTTAGACTTGCACCCACCTATCAACGTGTAAATTATATTCCACTCATTATAAATAATCTTTGAATCTAACTACCCAAATTGTGGTCCATTGGCATATGGAAGGAAACTAATAGGACATAAGAAGATAAAGTACATATCCTCTTATTTAAGGTACATTGTCTGGCTGATCAACATGGGTATCCACTTTAGTGTCATTTTACGTATCTATATTTGGGTGATAGTAGTTCTGCTGAGCAAAACAGAGCCTAAATTAGTGTAAAGTGATTTAAACTTACAGTACTGTAAACATCCACATTTCTGAAACGGGCCCAAATTGTTGTCAGCTGTATGCAACTGAATTGTTTTGGCTGTACACTAGAAGATTTTAATGAAGAAAGATTTAACATGGTCAATAAGTGAAACAGGAGATTTTTGTCAATTCCAAAGCTACCCCATAAGAATTAATACAAGGAAGATGCTGAATGTGCATGCTCTGTTTAATCTCCAGTCTGACAACTTGTCAAAACAAATTACATATGAACATACAAGGCACCCAAGCGGTCAGTGAAGACATTAGTAGGGCCTCCAAGAGACTGCAAGGATAATTTGTAGACAGAAGAGGTTGATAGTACAAAAAACCATTAAATCAGTTTTCAGTGTGCACAATGGTTGATGAGGGACAGACAGTGAACACAAACATACACTTCCCAATGAATGAAGAAATATTGAATGAAATCAACATCATACCAGGATAGATGACTGATTCTCAGGAGCCAGTTAGGATTCACGTAGAACTATGTAGGAATCAAAAATAGAGACCAAAGGGAAAAAAAATCTGAGCAGGTGGTTTTATTTGTTTTGTTTTTAATGGAATGAAGAATGGATTGAGAGAATCAAATGTACCATTCCTACTTCAGGAAAGAGGTCATAGGATTCTGGAAATTAGTGACCTATAAACCTGAATTCAGTAGAGGAAGAAATCAAGGAATCAGTTTACAAAGGATTGAGAGGAATGTCTAGAAAACTGAGTTAGTTAAGAATTCACATTATGGGTCCAAAAAAGGAGAGTAGACTTCATAAACTGGATAGACTTTTTAAAAACTCTAACAAACAGTCATGAAAGGATGGCTCTATCAATAACAGTATTATACTTTTCAAAATCTTCTGACGTAGTCTCATATATAAGACTGGTAATTATTAATTCAGAAACATTACCTCCTGAAGCATACAGAGCATGCGTTGGTAGAACTGAGCACATATTTCACAGCAAAAAAAATGAATAGAATGTAGCCTTCCCTTTTCAGTTTATTAAAAACAGAATGGTTGGATTTAACAGTATCCATATTCTATATTCAAAATATAGTCTGTATTGGTTACTTGGTTTGGTCACATAAACCACATGGTGATATTTCTATTTCACAATTAGATGAATATAACTTCAATAAAACTCTTCAAAGTTCACTAATAATGAAGGCTTTAATAGGTCAGGGAAATGTAACACTTAAGGACAAAAAGAAAAGGAGTACTTGTGGCACCTTAGAGATTAACCAATTTATTTGAGCATGAGCTGTAGCTCACGAAAGCTCATGCTCAAATAAATTGGTTAGTCTCTAAGGTGCCACAAGTACTCCTTTTCTTTTTGCGAATACAGACTAACACGGCTGTTACTCTGAAACCTGTCACTTAAGGACAGGCAGTTAAAAAAAAAAGCAGGATTAGGAAACTTCAGAAATTGTAATATTAGAAGTTCAAATACAAATTTTTAACAAAAATGATTGAAAATACAGGAGAAAATATTAAATTCTTATGATTTCCCTCTGTCCTTGGTCTTTGGAAGAATTATAGTGATGGTGAAAATATTTCAAATTTTGAAATTTCAATTAAAAATTGGTAGAGAGGAAATGTTTTGGGGAAAAAATCTTCACACACACCCCTTCCCTCCCCCCCCCCACCACCTTGGTTTTCAGTCAGCTGTATTTCCTGCAGCACAACACATTAAAAATGAATCTACTGCAAGACTTATTGACAGGATGCAGAATTGAAATGTTTTCTCATTACTTTCACACAATGTAACTGCATCTATGCACACTCCTAGCTGTGAATGGTGTGATCACATCCTCGTCTGGTTTAACCGCCTCTGTACCAGAGTTTAAGGGTGTGTGGGCAACAAGTCTTCAATGAAATTGGTTTAAAAAAAATTAGAGGAAAAAAATACAAGAGCAAGTCAGAACAGCCTGGTGATGTGAGAGCATTGCTTTTCAATGTTAACTGATCGATATATATATATATATAAGAAATAGGTAGTAAGGTATAAGTATAGGTATAAGAAATAGCTTAGTCAGACTAAATCATTTTATGGATGAGATTCTGCTCAACATAGATTTAAAATGGTTGATTACAGTAAACTGCTGTATATTATGTCCTCTAATTTCTATAAAATACAGGATAAATGTTCTATTCTCCTCTGACTTAATATGATTCAGAGTTATATGTCCATATGGAAAGGAAAATGTGAAAGTGAAGAACTTGAGAATTTTGTCAGTTGTAAAACCATCTGTCAATGAATATGAATGAAGCATGACATGAATTAATATTCCTTTGTTTCTCAGTCTGGGAACTTAGCTTATAGTAGCCATATCTGTTGGTTGCATTAATGTATTGGCTTTATACTATTTCTATTAATAGAAATTTCCATTTAACATATGGAGTTGTGTTCATGGCCCCTGTTGTGGATAGTTGGCGCTCTTCTGTCACTTGTGCAATGGCCTTTACCATTTGTCCACTGTGAGGCATTTCTGCACCATTATCAGTGTTCTCAGCTCTTGATTTAAATGCATTCATTTATTTAAAGTTTTTTTTTTAAAGTCAATTCACTTGACTTACAGTAGAATTATGTTTTAATAATACTTGGCATATCCATAATGCTCACATCTTCAAAGTATGTGAAAACAGTGATTAGACAATCTTTGTGCAATTTTACATTTCATGTAAATAGAATGTCAAACAAAGAAAAGTTTTATTGGTTTATCTTTAATTCACTGGTCTCCAGGTTTCTAGTAATTTACATTTAAACTACATATTATAAATTTGCATTTATGAATTTAAAACATAAGCATAATTATATTCTTAACTTTCTTTCATTTACTGCTTTATTTCTCTGTTGCCTCAGAAGATAAAAAAACAAACCAAATGTATACTTTAAAAAGCCATTTAAGTATTCTGATCAAATTTCTATTTGCATATTCTTCCAATTAATAGAGAGATTGACAACAACAAATATCCACAAAAAGAAAAGGAAGACTTGTGGCACCTTAGAGACTAACCAATTTATTTGAGCATAAGCTTCCGTGAGCTACAGCTCACTTCATCGGATGCAACAAATATCCAGCAACTATATTTCCTTACTCAACCATTTCATAAATCATCATAGCTGAATCTCTAGCTCCTCTACCTAGGAACTGCCTCCTCCATTCCTTGCCTTTAAAATGCTTGAAAAAGATGTTTGGAAGGTTAACACATCTGAGTTTTAGAAAACCAAGGAAGGAAGTAAATTCCAGAATTGAGGATTCTTCTTGGAGAATGTCATGCCAGCAGCTCTCCTGTTTGTATGAAAGGTGCTTTGGCTTAAGTGCCTCTATTCATATCACAAAAAGAAAAGGAGTACTTGTGGCACCTTAGAGACTAACCAATTTATTTGAGCATAAGCTTTCGTGAGCTACAGCTCACTTCATCGGATGCATACTGTGGAAAATACAGAAGATGTTTGTTTTTATATACACAAATCATGAAAAAATGGGTGTTTATCACTACAAAAGGTTTTCTCTCCCCCCACCCCACTCTCCTGCTGGTAATAGCTTATGTAAAGTGATCACTCTCCTTACAATGTGTATGATAATCAAGGTGGGCCATTTCCAGCACAAATCCAGGTTTTCTCCCCCCCCCATACCCCCGCCCCCAAACAAACCCACTCTCCTGTTGGTAATAGCTTATCTAAAGTGATCACTCTCCTTACAATGTGTATGATAATCAAGGTGGGCCATTTGTGCTGGAAATGGCCCACCTTGATTATCACACACATTGTAAGGAGAGTGATCACTTTACATAAGCTATTACCAGCAGGAGAGTGGGGCGGGGGGAGAGAAAACCTTTTGTAGTGATGAACACCCATTTTTTCCTGATTTGTGTCTATAAAAACAAACATCTTCTGTATTTTCCACAGTATGCATCCGATGAAGTGAGCCGTAGCTCACGAAAGCTTATGCTCAAATAAATTGGTTAGTCTCTAAGGTGCCACAAGTACTCCTTTTTCTTTTTGCGAATACAGACTAACACGGCTGTTCCTCTGAAATCTATTGATATCAATAGTGCTGTATGGTCCAATGAGAGAGGCATTTCCTCAGGAAACTATAGCTATTTAGGGTTTTATAAGTGAAGACCACATTTTGAATAGTACCAGGAAACTAGTGATTTGTCAGACTATCTGTGTATTAAGCTTTGTGTATACTACTCAGCAAATGGATAACTGTGTTCTGTACTAGCCTGTGGATCTACTGGATAGCCCGCTTTACAGTGTCTACTAGTAATCAAGCCTGGAGGTGGCATAGGCATGGATGTTGATTGTAAAGTCCCCATTATAGTGAATAATTGCACTCCTCTATAAATAAAAAAAATGCCTTTTTTT
Source organism: Caretta caretta (assembly GCF_965140235.1). NCBI lineage: Eukaryota > Metazoa > Chordata > Testudines > Cheloniidae > Caretta > Caretta caretta. Next base: position 77,715,207 of record NC_134210.1, read on the forward strand.
GAGCACCTTTACTTGCTCCTCCAGTTTGTTGCCCCCATCTCACCAGCTAGTGTTCAACTTTGGCATGATCTGGAGAAATCCTCATTCACACTCTGAATTCACAAGTCCCAAGGTTACTGTTTCCACTGCACTAACTGATTTTAATGTGCTGGACATAGACCTGGATATTATCATCATACTGAATACATTGTGGCTCATGATTCATCAGCTCTCCTAACATGATACCCTCCCCGCCTCTCACCCCCAACCCATCAGAGCATTTGAGGCAGAAGAATTTTTCCCATATAGGAAATAGTGTAACCATTCAAGTAGTTCAGTCCACTCTTGCTAGTGAATGCAGAAGTTCTAACATGTTCATGATCACCAGTGTCACAGGCAGTTAACATATCTGGAGAAATCAGCACACTTTATCCTCTCCTACTGCTATGAGAACTTTATATAACAATGCAAATGGTGCAATATCCTTAAATACCAATGGTTCAGAAACCACGAAGTCTAAAGACTACAGATATTACCAGAGTCGACTTGCATGACCACCTCCAGAAAGCACATTGGCTTTTCCAGAGACAAACACAATCTCCACCAACAATTGGTCTAGTATATCCCAGCTGGCCTTCAGTAACTAGAAAGGACATGGGTCCAACTCACAGATTGGGGAATGAAGCAGTCCTAGAAATGCCAGAACCTCAGTGCATGAAAATGGACTAAGCTCAAGCAGCGAAGAATTAGTATTTGCCTCCTCCAGTTATTGCCCTCTAGCTACAGATGTAGACAACTTAAATCACTCAAATTTAAACTTTTTTTTAATCTATGAAGTAACTTCTAATGAAAGAAACTAAACAGTATCCACAATTGGTGGCAATACAGATTCACAAAGGTTTGCTGTTAGAGACTTTCCAGATGCTATGGGGGAGGCAAAGGAACATACAGAATTTTTAGAATTGTATGTGCCAGTCAATCAGATTCTGCCAGAGACTTACACTATTAGCATTCTAGCCATCTTCTTTTACTATTGTAGTGTGTCAGAGCCCTAGTCATAGACCAGGATTCAATTGGGCTAGGCGCTGTGTAAACACAGGGGGAAAAGATTCCTAGCCCCAAAGAGCTTATAACTTAACTAGAAGACTGACAACAGGCAAATAGACAGAGGAGTACAAGGAAACAATGGGACAATATTGCTGAGTATGATAGGTAGTGATCTCATTTAATCTATCCGTCCTCAATAACCATTGTGCCCTGTGAGGGCCACGCCTCAGAGGGTGGTCACTGCTTTAGTCATTATCTGTATATCAGTAATCATCATTTCATATACAGTGCCCTTACCAAAAATCTTATTATTTTAACACACAGCCCATATTCTTGTTAAAGACTGAATTAAAGCTGAATAAGGGCTTCCGGGTTAGCCCCATGAAAACATTTACATTTAATATTGTTGCGATTTTATTCAATAAAGGTGATTCCATCTCTTTGGATCACTGTGGGTGTGTGATTTCTCCCATTGAAATCAACATTTTACCACCAATTGTAATGGGGCTACATCCTCTAACTTTAACTAGCAATACTTAGGGTTCAATGTACATACCCTAAATTTTTTTCTCAATCACATTTTTGTAACTCAGTGCCCAGGTTAACATATTATGATCAATCTGGATAAATAATCTCTCAGACTATGGACATGCAGGTACCTGTTCATGCAATGTCGTTACTGAATTTTGAAAATGTTAACTTCCGTGTGTTCGGTTTTCTGCGGAATTATATAATGGGATATTCTCCTCCTTTGGACCAGGTGACAGTCTGATTTCATTTTTTGAAAGTTTGAGATATTTGAAAAAAGTCTAGAGGAATATTTTCACTCATTAAAACTTTTTTTTAAAAAAGATCCTTTAAAGCTGTCTCCAGTTGTTGCACGCTCACCTCAAACCATTCTTTTCTTCCTGCCCTCAGATGGGATCATCCTGATATCATCCTAGTCTCCTGATATTTTCAGAGAGGATGCAGAGCTCAAAATGCAAAAGTAGTACTTGTTAGATTTAATGGAAGAAAAAGCTAACTCCTTTGTAGTAAGATTTGTCTGCTGGTAAACTTAAACTCAGAAATGCCTTGTTGGCAAAATGGAAAAATTGAAAAGGGGTCTGATCTGAAATCAACAGGACACTTTCCGTTGAATTGGATCAGGCCCACATGCACAAACTGCATCAGATGATAAAGTGTGAAATACCTTACATCATTGTGATAGAAACAAAAAGGGAACAGACTAATGATATGAAGAGTTGGGTCATAAATAAGAGAGACTGTTCAGACAGTCATGGAATATATGTTCTAAGGGAAAGAAAGTTTAGGAAACCAAGGATTTTAGATTTTCCTGGGTCATCTTGTAAATGTCTTTCTATTTCAAATCCTCTCCTTTGAAGTATACAATCTTTCTTTTGCACTCTTTTAAACTTTTCTCTTAAAGTGGGGATGGAGACAAGCAGGCAACATGCTTTCTAGTGGCATAAAACAATGAGTGATACCTAGAAATGGATGCAATGTGTAAATGCAGTGTTTATAATTTTTGGCAATGCAGGCAATTCTTTCAGATGTAATGCATGGTAATGAAAGGAAATGGAAACAGTTGTCTTTGAGCTCACAGTACAGTAGGTTACTGAAAGACCATAAAGAATTCTCCTCTGGAGGTTGGTGAGAAACCACTTTATTTCCCCACTTCTATTTTCTTTTTGTTGAAATGGCTTAATTTACAATATAAAACTGATATTAATCTTTTATATTTAGTTCCTAAGAGTCTAAGTTTGCAAGGCCTCAGGACGGAACTCCAGTTGAAGTGAATGGAAATCCCATGGCTAGAAAGCAGGCCCTATGTAACTAATACATAGAAAAGGTGATAAAGCCTTTCAGTAGTTTTCTGCATAGATGAGTAGCATAACCTTTTAAATCTATGTATATTAAAATCCATTTGAAGCCTTATTTATAGATCATTAATTTTTTCATGCTAAAAACAGTCTAATTTTTATTCCCCGTTGCTCTGATTTACCAGGACACTTGGGCATATGCTTAGCTTTCAGCATGTGGGCAATCTCTTTGGAGTTGGAGACTACTTGCATGCTTAAATAGAATGCTTAATCAGAGTCCATATCAGTAGATAAGCCTGTTTCTGAGATCTCACTCTACCAATGTTTTCCTGGTAAACAGTTATCATTTTTTCCACTATCAGATGTAGTTCCTCATGATAGTACAAGTGTACTCAGGATACTGTCAGTAATCAGGTACTGATCTTTTATTTGGCAAACAAACAGATGTTGCCACTGAATGAATGATAGATACTGCTGCACTAAGGTTGTCTGAAATTCAAATGTCTGGGAGTGCTGTAATGAGTGAAGAAGAACATTTTAGCAATGTTGTATCATCAATCTTTCAAGGGCAACAGTGAAACCACACTCCCAACTTTTATCGTCCAAGCTTTTTAAAAATAAAACATTGCCATGCATAGGCACTATTACAAATATGACCTTATGATTAGTCTCCAGGAAAATATATGCTCATAAAACTAAAAATTGTTGTCTAACAGTTTAGAGAGTCAAAGCAGCAAAACAGGAGGTCCATAGGGAACCTAGCACCAGGAAAAGAAGTTCTGTAGGTAGACCAACAGAGAAGTGTCACTTGAACTGGACAGAAAACGTTTTCCCCATCCTACGAACACATTTGAGATTTCAAAGTTTTTCCTGTTTTGCATCAGGACAAATCAGAAGGCTTTCAAAAATTTTCACAAAAGAAAGAGACAAGACCGACTCCAGAATAGCCAATAGCTTGGTTGTTAGGGCACTCAACTGGGAGGTGGAAGACCCAGCATCAAGTCCCTGTTCTGCCTTATTTAGAACAGGGATGTGACCTTGGGTCCCTCACTTCCCAGGAGTGTGTCCTAACCACCAGGGTGAGTCTCATTCTCTCTCATTTTGTTCATAACATCCATCCGAGGCCTGGGAAATCTTTCTGATGAAAGCTTTGCCAAAACTGCATTTCCAGTGAAAAGTTTTGGTTTCAGCATATCAACATTTTCCTACCGCCTACCCCCCTGCTTCCCCCCCCCCAAAATCTTGTAAAATTCCAGTCTAGCCCTACATGCCACCCAACTAGTATCCAGGTATTAGAGTGGACTTAACCATTTACCTGATTTTTTTCATTTGCTTTCTGGACCTGTATCCTTGATATGTTATCAGAGCCAAGGATCAAACCGGGATCCTTTGGATAAAAGACTCTACCATTTAAGTAAAAATCTCTCTCCTCTGGCTGTCTTCAGCTGTGAGTTCTTCACATTAGACCAGTGGGTCTCAACCAGGGGTATGCAGATCTTCCAGGGGGTAAATCAACTCATCTAGATATTTGCCTAGTTTTATGACAGGCTACATAAAAATCGCTAGTGAAGTCACTACAAACTAAAATTTCATACAGATGACACGTTCATACTGCTCTATATACTATACACTGAAATGTAAGTACAATATTTATATTCCAATTGATTTATTTTATAGTTGTATGGTAAAAATGAGAAAGTAAGCAATTTTTCTGTAATAGTATGGTGTGACATTTATGTATTTGTCTAATTTTGTAAGCGAGTAGTTCTTAAGTGAGGTGAAACTCGGGGGTATGCAAGACAAATCAGACTCCTGAAAGGAATACAGTAGTCTGGAAAGGTTGAGAGCCACTTCATTAGAACAGCAGAAACAGAGGTAACCTGGTGGGGAAATAGGCAAGAAAGGGAGGTGGGGCAGAATAACAAGTTTTCTACACTCTGGGTCCTAGTGGCGCCCCGTCCCTGCCCCCAGTCTGGCACCTGAGGCGGCCACCTCAGTTCGCCTCATGGTAAGGCCAGCCCTACTTAAAGGGTTTATCTATACAATGGGTTAATATATTCTGTAAGGGTATGATTTCTAAAATGCACTGATGTGTTGCATGTTAATTGGTTCATGTAGAACCTGTTGGTATGTTTTAATGAAGAGGTGTTTGAAACAGTACTATGTTAAAGCACAGTAGGGAATCTTTAGTGAGCACCAGCAGCATCTACATGGACCAATTAATGTGCAGCTGATTAATGCGCTTTGGAAATCCCAACCTCATAGAGCTCATTACCTCACTATGTAGACAAGCCCACAGCATCTGATTCATCTGGTAACTTCACAGATGCTGGTCAAATGTGACTCAGAATACAGTAATCCACTTTCTTCATCCCCAACTCACCATCTCTTTAATCATTCAGTACTGGAGATAATGATGGCATTCAGTCTTCAATCTGTAATTCTCAGAGTAATAAAAGAAGATAGGGTTCTCGGTTAGTATAATAGTGCCTGCGAGAAAGAGACAGCAGCGGCGTGAAAGGATTTGGAGTCGGAGGGGGATTCTGGCTTAATATATAGATGGCAGGGATAATGACACCTTGGGGCCATTAGAAAAATGTGTTTGGGGCATGAAGCCACTTGACCTAAAAGCAAGATCCCTTTATGAATTACTTAATCTCCTTTTCCTGAATGAGATGCTGACTGAGGTGGCTTCCTGGCTCGGGGAGTCTGTTACAATAATATACAACTTTTATACTGGACCCAGTCCCCTTTAACCTCTGGCTGTTTGGGGCATTTTCTAAATGATGTTGACCTCTGGCTTTCTGCACACATACAATGTCTTTCACAGACATAACTTAGTGATCTAATTAATTCCCTAGAAGAGGATACTAAGATTTTCTCTGTATAACTCATCAGGGAGAGTGAGCCTATATTTTTAGCTCTGTCTCCTCCTTACCTTTGCTTTTTTATATCACCACCTTTGTCAATAATTCATTTAAAACTGTTCTTTCACAATGCTCGAAAAGCTACCTCTATTTGCACCTTGTTAGAAAAAACTCTCCCTAGACTTTGATGCTTCCTCTAAATACTGCTCCATCTGTAACCTTGATTCCATTATCTAAGTGCTTGGAAAATGATTTTTCACCCTGAAGATCTCTCAACAATGTCCTTTAGTCTTTTGAATTTGCATTTTTCTTTGGACATACCGTGCATGCTGAGCTCTTCTATGTAGTTGACCTCACTGGATTTACAATGGATTTTGTAAGAGAAGAACTTGCTCTGAAGAGGCAAATACATTGCTATGTTTTGCATGGCGGAAAAGAGAACTTAACTCTTGAATCTCTGATTTAAGTCATATTGATACCATTGTAAAGAGAGCAGAATTTTAGACTTTAAAATCTTGACCTCCTCCATTTTGCTGATGACAAATCTTTCTAATGCATCATTCTCATTCACTACAGTGGCTGTCTAGTGGACCTCCTCACCTGCTATATTGGAGTATGTGCCTGTCTTGGTATTGCTCCTCCTTGTCAAACTGCTCTTTCTCTGTATCTGGTGTAAGCTGTCATCCGATCTAAAATTTCTCCTCTGTGGTTTCCCACAAGGTTAGTTTCCCACAAGGTTAGTTAAGTTAGCCATCTGCCTTTAACTGTTGTCTTAGTTATTTTGGCCTCCATCCAGGGTTATGATTTCAGAGCACACACTGGACCTTGGGAGAGGCAATTTAAAACAAAACAAAACACCACTGTGTTTTCCTTATCCTCAGCTGGGAGCACACTTGATTGCTCTAATGCCTGCTGAGGAGCCAGTCTTCAGGGTGCTCTAAATTAACCAGCTAACCATCTCCCCAAAGGCATGCTGTTGCAGTCAGAGATTATTGGGCAATAGGAAGGTTTTGGTTAGATCCACTGCTCCCCATCCACATGCGTTCTGCTGCCTACAGAATAGAGGCAATGTAGAGTGATTATGCTTGCTCTATACATGAGCTGTAAAACTGTACACTAACTGTATAAATGGGTACAATGGTACTAACCTCCTCTGTAAAGTGTCTTTGAGGTCTTTGATGAAAAGCAATCTATAAGAGCTAGGCATTACACTGTTGGAGGATGCCATTATGTTTGGATGAACCCCCTGTTTGGCCTATACTGGTTTTAGGACCACTTTATGCTGCTAGTTGAATAGAGACCCCAATTCAGTTGAGAATCCAGGCTCTTTATTAACTGCCACTTATGCTCAACTATACACTCTGTATCTTTTGATATCTTTAATGAGTCTCATGTTTACATTCTCTGCCTTTCTTGCCTAATGTGTCACCCTTTTGCCTGTCCTGTAAATTTATAATTTGAGCCAAGATTTTCAAAAATGACTAATTTTCAATACTTGAACATTTTTATGTGCCCAACTTTGACGTTAAAGGGGTGTGATTTTCACAGCTCAGCACTTTTGGTCACGACCCTTAGGCATCTCAATTTGAGCACCCAAAAATTGAGGTATCTCAAATCATTAGTCACTTCTGAAATTATTGGTCTTCATTTCTGTTTCCTTCAGATAAATATCTCAAAGTCAAAAGTACTTCTTGAGGGCAAACTCTACCGTGCTTCTTGACTCAGAACTCCATTTGCCTCCATTGGCAATAACTTTTGGTGGTATTCTTAACCCAAAACTTTCCTTCTTCCAAATCTTTTGTGTACGCATTTCTCAGCGTATGTGATCAATGTTGCAGAGATGTTAAGTCCTCAGCTTTTTATCATGAAATTTGAATTCATGACTTTAACTCCTTTCCTTTTTACTATTGCAACTTCCCGCTCTGACTTCCCTAAATCCCAGATCTCCAGACCCCAGAATGTGCAATACACTACTGCCGTGCCTTGTAATGTATACAAAATAGTGTTCCCACATGACCCCCATCCTCTGACAAATTCACTGAAGCCTCCTAAGAGGTATGCTTATCCAGAGAGATTATGGAGACCTATCCCATAATCTGGGTCAAATTAAAGCATCTCATATTTTCAGTAGATATTTGCAATGTACTGCTCACTAACTACAACGAGGTATAGAAACTATACTGAGAGCTATTCTAAATAACCAATAACTTTGGGAAAAATCATGAGCTGTTCAAAAACAATTTGTGAATAGAAAAATATGAAATTAGTTAAATAAATGACTCATTGCAAACTTTTCACCAGCTCTAATAAAGGGAAGAACTTCCTTGAAGTTCAAGTAACACTTTACTCTTTCCAATATGAGTTATGCTGCATAATTTTAAGTCTAGTGCACATTTTTCAGAGTCATTCGGGGAAACCAGTATTTGGCCATTGACTAGCATTTTTCAAAGTCCTCTTTTCTATAATCATTATAGGAATTAATTGAGCCTTAAAATTATCAAGATGAGTGACAAGAGATTCCCAGTATATTTTGTGCACTGTTCTTGGAAGTAATGGCTCCTTTGGATATGCTTAGCCTGTTTAATGCTTGCTTTCAAGTATCAGTTTTCAAATATGCCTACAAGGCTCATCAACCTGTATTTGCAAATCTTTTGGTCAGAAGTTGAAGCCAAGAACAACAACACTAAAATTCTTGTTACCAAATATTCTTTTATGTTCAGCTGGAAAGTTTGACAGAATTCACTCCACAAACTGCATGCCTCAAATAATTTGCACATGTAGTCAGTGAAATTGCATGAGCAAATCTGTAAGTATCTGTGCAAATACTCATCTTACCACATCCACAATCTATTTCTTTCTATTGGCATTTGTGAAAAATCTACACACAATAGGAATATCATTGTTCACAGAACTTGTATACTCAATTGCATACTAAGTCTATTTAAAAAAAACTGGCAGTAAATGTTTCCCCAGGCTTATTAAATTTGGGCGACATCATGTGTCAAAGTGTCAGAGTCCACCCTAGTATGAACAAGATCAGGATATAGCCCATTTACACTGTTGTACCAATGGGTCAGTTACACCACCATTTACATAGCCTCTGAATTTGGCTTTTTGCTTCTGTAGTATTCATCCAAAATAAGAAACTATTTTGACATAAGGCACTTGTGGGAATTTTACAAATCGGATAGTACAGACCCCATTTTTAAAATTTATCATTCTTTGGTAAAACATTTACTTATCACTTTTAAACATCTGACATAACCTAGAGAGTAAAAAAAAAATCAATGGGACATCTTTTTTTTGCTGTCTGACTGCTTGCTTCTACTTGAAATCACTTCAGTCTGAAGTCCAGCCTTTATATACATGAAAGAATAAATGTGTGGTGACCCTGCCCCCATGATATCTAATCTTAAAATGAATTGAAGCGAGAAGACACATAGATTTAACCTTACAATAGTTCAGATCCGTTTTTTCTTACTTCAAAAATTCTTGTCAATGAGCTTAAACCGTTCATTTTTATATTTAGATGGATGTTTTTACCTCTGAATATATCAGAGTCGAAAGCTACCAGAATTTTAGAGGAAAGAATGTTGTAGCAGCTTCACCCAAGATGCCAAAAAAAAATTGATCTCTTTGAATTGAGAAGAGAACACTTTTTTAGTGCCAGGAATTAGAGGTGGACAGGTAGTTTGCTTCTAGATTCTGGGTGCTGTCAACAGCTGTCTGGTAAAAAGTAATGGTTTCTTCTTAACGGAAACATATTTGGGATAAAAGACTGCAGAATATGAATAAATTGGTTGCAGCATCTTTTGGCCCAGGGAAGTTGCTAAATAGCCTCTCACTTTTTTTGTACCATAGGTACTGTACTATCCTTTCACTCTAACAAAGTGACATGAGAGAATAAATGGTAGGGATAATGGGATCCTTCTCACTTATCTTTAGAGGAAACCTTCATCTGTTGAGGACGATCTTCAATGGATTTGAGACAGGAGGGACAATCACCATAATACAACTACAGACATCCTGGGAATCCTATGCACTGGATTCTCGCCCATTTCTTTCCCCTTCCTGGTAGAAAATAGAGGAGTAGCTGCAGTGGTGAGTTTGAGAAAGTATGTACGGGGGAGAGCAAGAAGACCAATGCTTTAGCACCTTAAACCTGAGCAAATGAACTACTGTAGTCTCTCTGGGTGCTCCTCTCCTCCCTTGTGGCTGTAGATCTTTTGTGAGATAACTTGCTTGTCCTTTTCTCTGCTGCTCCTCCAAACCTCCTCCCCCCCTCCCCCAGCAAGCAGATCTCTGAGATACTGGGATGGTGGTGAGGGAAACAGTTGTCAGGTCTCCTCTTCCTAATTATCTCTTGTGAAGTTTGGGTGCATAATTCCTTCCTGGCCTACTACATACCATGCTTGTGTGAAGTACAGGGGAAACTGTGAGTGAATGGACCATTTCTGGACTCTGAGTTTAGTGTAGTGTAGTGCAGTCATCCCTGTAGATAAACTATAGGGGCCCTCAGCAGGTAGGGGATGGGTAGGCATCTATCTTCCAAAATAAATGAAAACACTTTTAACCCAACAGGAGGGCATCTATTTAGGTCTAACTGGAGCTAGTTGAAAATCAAAACCTCCGGCCAAAGGGAAATCTTGATCTTTTGTTTTCATCATAAATTGGGACAACACATCAAAATATTGAATATATTTTTGAAGTTTTTAGAATTTTCTTTCTTTCTTCAATTCAGAAATGACAAAACATTTTCATTTGACTGAAATGAAGCACTTTAACATTCCCAAGTCAAAAGTTTTTTTTTTTATTTTGGTTCATTGAACTGAATTGAAATCTTCTGGCTCCATTAAACATCAAACTGCATCCCCTGGAGTTTCTGCATGGAGTTGTCATTGTCATTCCTCATACCCCCATTTTCCCCTGAGATCCCTGGACAAACATCCTCTCCCATGATGCCCCATGGTCATGGGTTTACCATGAAGCACTAAAGCAGTTTAGTGAGAAAGGGGACTGAAGTACATCACAGGAGATGTAGTCCTGCCAGGAAGTGTGGTCTACAGAAAAGAATGGGATGTGAGGCACCTACTAATGTCAAAATGACCTGAAACTAAGCATTGGTTTGACAAATTAAAATACTTTGATTCAAGTTGAACCTACCCAAAACAAAATATTTCACCTAGATTCTAACAATAGAAAATCATTTTTCTGACAGAAAATTTTTACTTTGGGAAACTGCATTTTCCATCAAAAATACATTTAGATGGAAAGTTCCTGACCAGCATTAGGTAGCAAATACCGTTTTTCCCCTCATACTTTTAAAAAAGCGAGTAAGTAGAAAAACTGTCAAGTCTACACATTAAATAGAAATATTGGGTACATCAGTTATGTCATGTTTGCCCTTGGTGTTCTATTATCACTGACATTTCTTAATAGAAAAAAACTTTATAGTATGGTTTGCTACTTTGAACATCTTTTGCTAGCTCTGTTTATTCTAGCAACAGTTCATCTTTTTGAAGTTTACTACTGCTATATTTTGATGTTTGAGATGTTTTCTATAACTAAAAATAAATAATGGTTTGTAATGTAATTTCATTTATGTAATTTCTCCCACACGTTTTCTACACCTAAATCATAAGTACGTGTGCCAGCAAATACCTTAGCATTTCACTCTAGATGTATAATTTTTATAAGAGGAAAAGCAGTGACACTGTAACTAAAACTAAGATGACTTTAAAGGTCTGGGCATATAGGGGGAAATGATGAGTACCTTCAACTCCCAGTGACTTAATGGGCCTGATCCTATGTGTGGTGCATCTCCCTTTAACTCCAATGCGGTTTGAAGGTGTTCAGCAGTACCCCACATATTCAGGTATTTGAAACCCCTAACTTTCAGTCACTGATAAAACTGAAGAAAAATACACCTTTCTGATCCATCTTAGACGCAGTGTATCTGCTTCAGAGTAAATATATACATCTGGATTTGGGCATTTTACAATATATGCTTCAGGTAATTTTTTTTTTAAACTTAAATGACTTGAAACCAAATGACTAGTCTTTAGTGTATCCCCAGTCCTGGTGAACCTGAGGAGGAGGCTAAGGAAAAGATGCCTTTAAGCCACTTTATGCTCCCCTGATCATGAGGTTGCTTTGTGCTGGGTTGGTCCCCAGGTGCAAATTATAGCAGCCACCTGTGGAAGCTGGGATCAGTGGGATATAGGGATGGAGTGGGATGTAAGAGCTTGTATACAACCTGAGGGATGCCCCTGTTCTAGTGTGATCCTACTGTGACAACTTAAGTTGGGTTTAGAGCAGGAAAGAACTGCTGTAACATAGAAACAATGCACTAGATTCTTCTCTATCATTTAAAAATTGTATTTTTAGCATGCGCAGTAGAACATTTCTGTAACATTCAAATTGACAGGTACAGAGAACTCTAATTTAAAGTGTCATCAAATGCAAAGTGAGTTAAATTACAGAGTTATGAAATACAAAGAACATTGATTTCTCGATGGCAGCCATTCATGCAGAATCATGCCCTATCGCCTCCTTGAATTGAATAGTCTTTATTTTTGACAACACTGTCACAGAAATGTTTTACTTGCCTTTTAAATTTCTTTTAGTTTCTTAATGGTGGGAAATTGATTTGGATGAAGGAAGAAAGGAGAGATTCAAAACATTTTAAGTTCTATACATTATCCTTATATTCCCTCTACAAAGTCAGAAACTTTTACTCATAATTAACATTATTCTATGCTCTTTTCTAGGTACTCTAAAACTCCTTATGCCACTGTATTTAAAATTTTAAATCTACTGAAAAATAGAACAAACCAAAATAGACAGCCGTTGTGTGCATCCTGGGCTCGATAATTATGGGCACCACTGTCACTTGTGAGTAGCTTAGGGGGGAAGAAAGGTGCTTTCTGCTAGTATCTTTGAGAAATAACCCCTCTTATTGGGAGGAAGGGACAAATATTTGTGAATTGCTGAATGGAGCTGGTTGGGAATTTTCCAATGAAACATTTTTCATCAGAAAATGCTGAGTTGTTGAAAATGCATTTTTTCATTTGAACATGCCAGTTTTGACACAGCTTTTGTCAGACAAGGTTTTCTAGGCCCACGTTGGAATATCTGTGGAGGGAGAGCAGAGCCCTGTCAGTGACAGGTTGATGGTTCGCATACTTAAGTAGGATGTGGGAGACTTAGGTTGAAGTCCCTGGTCTGAAGCAGGCAAAGCAAAGACTAAAACCTGGGTCTCCCACCCTAGGTGAGAGCCCTGACCACTAAGCTATTGACTATTTTGGGGTCTCCCCATGTGTGCTGAAAAACTTCAAAGGGTCTTAGTTTTGTCCTTAAGAAAATAGGGGCTCAGGAGAAGCTGGTTGGGGTAATTATCTGATTTGGGCTGCATGGGGTAAATATTCAGTTGGCCCAACTCAGGGCTGACAAAGAAGACACAGGAAGGGAGTGCAGGGGGAGAGAGGGAAGAACAGAGCTAGCTGGGTTTAGACATACAGGGGTCTCAGAGGAAGGAGACCTCTGTTCCCCTTGGGTCCTGCTGAGGGTGCCTAAAGCTCTGTAAACATAACTAAGTAGGTGGGTGGGGACTGTGGTTATATTGGTGATGGGGAATTGAAATAAAGTTTCAGTGAGAACACACCCAGTGGAGTCCAAGTGGCTTCTGCAGGGAAGAAGACTGAGGTAGAGCCAGGTCCCTGTTACAGCTTCTCTTATAAAATGGGGGAGAAGGAGATGGTGCCACTGCCTCCCTTAACTTCTAGCCCAGCAGGTAAGATCACCCAGTATGTGGGAGACCTGGGTTCAATTCTTCCCTCCACTTGACTCAAGCAGGGATCTGAACTGGGTTCTCACAAGAGTATGCCCTAACCACTGGGATGTAGGGTATTCTAGGGTAGGTCTCTCCCAATCTCTCCTGTTGAAGCTGTTCCACTCGTCATTGGTTAACAATCATGGGCCAGTGAGAGTGACTCTGTAGCCTGGTGGCTTGGGCATTTGCGTGGGATGTGGGAGACTCAAGTCTCGGTGCCGTTAAATATTTAATTATTTATACAAAGTGGAACAGCTTCAACTGCTGGCCATAGATTTCTCCATGTGTCCTCTTACTTTCCTTTTCATTTTGTACCATTTCCCATTTATATGCATTACTAAAGTTGAGAAAAATATTTTGGCGAAACTTAGTTTTCAGTGAAAAATGCAGATTTCGTGACTGCCTGCTGCTGCTCTTTATTTAAGATGACAGAATAAAAGATAGGGGCCATGTTTCACAAACTCATTTCAACAAATTATATTGGTTCACAAAAAACCCAAACAAACTCCAGCCCGAACAATCAGTGTTTTGTTTTGAGTGTGTCAGAGTTAAACCCTATTTTAATTTTTTTCTGGTTTGAAACAACTGTTTCAAAATTCTTAATTTTTTTTTTAAGTTTCAAATGGTAAAAATTAAAACAAAACATTTTGATTTTGTTGAAATGTTTCCTTCAGCCTGAAACCAAACTTATTTCTTTTTTTCCCTCAATTTGCCAATGAAGTGTGAAAATCTGTTCATTACCATCAGTTATCCCTTTCTTTCATGTGGGTGGGTTTTTTTGTTCTTTTTTAAATGTAGCTGCTTTCACTTCTCTTCATGAGGGTGGTGGTAGTTCATGGTACTGGGCAGTTGGCAGGACTGGGCCTTACTTAACTTTGGACTGAGAAATTTTGATGTTTTAATGCCAAACAGGCTAGCTAATGCAGATTCCTCTTTAACACAATACCTTCAGCTACTCAAATCCCAAGTCTCATGCTCCTTCCTTACAGTTCCAGCTGGAATATCCTCCTCACATGCTAAGAGTACAGCTGATTGGAACTTTTCCAGTAAAATGTAGTTTTGTCAGAAAATGCTGATTTGCTCGACCAAAATGTGTTTTCAACTCTATTACAAATTCAGCAAAACTTTTCCAAAACAGGCAGACTTCCATTTGTTCCAGGGTCTGCAGCTGGGGTAGGGAGCCTGCCAGGCCCTGGAGCCCCAAGCAGAACTTTGGTTCTGGTGGGCTCCTTTCTCTGTGTCCAGCACCCCTGTAGGGAGCCTGCCAGACCATGGAGCCATGAGGATATGGAGAGCCAGAAGTGGGCTGGGAGATGCTAAAATAGGCCATCTTTCTTGGCAATTAATCAAGAAATACACACATTCTGAATTACAAACATGGCCCCCATCCTCTATCCTACGATCTTAAATAAAGAACAGATTCAGACATCATAGTCAGCAAATGGGTTTTTATAAGATGAGGGCAGCATCTGTCAGATGAAATTTGTGTGTTCTCACATTTTAATTTTAATCTCGTTTTAGTTTCCCAGATGTCAGGATGTAACCCGGTATGAGCAAATCTGAGCTCAGCAATAATCCACAAGTGTTAGAATAGGAATAATGGTTAGGGTGAACAGTGTAGTATAGTACATCTCTTGACATATAGAAGAACAGAATTAACTGAAGGTCTGCAGTGTGCAGCACTGTCCATTTTTGTGTGCTACACAGTGAATGGTCAGTAATCTTACTGCTTTGTCTGATTCTTATGAGTAGGAAACAGCAGTAAGGGGTCAGCATTTTGTAGTCTTCCTGTAACAGATGAAGTGACTGCTACTGTATGTCGGATATTGAACAGTGGCCTCTGGGCTATATGTCTTTTCATCTCAGTGGACTAATAAAATTGAAGATGTGACAGAGGTCGGACTAGATGATCATAATGGTCCCTCCTGACCTTAATATCTTAATATCTATGAATAATGGGTAAAAATGGGTATCTCTGTTTTTTAGCTAGTTAAATCTATGTTCTTTGCATTTGAATGACTTTCCTACCTGTAAAGATGAAGGAAACAATCTCCCTGGAGTGATAAAAGCATTTATAACTTTTACACTGTGATAAATGACCTGTAGTTAAGCTGCCACATGCAATTTTGCATAATGGTTTAACACAACATGTTTCAAAGTTTTATTAAAACTGCTTTATCTCACCACAGAAGAAGGCAGTCAGTTACCAACAGGTGGCTTTCAAGACACAGTATTTCGATACCTTCATCTGTGATAACCGCTTGGTGCCAGGAGTTAGACTGTCCTGGAAGTAAATTGCTTGCTGGTAATTTTTTACAAATCCTTTGTGTTTGAGGATGAAGGCAGAGTTGGTATTCTGGACTTTGGAAATTGAAAAATGCCTTTAGCGTTCTTATATTTTTCAAAGACCTGTATTTGATCCTCATTTAAAAAGTTGTTTGTTACATATTTGATCTGAACTTTGTTGTAGGGCTGTAGACCTTTGGGAATTGGATCTCTGCAGATAGCTATGTATGCCATGGGAGCCCTCACTTTCTCAAAGCTGTGACTAAGAATAGCTCAGAGAGGGAGTCCTAGATATTTCATTCACTTATTTATTGAGGATGCACTTTCTTCTGTGTTCTTTCATCTGCATTCTCCTTGTGTTTAAGAGCCAGTTGGGATAGTATCCTTCCAGAAAATGGAAATATTTTATAAATATTCCCACTTGAAAACCTGGCAAACATGAAAAGAGACTGATGCCTAGAGAAATCTTAATTCTCATTTTTCCTTTTCCTTAAAGTTGCAAATCATTCTTAGTTACAGTATTTCCCTCCCTTAGGAAGGATAGTTAATTAGAGCTTGTCATAAATATAAAGGGAAGGGTAAACCCCTTTGAAATCCCTCCTGGCCAGGGGAAAGCTCCGCTCACCTGTAAAGGGTTAAGAAGCTAAAGGTAACCTCACTGGCACCTGACCAAAATGACCAATGAGGAGACAAGATACTTTCAAAAGCTGGGAGGAGGGAGAGAAACAAAGGGTCTGTGTCTGTCTGTAGTCGTCTTGGCCGGGGATAGACCAGGAATGGAGTCTTAGAACTTTTAGTAAGTAATCTAGCTAGGTATGTGTTAGATTATGATTTCTTTAAATGGCTGAGAAAAGCATTGTGCTGAATAGAATAACTATTTCTGTCTGTGTATCTTTTTTGTAACTTAAGGTTTTGCCTAGAGGGGTTCTCTATGTTTTTGAATCTAATTACCCTGTAAGATATCTACCATCCTGATTTTACAGGGGGGATTTCTTTATTTCTATTTACTTCTATTTTTTATTAAAAGTCTTCTTGTAAAAAACTGAATGCTTTTTCATTGTTCTCAGATCCAAGGGTTTGGGTCTGTGGTCACCTATGCAAATTGGTGAGGCTTTTTATCCAACATTTCCCAGGAAAGGGGGAGTGCAAGTGTTGGGAGGATTGTTCATTGTTCTTAAGATCCAAGGGTCTGGGTCTGTAGTCACCTAGGCAAATTGGTGAGGCTTTTTACCAAACCTTGTCCAGGAAGTGGGGTGCAGGGTTTTGGGAAGTATTTTGGGGGGAAAGACGCGTCCAAACAGCTCTTCCCCAGTAACCAGTATTAGTTTGGTGGTGGTAGCGGCCAGTCCAAGGACAACGGGGGGAATATTTTGTACCTTGGGGAAGTTTTGACCTAAGCTGGTAAAGATAAGCTTAGGAGGTTTTTTCATGCAGGTCCCCACATCTGTACCCTAGAGTTCAGAGTGGGGGAGGAACCTTGACAGAGCTGGTTAAATTCTTTATTGCCAGTAAATTGTCCAGTAAAATCATTTCTTGTTCTGAACTGATCCTGATTTGTTCTGCAAAGACAAGGAAGAAATTAAAAAAAAAATCTTTTTGGCAGTATACTTATTTTGATTAATACTGACATTAAAGTGCTTCTCAAAAGCTCTAGGTGCTTTTGATAATATCAAAGCAAAATTCTATGTAAATAATATCAAAATCAGTAACACTTCAGCCACAGTAATGACTCAGAAGATTAAGATCAAAATGAAATGCTATGTTAGCTTCTCCAGATGTTCAAACCCTCCCCAAACCCTAGGAAGGTAGGTGGGCCTTGCAGCAGGACCAAAAGGTCAGCAAATTCAGGCTATTTTGGAGCAAGGATAGGGGGTCTGTTTCAATGTTAAGGGCCCTCTCAGAGGAAGTATTCTGCCACCAGGCTTCTCCAAAAAGTGTAATTGTCACAGAGAGGGGAAACCTCCTTTAGGCTGATCTATAAGTATTGTTAAGGATAATTTTAAGATAAATATCAAGGAGTAGAAAATCCTAAGTGTCTCCTATATTGTGGAATAATTTCCCTAGGAAAGTGGTGGACCTAAGGCATTTTTAGCAGTACTGGATAAATACTTAGGATGGAATATTGGCCCTGCTGAAGTCAATGGCAAAGTCACTGGCTGCAAGGAAGCCAGGATTTCAACCTTAGTGTACTGTAGGGAGCACTTCTGCACTGGTAGCAGAATTGACTCAATGACAGTCCCATTTTAATGTCTTTGTCTTTAGGCGTTTGTTTAAAAAAAGGAAATTTGCTGTAACACCACAATATTTCTATCTGGTTATATTGTGTAATAAACCTTCATTTTAAACAGGTTGTTTTTTTCAATCCTATGCACACTAATTTGTAGTGGATAGTAGGCCCAAAACCATCCATCTGCCTTAGTAATGGAAGTGCAATACCACTGGTATCAAAGAGGTTTGCAGAAGTCAATTTAAGCCAATATATGCATTTACATAGAAAACTTTTTTTCCAGACAGGGAATACATTTGAATAGTTTCATGGGCCATCACCAGTAAATCTAGGGTGGCACCCTCTGGAAAGAATGCTGCACTTTCTTGAAGTATCTATGTATTTTGTGAGGAGTTTAATGGATGGCTAGAACACCTTGTGGAACTTGTCCGGTCAGTTTTCATTCCTCTATTGTTTCCTAAAATATTCATTCTATGTACTCTGCTCTGATGACTGAACATAGGAAAGCATCTAACAAAATAGACCCATGGATGTTTGATTGTAAATATTTGATTTCCAGGGTAGCTTGTTTTGTCAGTATAGTTATGACTTATTTATAGTCTCATCATTGTGGAGGGAGGGGAGAAGCAAGATAGCAGTCTGGAAAAACATTTTTATTGCCATCTAGACTGTAGATGAAAAGTTGCATTAGGCTTGTAATTGCTCTGGATGAAAGCTGACTCTTCAAAAGTTTGGCTGTTAAGCCAAATAAGCACCCTAAACATTGGATGTTTATCTGAACCTCCTGGGTCTGAAAAATTGAGATGAATATCTTGCAAGAACTACCTTTGATATTGTAAAATAACTTGTATTTTTTAGAGAAAAATATCAAGTACAAGTAGGGCAGGCATTTTGTAGAGAGTATAGAAACACTGTTTATACAATTGAGTACAGAGGTATGAATCAACATGTCTTCAAAGTACAGATGCAATCAAAATATCACAGATAAAGATCATTGCACTGTGTATGTTCAACCCTCTGGTTGCAGTCCAACTGTAGCCCTCGTGGGAACACACTTCTACTAAATCAAAAAATGCCCCATATTGTATTAGTTACAGATACATTTTAATCAAGCTGCTTATGGAAGGATTGGGGATGGGGGAGGGGTTGTCTGTCCACACCTACTGTTTAGCAGTATATAATAATTATTTAAATGATTCTCTATATATTGCCCCACCAGCAGTATATATGAGAAGTATATATGTCAGAATGTTATAGATACACCTTCATGTCTAATAATTTTTTGAAACTTCTTTGTAACTCTGTTATCTGGTCCTCCATCACAACTGATGTGCTGTCTTCATCTATTAATATTCCCTTTAAAATAACAGAATATTGGCATTTATCTTGTGTAATTGGCATTATAATAGGTACATTCTGCATACCAGTCCAAAATGTGTACTGCGACTCTTCCAACCATTGTACAACCACAGTATTCATATTAAGACTCTTTTTGATTTTGGAAGAATCTACTTATTTGAGAGGGATTCCCTGTATATATAATGTGTAATACTGCTGGGAATGGTAATAGCTCTAAAAAGAGGAAACTTCTAAAAATATGAACATGCCATGTGACTAGATGGTTGTCACATTCCTTGGTGGTTTGTATTGGACAATAGGGAGGCTTGCAGACTGAGTTTACAAATAAATCTTATTTATGTGTTTCTCTCTATTGCAGTAGCTATACACATAGAATTAGCTTAGTTATCTCCTTAGAAACTTACTTTGGTATTTTTATTGATGAAGAAAAACATTGAAAACAGTATGCCATGTAATTCACTAATAAATTTACTTCTGAAGCAAAATGAAAATGGAGCATTTAGTGATTAATAACTATGGAGAAAGCATTGTACAAGTTTGGGGCCCAGAAATATGGATTAATTGGAATAAGAGAAGCTTCAGTTCTATCTTTCAAATAGGGGAGCAAGGCAGGTCAGGGTGTTGAGGTCTAGATTTATATTAAGCAGATAACAAGTACATGTTGAACCCTTGTTACCCAAACCAAGTTAACTGAAAATCTCTCTCACTCATCTAAACATCAGAACATTCAACTTCTCTATGTTTTTGTACCTTGCTTAGTGCTGTGGTACACTTATCTTAGTGAGTTTTTATTTATTATCTGAGGACCTTCTACAAGATAGAAACTGTCTTTGTACTTGTATGGTTGATAGACTCCAGAGAACCTTTCACCTGTGGAGCTTTAAAACTGAGCTTTTCCTAGCCTCTAGTGACTTTTAAAAAAAATAAATAAAAAAAATCTAACTCCTGGGTTACCTGACTTTCATGTCCCCACTAGTCTCATAATGAAGGTTGTACTGTATATAAGCTTATGCTTTAGCAGGTTCTTTCATTTAAATGTGGCCACCCGCCTTAAAATATGCAAGCATGTGTAGCTTCACTATATAGATGGCGGAGTCCAGAAGACTGTTGAATAAAAATGATGAAGCCATGGATGCTGAGGCATCCTCTGAGCTTGTGATCCAGGCGGCATCCTGAAATCATTCTGAGTCTTTTCTCCATGGCTCACCTATTTCCGACTTCTTCGTTCTGCTCTTCTCTCAAATTGGAACAGGATTTGGCCCTCTGGCCTATGAAATATTTTAGGATGACATCTGTATCTTGATAGATGCACAACTTTATAATGAAAAAGAAATACATTTACCTTATTTAAGCGAAGATATAGGAGCCACGAAAGGAAGCTTTCTCCTGATTGCAGCTTTATTAACTCCTTTTGATGGCTTAAGTGACATTGATAGGCCTTGTGCTGGCTCTTGGCACAAGGGTGAATTTCACCTATGGGCATTGCACTACTAGAAATACTTAGAGTATCCTTTTCTGAAATACAGCATCTCATCTCAGTCTAGAGTGTACTTTTGGCACTAAACGCATGGCATGCTATTATTCATAACACTGGCTTCCATCCTTTTGCTGACAGAGCTGGTTTCCCGGCAGATGATCCACATGCCAGAAAGTAACAATTGTTCCTGCTGTCTGGTTCTTATAATTTCAGGTTAAAATGACTCCATCAATTTAAATACCATTTTTCTGCCTAAAAATGTTTCAGTAGCTATTGTTACAACACCTAAGATTACTATAACTGCAGGAGATAACAGAACAAAGTTTCTCTATTGTTTACTTTGTGCCTATGACAGCACTTTGTATCAGTTTCATGTCAATATTCTTGTTTTTCTTGTACAACTATTAGCTGTGAGTTTCTACTGTTTTTTTTTTCTGGATTTTTTGATACAATAGTAACAGTGGAGGAAGAAATTTTAAAAATAAATAAAATGGGATTATAAAAGAACAAAGTACTGGTAGGAGGACTCACAGGTATATGTAACACATAAAATACATAAAAGCATCCTCCCAAGGGTACTTCGTATCTTCTACTAAACAAGAAGTTGATAGTAGTTTTTCATATATTTTAAAAAAAGACTAAAATATTTTTTCTCAAATGTGTTTTATGTTTTAATTCAACTGTCCTAGAAGTAAAGACAGCAAAGTCTCACAATCATGTATTACCAGTTGGGTACCATGTCTATGAATAAAGATCTGTTAGGGTTTCAACATCACTTTTCAGAAAAAAGAAAAGGAGTACTTGTGGCATCTTAGAGACTAACCAATTTATCTGAGCATAAGCTTTCGTGAGCTAAAGCTCACTTCATCGGATGCATTCAGTGGAAAATACAGTGGGGAGATTTATATACACAGAGAACATGAAACAATGGGTGTTACCATACACACTGTAAGGAGTGAGCTGTAGCTCACGAGAGCTTATGCTCAAATAAATTGGTTAGTCTCTAAGGTGCCACTAGTACTCCTTTTCTTTTTGTAAGGAGAGTGATCACTTAAGATGAACTATCACCAGCAGGAGAACGCGGTGGGGCGGGGAGGGGGAAGAAAACCTTTTGTAGTGATAATCAAGGTGGGCCATTTCCAGCAGTTGACAAGAACGTCTGAGGAACAGTGGGGGGGGGGGAAATAAACATGGGGAAATAGTTTTACTTTGTGTAATGACACATCCACTCCCAGTCTCTATTCAAGCCTAAGTTAATTGTATCCAGTTTGAAACTAATTCCAATTCAGCAGTCTCTTGTTGGAGTCTGTTTTTGAAGTTTTTTGTTGAAGAATTGCAACTTTTAGGTCTGTAATCGAGTGACCAGAGAGATTGAAGTGTTCTCTGGCTGGTTTTTGATTGTTATAATTCTTGACATCTGATTTGTGTCCATTTATTCTTTTATGTAGAGACTGCCCACCTTGATTATCACTACAAAAGGTTTTCCTCCCTCCCCCCGCCCCCGCTCTCCTGCTGACAATAGTCCATCCCAAGTGATGACTCTCCTTACAGTGCATATGGTAGGTTTCAGAGTAGCAGCCATGTTAGTCTGTATTTGCGAAAAGAAAAGGAGTACTTGTGAGTACATAGAGAACATGAAACAATGGGTGTTACCATACACAATATAACCAGAGTGATCACCCAAGGTGAGCCACCACCAGCAGGAGAGTGGGGGGGGGGAACTTTTTGCAGTGACAATCAAGGTGGGCCATTTCCAGCAGTTTACAAGAATGTCTGAGGAACAGTGGTGGGGGGGGATAAACATGGGGAAATAGTTTTACTTCATGTAATGACCCACCCACTCCCAGTCTCTATTCAAGCCTAAGTTAATTGTATCCAGTTTGCAAACTAATTCCAACTCAGCAGTCTCTCGTTGGAGTCTGTTTTTGAAGTTTTTTTGTTGAAGTATTGCCACTTTTAGGTCTGTAATCCAGTGACCAGAGAGACTGAAGTGTTCTCCAATTGGTTTTTGAATGTTATAATTGTTGACGTCTGATTTGTGTCCATTTATTCTTTTACGTAGAGACTGTCCAGTTTGACCAATGTGCATGGCAGAGGGGCATTGCTGGCACATGATGGCATATATCACATGGGTAGATGTGCAGGTGAATGAGCCTCTGATGGTGTGGCTGATGCATACAGACTAACACAGCTGCTACTCTGAAACTTTTCAGAAACTTAATTTGGAAATTCTCCACATTAAAATCTTCTCCAGGATGAGTTTAGGCAACACATTTTCAGATGCGAAACCTTCTTTTAGGTGGGGTAGGGGCTAGAAAATTTAGAAAAATGTCTGTTTTTTGCATGTTTGGTTATTCTTACAAATTATAAATATCAGAAATGTGCAAATAAGTGTTACATGGTCTGATAATGGCATACAACCCAGCAAGATAAGGGAGGTATTTCTATCTTTATTATGCATGTATTTTGCTTTTGTAGGACTAGTAAGTCCTTTATTTTTACCTTAATGTTCTTTGAATGTATCAAACATTCCTTATTAAACTAGATAATTGCTATCATGACAAGATGTTTAAAATCCCATATATTAAAATAATCCTGGATGCAGTATAAATGAGAAGGAAAATGTATTCAATTTCACTGCTTTACAGTGTAAATGCATTATTCAAGACAACTTTCCCTGTACTGTTAATACCCTTATGCATCAGCTGGGGATTAAACACCACCATGACTACTTTGTCTAAACCTGTCTTGTAATTATGATTTTGCTGTAGATCATCTGGACCTCTTGTTCTCTAATTTGTACATTTGTGGGTGAAAGAAAAGAAACAGACTCTGAAAAAGGCTCTTTTTTCCATGTGAAATATCTTATTTTTCTGTCAGTCAGAGGAGAGTATTTATCAGAGCAGCTGGATTGATGGACTAGAGCTGATCAATGTGATAGCAAGCTACCCCGTCCTTTATTAAAAAGGAAATGTAAACACCCAGTCTTTATGAGGAAATATTAAGCCCTTCCATACATGAATTGTTGGCTTTCTATTTCCTTTGATTCTCCTGTAAAACAAAGTAACATAATTTTCAAATGCACATAGGTATCCTTTGAGAGACACCCAAGAAAGCTTCTATATGCATGAATGTTTAAAGCCATCACAGCTTCCATGTCTCTAAATGTTTAGCTGTCTCAGGTGATCAGTTTGCTATTTATGAAAATTGCTTCAGGTGTTCTAAACTGTAAAGCTGCTGTTTGTTGACATAATGGGTTTTCTCAAAAGGTTAGATATGTATATATAATGATACCTGTGGTGGCAAACTTGTGACCTGAACATTGTACATTTTGAAGTGCAGATAGAGCCAAGCAAAACTGGAAAACATGGGCCAAACCCATACTTGGTGTAATGTCATGGGCTTCACTTGTGCTATATCATGAACAATGATGGCCTATTCCAGCTATAGTTTTTGGCAATTACCCTGCAGTTGGAAAATCAAACAAGCCTAAACATCTAGAGCAGTGTTGGTTTTCCAAATACTGTATTGTCTGTTACAGCACGTTTCCTTAATTTTCTGGTGTGTATATATCAATTTGCAATGTATCTGACAATACAATATTTCAAAATGGTCTAGTTCTTGAGACATTTAATGTGTCGTCATGATATGTCTTTTATATTCAGTCCAGTAAATATCCTGGGACCCTTTTTTCATTTTGAGAGGAGAAGGGATTTCCAACTGTATACGTTAAGTGCTGCTCCACAGGCCTTTAAATAGAAAGGACTAATTAGATTTGAGAACTGGGTGTTGCATTGCATTGTACGTAAATATTACCACCTTGCAATTTTTCTGCTTACATTTCTTTAATCAAACAAAATGTGACACAAATGGCAATTTCCTGGACAAACCATATTGAATTAAGTTATAGTATCTTAGGAGTTCATTGTATTTAAAATGCAAATATTTGTAACATTTCTAGAGGGAGGACATGCCTAATGTAATCCCTGGGAAGTGTTGAGAGTTTCAAAAGATTCTCTCAAGCAGTATGCCAGACAAGAATGAACTTTTAGTTGTGCGGGTGCATAGGAAATACTTGGAAGAGGGGTGGGGAAATGGAAATTCCCACCTCCGGACCCAACCATTTGAACCTACACCCTGAGAAGAAATCCATTGTCAGCTGATTACTTTTTCCCATGGTCCCAAGAGCTAAGGCCCAAATGCATAAATCTGTCACTCTGATTAATGCAACTTTTTCTTCTGAGCTAAAGATGTTATTAACTTGTAACCATAGAAAAAAAACCTATCTGGGGTTTGAAGGACTGGCTCCAACAAGAGCCCTTGTTGGAATTGGGGTGATCTCTGGTAAGCTTATTAGTAAAGCTGCAAGTTTGTCACAGTGATCACGGATTCTATGACTTTGCATGACTTCTGCAGTGGCTGATGTGGCTGACCCGATGGCCACCTGAGCAGCTTGGGCAGCCCCTAAGCCAGCTGCATCAGCTGCTGCTGGGGCAGTCTTGGCCCACTGTCCCTCCCCCCAGCAGCAGCAGGAGTTTGGGTAGGGGTTGGGGCGCAGAATGAGGTGAGGGCTCTGGGCAGTGCTTACGTTGGTGCGGGGGGAGGCTCCCCAGACGTGGCAACATCCCTCAGCTCCTAGGCAGAGGCGTGGCCAGGCAGCTCTGCATGCTGCCGCTGCCAGCAGGCACTGCCTCTCCAGTTCCCACTGGCAGTGGTTCCCAGCCAATGGGAGTTGCGGAGCTGGCGCTCAGGGAGGAGGCAGTGCACAGAGCTGTGTGGTTGCGCTTCCACCTAGGAGCTGAAGGATGTAGCTGCTTCCAGGAAAGCACGGAGCTGGGTAGGGAGCCTGCCAGCCCCACCAATCCTCCCGCACCCCTGAGCACCAGCAGGGGCCCTGGGCCCCCCACTAAGCACCAGCAGGGGTCCCCCAGGCCATCCCCCTCCCCAAGATTTAGTCAGGGGTATATAGTACCCCTGTGAATTTTTGTTTACTGCCCGTGACCTGTCCATGACTTTTACTAAAAATACCCATCACTAAAATGTAGCATTACTTATTAGGACCCAGGTAAGTGGTTTTTTTAGTGTTTTAATGTTCTCTGCTTTCACCTTAAGAATAAATATGTTTGCTTATAAAGAGCTGTGTGCTATGTAATAACTGAGTAGTTATGCTGTTTATGGCCTCTGAGGGGAAAGCAAAGTAGGTCTGTTTGGGGAGTATATATCCTAAGATTGCATTTGCTTTTTTTGCATTTGTATCATACTGATGGCTCGTCATCCTGTGATCGACCACCACATCTAGAACTCTCTCTCTCTATCCTCCTTTGAGGCTTCCAAAGGATAAGTCACTGGCTTGGAGCAGAAATACATAATGTTAATACTTAATATTGATGCAAACTCATATTTGTATTATTGAATTTCATTGCATTTCTGTTACTCCTATCTTCAAGGTCATCCAGATTTTCCTGTATAACATTCTTATCCTCCTCTTTACTGATGCTTCCCAACTTTATATTGTCAGGACACTCCTATGTTTTGTGCCAAGGTTATTAGTAAAAATATTTGCAAAAAGAAAGAGGAGTACTTGTGGCACCGTAGAGACTAACCAATTTATTTGAGCATTAGCTTTCGTGAGCTACAGCTCACGAAAGCTAATGCTCAAATAAATTGGTTAGTCTCTACGGTGCCACAAGTACTCCTCTTTCTTTTTGCAAATAAAGACTAACACAGCTGTTACTCTGAAATTAGTAAAAATATTGAATAAAATTGGTCCCAAGACAAATCCTTGAGAATCTCCACTAATAACGTCCCTCTAATCTGATAGTTCACCTTTCAGCACAACCTGTTACCTTCTTCTGTTCAGCCAATTCCTTATCCACCTTACAGCCTTGTACCAGTCCTCACCTTTTCCAAATGTAACTAATTTCCCAAGTGGTACCATATCAAACTCTTTACTGAAGTCCAAGTATACTTAATCTACTGCATTTTCTTTATCTTTAAAAACACTTTTTGAGAAAATAACTGATTATCATGTTAGTCTGGCATTATCAACCCATATTGCATTATATCCCATTTTCCATTTATCTTCAAAATTTGTTCTAAAGCCTTGCATACTACTGAGGTCAGACTAACAGGTCTGTTAATGCCTAGATCACTTTTTCCACCCCTTTCTTAAATATAGGTCCAACATTAGCTATTCTCCAGTCACACGTTAACAAATTATCTGCACCCCTCCCCCACCTTTTGAGCTCATTAAGCACTTTAAGGTTTTCTTCCACTTCAGATGGGGTAACTTCCATTTCTAGACACTCATTTCCATCAGCCATCCTGTGTAAAATAGTCTGAAATAATAAGGTGTAACTTCAGAAACGTAAAGAAAAGGCTGACTGCAGTCCTTGGCTGTAGTCCTTGAGGTTGGCAAGAGGCTGTACCTAGTTTGTCTGTCTCTCCAACAGACTGCTGTCCCAGCAGGTGATTGCTGGTACAGGAGGCATTAGCCATATGATCATAGAAGTATAGGACTGGAAGGGACCTCAAGAGATTTTTCTAGTCCAGCCCCCTGCACTCTAGGCAGGACTACATAATAACCAGACCATTCCTGACAGGTATTTGTCTAACCTGTTCTTAAAAACCTCCAGTGATGGAGATTCCACAATTTCCATAGGCAATTGGCTCCAGTGTTTAACTATCCTGACAGTTAGGAAGCTTTTCCTAAAGTCCAACCTAAACCTCCTTGGCTGCAGTTTAAGCCCATTGCTTCTTGTACTGTCTGAAGAGGTTAAGAATATTTTTTCTCCCTCCTCTTTGTAACAACTTATTATATACTTGAAAACTGTTATCATGTCATGCTCAGTCTTCTCTTCTCCAGACTAAACAAACGCTTTTTTCAATCAGGTTGTGTTTTCTAGATCTTTAATAATTTTGTCGCTCTTTTCTGGGCTTTCTCCAATTTTTCCACATCTTTCCTGAAATGAGGCACTCAGAATTAGACACAGTACTCCAGTTGCAGCCTTAGCTGCGCAGAGTAGAGTGAAAGAATTACTACTTGGGTCTTTTTTACAACACTCCTGCTAATGCATCCCAGAATTATGTTTTCTTTTTTTACAAAATTGTTACTGACTCATATTTATCTTGTAATCCACTATAATCCCCAGATTCCTTTCCACAGAGCTCCTTCCCAGGCAGTCATTTCCTATTTTATGTGTGCAACTGCTTGTTCCTTCCTAAGTGGAGTACTCTGCATTTGTCCTATCGAGTTTCATCCTATTTATATGTCAGATCACTTCTCTAGTTTGTCCAGATCATTTTGAATTTTAATCCTATGCTCCAAAGCACTTGCAACGCCGCCCATCTTGGTATCATCTGCAAACTTTGTAAGTGTACACTCTATGCCATTATCTAAATCATTTATGAAGATATTGAACAGAACATGTGGGGAGTGGGTGGAGTGGGGGCGGAGGTCTGAGGACAAGCAACTCTGGGCATACTGTAAAGTCAGCACCTGTGCTTCATCCTTAGGAATCTCCATGTCCCCTTCCTCCCTGGCAACTGGTGAAGGGGACAGTGTAGGAACCAACTGTGTTGACTCTACATCCCCAATGCAAAGGGAAACCTTGTGGTGTGGGGGTAGGAGCTTGCACCAGTGCTTGGAGTTGATCCTACTTTGGTTTATAGCAGTGTTTCCCAAACTTGGGACGCCGCTTGTTCAGGGCCAGGCTGGTTTGTTTACCTGCCGTGTCCGCAGGTTTGGCTGATCGCGGCTCCCACTGGCCGTGGTTTGCCACTGCAGGCCAATGGGGGCTGTGGGAAGCAATGCTGGCCGAGGGACGTACTGGCCACCACTTCCCGCAGCCCCCATTGGCCTGGAGTGGCGAACCGCGGCCAGTGGGAGCCGCGATCGGCCGAACCTGCAATCACGGCAGGTAGGCAAAGCAGCCCGGCCCGCCAGGGGCTTTCCCTGAACAAGCGGTGTCCCAAGTTTGGGAAACACTGGTTTATAGTAAAATAGGTTTCTATAGCTCTTCCTGCCTATGGAGCAGCTGAGTCATTCTTTGTCTTCAAATCAACCATTGCTCATGTCCTTGTGCTGCTTGGAATTTTAATTCCTGCACACTCGTTATTTAAACACAACCACAGAATGTTGTATATATATTTCTTAGAATATTTTTATTTTTTTAATTCCAAAAAACCTTGAATTACCTGCTCACTACTTCGTTCTCCCAGACATTCTCCTTTTAAGACCTACCATGTACACTGACCAGCTTAGCCTGTTTTTCCTCATGTGCTTTGACTTTGAGCTACTTCTTCCTGACACTTACTCCTGTGCTGCTGCATCTCTCATTGAAGTGGAAGCAGACAAGCCTGTGACGTGCATGAAGAACGACAAGGGCCGAAGGAAGATATAGTCACTATTTTGAATGTTTGGTTTTTCCATTGATCCATCAGTAAAAGCAGTTGCATAATAAGTTATTTCTTTTCTCATGGCCCCTTTTCATTTGCTTCTATCTTGACGTTTCATGCTGCAGGCAGTTACTGGCTGCCGAGCTTTTCATAGGTGGGGCGATTTATGGCAGATGAAAGTACAGACTTCCAATTTCAAAGTAAAACACTCATTTAAAAGCTGAACCATGTGTTTGAAATTAGCACATTATAAAAGATGTGATATTGCAAGCATATCTGACTTTCGTAGGCTTGCTTTCCAAACTTACTTTCCAAATGCAACGACGTAGTATGTTCTTGAATATGATACACTGGATATGATCCCTAGTTATGCTTCTTTAAGCATTAGAGGAAAATTGAATTAATAACTCCATTAGCAGAAGAATATCATAAGTGATGTAGCCAATGACTGAAGAATGGCCCACTGACTTCAGTGAATAAAAAACAGTAACTTATAATATATTTGTCTGAAATGGATTTACCACTCTGAGAATAATTTTTGTCCCAGACTCTGATGGATAAGTAAAAAATAAAATCTTTCCATTCCTGTTCAGACATTTACCCTCTTTGAAATCAGAATGCTGAAAAATGTTAGGATTCATTTGAACTCACTAAAATACAATTCAAGTTCACACTCATCATGAACGTTTAAAAGAACTTTACCCATCCTACGCAATCTACCGGATTGTGAAAGTGTCACAAATAAGGCAATCTTCCTTACATTTAATCTATCCTCTATTTGTATCTCTCTCTCTGTGGCATGGAATAGATTAACATATACATCTCAGTTTTTTTTCCTTTTGTAACACAGGGATAATATTTTCTCACAGAACACAATAGTTACCTTTATACCCCTGTACTACACTCTTTCTAGGGTCTGGGTTAGGAAATTTTGGATTGATCTTTTAGTGTTAAATTGTGCCTAGGGTATTTTTCCCATTTGTTTTCTGATAGCTGTGGTAAAGCAATCTATTGCTCACAATGTGAGTGTATTTATGACAACTCACTCTGAGCTAGAGCCTCTGGGGTCTAGAACCAGATAGAAGTATCAAAATGCACACAGCAACATTGTAATGGAGTTGTTCTCCAAAGAGTGAGATTATCATCACCTATATCTATATATTTATATAAACTAAAAGGAAAAAAGGGAAAATATTCATATGCATAGAAAGAACAATAAGAGGATATGAATTCCTACTGAAGTAATAAAAAAAGTCTACATTTTTAACAGTGTAAATACAAAAAGTAGAAATATAATCAGTCAGGATATCTTATTCTTCCAAGAAGATAATGAGGAATGCAGGAGAATGTCTCTGCCAGATTTTGACTAATTTGATAAGTAGGAAACATGAATAGTCTTGTCTTTGAAGGAACAGTTCATGCTGAATCATCCTACTGATGCCAGAGTTAAGGCTATGCTAGGATTTGCACTTAAAGTAGAATTTTAAATCCCTCTATTTCCCACTTTTAATGATTACATGTAAGCAATGCATGCCTCCCTAATTTTTCTAATAATACAAAAACAAGAAGATATTCAATGAAATTGAAATGGAGAAATGTTAAAACTGCTAAAAGGAAATATATTTTACACAACACACAATCAACCTTGGGAACTCAAATCCATATTTCTTATGGAAGCCAAGAGCCTAATACGATTAAAAAAGAGAGAGCCATGTATAAAGATAATGAGAACACATATAGTAACATTACACAGGATTTTGTTTAAAATCCATATAAACGCTCACACTATGCTTCAGGATATAAACCAACCCCAACTAGCAAAATGAAGGATGAAACATCCCTTATAGGCTGGTTATCCCTAATTGTATACTATGGGCTTTCTTGTACCTTCGTTCTCTAAGCATCCGATGCTGGTCACTGTCACAGTTAGAATATTAGACTAGATGGAGCAGCGGTCTAATCTAGTATGGCAATTCCTATCCTGGTAGAAAAACTAGATACTTCCCCACTGTAGCAAACCCTAGAGCAACTTAACTCTCACTGAGCTTCATGATTCTAAATCTAAAATGATCAAAATGGGATTTATAATTTTTTAATATTCCACCTTACCCGAAAGAAGGATTTGAATTGCTGTTCTAATTGCTCTTATTGTCTCAAGACATTGAAACACGGTTGGAAGAGGCTTGTTTGGCTAGCTGTGAGCTGTGTACTTACTGACCTGGCTTTACATCATCTGAGATGTTGTCAAATTAACTTTATCTCACTTAAGAGCAGGAAAAGAAGAGCAAGTCAGGCAATGCCCATTTTAGTGCCTTAGGACCCCCTGTGTTTAGAGATCGGATGATTGTGCCCATAAGCCCAATTACAAATGTCTGAGTGCTTTGGAAGTCTGAGTTGCAGTGGTGAGTGCATTACTAGGGCACAGGAAGGTGATGTGGGTAAATGAGCCTATTTGATGGTGTTGTTTTTCAGTATTGTGATCAGAAAACAGAAAGAAATAAAAACTCAGAAGAGAAACTACCTTTTATAAACACTTTGATTTCTGTGTCTTATGTATTCTGCATCAGAACTAGAGATGTTAGACTAAGATAAATAATGACCAGTAGATAATGTACAGTGGCCCTTATTCTAAGTTTTAAGAAGCAGTCATTTTTGGTCAGTTGTTTCAGAATGAAGAAATACATTTTTTCTTCTTTTCCTCATCTAGTGCTTTTATGCAGCTTAACATTTTGGCAGCAAAGGCTTGCAATTTCACTGGGGAGTCCTTATCACTGAACATGTTGTCAAACCAATGATTACTTACACCACGCAAGTGACAAGACGTGTTCTTAATGTGTGTACCTTTTATCACCAGCATAGAATAATTTTGGACTCAAAGGGTGGTGTTATATAAATTCAGCATAGATAACATTTGACAGCCAACTGTTTGCTTCACTTTCCTGCCACATTAGTGTGTTTTTTCTTGCCAGAAAATGCTACTTGTTTCTATTATTGAATAAAAATGAAGTGCATCACACAATTTCACTTACCTTTATGAAAAGGGCACTGAAAGTACAAGTATTACTTTATTATTACCTACTTTTTCTTGATAAGGATTCATATGGATATTTAAAATGATTTTAATTGTTGTTTGTTTTTGTTTATTCCTTTAAGCACATATTCTCATCCAGTGCACAGAGATTTTATGTGTAGGATTCTCAGAGCAGGTAGTGGATATTTACTGAAGAGAATAGAGGTCTGGAAAGGAAGACAAGGTAGGTTTTATTTCCTGTAAATAAATTGCTTCATCGTAAGCTGCTTCTTTAAAATGGGCATAATAAGTAACTAAAGCAATTGTGAGGTGCTCAATTAACTTTTTTTGTTAAGCGTGTTGAGATCTTTGAATGAAAGGTTCTGTTCGAATGTAAAGTATTATTACTCTCCATAATAATTTCAGTGTGGGGTTGCACGCACACATGCGCACACACACACACACAAAGTGGAGTGGCTAGAGATCTGAATCAGGTGCTATACAGAGGTGTTACAGTTCCGCTGCACAGACAAACCAGGAAGACTTCTACACCCTCAGAGAACTGCAAGATTTGGGGCTAAATTCAGAGGTTTCTAAATACTTCACTGCTATCTCTTTCAGGTTGTGCAGTGTCCATATTAGCATAGTGGAGTGTAAACAGTGATATTTCAGCTATCTGTACTGGAACCCCTAGTGTCTTTCTAAACTTGTATTCATTCAGAAGTTGGATTATATATGGTCTAGGTGCAATTTCTTCCAACACATGCACGGGCTACCATTTTCTGCATAGTCCTACTCACATAGTCAACAGTGCTCAAAGAGAGACAAGCAGGGTTTTTTTGCATTGCCACAGGGCCTGATTCTCCTTTTACATGGGGTTACATAAGTGTAACTCCATTTGCTTCAGTGGAGTTACTTCTGATTTACACAGTGGAGAATAAGACCTCTGGTATTTGTTCATCTATTTCTAAGGTGTCAGGATTTTTTCTAAAGTCATTTGTCATTTAGTTTATAGAAATATACTGTAGTTGAAAACTGGCCATCTTGTTTCCAGATAATGACCTATTAGTAGTAATTGGATGGGTGATTTCAGATTGGCCTCTCAGGTTTTGTTTTTATATGGAAATATATGTCTTCAAATCAAGAGGACAATCAGTAAATTTTGCCCTAATCTCTCCCACTCTTGCTGAGTATATATTGGTTCTCTAGGCTTGTGGATAGCTGTATTTGACAATCAAAATATTTCAAAATCATATCTGCAAATTGGTGTGTTCATACCAGGTCAGTAAAGGATTTCTCTAACTCTCCCTTTGCATAACTCCATACCCAGCTATTCTTTGTGAATGCAACATTTATTTATTCATGCAATGGAACCATTAATTTTTTTCTCTGTTAGTCTATTATATCTCCAACAACCATTAACTCACTGCAAAATAGACACAAATATATTTGTGGGGAAGAAAGTCAGCATTCTGTCAACTGTCATCAGTTTACTTTGCATTTCCTACATGAAATACCGTGGTGTGTTTCTTCTGGACAGTGCTTCTTCCTAAGGCCTATAAAAAATTGTGCAAGGGCCTGCTTTTTGGAAGGATTTATCTAGTAATGCTGCAAATAAATAAATAAAAATTGACAGTTCTGTGTATCTCCCTCCAAAGTTAAAATTATACAAGATAGCTCTGCTGATTCACTAGGTATGTGTTAGCTTCTTCTTAAATCAGCATTGTTTTTATGATTGTGGAAGTGCTTATTTTATGGTCTGTTTCTTTTTCTAGAATATGTTGCTTTCATTTGCGCATTAGAGAAGTCACCCATTGCAAATATAATTTCTCTCTGATGAAGAGCACTATTGTATTATTTACAGGGTGGAAGTGCATTCTGTAGTATTTTTTGAATAAATAATGTGAAAATCCTTGGTAATACTCAGGGATCCTGGAAAATTGCTGTGGCAAACAGTTTGGGGATAGTGTGATCTGTGTATCTCCATGAAGTTTTTGCTTTTTTCCTGCACAAGCCAAGTTTGCATTTAATAAAAATGAAGTTCCCAGACTTCCTAGCCTTTTGTGTTGCAACATACAATGTAAACTCAAACACTGTTTCCCTTTCCAATACCCTTCCTCAGGTGTATTTTTTTAAAAGAAAAACCCATATGTCTATTGTCCCAGGCTTAATCTAAGGCACCTCACTGTAACATTTGCAAAAGTATTCTTGGTAGTTCTTTATCAAATGGTAAAAGTGTGTGTGTGTGTGTACATGCTCACATGCTGCAGGGAGAGTTCTCTTCAGTTGTGGGATGGTAGCACGGCCTCTTCTTAACAATATTATTGATTTCTGAAGGCTAGCTGTTAATACTACTATACACAGTGATTTACAAATGCTAACTAATTCTCACACCAGCCATGTGAGTTAAGTAAATATTATTTGACAGTACTAAGGTGTGTCCTCAAGATCTCTCTCATGCTCATCTTCACTTGTTTACTTATTTTCCCATTGATCTCCAGTGCTGCTTTTGCAGGCCCTTAAAAATCTTTCTTATTGCTTTCAAGCTTTTTTTTCATTTGTGGGCCCCTGAAAAATTTCAAATGGGGGTGCGGACCCCCAGTGGTCTGCAGGCTACGGGTTGAAAACCACTGAGAGGGAATTGACTGTTGGAAACTCTTCTGAATGCAATTTGAGTGTTGTTGAGAAAATATGCTTCAGACCTACATCATGTCTTGACTTGAGTAGTGTTTAATTATGTGTTCTAAAATATGAATTAAAAGCAGTCCAGAAAGGAATGAACAATATAATTATTTTTATAGAACATGAAAAATATCATTGAGTTTGCAAATGTCTGCCTACTAGTTTCAGCAGTGACCTTTCTTTTTTCTTTGTTTGATTATGAACTGGCATTGCAAAGTAGTGGTCCTAGTGGCTGAAATGAAAGCACATTGTCCACACACAGAACGCTTCTGCAGGTGTAAGCGCAGCTGAAACTGTGCTGCATAGATGAATTTCTGCCCATAAAATTGGATTCTTCCATGATGATGGTGATGATATTGTCCTGGATCTATTTAATATCCTTTAGTTTAAAAGATATAATGTGGTATCCTATGAGGCCTGGGACAATAGACATGGGTTTTTCTTTTAAAAAGGAGGGGAACTAGACAAAGAGGGAGTATTTAATAGATAATTTAAATTATATTGATTTTAAAAAGTGCTACTTTCTTGCCTGAATATATTTTTAGTCAGTCAATTCATTGACTTTTTTTTGAATGTCAAAACAGTGAAGCAAAAAGAACAGAGGTTTATTAAACTGCCAGATGCAATCCTACACTTAAATTTGCTTATTGGACTTGGATTCAAGAAGCTAGATCCAATGGAGTTACCCTGATTTACACCAGCTTCAAAGATCTGATCTGAATTCATCACCTTGGGAAGTAGCTGGCACAGTTGGCATTGTGGCACAAAGAATACTGAGAAACCATAATAATATATTTGGGGGGGGGGGGTGAGTTTAGTGATTGTGAAATCTAGCAAGTTGAAAGCCCTGGTGACTGAAGTCCTTTGTTTCATCACTGAAGAGCTGACAATGCTGACAAATTTTTACTACATTCATCTGCCAATATGCAGCATACTTGTGTTGGAAGAACCACCAGTAGCTGTTCCCATTTCATTGCCCTTCCAGTTTTTGGCTTGCTTTCTGAAACCATCAACAAGAGTACCAGTTCACGCTTCAGATGGTGTTTTTTCCTATCTGCTAGAAAATTAATCTAAAGTACCAATTCATTTCATATAAGATTCAAAAAAGACACATCAGTTGTAGCTATGATTGGGTTTTGTGACAGGGTCGGACCAGATGGCTACAGGAGAGTTATAGAAGGCAGATATATTAGCCCCAGGCTAAGCAGGTCCCTTTTCCCTGGGTAAGGTAACAGGGAAGGTTCCAGAACAATCAGGAACCTTCTGGAGACAATTAAGACAGACAGGCTGATTAGAACACCTGCAGCCAATCAAGAAGCTGCTAGAATCAATTAAGGCAGGCTAATCAGGGCACCTGAGTTTTAAAAAGGAGCTCACTTCAGTTTGTGGTGTGCATGTGAGGAGCTGGGAGCAAGAGGCGCAAGGAGCTGAGAGTGCAAATGTGGACTGTTGGAGGACTGAGGTGTACAAGCATTATCAGACACCAGGAGGAAGGTCCTATGGTGAGGATAAAAAAGGTGTTGGGAGGAGGCTATGGGGAAGTAGCCCAGGGAGTTGTAGCTGTCACACAGCTGTTCCAGGAGGTACTCTAGACAGCTGCATTCCACAGGGCCCTGGGCTGGAACCCGGAGTAGAGGGCGGGCCTGGGTTCCCCCCCAAATCCTCCCAACTCCTGGTCAGACACAGGAGGAGTCGACCTGGACTGTGGGTCTAGAAAAACGGCCAAGCTGAGGGCTGCCGTGAAGCTCCAAGGTGAGCAAATCCACCAATAAGTGCAAGACCCACCAAGGTAGAGGAGGAATTTTGTCACAGTGTATAAACCACATCCTGCCACTGAGAGCTTAAGAAAGAGAGTAAATACCTCATCAGCTATGGCTAAGTGGTGGACCATGAAGAAGCTGGGATAAGAGCCTACAGACCAGATCTGGGTGGGGGTTAGAGAGCCTGAGGAAGACCCTGTATCAGCTGTAAACTGGCAGGAAGTTGTTCAAGGAGCTGGAACCTCTAGTACAAAGCACTGAAACAAGTTGTACAGTGAAAGGTGCCAGGTTTATCGGGGTACATCTCACAATCAGTGTCTTGCCATTTGCTGGGGCACTGGGGAACCTCAGTCCCTCCTCGTCTCTCAATGCAGCACATAATATAGTTTTCCCTGGGATGTAATACCTTGGTCTAATTTCAAATGTTGGATTTAGTGTGCAGGTGCTGGGTGGTATTGGTGGTCTATGATACACAGGAGGTCAGACTAGAAGAACTGGTGGTCCCTTCTGGCCTTAAGCTCTACGGGTATGTCTACACTACAATTAAAAAAAAACCCATGGCACTGAGTCTCAGAGCCTGGATCTATTGACAGGCTCATGGGGCTTGGGCTGTGGGGCTAAAAATTGCAGTGTAGACATTCAGACTCAGGCTGGAGCCCAGGATCTGAGACCCTTCCCCCTCACAGGGTCTCTGAACCCAGGCTTCAGCCTGAGTCTGAATGTTTACATTGCAATTTTTAGCCCTGTCATCTGAGCCCTGCAAGCCCAAGTCAGCTGAGGTGGGCCACTTGCGGCCATGCTGCAGATCTTTCATTGCAATGTAGGCATACTCTGACCTCATCTTGTACCCGAGTAATCAGTTTTTGTGTTGCGTCTCCCTAGGGGCTGAAGAAAATCCTCCCATTTCCTAGAGTGGCAGCAAAGCTTTTCTCCATTTACAAATAAAGCTTCATAGCTGTATTTGTTCCTCAACCCTTCAGTCTATGTAAT
Source organism: Caretta caretta (assembly GCF_965140235.1). Classification (NCBI taxonomy): domain Eukaryota; kingdom Metazoa; phylum Chordata; order Testudines; family Cheloniidae; genus Caretta; species Caretta caretta. The sequence goes on from NC_134210.1 coordinate 77,752,942, forward strand.
TATATTCAGTGAAGTCATGTAGTCATATCCATCTATCCCTCATGCATTTCTAAAAACCCTTTCCATGCTGGGGTGCAGGGCTCTCCTGCAGACCGTGGTTCTGCAACATAGGCGCCCACAATCCTGCTTACTCCATGCAGCATAACTGCAGTAGATCCACTGCACCATGAGAGTGAGGATGGAAAGAGTGTGGTGGATTTGCCACTACAATTAAAAGGGGCCTAAGCTTCAAAGTTCAGGGTGTTTAGATCCAGCATTTTTATTTTATCTCTGGATCAGGTTTTTTTTTTTTTTAATGTTATAGAGTGATGAAAATGAGCAACCACAGATGACTGGCTCCAGTGATTTTCCACTGGGGCAAAATTGAGCTCCGTTCAGAAACTGTTTTGCCTAACGTGGGGCACCTTTTTCTGTATTTGTTACACAATGGCAGGATTCCATTTGAAAATTCTTATTAGAAAAATCATGTTGAACTCAAGAATACAAGAATCAAGCAGTCTGGGCAGTGGGAAGGAGCTCTCCCAAACAAGAACAGCAGCATTCAATCCAGAATTGAAATTTAGCCCCTTCTAAAAGATCTGCAACATAAAATAAAAAGTTTCTGACTAACTCGCCAATTCTGGGTTCCTTAGGCATATTGGAAGCACTTCCAAAAGTTCTTATAACATTAATAGAGCTGGAGTGTAAATCTGTAATTATGCAGGTGTATGACGGGGGTATGTAAGTACTTTCCCCCTTCTATGTGGACCGAACATAATCACGGGCCCTGTGAGCAGAGATTGTGCTCACCGTCTCCTCACAGAGTGAGAAAACTACTTGAAAGCAAGGGAGGGAAGTCAAAAATCCTTTTTCAAATTCCAGCTAAGACATAAAAAGGAGCAATATGCATCATCTTAAGAGATGATAGAGTGAGCACCCTGGTGCACTCAGGAACAGGAGAAGAGATTGTAGCTCAAGAGGCACAATTTCTCTTCAGGTGTGGCACAGCTCCACACCATTCCCTACACATTGCTGCTTGTAAATCACACAAGCACACAACATACCTTTAAGATAATAAGGGAGGAGAAAGTAGGCAGCTAAAGGAACAGATATTGCGATTGAAGATAAATATTTCTGGGACTCTTTATAAGGGTCTCATTCTGCCACCATTACTCACTGAGTAGTACCTTATTCCACGCAGTAGACCCATTGACTAATCTCTCTGCATAATGCTGGCAGAATAAATTACACACTCCAAATTTGGGACCTGATCCTTCAAATATTTATTCATGCAAGTAACAATGAGATACAATACTGACTGAATGGGGCTGCTTGCATGAATAAGGACAACAGCTTTCCAGCCTCTCTCAACTTTCTCTTTTTCATATCAGCCATTTGAAATTCTTTCTGCTTGTGGAAAATATTTTTTGAGGAGCAAGTAAAATATGTTCCCCATCATCATCATGATATCCAGGTGCATAGACGTTTTGCCTGGGCTGGAAGACTTTCAGTACAATTTTGAAGGTCTCTTATATTTATAAAAGATTAAGGGGTAAATTTTGCTCCCATTCAAGTCTGTGTTCAAACTTCTATTGGCTTCAAAGAGAAAAAGATTGGGGCCAGAATATGTGTCAACTTATTATGCTTATTTTTGAATATGTGTAAAGTTTCTAAATTATTATGCCTATTATTTTTCTTTGAAATGTTCCACCAATGGAAATGACTTTTGCCAACAGGAGGAGTCCAAAATATTTTTCATGCCAAATTAGAGTTCTCTGAAATAACTTAAAAGGTTTGAAAGCCAATTCTCTTTCCTCACGCTATAAATCAGAGACTACATGCTAAAAATATTAAATTTAATATTAAAAAGGAGTATAAAATAGAAAACTCCTGCACTGCACATCAAAAAGACCTTTTAATTTCCAAGCACATACAATAGTAGATTTGGTATACAGTATTTGTTTAGTGCTTCAGTTTACCTCCAAATCTATCATATGTATTAGGCTCTTAAATTTTCCTTAACTTCGTAAATGTGGGAAAAGGAAAAGAGTAGAAAAAGATTCTAAGTATGTATAAGGTAAAAATCACTGTGTAGCTGTTTCATTAACTCTGTCAAATAAACACATAGAAGATAAGAAAGTGGGGGGGGGGGAGCACTTTTGTTATTACCAGAAGCTCCTTTTTAAATAAAGGATAAAATGAGTTATTTAATATTTTTCAAGACTCTGACAATCATACTATGCCTAACTACAGCTGAGCATTAACAGACCTCTACTTCAATGAATACTTTCTTCTTTTTATATATCATTTAATATAGATTATTCAGCAGTCCATAGAAGTGATGGCTAATAGGCACAAGGTATTGCTAACTTAATTGCACATTAATCTGAGCAGAAATAGAACAGTAATTTCTAGAACCTGAATTTGAACTGATCCCTGAAATACAAAATGTTTCCCATGGAATCTGACATTCCTTGATTGAAAATAACTGAAGTTAAACATAAATGGATGATTCTATTGCACAAAGGGTGGGCAGTTACTAACCCGTATTTTGAAGATCTGGGTGCTTTATGGGATTGGTCATCAGATAGTAGAACCTTTCACTTCTAAATTACCAGTTCTAGTTTAGCCCAGGTCAATTTATTAACTAAAAATTGTTCCCATGTGATGGATGTTCAGTACCTTCTATCTCAATCCAGCTCCCAGAAGACAGGTGATCACAGTACAAAGGCACGACAAGTAGCAGTAATTAGCACCCCTGTTGACCATTTCAGCAGAAAGGCCAAAGACTGAACTGGCACAGGGATTAAATTACTTTTTCATCCTGAGAGATGGTTCCTTCAGGTCAGGGTTGAAACCTATTGGTGGGACAAAGGGGCAGAGCTTGTATTGTTAGTGTCTGCTATACCTAGGGATATTCTGCAGATAAAGAACTTCAGCATGTGGGGTGATACTTAAGTATCTTTCATGAGCATCCATATGTATTCTCTCTCTCACACACACTTTTCCTCTATGAAAGAAATATCCATATATTCTTAGGGAAATGTTTGTCTCAATTCACATGCAGAACTTCTCAAGCTCAGAATGAGAATGAGGGTAATGTTAGGTTTTTTAAAAAGCTAGATTTAAGATCAGCTTTGTACAAATCATTATTTATTGCACTGAAGTTGTTAATGAGAAAATTCATTACTAATTTGCAAAGGGTGACACCCAAGAGCCGATTATAGTGTTCTTATATTCAAATATATTTACTTTTGAATTACTTACAGCTTTTTTGTTGCCTGCCCTCTTGGTTGTGGCTGGATACTTGAAGATCACTTAATCCATTAGGAAAGTATTGCTGGGAACCTTTAGGACTCTGTTTTCTGAATGTATTTAGTTAATGTAAAAGTAAGTATTGGATACATCTAGCATGGTCTGGTATTGGATTTCTCTCTGCTCTCTACCTAATAGCAAACACTTCCAGATGCTAGAGGACTATTGTACTACATCTGTCTTTATGAACACCTTAAATAGTATCTTTAAGCTTGAGATATGGTATTGTGTCCTCCTGGGTTCTCTCAGTCTAATGTGAAGTATAAATTGTTGCAGTGAAAAAAGAACCACAAGTAAAAATTTCAGCCAAAATCCTACCCTAACTGAAAAAGAACTTGTTTAGGGGAATACAGGCAGAGCAGATTGGCTAGTGGCTGATCAAAGGGCTCGGGAGGCTGTGATGTTGCACTCCATATATTTTATGGAAATATGCTTATGAGTGTGAATATGATTTATGCAAAGGGTCTACTGTAAGGTATAACAAAGGTTATAACCTCCCGAATATATTCCTCCTATTTGTATGCATGTATCATTCTTGTATCTAAAGCTAGAAATATGAAGTATAACTATAAGATCCTATTGTAATTATGCAAAGTGTGGGCCAATAATGGTGATTTAGAATCTTGATGGCTCCCATTGACTAGGTTGTAAATGGTTTATTTACCTGACCCAGGAAGAATGGAGACTAGGGGTCTTAGTGACATGTGACCAATGTCACATGATATTGGAATCCATCTTAATCCTTGTACTTTTCCATTAATGAAGCGGGGGTGGGGACAAGCACAGACAAAAGATTCCCGTGGTGTGCCAAAGCTATAAAAGGGGGTGGAGGAGGACAAAAGGGGCTGCCAGTCATGAGAAGACCCCTGCTTACCACCCGAGATGTCTGCTAGAACTAACGAGCTATACCAGGGAAAGGATTGGACCTAGACTACGAAGGAGTCTAGTCTGTGAAAAAAGCTTATTGGAACATCTCTGAGGGTGATATATTACCTGTAATCAGTTTCTTACTGTATTAGGTTTAGACTTGCGTGTTTTTGCTTTATTTTGCTTGATGACTTACTTTGTTCTGTCTGTTATTACTTGAAACCACTTAAATCCTACTTTTTATACTTTTTGTTTACTAATAAACCCAGAGTACGTGATTAATACCTGGGGGAGCAAACGGCTGTGGATATCTCTCTATCAGTGATATAGAGGGTGAACAATTTATGAATTTTACCCTGTATAAGCTTTATACCGATATATTTGGGGTTCAGGCTCCCAGAAAGGCTGAACTCTGGGCTCTGGGAAAGTCCCTGTTAACTGAGAAGCCCCTGGGCTGAGTGAATTGCAGAGAGGCATGGCCCAACCTCTGGATCTGTGCTGGAGCTGACTATAGCGTCTAACTCAGCAAGACAGGAGCGGAGGAGCACCTGTTCTGGCAGGAGGGTTGTCCTCAATGGTATCCCAGCTCATTGAGTGATAGTCTTGAGGAGAGTCTCTGTGACCGAATCCGTCACAGAGGCATCCAACTGATTCAAGGCAGTACTCCCAGGGAGTCAGTAGACAATGTACTTGCAGTACTCCTTACTTCTGTGTACTTCCAGTGCCTAGTGCCAGCTGGAGCTTGCAAAGAGGAGTGATGGGTTCTTGCCATGACCTCGGGATGGCTGACTGCCTGCTCAAGGCTGCTAACATAGGCAGGCACCCATCTTGGTTCTTGGGAAAGCAACTGGAAGCATATCCCACTTCGTTAGGCACTCATGCAGGAGCACATAATCGGATTTTCCCCATATTTAGTTATCTGAGGTATTGTAGCGAAACATTACTTTTTACTTTGAAGGTATGATTCTAACACAGACAAATGAGAAATAAGCAAGTACTATGCATGTGTAATAAACACCTGGATTGCCATTAATTTATCTGAATTCTATATATTTTACTGCATCTATTAGATATATTTTACAGGGAAGCTTTTAGTGAAGGATTTTATAGGACTAATTTTTGAAATATTTCTTATGTGGAATTGGACACTATGGGCTACTTTTGGCCATATTAAGCAAGGGTTGGCTGTCACACCAGACAGATGTAAACTATTGTGAAATTGCAAACATTCAGCAAAGTACTTAAGCTTGTGCCAAACTCCAACCACATGAGTAATTCCATGGACTTGAAATGACTTACTTTCATGTCATTCACTGGAGTTAATGGAACTGCTCATATGCTTGATATTAGACAAATACTTAAGTACATTGCTGAATAAAGGCCCAAATTAGGGAATATACAATTGAGAATGCGTGGTTCCATCCCTCAAGCCCCAAACACTTGAAAGGCTTGGCAGACACTTTTTTTCTAGACCTTATTATAGAATAGGGCAAATGTTGCTCCCCTTACTCATGCAGATGGTCCCATTGATTCATTACTTGTGTGTGTCAAGTAAATTGGATTCTGCTCCACATCATAAAAGAAATAAAACTATCCCAGAAAATCCAGATTATTCAGAAAGCTCCAGTATAACCATATACTTTCAAAATTATATCACAAATGAATTAACAATTTTTGTCTTCATTTTGGCATTCTTTATGCTACATAGGTAGGAAGGTCATTTGGTTGTACCATTAAAAAGATCTAATTCACAGAACAACAAATGGAGACAACCAATTTTGCTATGAGTCAGATTTTTATAAATACTATTGCACCTTGAAGCTTTAGGGTTTTTCCCTACATACTTCAGTATGTATGATGGATGCCTTTCAGAGCACTACAATATTAAAAGTTGCTGACATAACTAGACTATGTATTTTATAACTGCATAGAGTGATGGCAATCCAGCTCAGAATATGACTATTTAATAGATAATGCCATCTTATTCTTGTCTACTGTGGTTTACTAGCAAAAGGCAGCGAACCTTGAAAGAATGCTAATCTTGAGAGACTATAGTAAAATTGGAATTGCAAGCCAACTGGGTACTGGTCAGGAAGAACACTTTTTAAATATAGAGCACTACGCCATATGTTTACAGTCAGTGAATCCTGTGGGGAAATAGAAAACACAAAGCTAGTCTAACCTTGCTGATTATACTGAAATGAAAATGAACTGCTCCTCCCAATTAATTGACAAAATTAATCTGGGAAGAATGATGTTAGCAAACTTTCACAAAAGAGTGAAAGCAGCTATTATGCACCATACTGTGATTAAATATCAAGAGTATCAATCACAATAATCAGAGCTTTCTAAAAAAAGATCGTAAGTACATAAGCAGTTTTAAAAGGTGGGGTTTTTTGCACTCTTATTTCTTAAAAATGGTTTTGCTTTTCTTAATCATGATTTCCCCCCCATCAGGCACTCCCTCATGTTGTTGACTAGAGCCTTTGTGGACAATGTGGTTGGGGGTGGGTGGGTAGGAGGAAAATAATACTTCTAGTGTTTCATTTAGAAGAGTGGTTAACACATATGCACAATAAACTAAACAAATAAAAGTTGGAAGTCTTTAACATGCAGACTGAAAGCCCAATCAGATATGAAGGTATATGGTTAGCTATTGAGACCCTGCTTCAGCAAGGCACTTAAGCACATGTCTTGTTTAAGTATGAGTAATCTAATGGACCTGGGCTACTCACATGCTTAAAGTTATGCATGTGCTGAAGTACCTTGCTGGAACAAGTGCCTGGATTTCAGCATTCATTAGGAATCTGAAACAGCTCCATTGAAGGCAATAGAAATAATCCCATTGATTTTAATGAGGACTGGATTGGGGCCTAACTCAGTGTCTGAAAAATACGAGGCAAATTCTGAATATCTGTGTGTGATACATTAATATTTTTTTTTTGTGGTCATGTTTGTGAAGTGAGCTTTGCATCAAGACTAAACTAATTATTTCACACAGATATAGTGATCGGCTGCCAAGCAGTAACAATAAATATCCAGTCACTTTGTTTGCTATGTTTCATGATCACAACTTCCATGACTTTTTATGCAAGCATATTTCATCCCATAGATTGTTCACATACTATTTGAAGTGATTATTGCTTCGGGCATTTGGTATTCCTCACCCTTCAATTATTAGTTTGTTTTGACAAACACAAGGAGGTGTTTCTACTCCCTAATTGGTTGAACAGAACTCTTAGAATCAGGTTCCCAGTGCAAATATTTGCAATACAAAATTTGTTCTCTGTCAATATTCTGCAATGTTCATTTAAAATCTGCTATTTGCTGAAGTTTCCTACCAGTTAATATGTTCACTAGAATTTTAATAGAAGTGAATCCAAAAGGGGCATGGATCCAAGGGAAGTGAATTTTTTAAAGAAAATGTGAATGAATGTTCAAATTTATTTTTTTCAGTATTCATCCAGCCCATGACTTACATTCAAACCAGTGACCTAGAGGTGAAAAGATATGTACTCTGTTACTGCTGCCCATAGCTATCCAGAACCAGTAATACTATGCTAATAGAGAGAGAGCAAAAGACCTTATAGACATCAGGATTTTACAATATCACGGTGTAATCTGGGATATAAACCACAGAGAGGTACTCAGTTTGAAAGCACGGGGCTCCGTAGGACCAGGAGTAGAACTGGGTGAATAATGGGGATTTTTGGTTTGCTGTCAGTTCTGGGGGGACAAAGAAGGGAGATTTTATTTTTACTGAAAAAATTCAGTGACATCCTCACAAATTTGTGTAATGTTTCTGTGTCACTGAATCTATGTTTCTTGCTGAAAAATGGTTTTTGCATGAAAAATTTTGTCTAGCTCTACCCAGAGGTCTTTCCATCAATCAGGGCTGGCTGCATGAAAAGTTGCAGACCTTGATTTTAAGACACTTTTCAGTGGTCATGTGCAGAAAGATATTTTAAATCACTTTTAAAAGCAAATATATATTTGTATTTGGAACAATAATTCATCTGCTTTTCAGTTTTCTAGCTTCTGTACAAAGAAACAGCTTTGAACTGAGAGGAAGTATGGAAAACTTTGCACAAATAGAACTTTTTGGAAACTTTTTTATATGCATATCCTAAGGGATTATAGCAGAGTCCTGTATAGTCCATAGCATTAATTACCTGCAATACTACTGTAATTTGTGGCTGCATGCACACATATCATGGCTGACAATGGGAATGGCACCTGGGATCTTCAGGACCAAATGTACAGATTTCTAACATTTAAGCTAAGAGAGGACTCCTTTATCTGTAAGTAGCAAGCTGTTACAGTTTCTGGGGGAAGACAAGATCATATACTCTAAGCCACTGCTACAATATAATATTTAAAATTTATGAACAATCTTTGAATGCAGTCTTTTGATTGAAATATTAGAAATGCTGGACCTTGCGACCAAATGTATAATTTTGAAAATGTATTGGTAATAGTGATAATTAATAACCTGCTCCCATTGTATGGAATTGCACTGATTCATCAGGCATTGGCTAATGCCTAATGATCTGATCCAGAAACTATTCAAGTTGCTGGGAATCTTTCCATTGACTTTAATAGGCACTGAATCAGGCCCACAGACAGGATACTGGGACAGATGATCCTATATTGTAGCCTGATCTGACATGGCAAATCACAAACCCTGAACATCCTTCATTAAATGTTTTCCCCAAATTTCATAACACTTATAAGAGAGGTTTTGTCAGAATTTCTGGAAAAAAGTAATTAGCATTGTGTTGTTAAAAAAAAAATTGTCAAACATTCTTGACCAATTCTATTTAAAAGAACATTTGGAAAGCAATAAGAGTTAGATTATCATTATTTTCCGTAAGCCTATCATAGATAGCATTTTTTCCCTGTGATGTGACTATTATTACATATTCTACATACAGATTGTTTTTAATTTTGATGCATTTATTCCAGACAATAGTCAAGTATGTTTTTTTAAATACTGTACTTCTGCAAATGCTTTTAATTTGTTGATACAATTAAGCACCAAATAGCTAGATAATTTTGAATCTTAACTTTTTAAGTGCTAAAATCAACAAAACTGTACAGATCATCACTCCACTTGCTCTCAGTATGACCAGTAGTCATGCCAAGTGCTCCCTTGGAGAATTTTTGAGCAGGAAAGGCAGCCAGAAGATATTTTGGTGAAGGTCAACATGTATTTCTATTGGAAAATGCTCCAAAAAGGGCACTAGACACTGCCACTGGTCTAAGAATGCACAAAACACAGATCAGTGTACACTCTACTCTGCCTAAAGACCGAGGGGAATCTGAGACTCTGGGGCCCATACCTTTTCCCAACAGAGGGAGAAGGAAGAGGCACTCACTTGAAGCTATTTCGCTTATCTCTTCCATGAGGTAAAGAAGTTACCTTTGCCACCTGCCCACATCTCCACAACAGGAAAGGAAGAGAAATGCCTCATCTCTCTCCCCTGATGACATTGGTGGTGGTTAGGAGAGAAGAGTCAACACAAGTAAATACTAAATCAAAATTCTCTCAAATCATCATGTACTTTGTTTAGGTTTATGTTGTTATGAAGGGTGCATCTTGAAGCACTTGCTCTATCTTTCCCTGGTTGTTGTTATTAACTGCTATGGTGACTTATTTGCATCATGTCTTTTTTACTCAAGTAGACCCACTGTGATGGGATGTGTCCACCACATACCTGAGGAAGTGAAAGATGGGCTAAAATCACATTTCTGCAATTGGACGACAACCACCTCCTGTTACTGCAAGGGTGTGGAAGGGGGAAAAGTGGAGTCTGCTGTGGAGGATCAGTGACTCTCTCTGATTCAAAAGAAAGAAGAGAAATGGGCTTATGGAGAAGTAAAGCCTGCTTTAGGGCTGGCAACCCCGAATTTTTAGCAAATCTTGGCACTCTTGGGACAGATGAGTTGAGTCTGGCCCTGTTTCTCTCATGTTTCCTGTTTTTATCTTTGTAACAAATTATCACTGTCTATGGAGTCTAATCTAGGTTTTTTTATTATTATTATTTCCTGGCCTTTTGTGCTGTGGCATCCCCTGATGTCCAAGTGAAGGGAATTGAAGATTTCCTGAGTAGGGACTTCAAAATTTGTCCCCAAATCTATCTATTTACTTTTACAACTTATGTGGGATGACGTACTTGAGCTAATCAAAACTCTTCATGTATATGGTTGTACTGTACATCAAAATTGCAAACAAGCTCTCACACAGCTCATGTTTTCATAAGGAAGCATATTGATTCTGACTTACGCTAGGGAAATCTTAATTTCTTGTTTGAGTTCTCCCAGTGTCCCTTTCAATTGTTATGGGTGAGGCAAATTGGCATCTAGACCATAAAAATGACTACTTACTCATAATAAGGGCCTTCATAAAGGTTTCCCCAGGCTCAATGTGCAATCATTGGTGCATATGTTTCACCCTTCCTCTAACTGTTCAGTATAGTGCAACAGTGAAATGTGTCATCATCCTAAACTAACATATAATTAAATTAGTGTGCCTGCCAGAAGTAACAGATTTCAAAGTAAGATCAAAAATATAAATGGTAATATTATGCAAATTGCTTCTAAGGCAGTAAAGTAACATGCACAAAAACAATATATTTGTATGGCAACTCCGATATCCTTTCTAAAAAGCAACATTGCATGGCATTGGTTTATTCATTTTATGAGTTTTATGAACATTGCCTTAGGGAAAATATTGCCCTTTTGTGCTGGTTGCTTCCACAGCAGACAGGTATCTGTATGAGAGCTGAGGATGATATTCAAGGCAGGGGTTATGAGATTTGTGATTATATGAATGCAGTGACCCTAGCAGCTTTCAAAGTAGCTGGGATTGCAGCTTTCAAAGTAGCTGGGATTGCCAGCCACTCTTAAGAGTTGATTTAAAGAGCTGTCATAGGAAACCATTTGTAGTGCACAATAAGTTTGTATGGGTCCTACAAAACCCCAGGAGCTATGCTACATGTTCTTGACAGCCATCTACTGACACCTTATCCATTAACTGTTCACATATACACAGACACACACACAGTCACTCCTATAATAGCTACCATTGTTGTTTTTCGTCCTGTGTAGCAGTGTAGTGGCTTTGGGAAGCGACGCAGTTATACCGATCTAACCCCTGGTATAGACAGCACAACGTTGATGTGAGGGCTTCTCTCATCAACAAAGCTACCACTTCTCATGGAGGTTGATTAACTAAGCCAATAGGAGAAGCTCTCTCGTTAGTGTAGTAGTGTCTTCACTGAAGTGCTACAGCTGCCGTAGCATTTTCGCTGTAGACCTGCCCTTAGCCTGGCTATTCCCTAACTTTTAAAACTTCCTTTGGCAACCATAATATGCTATTACTATGTAGGGGGCTTTTCTTTTTTGGAATTGTGCAGTACGTGCGACCATTCAATAGGTGCGTGAAGTGAACGTCATGCCATACACCTGCTTTTCTTTTTTTTACAAGCTGGACCTTGTGTGGTGCCCAACAACCACTCTGAGGCCAGAGACCCTCTCTAGTCATTGAAGCAGTTCCCAACTGTTGCTACATGTCAGCACATGTGATTCTGCAGCACCCCTCCCCCAGACTTCCTACCTGGAAAGCTAAGCTACTTAAATATACCATTCCTGATAACACACTATGAAACAACGAGGTTTCGGGATGGCATAGCCTACGTGATCTGAAATCCAGGTGCACAACATGCTCTCTGCTTCATTATGGTGTATGGCTCATGCCACTGAACTATATAAGCAATTTCCATTTTGTTGTTGATTTGCACATGCTGTTATAAAAGAGTAACATAAAATGAACTATTTTTCTTGTCATAGGGATCTGAAGAGAATGTGTGTGGGGAGAGGAGTAAGTGTGCCAGGAAAAGAGGACCCCAAACATTAGGAAGGGTCATGTAAAAGAACAAAAGAAGGAAGATGAGAAGCTTTAAGTTTACTACACCCACCTCGGCTTCAACTCAACAGCTTCATTATTTAACATTCTGTACTGCTGATGCACTCCATTTAAACATGTAGGCTGAATTACACTCCTGGAAACAAAACATGAGGCTGCCCCCTAAGGGACTGTCACAAAGCATCAATATCCGCATAGTCAAGTTAGGGATCATCTAACAATTACAATACATACTCCAAACAATAAAAATTCTTTCATAATACTGCTACTTAGCTTTTAGATAGGACTTTTCATCCATCTCTCTGTACAAAATCTGTACAAAAAGTGACAGGTATTTTTATCCCCCTTTAGCAGATTTGGAAAATGAAACAGTGCGGGGAATAAAAATGTTGGCTTGGCATGTGGCAGGAAAGATGCAAGATCAGGTTTTCGGAGTACAGATTTTCCCCTACTATAAGAAGTGACAGTGCTGGAATAGGCTGCAGGGTTGGTCAGCCAACTGCCATCACTCCAGCCCTTCAATGGAGATTGGCTGTTGATCACATCTGGCAACTCTCCCTAGTCTGGTTTTAAATTGTGCTCTCTGCTCTAGTCTTAGATCAATACAAACCTTCTCTTTGTTGGAGCTGACTATAAAAATTAATAATGTAATCAGCACAGTATCTCCTGATATTTACTTTCACACACCTCCCTCCCCTCCCCGATTTTAAATTTTTACCATGCCACAGAAACGTCTATTGACAATTTATTACTATGCCGTAGGAGTTGTTGGGGCAAAACTGGAGGGCTTGGGATGTGGGTAGGGAACATTCAGGGCTGTACTCAACTGAGTAGGCCGGGGAGATAATTTGTGCCTTTTGGTAACTCTGTGGCTGAGAGGCTTTTAGCAATGGGCAGGAGATGTTTCTCTTCCTCTTCACTGACTCTGCTCACAAGGTGAAGATCTGAAATGCTTGGTGCGTGGGAGTGGAATATGAAGTCATACTTCCTCTCATAGCAGCTCTTGACAACAAGCAGCTTCCCCACTGCCCTTTAGCTGAATATCTGCCAGTGACTCTAAAAGCAATGGAAAAGTATATTAGCTGGATATTTCTGTTAAAATGATCCTCAGTTAAATAGGGGACAACATTGAAATGACAGATGCTATCCCCAGGCTTCAGAGCTTGCACCTGTCCTAGAGCTGTTGTTTCAGGCTCTTTGGGACACTCACCATCATTTTGTACCCGATTATTATTTGGAACGCTTTTTTTCCATAACCATAGAAATGTGCATTTTTAAAGTAACTTCAGCTGCACTATTACGTGGCAAATTTTGTGGCTGCAGAAACATGGACTGCATAAGACCCAGTCCATAATGTACATTTTTGTCCGTTTTATACGGGTAATGATTTGTATTGTGGTAGTGCTTATGTGGCAGCTTATGCTCAAATCAACTGGTTAGTCTCTAAGGTGCCACGAGTCCTCCCTTTTCTTTTTGCGAATACAGACTAACACGGCTGCTACTCTGAAACCTGTCGGTATTCATGAGTTCAGCATGCTACTTGGTTTCCAGTGTTCGTAAATCCAGGGTCGTGATCAGGAGAGAAAACCTTTTTTTTAAAAAAAAGTCTCACTAAAAGCACTGAGAACAGGTAAGAAATATATATGTTGCCGCAGCAATTGACAATAATATGTAAATTTTGCTGGGGACTTTGTGCTTCAACTTTTAGTCCAGATTGGAATGTCTGGGCTCTTGCTACTTGTATTCTTTAAAGCTCACTTTGGACCCAGTCCCGCAGGGTGCTGAGCACTCTGAACTCTCAGGGAGGACGTTCATTACTCTGTAGCACTATGCTCCTTCTGAGCAGCTGTGACTTGTAGTAATAAACAAGACACAGTGATATTTGGATTTCTGAAAAGCAGCGGAGTATTATAGAAATGAAATGAAAACCTGTTACCTCTACGGCCATAAGCAGTACAACCTGTAGTGGTCGCTGCCAAGTGCTCTGTGGTGGTTAAATAACCCAGAAATCTCAGGAAGTGCCAATGGCTTTAGGCGGATGAACACCTGAGGAAGGTAGTGGAACCCTTGATGGAGGAAATGCCATCAAAAGGCGGATGAGTAAATTCACTCAGTGTTTTTGCCAATGGCATCCATGCAGGGGAGACTGGGCACTTCAGCTGTGGCTGATAACCAGTTTAGGAGTGGAGCACCAAAAAAGGCAGATGGAAGATCTCCTCTGTACTGGCAACTCATGCAGCGTAGCTGGTTCCAAATGTATCAACTCCTTTGATCCAAACCAGCGAAGTCGAGAGGGGGACAGTGACAGATGGGCAAAGCAGCGCCTCCATATCAACCACCCAGGCTATTGCAGCCGCATTACATGGTGAGGACATTCCATCCTTGCTGGCAGCATGCACACAACACGGAAGGTGGCAGTTACGGGTTATAAGCTCTCCTTTGATTCTCATAGAGGAGAGCACCCAGGGTCACCTTTGACGGTGGGAGGAATCATTGCATTCCATTGGTCGGCCACCACCTGCCACAAAGCTGGGCAGCCCCTGGACATTTAGGTTCTGACCCACCATGGTCTGTCTGCCTCAGGGGGTGCGTGGGGCTAGACCAAAAGTTGAAAGACAGATGGAAACCTGGCAAAAATAAGAAATCAAGAACTTTCCTGCTTGGAAGCATGGATGTCAGGACCATGTGTCTGGGATTGACAGACTATGACAACCTACAATACACAAGCAGCATATGGAATTCAGCTTTGATAGACCATGAGCTGTACAAACTCAAAGTTGACATTGCAGCACTCCAGGAAACAAGACTTGCAGAAGCTGGTTCTGTCCAAGAGGCCAATTATATCTACTTTTGTTCAAGAGACCATTTTTACCTTCTTTTGGCAAGGTAATAGCAGTGAAGAAAATTGTCTGCATGGTATTGGTTTCACTGTGAGAAACAAGTGGGTAAAGTTCCTAGAAACACTCAATGGCAACTCAGAGCATATCATTTCACTTAAACTTCAGATGACCATTGGCTCTGTGAATATCATTAGCGGTTATGCGCCAACACTCAAATCTAGCCCTGAGGAGAAGGATACATTTTATGACTCTCCATCAAGTCTTCAAAAGAATACTGTGGCAGTTCAATGATGAGACAGAACACAGCTTTATGCAAGCAAGCAGGCTGGTCAGCTGAGATGGGCTGTTCTGCCCCCCGCCTTCCACCTTCTCCTTTTATTATATTTCTCCCCCCTAAGCATTACACACTGCTACCGCAAAAAAATACACAAAGGAATGTATGACATTGATTAATATACTTATTTACCATCCTTTATCTACTACAATCCTGGTTCTCAGGCCTTGAGCCCAGGCTAAGAAAGCTTCCCACAGTCGCTGTCCCAACAATCAAGTTCTCATGGTTCATATCTAGCCCTTGTCCTTGGATAGAGCAATGTGTGCATTGCTTCTACAAAACAGTCAGGGTGTGCCCTGCCTGCTTCCAGGTGGAATAGCTAAACATGAACCCTTCAGAATACCATCAACTTGAGCAACTTTTCCTTCTCAGTGAATTCAGTGCAAGAGTCGGTGCAGACAACTCATGGCCAGATTGCCTAGGACATTTTGGCATTGGCAAGATGAATGAGAACGGCTAACAATTTCTTGAATTCTGCGCCCCAATCGAAATGTGCATTATCAATTAATATTTTAGAGGAAAAAATTGCCCCGAAGTGTCATGGCGACATCCATGATCCGGTCACTGGCACTAATGAGACCTTATTATCATCAGGAGGGAAGACCTATCCTAAGTGGAGAACACTTGCACATTCTACAGTACTGATTTGTGACACTGACCACTCCTCGATTATTAGCAAAGTGAAGATTACAGCCAAGAACAAAACCTAGGAGCAAGCCCAAAATCAATGCTATTAACACCAAAAAAGGAGGAAATGCCAGGAGTCTGTGAAGGCTTCTGAACTTAGCATGCATGGAAAGTCACTACCAGAGAAGGCAAAGGAATTTTGGGAACATTTAAGAACGGCAATCCATGAAACAACTTTTCCTAAATTTGGAGGAAACAGATCATGAAAACAGGACTGGTTTGAAGAAAATGAAGGGGAACCATTACCTCTCAGGAACCTTAAGAACATAGCCTATCTGGAATACAACAAGAAGCCAACAGAGAGCACCAAAGTGAGACCTCGACATGCGAAAACCGAGGTACAGTGAGCAAGAAGATGCTGTGCAAATCATTACTGGACAAAGTTCTGTGAAGAGATACAGACATCCTCAGACACAGGAAACCTCAAAATCATGTATGAGTATCTAAAGAAAGCTCTAGGCCCCACTATCAAAAAGGTTGCCCTTCTGAAAGTGGTGAAATCATTACAGATAAAAGCAAGCAGTTGTCTCATTGGGTTTAACACTATTCAGAGCTATATGCACAAGAAAGAAACATCTCCAGCGAATCACCGGACCAAATACAAACTGTACGGGTCATGCCAGAGCTAGATGTGGAGCGCACTGTAGAAGAGCTAAGAAGGCCATTGATTTGCTATCAAGTGACAAGGCTCCTGGAAAAGATGACATCCCAGCAGAAATCCTCAAGTACAGGAAAGACAGCCTACTATCTAAAGACTAATATCTTAATCAACTGCTACTTAAATGCTGGAAAGAGGGTAAGATACCATAAGAGACGCATGATGCAGACATCATCACTCAATATGAAAATAAAGGTGAAAAGGGCAACTGCAACAACGACAGGTTGCTACTAAGTGTTTCAGGAAAAGCTTTTGCAAAAATCTTAGTGCACCTACAACAGTTTGCGAATTGTCCACTCTGAATCACAATGTGAATTCAGGGCTGGAAGATCAAGTGCAGAGAGCAAAACCGACCATTGTACATCGCCTTTGTGGATCTAACCAAAGCATTCGACACAATCAGCAGAGAAAGTCTATTTCCAATACTAGAAAAGATAGGATGCTCACACACCCTGTTAAAGTGTTATACTTTCATTCCATGACAACATGAGAGCAACTGTCCACTTTGATGGGTCCACTTCAGACAGCTTTGAGATGTGGAGTGGAGCAAAGATGTGTTCTTGCCCCCACACTCTTTGGAATCTTCTCTGTATTCCTGAACTGTGTCTTTAAGGACATGAAAGATGGAGTGTATCTCCACACAAGATCAGATGGGAAACTCTTCAACCTGTAACAACTCAAGTCAGACCAAAGTCAATAAGGTGCTAATCAGGGAACTTCTATTCGCTGCTGCTGCTGCCTTCATAGCCCACAATGAAGATCTAATACAAGAACTCATAGACTGTCTTTCAAGTGCCTGTCAGGCATTTGCTCTCACCATCAGCGTTAAGAAAACTCTTCTATTAGGACAAGATCCTTCAATCACCTTAAATGCAAACCAGCTAGAAGTAGTCTAAAAGTTCAGCTACTTAGGTTCTATAGTGACCACCAACCTCTCACTGGATGAAGAACTAAATGTTCGCATTGGGAAGGCTGCCATCACCTTTAGCAGACTAAGTGGAAGTTAAATCCTAGTGAAGAAAACAGAAAGGCGCATACACTCTGGCCAAAAAATAATTTGAAGTACAGCTAGCCAAAGACTCAAAAATTAATAGAAAAATTTTTTTAAGTACATCAGAAGCAGAAAGCCTGCTAAACAACCAGTGGGGCCACTGGACGATTGAGATACCAAAGGAGCAGTCAAGGATGATAAGGCCATTGCAGAGAAACTAAATGAATTCGTTGCATCAGTCTTCACGGTTGAGGATGTGAGGGAGATTCCCAAACCTGAGCCATTTTTTTTAAGTGACAAATCTGAGGCACTGTCCAAGAATGATGTGTCATTAGAGGAGGTTTTGGAACAAATTGATAAAATAAACAGTAATAAGTCACCAGGACTAGATGGTATTCACCCAAGAGTTCTGAAGGAACTCAAATGTGAAATTGCAGGACTACTGTCGAGTCTGTAACCTATCATTAAATCAGATTCTGTACCAAATGACTGGAAGATAGCTAATGTGATGCCAATTTTTTAAAAGGGCTCCAGAGGTGAAACTGGCAATGACAGACCGGTAAGCCTGATTTCAGTATCAGGCAAAGAGGTTGAAACTATAGTAAAGAACAAAATTTTCAGACACATAGTGGAACATAATTTGTTGGGGAATAGTCAGCATGGTTTTTGTAAAGGGAAATCATGCCTCACCAATCTACTAGAATTCTTTGTGGGGGTCAACAAGCATGTGGACAAGGGGGATCGAGTGGATATAGTGTATTTAGATTTTCAGAAAGCCTTTGACAAGATCCCTCACCAACGGCTCTTAAGCAAAGTAAGCAGTCATGGGATAAGAGGGAAAGTTCTCTCATGGATTGGTAACTGGTTAAAAGATAGGAAACAAAGGGTAGGAATAAGTGGTCAGTTTTCAGAATGGAGAGAGGTAAATAGTGGTGTCTGCAGGGGTCTGCACTGAGCCCAGTCCTATTTAACATATTCATAAATGATCTGGTAAAAAGGGTAAACGGTGATGTGGCAAAATTTGCAGATGATACAAAACTACCCGAGATAGTTAAGTCCTAGGCAGACTGCGAAGAACTACAAAAGGATTTGACAAAACTGGGTGACTGGGCAACAAAATGGCAGATGAAATTCAGTGTTGATAAATGCAAAGTAATTCACATTGGAAAACATAATCCCAACTATACATATACAATGATGGGGTCTAAATTAGCTGTTACCACTCAAGAAAGAGATCTTGGAGTCATTGTGGATAGTTCTCTGGAAACATCCACTTGATGTGAAGCGGCAGTCAAAAAAGCGAACAGAACATTGGGAATTGTTAAGAAAGGGATAAATAATAAAACAGAAAATATCATATTGCCTCTATATAAATCCATGGTACGCCCACATCTTGAATACTGCATGTAGATGTGGTCCCCCAATCTCAAAAAAGATGTATTGGAATTGCAAAAAGTTCAGAAAAGGGCAACAAAAATGATTAGGGGTATGGAATGGTAGCTGTATGAGGAGAGATTAATAAGAGTAGGGCTTTTCAGCTTGGAAAAGAGACTACTAAAGTGGGATATGATAGAGGTCTATAAATTCATGACTGGTGTGGAGAAAGTAAATAAGGAAGTGTTAACTACTTCTCATAACACAAAAACTATGAGTTAAATGAAATTAATAGGCAGCAGGTTTAAAACAAAAGGAAGTATTTTTTCACACAATGCACAGTCAACCTGTGGAACTCCTTGCCAGAGGATGTTGTGAAGGCCAAGAGTATAACAGGGTTGAAAAAAGAACTAGATAAATTCATGGAGGAGAAGTCCATCAATGGTTATTAGCCAGGATAGGCAGGGATGGCGTCCCTAACATCTTTTTGCCAGAAGGTGGGAATGGGTGACAGGGGATGGATCACTGATAATTAACTGTTCTGTTCATTCCCTCCGGGGCACCTGGCATTGGCCACTGTTGGAAGACAGGATACTGGGCTAGATGGACCTTTGGTCTGACCCAGTATGGCCGTTCTTATGTTCTAAAACAGAGGTGGGCAAACTATAGCCCGTGGGCCAGATCTAGCCTGTGGGACCCTCCTGCCCAGCCTCTGAGCTCCTGTCCCAGGAGACTAGCCACTGGCCCCTCCCCCATTGTTCCCCCTCCCCTGCATCCTCAGCTTACTGCGCTGCTGGCACAATGCTCTGGGCGGTGGGGCTGTGAGCTCTTGCTGCGCAGTACAGGTGCAGAGCCGTGGCCTGACCGGATGCTCTGTGCTGCATGGTGGTGTGGCTGCCTGTCCTGTTGCTCTGGGCGGCATGGCTGTAGCGCTGCCAGCCACCAGTGCTCCAGGCAGCATGGTAAGGGGGCAGGGAGGGTTGGATAGAGGGCAGGGGAATTCGGGGTGGTAGTTGGGGGCGGGGGGTGTGGATGGGGGTGGGGAGGTCAGAGGGCGAGGAACGGGGGGGTTGAATGGGGGCAGCGGTCCCAGGGGGGCAGTCAGGAAGGAGGGGGGGTTGGATGGGGCGGCGGGGGGTGGTCGGGGACACGGAGGGGTGGATGGGGCAGGGGTCCCACCATATCTTGCAGACAAAGGATCCCAACAACTTACAGAAATATGACCTGCCATACTAGACTAGATCAATATAGAGTTGGGTAAGAATTTTTTGATGAAACTATTTTTGTTGGAAAATGCCAGTTCATTGAAACCTTTTCTGCAGGAACATACCAGCTTTGACAACTATTTCATCAAGATGTTTCTCAGGTGGAATTTCTAATAGAGAGACTAAGGGACTCTAGAATATGGAATAGCCTTGCAGGTAGGGCACTTACCTGGGCATAAATCCCTGCCGTAAATCAGGCAGAGCAGGGACTTGTACCAAGGTCTCCTGTATCTGAGGTGAGTGCCCTAACCACCAGGATATTGGCTTCTCTCTCTCCTTGGTTTTTCATCAAAAATCGGAATTAATTCAGAGGACTCCTATGGGCCTTTGTTATACAGGAGGTCAAACTAGATGATTACAGGGGTCCCTTCTGTCCTTATATAAGAATTGTTTCTTTGAAGATTTCTGGAGCCTCTAGTATTTGGAGCAGGAATTGAAATTTGGCAAAGAGGATTTCCTTGATGTCTGTCTTGGAGTCAGCAAAAATCCACCCAGATTTTCAAAGCATTACAATTCAGATAAACCACCATTTGCATATGCTCAGTAGAGGCTTTTAGAAGCTGCTAAAAATCTCTGAACGTTCCAGCTGTACTGAGCTGGCTGCAGCACCACAGAAGCAGATCAACATTTGCAAATGGGATTGATGCAGCACAGCAGGAGCAGTGTTTAATTTGCAGTATGAGACTCCAGTACACAGTAAGGAGAGTGAAAGAGGCAAAGGGTATGAAGAAGAGAAAAGATATTCTTTTCTGGTTAAGGCATTACACTGGAATGAAGGGCGATGCATTCTATTCCTGGCTCTATCTCTGATGGCCTTCCTGACATTGGGCAAAAACTGCATCAGTATACATGTGTGCAAGGGTGCTAAATTAAAATTGCCCTGCAACCTTAAACCTGTCACTTTCTAACTTTTGAGGCTTTGATTCTGTAACCTTAACATTCTTTTTGCTTTTCTACCTTTGTTGCAACTGAATTTCTCATTCTTTTTATTTCCTCTTGTGTAATACACTCTTAACAGATAGCTGTGGTATTCCTTGTACCTTTAAGAAAATGAATGCAAACTTCTCTATCCTGATGCAAGGGGAATCAAAGGGATTCCATTTCGCTCACTCAGAACAAAGACAGGGAGGCATTCAAATTGACTGTGGAAAAAATAAATAGAGCTGAAGAACACCTACACACTCCCACACCATGCAGCCTCTCATTTTGATGCTGTTAGGGAAAGGGACTGCAATCCAGTTTAGACAGGAAATAGCTGTATATTACTTTCTGAACCTGGAAAAGTTTTAGCTGGGGGGAAGCAAATCAAGAAGGAAGAAAGTGGGATCCAGTAAACTTCTCTATTTGGCCAAAATCTGTCACCAGCACCACCAGAAAGGAGCGGAAGAATGATGCCCTCAGCATTGTTTTTATGCATTCTTGGGCCAGTGGGTCCTCTCATCTAGGAACATCTTAGAAACAGCACACTTTTCCTGCATTTGTTAAAGGGCACATATAATAAGATCTTCTCTATCGCTAGGACTCAGCAACACAACCAGATTGTAGAATTATGGTCACCTTTGTTGTTCAAGTCTCTTGGGACTGGATCCTTTGGTTACTCTGGTCTGGAAATCTCTGGGCCAAATTCTGCTTTTACTTACACTGGTCCAACCTCACTGAAGTTATTGTGGTACCACCATTACATAGGAAGTTGGACAGTAAAAAGACAAGACAAGCCAGTTCTTTTTGTCTGCCTGTCATTCTTTATTTCTGTACCTGGGGACCTATATCTCTGTTTCTAATCTTTTCCCCTCTCTCTAGAACCTAATCATGCTCCCACAGAAAGCAATGGCAAAAATGTGTGCATCCTACATTGTCTTTTTTGTATATTCTCCCCTATCTCTCCTTCAATCATCTGTGTTTAACAAATGGCACTGACTTTACCACATTTCTTCTGGGCACTGCCTTTTCTATATTTCCACATCAAACCTCCCCATCTGGTAACAAGTATGAGCATCATCTTAGAATCCTATCACCCAGCATTTTTAAATTAGTTGAGTTAATAGAGCATGCATCATTTTTAAAGTTGGTATCATAAGTACATAGTGAATGCAAGATGAAGCAGATCTGAAATTATATACCTCTCTAATGATCCCTAGTTGGTTCTTTACTCATCTAACACATTAAACAAATCTTTTCTCCTCTACTTATTCTGTGTGTGTGTGTGTGTGTGTGTGAGAGAGAGAGATGCATATGCACCAAATAAGTAGAGGAGGAAATATATGTAAATACAGTATATATATCCTCCCTTATGTGTGGGAAAAGGCTTAGGAAACTCTCTATTCAGGACTGTACTGATATTATATATATAGATCTGTGTGTGTGTGTATATATATATATATATAGAGAGAGAGAGAGAGATCCGTGTGTGTGTGTGTGTGTGTATATATATATATACTGTGTATATATATATATATATATATATATGTAGTGGGACTGCGTACTGAATTTTGCATGTATGTTACGTAGCCTTATATAATTCAATTATATAATGCCAGTTTCATTTTCATTCTCCAAGAAGGTAATTGTAAACAATGTGTTTCAGAAATTGCTAACATCTGTGTCTCTATTCCTCTCCAAAATGTTCCTTTTAGATACTGGGGTCTACATTTGACCAGTCCTAATTACCTTATGTCCTGGATATAAATTTAAAACAACTTAGTTTACGTTCTACTCTTCCTGAGTCATGTGAGTTGTCTTAGAGGTGTTAACATGACCCTGTCACTGTACAGTACTACATAGTTAAATGTAGTTTTAAAGCTTTAAGTACAGTGACCTCAGTCTGCTCAGTCTAATGGCATACACACTCAAGAATTCTAACCAAATTCTGGAAATATATTGATCAGGATACAAAAGAGAAAAAGAATCAGAATAAGACATAAGTATTTCGGGGGGGAAATTGAGTGATTATGCAGAACAAACGTAATCAAAACCATCAAAGTCCCTTTTTCAGAGAGAGGATATTAGTTAGAGATCTTATTTTGTCAGATAATCCTTCTTCGTAGAGAGGAAAGATTAGTTCGGTTCTTCAATTCTACGGTATGAATAATGGCCATTTTCTCGGCTTCTGACAAAACAGATGGGAAAAGGATGGGGGGAAAGAGAGAGGATAGTAAAGGTGGGGTAAATGTTGCTCTTGATGATGATAGAGGATAGCAGTTAGGTAGTCAATCAAGGACAAATGCTCTGCATTGGTAGGTTGGCCAGAGAGTTGTTCTTTCCTTAGTGACTGTCCAAGTAGCAGTATGGCCCTTTCTGAAAAAGGGATAGCCCTAATGTCCAAGTGTGTGCTATTGTTGAGTGCCTAATGGTTGTTGCATTTGTTCAGAGTCTCCCCGCTTCTGTCATCTAACACACACATTTTGTAAAGCATTTGGGGATAACTTGAAAGGTATGGTATAAAACCCAATTCTGTTCTGTTAGTGCTGGCCTTGTTTTTCCTGCTTACAAGAGCTTTCAATTATTTTAGTGATTTAGAATCAACCTAAAGTCCAACACTTTGGAGAATTTCACTGTCAAGTTTTCAGAGATATATTATTGAGACACTGCTGCTCACAGTGCTGGCCTTCACCCTGTCCAGTCAGTCCCCTTGTTAATCAGCATGTATAGCTGTAAATTTCATTTCCTTCTGCTGTTTAATGAATTCACACTTTTGCTCTTACGCTCTTCCTGGAATCACATCCCTGTCTATTGAGTGTAGTGTGTGTATCTATATAATAACCTTTGTTACAGTGCCTACTTAAGCAGGTTTAGGCTTTTTCATTTCTTCCTATAAGGCATGAATCAAATAAATACACTCCAAGTGTGGGTTGATTCTGTGTTTGCAAACCAAAAATGGCGGAAGTTTTACAAAATGAAAGCTACTGTCAGTTTGTCCCAGTTCTACTCCAAAGGTAAAATATAGATTAGCAACCAGATTGGATGAAAGCACTTTGATCTAGATACAGTGACTCAGAAATTTTGCCTGAAACAGCAGCTGGCATTAGGCAATGTGCTAAACACTGTTACTGAGAGAAACAAATAATTCTGTCCTGAACAAATTAAAACTTCATTACTACCTTGACAATGCCGTCTGAATGAAATGAGCTAAACTAGAGGGCAAGGAAAGAGCATGAAATATCTGTGATAAGCATGAAAGCTGAATGCTGAAATCCTATTGAATCTTTAATGATGTATGGAAATGTTCTGAATGGAGATGCCAATTTAGCATGTTGCTTAAATATAGTGAAGGAGCTCCTATTATTCAGTGTATGTATGTCTAATTAATTGTAATTTGAGCAAACATTATAAAACTGATTTTATTGTGCTTTACTTCTGTCTCCAGTAAGGGTTATACCTATAGCACTAATTAGAAGGGACCTAATAGGCCGACTCATTGGGTCCACTGTCCTTAAATAATTCTTCTAGATGTGTTCTGGGGGGAGGGGAAAAGTCATTCAAAGCAAAAATGTTCTTAAATTCAGTGAATACAAAGTTCTAAGGGCCAGATCCTCAGGTGCCTTCTGGTTGCTTTGAGCCACACTGATGGAACAGAACAGCCACAAATCTAGTGGATCTGGCTACTTGAGGATTTCCCTTGTTGATGTGAATTCTCAAGTGTGGTCTAGGAAATAGTGGCATGAGTGCAACTAAGGCAGGGTGGCAGAGGAAAGGGGCATCCATGTGCATAGGCAATCCCAGACTGCTGGAACATATCCTTGGGGCCCCAAGCAGCAATCTATAAAATAGATCAGCCCTGAGATTGGCCTATTTTATGTCTTTGGCCAACTTGACAAGTAAACAGCCGCAAGATCTAGGGTGGGGAGGTATAATCTAAAGGTGGCTTTGTACTGTCCCCTTTCTCTGCTGTGCTGAGTACAGCTTGTATGCATCCTGAGATCTAAGTCTAGGCTTATCCATCATGAAAGCTGAGAATTAAGAATCTGATCTGGAGAGGTGTTAAGCTGCATCAACAGCACCCATTGACTCCAGTGGGTATTTCTTCACTGAGCTGAAATTTGTGGAAGGTGTGGGAGCTTGGCACTTTTCAGGATCAGACCCCAAATTCACAAAGGTCAGGAAATTCAAGAGTTAAGGTTCCCACAAACTCAAATTCATCAATATTTTGCATGTAGCCTTTAGGATTGCTATTAGTGATGTTGTATTTAGATGGTAGAAGTGGGAACACAATTGGCTGTGGGAGAATGTTTCCTCAGTGGGCGAGCAATTCTTGACAGCACCATCAAGCAATGATATACTGTAGATGAGTTGGAGCTTTGACACCAACAGCAACATCAGCAATGTCCTGAAATAGATTGATGTGAAGGCTGAAGATAAATGGCATGGGAATGACGCTGTATTTCATCAGTGAGTCCACAAGAAAGCATGCTGCTGCCTTACTTAACTGAGCTACACTGTGGACTGGACAACTAACTTTAAAAATGGGTGTATGGTCTGTCCACTGAATTGGTTGAACTATTTGATCTGACAACTCAGTGTATTTATAGATCAATACTGTGTTCACCATAAAAAGAACATAAGTGAGTGTAGAATCAGAGCCTCATTCTTTCCCTTCATAAGGTTTCCTCACTGAGACTAAGCTATAGCTCTCAAATCAGCTGGGGGAAGATGCCTGAGTCCTTTTCCATCATCAGGTGTCTTGTCTAATTATCCAAATCTTCTACAACCTCAGGTGTGGGAAGCAAGAGAATTTGTTAGGGAGTAACTGTCAGGAAGCAAGGCCTGCAACACAGCCAGTCTCCCAGGCAACCTGATGAGCATAGCTGGCATGGAGTAGGCTGCTAGATTGGCTACATCACCTGATTGGTTGGAAGTTAGCAAACCAGCTCTTAAGCCCAGCAGCAATTCACCTACTGCTCAAAGATGATGTCCATGGTTGCAATAGCTCCTGCTTCTTCCCAGCCTTACCTCACTCCAGGTAACCCAATTCTGACTCTCAGCTCTGATTCTTGACCTCTATGTTTGGCTGTTACATCTGATTCAGACCCTATGCTCCAGTTCCAGCTCCTGACCCGTGACTCTGACCCTGGGCCCCAATTTCTGGCTATCAAGTCCTGTTCTATCCACTGGGCTTGCTCCTACTCTGACCATTGGGTATGACTCCTGCTCCAACCACTAAGCATGACTTCTTGCATCCCAGTCGTGTGACAGTTACGTCTTTTCCTGCTAGACCTGGTGTAAGGCCACTGCTGTGCCTGCCCTTTCACACACATGAAGTGATTGTTATGGCCTACCAGAGGGGCTAGAAAGCAATACCCTTTCAGCATCCCAGCACATGCCCTCCTCAGAACAAGTGGCGTGTCATTTTAGGGAGGAAGGAAGAGGGTGTCAGGGAAAGGACATGGGGCAGGATCTATGCAGCAGAAAGGAGCTGGGTGCCAATATGCATACAGTCCATTTTCCAGCATTTTTCAGCTTCAGAATAGACAAAAGACTAAAAGAAAGAAACTCTAGGAGAAAAAACAAAGAAAACTTTGAGCACCCTAGCCCTTCCGGTTTCTCAGGGAAACATCACCAATGATTCCTATAATGGCATAGTCAGTTCAAAGAACTACTAAATATGATTGTTCAGCCTGAAAAGCTATAACCAAGTGAGCTGTGTACTGTCTTAGGAAGGTAGAAAGGTGGCATGACTGGGGCATCTTGGGAGTGGAATAAAAGAGTGGCCTCCTGGATTAGGTATGACCTCTGAGGAAGATCTGTAATTAAAGTGGACAAATCTTGGGAGGCAATTTAGATATGAGACAGAACCAGTGGTTGCATGGAGAAAAGAGACTAGGATAAAATTTGGATTGTTGCAGACCATCCCAGAGACATTTTTAGAGGGATTGAGAGGATTGCTGTCACTGATCAGTTTTAAACAGACAAGATGGAGGCTAGGATCGAGATGCCAGAGGGAACCAGATGGCATAGCTCTGATTCTATTTTTTGTGCACCTAATACACAAATATCAGGCTCTACTTGTCCGCTGATGCTGAACTGCCAGAGGACTTTGAAAAGGAAAATAACTATATAATTTGCAAATCAACACTCCCACTTTGTTCTATGATTTGATTAACTTAAATCTCAGCTTTAAACAACAGAGTGCACCTATGGGGAATGAAAGAACTAGAGGTCCTTATTGATAATACTTCTGGAAAAGAATATTACTTCACCTTGTATTTTCAGTCTAACAAGAATGACAGTTAAAGTCTATCACAAATATTTTTGTAGGGGACTGATTTAAAGTATAATTATCTGTG
The DNA here is from genome assembly GCF_965140235.1 of Caretta caretta. Classification (NCBI taxonomy): domain Eukaryota; kingdom Metazoa; phylum Chordata; order Testudines; family Cheloniidae; genus Caretta; species Caretta caretta. The sequence continues at coordinate 77,780,459 of NC_134210.1, forward strand.
GTAAATAAAGAAGTTCATATATTAATTTGGAAGAAATAATTCATGTGAATGAATAATTGGAGATGGTTTGATTTCCCAGAACTAGTTTTTAAAATAATTCTAGTGTATTAAATGTATTCAACTTGGTAAAACAAAAAGGGTAAACACCTTTCTTAATCTAATGGAATACTGGCACTTGCAAATAGCGGGACTCATATAATAATTGGAAACCGAGACAACAAAATCCTGGGAATGTTAAGACCTAAAAATAGTCTTGGTAACAAGAATTGTAAAATTCAATACTTTAACTGTAACAATCATGCGTTTATTTTTTAATATTAAAGAGAGAATCTGCATCTTAGAATAAAACGTTATGGGGTTGTTTGTTTCTATTATGAGTGCATTGAGTCCCCAACCTAGATCAGCCAGATCTTATCATTACAGTCCAAATCCTGATACTGTACAATAAGGAGCATGATACTCCTCACATAGTCCTCTATGAATCAGTGGGACTACAAAGGAGTAGCAGGCTGCTCAGCTGGAGGAAGGGCATCAGAATCTGTCCCTATATGAAGTGAAGTATGGCTTTGAAGTCTGAGATTTAATATCTCCTGGACAATCGAGATACAAAAGGAGCACTTAAAGACGATAAAGTCATCACGGAGAAACTAAATTAATTCTTTGCTTCAGTCTTCACGGCTGACGATGCTAGGGAGATTCCCAAACCTGAGCCATCTTTTGTAGGTGACAAATCTGAGGAATTGTCACAGATTGAAGTGTCACTAGAGGAGGTTTTGGAATTAATTGAGAAACTTAACAGTAACAAGTCACCGGGACCAGATGGCATTCACCATTCAAGAGTTCTGAAAGAACGCAAAAGTGAAATTGCAGATCTATTAACTATGGTTTGTAACCTGTCCTTTAAATCAGCTTCTGTACCCAATGACTGGAAGATAGCTAATGTAACGCCAATATTTAAGAAGGGCTCTAGAGCCCATCCTGGCAATTACAGACCGGTAAGTCTAACGTCACTACCGGGCAAATTAGTTGAAACAATAGTAAAGAATAAAATTGTCAGACACGCAGAACATAAATTGTTGGGCAAAAGTCAACATGGTTTCTGTAAAGGGAGATCATGTCTTACTAATCTATTAGAGTTCTTTGAGGGGGTCAACAAATATTGGACAAGAGGGATCCAGTGGACATAGTGTACTTAGATTTCCAGAAAGCCTTTGACAAGGTCCCTCACCAAAGGCTCTTATGTAAATTAAGTTGTCATGGGATAAGAGGGAAGATCCTTTCATGGATTGAGAACTGGTTAAAAGACAGGGAACAAAGGGTAGGAATAAATGGTAAATGTTCAGAATGGAGAGGGTAACTAGTGGTGTGCCCCAGGGTCAGTCCTAGGATCAATCCTATTCAACTTATTCATAAATGATCTGGAGAAAGGGGTAAACAGTGAGGTGGCAAAGTTTGCAGACGATACTAAACTGCTCAAGATAGTTAAGACCAAAGCAGACTGTGAAGAACTTCTCACCAAACTAACTCTCACATGTCCTAAGTGTACAAGTAAGCTAGGTTTTTTGGGGAGGGTGGGGGATTAGAATTTAGGTAACACTTTTTTCATAAAAATTTTATTTCAGACACTTGTAAAAGCTATTGGGACAGGTGGTAATGTGTAAGTGAAATAGTGGCAGAAAGTCCACTTTTAGTTCAATAATCACAGGGTTATCTAACTGACAAAATTACCATAAGGAAGTAAAAATTGAAATAGGCAGGATTGTGAAAGTGTACATTAAAACTGATGCACCTTACCATGGACAGGGCCCTAACTTACAGTTTAGTTCATCAGCATTTAGAAATTACCATACACCAAAAGGGAGAAAAATATATGTACTTTAGATTGAGTGTCTTGAAAAATAACCTGGCATGTAGCTTCTCAGATAGAGCTGTGTAACTTTTTTTAAAATCAAAATTGAAGACAGCAGTTTTAATCTACTACTGTATATGAAAATGAGCAGCAGCCTTGATAAATGATGGAACTCTACCTAGCACTGTTAAAATAGTGGAGGGTTGAAGACTATGGAACTTATGCAAACCATTCTATTCAGGTACTCTAACAAACTGATAGCAGGTGGAGTGCCTCCACAGTATCTTGTTCTCATGATGGATTCAATTGTTTGTAAGCTTTATTAGTCCATTTACTTTAGTGGCCTCACTTGTCTTTATAAGGGTCAATGCAATTACTACAGCTCCTTGAATTTTTCCTCCTTGAACTAGAATATCTACAGTTGTTTTCATAAATCTGATAATGTGCTGTAAAGTATTCACTTTGTGTTTAAAGTCTGTCTGCCACTTGTTTTACTTGAACTTAGTCTCCCTTTTATGCCAGTTCACCGTATTGAACCCTCGAATTGGAAAACTATGGTACCATCACTTCTCTGGTGCCCATGTCTGCTTCTATTATAAGCTAATCCTTTTTTCTTTTTGTATTTCTATTTTTCCATTCTTTATGGATAAAGACCTTGCTTTCCATGTAGTTCCCCCCATCTTACCACATAAACCTTCCATTTTAAAGGATTTACTGAGAGACACTGTGACCTTATGTTTGACTAATTTTAAAAAAAATATTTCTGATCCTCCTCCAGCCCTTTTTTAAAATTAGGATTATTGTCCTTACTACAAGGATTTTTTTTCCCTTGCTGATATTGACAGTGTGTTTGGCAAAGGAGGGTGGAGCAACACTGCATCTGACAACAGGCCCAACTGGCCTAGGCACTGTCCTTAATCTGAATAATTTAAAATCTAATTTGAAGCAAGATGTAATAAGGGAAAGTGACATAGAAAAAAGAGGAGGAAGAGAGGAGAAGGGTAACAGTAATAAGATTGCATCATTATTTGATCGGTTAGTGCACAATTTGATGGTTTAAAATTACCTTGCCATTTGTGCATCTGTCTTAAGCCACCTCACTGTCACTCTGCCTACTGGATTACAATGAAATGCTCAATAAGCCATTAAGTAGTTATTGAGCAAACTGTTGGCCTGCAATATTTTGGTAAATGACCTTATCTAACAAGTATGCTTCCTCGCATTCATTTATTGAATCATGATTCACTAAAAATATTGTGCAATAATAATTTCCATTTAATTCAGAGATAAAGAGACTGCCTGAAAAAACAGTGCATCTGTGATCCCGGCAACTCTGGTTCAAATTGCTACTTCATCCAAACTTTAAAGGTAATTTAAATGCATTTGGAAGTACTGCAAAAGTTTGTTATAGAGACATTGACTTAATGGAGCTGGTGTGGTTTTTGTTTGGTTGATTGGTTTTTAAGAGGTGGGCCCAAACTGGAACATTGGGTCTAACTCCTCTCAGACTTTGGAGATCCTGAAATTGACATTCAGATCTGAACTGTACAGCTCTGGTCATCCAGTTAAAAATATATCATGTCTGTATTTGTATCTTAAAATTATCACCTTATCACTAACACCAATAATTACACTATATTTTCCTTCTAAAGTTTAAAAAAAGTTAAGCTAACACTTGCAGTACATTGCTATTTGTAAATGACCAAAACACTTCTCAAATACAATACTAATAAATCTACTGTTATTTCTTGGACACAACTGCTGTTGCAAATACCATTAAATTTACCAAGACCAAAGTATAGAAAACTCATCTGTATAATGAAGTGGGAGACACAAGTAAATAAGGCAGTGAACTCTAGATGATATGAAATGAATTAGTAATTGATCACGGTTGTGAAATATGACAAAGGTAATATATAGTGATATTCTGTGTCTGCAGTTTTTTCTGATTGACAAAGTGATGGAAAGGCATCCTCCCTACATATTCTTGCTTTTGAGTTTCAGAGGAACAGCCGTATTAGTCTGTATTTGCAAAAAGAAAAGGAGTACTTGTGGCACCTTAGAGACTAACCAATTTATTTGAGCATGAGCTTTCGTGAGCTACAGCTCACTTCATCAGATGTATATTTATATGTATATGTATATTATATGCTTTTGAGTTATAAGTTTTGGATGGTGCTGTGTCTCAGGTCTGGCTTGGGTAGCTAGTTAAAGATCCTTGAATGCATTGGTATCATCTGACCTGCTCCTTGTTGGAACATTGAATAGACTCAGAAGACCATATCAGCAACACACTATTTATTCATGTTGTTTTTCTCTATGCTATCCACCCATAGTTTTTAAAATAGACAGTTAAGATGGAGTTTTCATTTGTGCAAAGCCAATCTGAATACTAATTTTTTTTTCCCCAAGTGTAAAGTGTTACCTTTTAAAATTACAACTGATTGCTTTGGGGATTTTCTCCCCAACATATGACATCTTTCTGTCCACTACCACCCTTACTTTGATTTCTTGAAAGTCATACATCTATTGTAAAGTGTTCTATTATGCATGTATGATATACTTCAGCATGAGTGCTTAGTACTGGACTTAGACTTTTCTGTTTTGCTTGTATTTGCACAGGATGTAAATTATATAGAGAGAAAAAACTTGGAAACTTTACTCCATGTTCAATAGTTATTTCAACCTAAAGGGTTAAACAGTTCCCATAACTGTTTCAGCGCCAACTCTTCCCTTTAGCAGCGTTGTGTGTATGTGTGTATTTATATATATTTTCATGCTTTTTCAGGGTATACCTCTCACCTCAGTGCACCCTTACAGTTACTGTTCAAGTGGACTCACTATTTTATGGGCCACATCTTTAGAAATAGCCTCTAACTTTGTACCTGTAGTCAATTGTGGGTGTAAAGGGCAGAATTTAGACATCTAGCTGATTGTGCCTGCAAATAAGATAGATGTCTAAACTCAGTCATTTGCAACCACAACTGATTAACATAGTTTTAACCTGCACTCAAACATTTATTCTTATATAAGTCTATTCAGGAGACATGGTGCTGTTTATTAGCCGTAATATTTTCCTTGAAATGAAATTTGGCGAAAGCTGAAATATTTTTGCGGAGATGTTGATCTAGTCTCTGTCAAAACATTGAGTCTAGGCCGAGAAAAAGACCCATGTAGTGTTTAGGGCACTGAGCTGTGATGAGGGAAATGCAGGTTCAAGTCCCTGATCTGATTGATTCAGACAATGGATTTGAACCTGGGTCTCCTACATGTAGGTGAGTGCCCTGACCACCAGGCCATTTGCTATTTTGGGGGTGAGGCCTTTAATAGTTCTTTTTTGTGTGTGTGTGAAAAATCAAAAGGTCTCAGCTATATCCTGATGAAGAACTGGAATTTCTTGCATAATGAGAGGTTTCAGAGTAGCAGCCGTGTTAGTCTGTATCCGCAAAAAGAAAATGAGTACTTGTGGCACCTTGAAGACTAACCAATTTATTAGAGCATAAGCTTTCGTGAGCTACAGCTCGCTTCATCGGATGCATTCAGTGGAAAATACAGTGGGGAGATTTATATACACAGAGAACATGAAACAGTGGGTGTTACCATACACATTGTAACAAGAGTGATCAGATAAGGTGAGCTATTACCAGCAGGAGAGTGGGGGACGGGGGGGGAAACCTTTTGTAGTGATAATCAAGGTGGGCCATTTCCAGCAGTTGACAAGAACGTCTGAGGAACAGTGGGTGGGTGGGGGGGAAATAAACATGCGGAAATAGTTTTACTTTGTGTAATGACACATCCACTCCCAGTCTTTATTCAAGCCTAAGTTAATTGTATCCAGTTTGCAAATTAATTCCAAGTCAGCAGTCTCTTGTTGGAGTGTGTTTCTGAAGTTTTTTTGTTGAAGAATTGCCACTTTTAGGTCTGTAATCGAGTGACCAAAGAGATGGAAGTGTTCTCCAACTGGTTTTTGAATGTTATAATTCTTGACGTCTGATTTGTGTCCCTTTATTCTTTTACGTAGAGACTGTCCAGTTTGGCCAATGTACATGGCAGAGGGGCATTGCTGGCACATGATGGCATATATCACATTGGTAGATGTGCAGGTGAACGAGCCTCTGATAATGTGGCTGATGTGATTAGGCCCTATGATGGTGTCCCCTGAATAATTTATATGATGCCTAAACATTTGCTGGTAATTATTTCACAATCATATATTTAAAAAAAGCCTCTGACCCCCAAAAGATTAGTTGAAGTAGAGAGGCAAATAACCGATGAATGCAGACAATTGAAGGTAGTTGGATGAGTGGGCGGGTGTGCCCATACATGCAATGTGTTGACCCAGGCGCTGTTCGAGCAGCTGCTATGTAAGTGCATGAACAGAGCTTGAATCTTGATTTATGACCTTTTCTAAGCAGATGGCTGTTCATGTCAAGCTATGCCTAACTCTGGTTATTTGGTGATTATGACTGGGGCCAGTAGCAATGCCTCTTGTTCAGGTTCCCCTAAACTTCCGGTAGGAGACCCTGTTTTCAGTTGCTTATAACTTTACCAAAAGTGAACCAATGGGGCTGAAATTGTCCAAGCTGAGTGTCTGCCTCAGGCTGAATTATTCTGGACTTTTTTTTTTTAAAGAAAATATCGGTGAAAACAGTTCAGCTTTTTCTGAGAATGATGCTAAGTTTTTGTCCATTTCTTCGAACATCTCTAGCACCCCCATACTTTGGAGCGGGAACTTGAAATTTGAAAGGGGTGTGACCTTTCTGTTGAGGATGTGCCGTTTGCTGACATTCCCTATAATTCTTGCTTCCAGATGCTTTGCATTAGGGTGGGACTGGGCACCAGAACTGAGAGAAGGGCAACTTGCTGTCTCATGCTCTCAGTGACCCCCTGGGGGGGGCACCCAGGCACTGTGGAGGAGGAAGCTGCCTGATTTGAATGCAGAGGGGACAAAAGCTGGGCCAGGGGGAGGGAAAGGTCAGGTGCAGACTGGGACAAGGAGCCTGGTGACACTGTAACTGGAGGAGGCAGAGATTGAGCTGGGAGACAGAGGGAGGCTGGGACTGGGAACCCTATGATAAGGGGAATCTGGGATTAAGAGAAGTGAGAGAGGAGCCTGGAATCTTTTGGGCAAGAAGAATGGGACAAGAAATCAGGAGAAGACACTGGGACTGGAAGCCAGTCAGCTGCTGGGGGAGCTCTGAGATCATATTCAGAGCTGATGGTGGGAGGAAGACTGGGACTGACTGGACAACAAGAGTGGGACTAGGATCCAGGAGGAGTGGGGACAGAACTGATACATTTCTGAAGTGCAACTGTAATTGGCTGGGGAAAGAGACCAGGACAAGGAGCTAAGGAAAGGGCTAGAGGGAGGAATGACATTGGATGAGGAGCTGGGGAGGAGGGGAGAGACAAATCAGATGAGCCGGGAGAGGGGAACTGGGACTTACTGGACAAGGAGACTGGGACTAGGATGAGAAATTTGAGATTAGGAATGGGTAGGCAAAGTGTTCACTTAATTATTCAAAAGATAAATTCAAGGGGAAAAGCCTTAATGCTCATCTTTATGGAAGGATACGCATCCCTTATGGAACATAAATGACAATCTCAAGGAAAGCGAGACTATGGTTGTCAACAAAGAATGGAGTGAAGATAGGAATATAGAAGTAAACGTGAGATTGGTACCAGAATGAAGGGATGGGTCATATCCATGCCTGACTGCCTGGGATCCATCTGCCAACAAAACTAGTATTATAAATAAATAATGCCCAGAGTATTTTGAAAGTTGTGTGAAATATAATGTTCAAAGTCATAATTACCATAAAATCATGAAATGGTGATTGAATGATTATTCTGTAATGCAATACTGGTTTAAGTAATGTTACTTCTAGTTTCTGTTTCCCATGCCATGGTGTAGTGGCTATGAAAATAAACAGTGTAGAGCATAACTGAAACAAGTGATTATTTTGATTGAACTTTGCAGATGTAGTTTAAAAGAAATCAGACAAAACCTTTAGTTTTTATCTAATTTGATGTTTTCCTCACAGACAACAAATATTTGCCATTTGAAAATGATTTTCTGTGGAATTTGTACCATATGTTCTAATGCTATACATTTGATTAGGTACTATGTAGCAGTAAAGAGTGTGAACAATAGGGGTGCAACACAGAACTTACAACCCTTGGAAGAGGGCTTATGTGGCTTTAAGTCACCTTTTAAGCCTTCCCAATTCTGAGCTGCTCTTGGGGCCACAACAGACTTCAGCATCCAGATACAGCATGGTAGTGTAACAGGCAGCCTTTTACAAGGGCAAGAAACTCACTTTATGTGTTTGATTTTTGACTGGCTTGGGTATTCAAGGAGAAAGATGTTGATTTGAAAAAGTAAAAGTCTTAGCTGGAAATGAATAGTACAGGTTCAATCAAGTGTTTAATGTTAATGTAATTAGTTTGTACTGTGGCTCATACCAATTTAATTGTATTAAAATCACTCAGTAAATGTCTGTACTTCAAGGTTTAACATTTATACCATGGATTGCAAAGTTAATTCTGCACATGTGCTTGTCACCTAACTCTACCCATGCCACTGACAGTTTCCATAGGCCACTATGCTACCCATTCCTGCATGGAGAAGGGAGAGCACAACCTTTTGAGAAGAACAGAATATGGCAGTGCCTCATCGGGTATTGTCCCTTCCCTATTATTTCAAATGATCCATATAATCTGTTAGCCTCTTTTGGGGAAAATTGAAAGTGTGGCTGGGGGACAGGATCCAGACCAAGGGACGAGTTTTGAACTGCAAACCCAATGTAAAACATTCACAATAGAAATCATGGAAAACCAGTAGTGCTTGCAGCAGCATACCCTACCATACCTGGGAGATGTCAGAGAGTATAGTAATAGGTCGGGCAGCTAATGGGAGAAAGCAGCATGCCCAGGCCAGTCACCTACATCTGGGGGTTTCTGCAGAACACTACTGGGGGGAGAGAAGTCTGTCTGCACAGTTAACCATGACTGGTTGCCTTGGAGATCCAGATACCCATAAATCCATAGTCTCCACTCAGCCTTTGGTCTCAAATCTGGGCCAGCGCTAAAAAAGGAGTAAAAACAAGGAGTCATAAACAAAACAAAAATGCTGGTGTGAAGAGCGGTGAATGTATTATTATGGACTTCCAAATTTAAAGTGTTTTCCACTTAACAGCAACTTATAGTGACCAGCAACATCAAAAGACCTCAGTAGTTAAAAATAAAAATATTTATACTACCAAAGGAGTGTGAAAAAAAATTCCCTCTGCAGACCATGGATGACACCCCCTTTTTGGAATACCACGTTTATTTGTTGATCTCCTTAGTGGGCAGAGTTCAATATATTAATTAGATACCAGCATATAGGGAGTCAGAACGGTCCAGAATATTGGACCAAGATGGGGGTCGCTTTTCCCATTGACTCGTTTTGTGAAGTTGGGCACAAATATTTATTTAACCTTTTTCTTCTTCAGTTTTCCCATCTGTAAAAGGTGGGTGATAAGGCTTACTTTTATTAAGGATTTGGAGATCTACGGAAGTGTTATATCGTATTTATCTTTTCTCCATACAGGATCTCTTAAAGATATAGATATAATACTCTAGTGGGAAAGTCACACCAGGCCCAGTGCACCACTGAATCCCCACCTTAAGGGAAAGATTCTTGGGGTGAAATCTTGGCCTCATTCAAGTCAGTGACAATACTCCCATTAACTTCAATGAGGCAAGATTTTCAGCCATGATCTTTATTTATATCTATGTATATTTGGAGTAATTCTACTAAATCCTTTCCCTTAAGTTGACCCTATGCACTGGGCAGGACCGGCTCTAGGCACCAGCAAAGCAAGCACGTGCTTGGGCAGCACAATTCCAGGGGCGACATTCCTGCCATCCTTTTTTTTTTTCTCTCTTCTCGCTTGGGCAGTTGAGCTCTCAGAGCTTGGGGTGGCAAATTTTTTGCTTGGGGTGGCAAAAAACCTACAGCTGGCACTGGGGTGAATTTCACTCTCAGATAAAATGTGTTACAGATATTCTCTTGTACAAATGAATGTTCGGGTTGTTTACTTAAAAAAAAAAAAGTGACACTGCTTTCTTTTAAATCTGTAACAGAAAATAAAATTAGTTAACCATGACATTTTTGCCAGGTCTTTTCAATAACGAAGTGTAATACAAAATGTATAATTATTTAAAATAACTTTTTCTTTGGAAACTGAAAAGGTCTTCTGATATTGAAGTATCATGACTAACTTCAATTTTCTACTTAGAGTGTTTTTAAAGAGGAAAAAAACCACACTTTGTTCCAACTGAAGTTCACATACTGATGTTATACCTTCCCAATTATTAACAGATTCCAAGGCCAGACAGGACCCCTGTGACCATCTAGTCTGATGTCCTATATAAGGCAAGATATAGAACTTCCCCAAAATAATTTCTGGGGCATATCCAATCTTGATTTTTAAAAATTGCCAGTCATGGAGAATTCACTACAACCCTTAGTAAATTGTTTGTGGTTAATTACCCTTACTCTTAATGTTGTCAATATTATCATGAATAGCATTCTGGTGAAAAGATCTGTTGAAACAAATGAATGAATGAAATGACTTTTTTCAAAAAGCCATGTATAGTTCCTTATAAGGTATAATCACCTATGGAAAGAGTTCTCCAAAACAGGAAGGAAATCATGAAGTCTGTCTTTGATTCACCAGTCTGAGCCCTGATTAATTTCTTACTGCTAAAAATGGCATTGAATTTTCAGACACTATTGAAGGTGTCTTGTGGTAAGTTGGTACAATTTCTGCATTTGAATGATTTTTGTATGAGTAGGATGAACAGTACATGTCGTCATTATACACAAGAAATGCTATATTTTTTATTTTGCATATTAAGTTTTTTTAGGAGGTGAGATAGTGAGTAACTCATATATGAAACTACGTGATAATCAGTCTTGAGCTTCTATTATATTTAAATTAATTGGATGTGTTCTTTCTGAATGAACTGTGATAAGCTTTGGAAATTGTCACATTTATATCACATTAAGTTTACTCCAGTTCCTTGTTCATATGACAAACCATACAGGATTACTGACTTCTAAAATAAATCAAACAAGTACACCTAATCTGCTTGCACTATGAATAGGTTCTCTTGTCTTTTATATGGTTTGCATGCTTTCCTTGCATATTACTTTCTGACAAGCCTTATAACTACTAAATGCTCTATAATCTTTAAAGCAAAGCCAATTCTTTTTCATATTCTATACAGTTTAACTTGTTGCAAAAATTAATTTTATTTCACTTAGAAAACATCACCTGTTTAATCCCAGAGATTTTTGAACAAGATCTTTTCCTATTAAACCAAAGAATGTTGATATTGACTCAATTGACTCAAGCTATTTAATCAAACATAATACTAGGAAAACAATAGCATAAACTTGTTTTCAGGGTTTCATTTCAGTAGTTTATGCTATTACACATTTTCTTAGAAGAAAATCATGACTTCTGATCAAGAGCAATATATTTTTTGTATTTTGAACAGTTGTTGTAGTCATCATAAAGGCAAATGCCAAAGACGTAGCCTCCTTGCAGATGAAGTGCCATCTGCTCCCTAGCTAGAGCTTCAAGGTGGTCTGGCTGGATATTCAGTTTGTATCCATCACTGGGATCTGTATGCTGGCAGACCAGGTGCCAGCTCATGCCAAAACCTTGGGCCTCACTGAACATTGACAAACGCATAGCTGAAAATCAGTCTGGTTTAACCTGTTAGTGTTGCTAAAGATGATATTAGAGTTATAAGAATGTGTTTAGACTTTATGAAATTCTTGTAGGATGGTGCATTTATTACTCTTATAATATCTGTATCCCATGTTATAAGGTAATATTTAGGTGTTTGCTCAGTAGCTATAAAAATGTTTGCTAAGACTATAAACCCACACAGTCAGGGGAGAAGCATTACCAAGTGTGAAATATTGGTTTACCACAACAGGTGTTTTCTCCTCCAACAAAAGAATGCTTCTAGACACCAAGCAAGCCATTGCGGAATGTCAGTGTACAAAAGTCTTTGTTTGCTTTCCTCACAGCCCTAAAGGGAATACATGTACAAGCCCTTGTCCCATTACAGCTTGAATGCTGGGGGAAGGGAATAAAAATGCCTGACCAGAAGAAACTATTTCTTTGTTGCTTGAACTCTGAGGGACAAAGATTTCTAAGCATAAACAAGAAGTCCCCAGTTGTTTAGCTTGGATTAGCTCTAAAGGACATATGGAACTGGTATATTACATCAGTTTCTATTACCTTTTGAATCCTAACTCATATGTGTGTGTTTACCTGCTTTAACCTTGTAAATAACATTTCTTTTTTCTAGTTAATAAACCTTCAGTCAGTTTATTACATGATTGGCTACAAGTGTTGTTTTTGATTTGAGATCTGAAGTACAATTGACCTGGGTTAAGTGACTGGTCCTTTGGGACTGGGAGTAACCTGAATATTGATGTAATTTTGGTGTAAGGGACCATCTGTCACAAAAGGCAGGCTTACCTAGGTGACAAAATAAACTGGAATGCCCAAGGGGTCTGTTTGTGACACCATGTTAAGGCTGTTATAGTGCTTTAGGAGTTCACCCTTGTTACTTGGTTGGTGCAACCTAATTATAGAACCCATAGTTTGTGCCCTGTTTCTTGACAGTTCACCCTGAGGTTGGCACTCATGGTCATGAGACACAGCAGCATGAGACACAGACTTTTCACACCACTAAACCTTTTGCTGACCATGTGATTGCTGGCCATGTAGCAGCATTCCCTGGTAAACACACTTTGTAATTTTTTGGTCTTCCATCCTAGCAATATGTATGGACCAATAAAAGCCACTGAAATTGAACCAGTGCTAATGGAGCTGGTTGCTAGGTTTGGCTATAAATAAACTCATTGCTGATCTCATCCTGAAGCTTAATAGAGAGCAGTTGACAACAATAAGAATTGAAAACGTCAGTACGCCATTCTTCAGCCTCTCTGTGCCCATGTTTCACTGCCATCCAACAGAGCAACAAAGAATCGATCACTTGATTACCTGTTCTGTTCATTCCCTCTGGGGCACCTGGCATTGGCCACTGTCAGAAGACAGGATACTGGACTAGATGAACCTTTGGTCTGACCCAGTATGGCCGTTCTTATATTCTTAGAGCTGGTGCAGCTGTAGTTATATAGATCTGCGGCTTCATAGCAAGCTTGATGTCAGGATATCCCCTGCAGAGGCCACTGAAGGGCTGGAAACATGGTAGCAGCTGCTGCTATGTGAGTGTCCACATCTCTTGAGCACTGTTTATGATGCTTCCAAAATATTTGCCACCCTTCTGCCTGGTTGTAATCTGGAGTTGGAGGCTGCTTGATGGTAATGACCAGGAACTTAATGTAATACACATTAATAACCAGACCAAGGCAAGCTGCTTCTTGCCCAATTAGATCAGCCATCAGCTTCTGCAATTGAACTAAACGAACCAACAAAAATCTCAAAGCAAAATCATGCCTCCTCTAGCTCATCCAACAAACCAATCTATGCCAATATTGATCAACAATATTAATAGTACACAACCTTACTAAAATCCCATGAAAATAAGAAACCTAGCTATATATGTGCCATTGATTTGAATGCAATTTTCTATTCCATTATGGAGCTCTTCAGTCAATGACACAATCTTCCCAGGGATGCGGAGTTGCCTCACCAGATCCCACAAACTTACTCAATGCACTGAATCAGAGCCCTGATGAAAGGCTATAGAAGGTGCTATGTGCATCTTGTTAAATTCAGCTATCTTCTCAAAAAGTGCTTTGAAACTAAAGATGTGGTCAACAGTGGAATGACCACGTCTAAAGCTGTACTGAGGCATGAAGTGCATCATTGTTTAGAGACATTAATACAGAAACACTGACCCATTTTCCATGGGAGAAAGCAGTTTGATCAAAATTGAAACACTTTGTGAAATTGTGTTAATTTTCCCCAGTTTCTTTTTTTTTTTTTGGGGGGGGGGGGGGAATCTGACAAAAAAAAGTTATTTCATATTTTCAGAATGAAACTGACACAGCAAGTTCTCTACTCACTGCTTGGCAGCACCTCCTAGTCGCTCATCTGGGGAATTAAAGGTCTGTCGCCCATTCCTGCAGTTTAGTCCATCATTCTACTCAGTTACTCCATGGCTTCTTATGCACCAGGAGCAGCAGCACTGTCCTCTTCATAGCTTAGCCCTCCGGCCAAGTCCCATTAAAGTTCTCCCCCATTCCGGGCCATCACAAGCCCTTTGAGGGAAACTGTCCCAGGCAGTCTGCTCCCCACTGCCTGGTCTCTGCCACTTCCCGCAGTGGCTGGTAGGGGAACCCCGACTCACTTTCTACACCAGGTTCCAGTCCAGGACTTGCAAGCCAGCAGTTTGGGGCTTTTATTCTCCCAGCCCGAACTACTCCTTCCCTGGACTGCTTCTTATTCTCCCCTTACAACTTCCTGCTCTTTCCCCTTGTATCAGGGAGTGCAACTGCAGGTTTTCTCCCTCAGTCTGCCGACTTTCTCTCTGTATACATCCTGCCAGCTCCTCCCCACAGCTGGACTTCATCTGCAATTAGGCCCTAGTACTCTCTAGGTTTCCTCCAGGTTGCAGCCTAAGGTTAATTGGCCTAATTTACCCCTTCAGGTCTGGTGGCAGTCTATCATAAACATTTTTTTTGTTTCAAAATGACTTAATTTTGATGTTTAAATTTTGTTATATGAAATGTTACAACATACAATAAAAATCAAAATAGAAACAAAACATTTCAGTCAATCCAATTTTTTTTTCTTTTACAAACAATGTTAAAATGTTTAGATTTTGTTCGTCAAATTTCAAAATCCTTTGCAAAACAGGTTTTTCATCCTCCACTCAGCTCTAATGTTAACGTAGATGCATGTTTATTTAGTCAAGCTACCCTATTCTGCACCAGTTGGAGGTTCAACATTGTTACATACTACATTTATTTCCAGCTACAGTGCTTTGAGGAATTGAGCACGGAGATCATAAATGCCTAGACTTTTGTGGCCAACTGTGTAAAGATGGGTGTAGCTTCTTGCGGGGCCATATGTTGAAGAAAGGGTGTTTGGCAGTAATCGTCCAGGAGATCAGAGGGACTACCATCCACCAGACTTGCGTATGAAGAAAGTGTTCTGATTAGGTGTATGGTAAATGCTATGTGAGTGAGAGGGGGGAGAGATTGTAAATTGTACCTGCTTTTAACAAATATTTCTAAATCATTTCATTTAATTGAACTTCAGTGTGAGGCAAAAATATCCAGTAATATTGAATCACAGTTTGGTCTAAATGGGAGATGTGTATATGATAAAGATAAAGACAAGGATGAGGTAGTGTCTTTTATAGGACAAACTTCTGTTGGTGAGAGAGACAAGCTTTCGAGCTACACAGAGCTCTTCTTTGAAAGCTTGTCTCTCTCACCAACAGAAGTTAGTCCAAAAAAAAAGATATTACCACATCCATCTTGTTTCTCTAATGTCCTAGGATCAACATGGATACAACTCCCCTGCATAAAGGTTTGTATATTGACTGTTTTATTTCTTACTGTGCTAATGATCCTCATCAGGTTCTTATTCATCAGACACTGTATGGTAATGTTTGCATAGCCTAGGGAAATTAGCCACAGCACTTTACTAGAACTGCCTTTTAAATTTTGAGAGTGGAGCATCTAACAGCAGTTGACCAAAAAAAGCGTAGACAGTTACAATGTTTCATCAAATGTTAATAAGGTGCAAGCACCAAAGGGGAAGACATGTCTGGGGGGTGGGGGGTGTCGTGGGCTATAACAGTGGATGCCGTTCAGAACTCAATATTCAAAGGAATGCATTCTAAAAAGGAAAAAGAACAATGATTTTGGTAAGGTTTTATATATAACGTTTGTTACTGGTACAATTTGCCGCATGTCCAGTTTGGTTCTGGTTCATGTTTGTGATGTACATATGAATACATTAACATCATTTAAAAATACTCAGTATTTACCATCTCAGAAATCTTTTTAGAACACAGAATACCCCATCACTGTGGAAAGGCAAATGGTGAGTTTTTAATGTCCACCCACTAAGTGCTAGATTGGCACTTTGCACCCTGCCTCATGAGGGGACACCACATGGCTTGGAGAGTCACAGTTTGGTCCGCTCTCCATGTGTTTCATGGGCACCTTGTGATTGATCTTGCAAGGAATAACATCATCAGATTGAGAAAAGGAAGATGTAGGATGAATATCAGGAAAAATTCCTAACAGTAAGATCTATTAGATTTCAGAATGGTCTCCAAGGGAGGTGGTGGAAGAACCCATCATCTGGCATAGTTAAACTAGACTGCACAGAGCAATAGAAACTATTGTAGACAACAAACCCACAAGGACAGGAGGTTGAACTAAATGAGTTATACTTTCTATGAGTCACATGTTAAATAACTTATGCCAGGTTAAAAAAAAAATCCAACTTCCATAGCACTTTACAAGGATGAAGCTGCCAAAAATTACTCTTATGAGCAATGCTGCATAGACCATATGGCATCTTTATTGTTTTTGGCTCTTAGGAATGTAGGAGAAGCAAAAGAAATGAAAACATTTTTGTTTTAAACATAATGTATATAAGATAATATAGAATAACATACCATACTATGTTTTGCTCTGAATTTAGAGCAGATGCCTATCATTTTCTCATATAGTGGTGGCAGCTGCAGTTTATAATAGTCTCAAGAGTAACTTTGGCAAGAGGCAGACGGAGTTAAATGCATAAGCCCAGTATATTTCCATTCAAACTGAATTTTTGTGGTTCATTGTGGGCTGAATACATCACCAATAAGTTACAATTAGTATTGTTCTTTAGCAACTGTCTGGTTGGTAACGTAGATTCAAAATAGTGTCTTGTTCTTTCTGGTTGTGGGGATAATGTAGAGTTTGAAAGCACCACGTGCAAATACTTTATGCAAGGGGTGAGAGGGATTCAGGTCTGAAGGGTTATTTTAGAAGGAAGGGGTTAAGTAAAAGCATGAAGCCGTCCATCTGGACCTGCATACAGATAAGGAAGGAAAGGAAAAGGCTCCATCAAAAATGTATATGCTAGCTGGCATGTTACTATTTGCTCATTTCTTGTAAGTTGTCATTTGAATGGGGAAAGAAAATTAAGGATCAGATTGAATACAAAGAACTCTTTAGGCAGCTGCCACATTCTCTGTGCTGTGAGAGCTGAGCTAGATGTTTGGATTTGGTCCTGCATGTGGAGATTTTTAAAATCCCCTTTTAACCTTTATGAAAACACACCACTGATGTCTGTAAACAAATGATAAACTCTTGTTAGCTGGCAAGTTCAACAAGGCAGAATACAGTGGACTGAATTTCTAGTCAGAGCAAGCCAGCTCTAATGACTGATGCAGTGTACAACAGGAGTTTCAGCCTAAGATGCCATCCTCTGTATGATGTTTAGCTACATTATGTATGGTGAGAGATAATTCTATAATAGAAGGATATTTTTACTGTAATAGCACAGTAAAAATTAGGAGCAATGGCTGTGAAAAGAGAACCTCTATTTCTGCTTCTCCTAGGTGGCCAAATATAATTATGGAGATGCTCCATTGTAGACTGAGACTTTACTGATTTCAAGGACAGGTGGCCATGCGTACCAGGTGATCATTAGTATTGGTGCATGCTTCTAGAGTTACTTAGAATGACATAAAATTCAGGAAAAGCTCTTCTGTTACTGTTGTTCATTATTTGTTCTCTTTCAGCTCAAAGATGTGTGATTTAAGTTGTTGATGCAGCAGTTAGCATCTGAACTGGAACTGAAAGGATCATCCTACATTTGTACACACTTTGGTTTAAAATAAATACACATCATGTGAAATATCTGTCAGGCTAACCATTATTTGGCTAATTTCTTGTAGTGATAATGAGAGGTGGGTCTTGAGAAGGTATTTTGAGGAGAGTACCGTGGCCACATGGAAGAACTCATGAAGACTGACATTGAAGAAGTGGGGAGGTGAACTTTGCTGCCAGCATGGTAGGGGAGATCCAAGATAAATGTCAAAAGTGGATGCAAATTGGGAAGGGCAGAGACAAGTCACATAGGACCTTGAAGGTGAGGGCAGGAAGACAGAACTTAATGCAATGAGGCAAATTTGAGAGGAAGGATGGTCTTGTTGGTGAGGCACTAGTCTGGGTCTTGGGATAGTAGGTGTGGTGCTGTGTATAAGAAAGAAGACCATTTGTATCATTATTGCTACCACTGTTATACAATTGCAACAAATCTTGTACAAAGTATGTCATGTCAGGTGTCAATGGAAAAGTTACGATCTATCAAATATGATTATCCTGGTTAAATCCATGTATCATCTTTGCATCTAAAGTTATGACTATTGGCTATGTATTTGTATCTTACACATGTTGTATTCCTGGGTGACAACCTCCCCCCAACACCCCCAATAGATTTACATCAAGGCTAGATGGCTATGTGTTGATGGCCCATTAAGGACATTTCACTGTAACAATGGGTTGTTAAAGAAACTCATCCTGCCCAGTAGGTTTTCCTGCCAACGCCTCAGACTCCAAGGGACCAATGACCGCCCCCTGTGATTCAGTAAACCAGTGGTTCTCAATCTTTCCAGGCTACTGTACCCCTTTCAGGAGTCTGATTGGTCTTGTGTACCCTAAGTTTCACTTCACTTAAAAGCTACTTGCTTACAAAATCAGACCTAAAAATACAAAGGTATCACAGCACACTATTACTGAAAAATTGCTGACTTTCTCTTTTTTACCATTATAATTATAAAATAAATTGGTTGGAATATAAATATTGTACGTACATTTCAATGTGTTACTTTAGCCTGTTGTGAGCCTTGTCGTTTTGGGAGGCAGTGAAGCCACTGCAACAATTTTTAATCTACATTCCATCTGTTACAACTCTCGTTGCTGGCATTAGCGGGGGTGGCAAGCCAAGCAATTGCCTGGGGCCCAATGCCACAGCGGTCCCGGGAAGCAGGAAGTTGCTCCGGCTTTGGCTTCCGTCCCAACTCTGGGCGGCAGAGCTTGGGCTTCGGCTTTAGCCCCGCGCAGCAGGACTAGGGCTTTGACTTTTTTCCTCGGGCCCCAGTGAGTCTAACACCAGCCCTCTCAACTGCATTAAAATGAACTCATAACCCACTTGGAGGTCATGCCCCCCAGTTTGAGAACTACTGTTATAATATATAGAGTGGTAGACACAAGTCATTGTGTATATGAAAGTTTAGCTTGCACTGACTTTGCTAGTGTTTTTATGTAGCCTGTTGTGAAACTAGGCAAATATTTAGATAAGTTGATGTGCCCCTGGGCTTTATTTGGGACAGTAAAATTCCATGCACATGGAAAAATACACCTCAGACATCTCCATTTTGTCTTTATTTCCTCCTCCTTTTCTCTCGACTGGGTTTCTGACAGGGAAGCTCTGAGAAAGGACTATTTGGGTAATTTCAGAGGGACTTTTGCAAGCTAGCAGTTTATTCCATCACTGCTAGGTTCCTGATCTATGAACACTGAAAAGCCCTTGTATGTATGCATCACTAATTGCATGTATGTGATGCATACATGCAAGAGATGCTCCTCTGTCCTGTGTCCTGCGCGCCAGTGTGCTGAGACTGGCTAGATCCATCCGGAGTGGAAAAGAGATCCTGACTTGCTAGGCCACTGGACAACCCTGCTGTGTGTGCCACATCATCCTTCAGCCCTACTTCCTTGTCTACCACTTCATCACTGGAGTTGACTCCTCTGGCTGCTGCTTCCAGTCCCCCTGAAGTATCCATGGGTCTTTGGGCAGTGGAGATGGGTTTGCCGCCAAGAATGGCTTCCAGCTCCTTATAGAAATGGCATGTCTTCGGTGCCACACCAGAGCAATTGTCAGGCTCCCTTGGCTTCTGGTACAGCTGCCTGAGTGCCTTGATCTTATCATGGCACTGCTGTGTGTCCTTTCATGCTCCTCCTTCTGCATGCCACTAGCAATCGGCTAGTAGGGATCAAAGTTCCTACAGCTGGAGTGAAGCTGCGACTGCACAGCCTCCTCTCCCCATAGACTCAGCAGATCCAACAGCTCCAGTGTGCTCCACGTGGAAGAGCATCTGCTGCGGAAAGCTGGATTGGCCAGCTGGGAAAATGCAGTGTGTACTGTGCATGCCAAGCAACCAGGAAGAGGAATTTCAAAAATTACCATGCCTTTAAATGGGGAAGGGGCATGTATCTGTGTACCTTCAGGGCAGCAGAGTTCAAACTGCTGACTAGACAGTCAGGATGGGCATTGTGGGACACCTCCTGGAGGCCAATTAGGGTGACATAACCAAGCACATCTATACTGATGCTGTGCCACTCTAACTACAATGCAAAAAGCTCTATGCTGCTCGTTGAAGTGGTTTTATTATGTCAGCATAGCAGGGGAGTTACCTCGGCAGGAGGAGCATTTCAGTGTGTACACCTCCACCATTTTCTCAAGGAAAGCTGACTTATGTCAACAAAACTGTGTAGTGTAAATAAGGCGTTACTGAATGTTATATCCAGTATCTTTACTACATCAGCCTGCTTAATTCTTTTAGCACCCAACATTTTTAGCATCTGAATAAATGCTCCCTTTAATGCCTCACTCTCTTTCATTAAATCACTTATGTCCCAAAGTGAGACATTTCTCAGCTGATTTCTCTCCATGACTCTGACCATATCTTTGTCTTTTTTGCACTCATTCTTTGGCTACAATTACCTTTCTCTTTGTGGTCAACCATGGATCTTATTCTTTAGTGTGTCAGTGGCCTTCAACAGACTGATGCTCTGCCAAGCATAGTTTTACACGGGTATTCAAAGTACTTCCCTCTATTCCTCTTATGTTACTGAATTTCTCCATAGGAGACACTTCTGTACTATAATTTAATAACATAGTTTTTTGTCTTTTTCTTGCATTTCTTGTCTAATACTATTTGCTGGGGTTCCTTTTCCATGCAGTTCCACTCTCCCCCTGCCACTTTCCTGGGGAATCCATAGAGCCCTTAACCATATATTGCATCATAAGCTTCATGATTGGCTTGATTACTTTTCAGGAACCAATCCCTGTACAGCATGCTCTGTCCCATGTACTTTTCATGCAGAGCCTGGTCTTTACATTCCAGGTGTATCTTGTCCATGGTCCTGAGCATCAGGATATTCCTGCTTATTTTAGCTAGCACAGACATCCTGAGTCCACCATACTGTTTGCAAAGCCCCTATTTACAACTCAACCTTCCATTCACCTTCCCAATCATGCCCACTAAGAAGTGAGGCAAGTTACTTCTGTCAAGCCAGCTCTACAGGGTCCAAGTGACAGAGTCAATGGTCAAACCAACAACTGCCAGAGGAGGTGTTTTGAGAGCAAATGGCTCATCCAAAACCCATCAAGGTTCAGAAATAGCAGTTATTGACAGTGTCCAACATCCTCTCATGTATCCTAGATGTACATATTTCTTTCATTAATTGCCTGTATCAGTTTAAGATGGTTTGATGAATAACTACATTGACTTCACCTGAAGCATACTTGATTTGCACTGTTATCAGTGGAAGGGGTATCATGCTATACAAGCATCTGTGGTACTTAGCTACTGTATATCATGAAAAGCCCTGAAAGAAAATTCCAACTGTTGGAGATTCAGTGCATAAACAAAAAAATTACTCCAGTCTGCTTGTATTAATCAATTTGACTGAAAACTGATGTTTGACTCATTATTTTTCAGACAGAACACACAATAATAAACACAACAGAACGGAAGATCATCTTCACAGGTGCACAAATAATTTTTGGCATTTTGTGATATATTTTATGGCTTAGATAAATAAAAAGCTACAATGCAGTTCCATGTGGATATGAATGTAAGTACAACATTACCAATGATTTAAACATTTTTCAAGTTTTGTTTTCATCAGCATTAATACATTTTTTAGTGATGTAAAACACCCTGAGCATAGAACATTATTTGTATTTGAGCTGTGGATCCAAGTTATTGGTAAAATTAGTCATAGGGAAATTTTCAAAGAGGATGAAAATCAGCTATGGTTCAAATGGCAAAAGGTGAGGGGTGTCACACTGGTGACAACATGGGAGAACAGCAAGAGGAGCCATTGTTCAGGAAGCATCATAGACGCCGACTCTGTGGGTACTCCGGGGCTGGAGCACCCATGGGGAAAAATTAGTGGGTGCTCTGCACCCATTGGCAGCCAAGCTCCCCTCATGCCCCACCCCACCTCTTTCTCCTCCCCTCCCCATCCCCCCTGCCCCCCCGAGCATGCCATGTCCCAACTCCTCTGCCTACCTCCTAGTACTTGCCGCCTGGCCACCGCCAAACAGCTCTTTGGTGGCATTAGCTTGTTCCGGTAGGGAGGGGGAGGAGCGGGAACGTGGCGTGCTCCAGGGAGGCAGTGGGGCCGGGGCCGGGATTTGGGGAAGGAGTTGGAATAGAGGCAGGAGGGGGGGAGTTGGAGTGGGGACTTTGTGGAGGGAGTTGGAGTGGGGGCGGGGAAGGTGTGGAAAGAGGTGGGGCAGTGACTGGGCCTCATGGAAGGGGTGGGGCAGGGGCGGGGGGGGTCGAGCACCCAGGGGAAAGTGGGAAAGTCAGCACCTATGGGAAGCATGACCATCTTCTGGACACTTCAGGGTGGGTATACACATATGCTGGTGAAAAGAGTTGTAATGTGTTTGGGATATGAGAGAGATGGACACAAAACACATGGCCCCAGCAGAAAAGGTTCAGAGAGACTGCCATGCAGCAGCCCCATATCCTGGCCCTGGGTTGAGAGAGTTGGCTTTCACCTCTCCAGGTCGGTGACACTTAGTATGAAGCCCAGTTACTCAGACCTTTTGTGGGACAAGTGGATTTCACCCCAGATTAATTAGGAAATGCTTTAGGAGAATGTGCTCTCAGTATTAAGACACGTGAATCCAAGATCATGTGTTATAGAAATTCTAATACTGCAAAACAGGATGCCCACCTGTTAGTGCCTTGTCTGGTCTCATCTCATCATTTATTTCTCACACTACAGATTAATTCTGATTAGTGACTGACAGTGTAGTGTTGTTGTGAATGAAATGTACTTGGGAAATTTGTATGCACATTTTATAGCTTGCAAAATAAATAAAACAGAGGGGCTTGAGGCTTGGAAGTAACTAGATGTCACTTTCAATGTCTCATCCCTAAACAAAGAGTTTTAAATATGTACAATGAAACTTCATAGCCCAAATGTTCCCAAAAAGAATTACAATGAGCAGTGATATGGCAACTGCAGAAAAAGTTTTACTGATTCATTGCGCAAAAGGAGGGATGGTTTTGTGATATTAGTACATGTCCATTGGGATGAGTCTGGCTAATGCTTGCAGAACATAGAAAATAATTCCAGTTAAACTCCCCATAGTATTTTAGATTCAATTTAGAAAATGGAGGCATTTAAACAGCAATTCTAGGCTCTCCTTTCTGATGGCTTTGCTCACGATTTGCACAGGCAGAAAGTGAGTGATACACTGTTAAAATATCTTGTTCATGTAAAACAATTTTATAAATGAACTCTTTTATATATTTGTAATTAGAACTCATGTGACAGTTTGCAGCAAAACATCTCAAAGAACTTTCCAAAGGAAGGTAAGTAGCATTTCCCACATATTATAAATGAGACTAATGAGGCACAGAGATATTAAGGCAAACATTTCTATCAGTGTTTATTAATTTTGCTTGCCTCAATTTTTGTGTGCCTAATACCTGGCATAGTCCCTGTTTTTCATAGGTGCTGAGTACTACAGCATCGATAGACTTTATGTAGGGTTGTGGGTGACCAGCTCTGAAAATAATGCTTTGGTTGTCTAAAGTTGGAACCTCAAATTTAGAGGTCATGTTTGGAAATGTGGAGTTGGCAAAAATAAGTGCTATATAGTGGAGTATAATGTATGACTAAGAGCTGCTGAAAGCTGTATCACCCATCTTAAATGGAAAAAGAAAAGGAGTACTTGTGGCACCTTAGAGACTAACCAATTTATTTAAGCATAAGCTTTCGTGAGCTACAGCAATTGAAAACCAACTCTAAAGTAACTGAAGTAATTCTCATCTTCCAGAAATTCACATCTGGTGTTATATAGCACATAATCTGACATGGATTTTTTATTTGTTATTCTGTATGTCATCCATCAATTATTTAAAGTTAAATTTAACAGCAAATTGAAGTTAATATAAAGAAATTGTTGACAGGTGATTTTTTTATAGGGTTAATTTTTTTCCAGCATTTAGATTATAGTAGGCTATAATGTGCTGAGCACTTTCCAAACACAGAGAGAGTCCCTAAACTAAAACAGAGGAAGGGAAGGGATAGAACATAACAAGCAAAGTCATTGTGGTAAGGGAGGGACAAGTTTTATTAATGATGTTTTGGTTGTAGGTTTTTTTAAAATTAAAATATGTCCTTTTAGTATATCAAAAATTCACTTCTGCATTATTGAATATCTTTTGATTTTATACTGTAGTTATAGAGCACAATGTGAATCAACTAGCCTACAGCAAAATGTCTTCATGTGAATGACAATTGGACCTTGTACACATTGGGAATACTGTCTGTTTACCAAGTGCTGCATTTTTAGTTTTTTTTCTTATGAGAAGTTATTTGAGTTATGTTTGTGCTTGAACTCTCAAGCCCTGGAAGATGCGCCTTTCTAGTAACTTTGTCCCATTTAAAATGTATGAGCGACCAGAGACAGTTCAGAGAGTCACCTTCCATAACCTAGCAAAGAAAAGATGGAAATTTAAACAGGTTGCCTGTGTGTTTGTTTTGCTGCATTTTTTTTAAATGGAGGAAATATGGGAAATAACAAGTATGTAGGAAACATGCTTTTAAACATGGGCTTAGTTGCTGTTTTCTTCAACTGAGTTGAAGAAAAGTAAGAAATAGCGGTAAAACCAGTGTCTTAATTTTTCAGATTTTCCATTCAGCAGTACTTAAAGACATCCCAAGTTTCCCTTGAATAATCCCTTTGCAGTTAGAGAGTAGAAGCCCTCATCACCGTATTCCATCACCTTTTGTTGCATGATTTCTGTTTTTATTTTGTTTCACCCAGAATTACCATTGCTACTGGCAGTTTCAACTAGCTAAGCTGAGTCACAGAAAGGCCAGCCCTGGCAGCTGATTATCCATGGCTAAGGGAAAATGTATTTTGCGATCCCCGGACCCCACTGCCCCACCCATTGCCCCGAGCTCCCTTCTCCAGGCTCACACCCCAGGCCTGCCCTGCTCCTTGCGTCGTGATCATGGCAGCCAGCGAGCAGTGTCTGCTGGCCAGGGGCCCACTTAAGAAGGCAGTGATGCCACCACCTTTACTTCTGCACTGCTGTTGGTGGCGGCACCACCCTCAGAGCTGGGTAGCTGGAGAGCAGTGGCTGCTGACTGGAAGCCCAGAGGGGCTGGGGTTATGAACTGCCAAGCCTAGAGCTGCCAGGGCTCAGCCCGGGCAAGCCCCAGCACAAATTAAGTATTGACGCTGTCCCCTTTCCCTATCCACTGCACCCAGAGTGGGTGCCCACCTTTGGAATGGGCTCTCAGAGGAACCAGACTTGCTTACCTGCCAGGGTAAGCCCCACAGCTTCACCACCTCCGTAGATTGGCACTCTGGGTCTTCAGCACTCCTGCCTCATACACTGAGCTCTGGTCAGTGAGTCCAACCAAGACACACACACACACACACACACGTCCAAATGTTGGGCTTTATTAATCAACTGGAACACCACCTAGGAAGCCCCGAGGGCAGTACAGAGAACTGAAGGTTAAAGTATGGCCCATTCTGGTTAACTCAGAGCTTGGACATGCTTTAGTTAAGCCCTTGGTTCAAGCTCTATCTGTCTCCCTCCATTTTACTTCCTTTGATTTCAGGCAGCAGGTGAGAGTTGCATCTCCTTCCAGCAGCCAGCTCTTATCGTCCACCTCCCCGGTCCTTTCTTCTCGAGCTGGGGAAATGCTGTTCAGGCTCCTTAAGCACAGGTAGGGAAGTCCATGTCCCTCTGGTTCCTAGGTGTCAATGTCTGGACAATTGGCCTTGCCCTTGTCATCTCAGATGCACCATTGATATGGGGACCTAAGGCCCAAGCCCCTTATTTTCCAATGACCCACTTAATCCCAGACAGCTAGGTGTCATTCACATGCCTATCTTAACCTGCCCTAAGAGTAACCCTCCTTTTCCACCCATTAGGTAACCATGCAGAATAGAGGGGAAACTGAGGCGTACAAGGATTTGATAAACATATTACAAAATAATCCCACTTTGTCACAAAAGTTTGGCTGTTTTGTGGTGTGTTCTCTGAAGTGAATGCCCCACATGCTGACCTATGGGGGTATTCGGATGAGGGTTCCTCTTTGCAGCTTCTTGAGCCTGTGCCACTTTCATTAAATAATAATTGGCAGGGGCGTACTTAGGCATACACAGTATATGCAGCTGTGTAGGGCACACGAAAATTTGGGGCACCCCTGGGTCTTATTGTCCACCTTCCAGCCTTTTCCTATCCCTGTTCTGACCCTTCTGGCAGGCTCCCACATCTAGCTGCTGCAGCCTGGTGTGTCTTCCTCCTCCAGAGGGGATCTAGTAACTTAAAAGTGAAAAAGCCTTCCAGCCTGCCAGACCTATTAGCAGGACACTGAAATTGTTAAAGAGCCATTCAAGTGGTAATGAAGCCATTTAACAGGCATTTGCCAATCACCAAGTATATACTGTCAGTTTCTGAATTTACTGACAAAAACAGTTGTGCATTACTGCATTACATATTTACTCAGAACATGTTGTCTACAGGACCTTAGTTTAAAATTTGCTTTAAAAATATTTCATTAGTGTGTTGCTGAAGATGATAAAATAACATCTCTAAAAAATCTTGCATGAAAATCTGAGTATTCATCTTTAGCCTTAAATGCTTGGATCTTTAGACATATAGTTTTTTTAAAATAAATCCTTCAAAGGATCACCCTTATCTAAAATACACATTTTAATTTTAATTACTATAATACAAAAAACTTGCTTCCAAAGTCTTCCTGTTCTTTCTGTGCATCCCTTTCTCCCTTTACCCTCCAGTTGAAATGAGCCCTTAAAGGGACAAAAAGAAAAGGAGTACTTGTGGCACCTTAGAGACTAACCAATTTATTTGAGCAAGAAACCTGTCATTACTTAAAGGGACAATACCCCTTTCCTGCCAGATAGCTGGACAAACTAGTTCCCTTTTGTTTACTTCTGACTATTTGAAGAACTAGTTTTAAGTGCACTAGTTTTAAAATCAATACCGTAGTAAGATATAAAATCCTTTGTTATGCCTAAAATCTTTGGAAACATATTTTTTAAAGTTGGTGAAATTTCATAAACATGTCTAGTGTTATGGAGATCACACACAGTAAATTAGTGTTCCCTTTTTCTAAAATCAATGAACATTGCTATGAACACACTAAACCTCTGTGACTGATTGATTTAAAATGTCTTTGTTTCAGTGAATTAAATATGTAGTACTCTGGAACGATTACTTTATGAAGGCTTAAGAGTACTTTTAAAATATAAAATCAGCTTAGAAATGCTGATTAAGAAAATGTAAAACAGAGAAGAACTGCATCATGTATTCCATAATATTTAACGTTGTATTCATCAGGACACCTGACTTGTCCTTACTACAAAGCTTTTGCAAATAAATCTCTGACAAACTTCAGGGTACATTTAAAAAAAACAAAACAAAAAAACCCAGTGACTGACATTTTTCATTTCCATGTTTAGTGCTTTTAATTAGGTACCTTCTGCATTTCCAGTCTTCACCTTCTGGCATGCAGTGGAAAATATGCTCCATTTTCTTTAGAAAGAAATTGCAGAAGAGTGTTTTTTTTCAAATGTTATTTGCTTCATTTGGATTCAGGGATTTGGTTGGAAGAGGGTGATCAGGGAGGGGGAGGGAAGAGAGGAGGGAGACAATTGGGAGAGGACGGGGCCAGGGCAGAATGGGGATGGGGTCTGGGGCAGAGCAGGAGTGGAATATGGGCGGGGCCACAGGTGGGCTGGGGAGCTAGCCTCCCCAAGCGGCAGCTTCACCCACCGCCCATGACAGCAGGTAAGAGAGGGTCGGCTCCCGCACACCCAGTGTGCACTGCAGTCCCCTTAGGCAGGGGCCATATTTACAGAGCTGAATGTGTCAGCACTGCGTATGCTGCGTGAGGGAGAGGGTACGGGGCTTTCTGCCGGGAACTGTGACTCTCCGCTGCCATGGGGCGGGCTGGGAGGCTCAGTATCCTTTAATGCCTCATCCATCCCCCCGCCCTGGGCTGCTGTTGGGCATAGGGGCACCAGTTTAATAATACTGTGTAGGGCCCTGGTAATTGGGCCACCGGCTATCCAAGAATCCCACTGTAGTCCAGTGGTTTGGGTACTTATTAAGCATGTGGCTGAGACTGATTCAGCTCCCCCTTTTGTTTGCTTAGGAGGGACTTAAAGAGCTGTCTCCCTCTTTTCAAGTGAATGGCCTAATTGCGGGATTAGGAGGTATTCTGATGTGGGGGAAACTCCCTTGGCCTTTTCTGTTGGAGCTGTCCCACTTTCATTCCATATTCATTGGGCCAAACAGTCAGAGAGCAAAGCAAGAGTCCCTGGTAGTTGAGTGCTTTGTGCACTTCCCGGAGGTGAGGGATGGTTCTGGTTCAGATCCCTTTTGTTCTTGCTGAGCAGATTCGATCCTTGGTCTCTTACCCCTCAAGAGAATGGCCTAAGTTATGGGCTGGGAGCTAGTCTAATGGATGGGCTGCCTGTTGTGGCTGTTGAAACTGATCTACCTTCATTAAATAACTCAATAGTAATTGGGCCACAATTAGCTACTCCCCACTGCTGTAGACTAGTGGTTTGTATACTTGCCTAAAACAGGGAAAATTGCTGGTTCAAATCCCCTTTCCATTTGCTGACATGGGGTTTGAAGCTTACTCTCTTATCTCTCAAGGGAATGACCTAAGTGCTGGACTGGGAACTATTCTGATGTGGGCATTCCCTCAGTCTTTCCTGTTGGAGCTGGTTTACTGACAGTAAATAGTAATTGGGCCAGAGAAATTAAGCAAATCACTTTGTAGTCGCGGAGGTTGGATACTGCCTCTAGAATGAGTAAATTGTTAGTTCCAATCTCTTTTCTGCTGGTTGAGATGGGATTTGAATTTTGCTCTCTTACCTCTCAAGTGAATGACCTAAGGGCCAGAGCACAAGTCATTCTGACATTGGAGCTCCATCAGACTTTTCTGTTGAAGCTGTTCTACTTTAACTACATGTTAATTGGGCCCAAGGCTATCTTCAAGTCCCTCTGTGAAATCAGGGTTATGTGACTCCCCTGGGGTGTGAGTGACCTGGGTTCAAATCCCCCATCTGCCACTTCAGAGGGGATCTGGTGCTGGAGGTATAAGGGTATGTCACTGAAGTGTAGACTATTTGGAGTGAGTCTTGCTCTTTTAATTAACTAGTAATTGGGCTCACACAAAAGATCTCAATCCTTCTTTCTTCCCCCCGGTGCCTAGGCTATGCACCCAGGTTCTGGGAGACCTCAAGTCACCCCCCTTCTCTGACATGGGGTGTGAACTGGGCACACCCATGGAGAGCCAGAGGTGAGCAATCCCTGTCCAAATCCCCTCTCTGTCCCAAGAAGATAATGGCTGCTTGAGAAAGAGAGGTGGTTTGGACAAGGATGTCCCAGCCCAAAGCGTAGTCACCAGAAATCCCTGTACAAACCACTGCTGAACAATGCAGACTGGGTATGTGAATCAGGATCTCCAAGAACCCAACCATGTACCCTTTAACCACCAGAATGTAGCATGAATCTGACTCAACTTTGCCAAAAGAATATTTGTCATGTGGAACAGCTTCAAGTGGGAACCCCCATGTTATTCACCAAACACAAAGGCCCACAGCTGGGCTGCAGAAGAGCACTCTTCAAACTGCTTGCCAGAAGGCCAAAGAAGGGGGGATGCAAACCAGCCTCTCCCACATACCAGGCTTGAAGCTCAACTACAGGGTTGTAGAGGGAATCTGGCCTGCATTTGGACCAAAGCATAGTTAATTCAAGTGGAACAGTGTCATAAATATAAAGGGAAGGGTAACAACCTTCCTGTATACAGTACTATAAAATCCCTCGTGGCCAGAGGCACAATATCCTTTTACCTGTAAAGGGTTAAGAAGCTCAGGTAACCTGGCTGGCACCTGACCAAAAGGACCAATAAGGGGACAAGATACTTTCAAATCTAGGGGTGGAGGAGAAAGGCTTTTGTCTGTCTGTTCTATGTGCTCGCTGGACACAGATCAAGGAAGCAAGCAATCCAACTCCATTAGAATTAGTAAGTACTAGCAAGGAAATGCATTAGTTTACTTTAGTTTTGTCTTGTGATTTTCTCTGTGATGAGAGGAAGGTATATTCCTGGTTTTCTTTTTGTAACTTTAAAGTTTTTGCCCAGAGGGAAATCCTCTGTATTTTAAATCTGATTGCCCTGTGAGATTAGCTTCCCTTCTAATTTTACAGAGGTGCTTCTTTTACCTTTTTTCTTTCTAATAAAGTTCTCTTTCTTTTATGAGCCTGACTGATTTCTCTATGGTCCTAAGACCCAGGGGTTTGGGTCTGTGATCACTTTGTAACCAAGTGGTTAGGATATTATTCTCAAGCCTCCCCAGGAAAGGGGGTGTAAGGGCTTGAGGGAATAGGAACTCCAAGTGGTCCTTTCCCTGATTCTTTGTTAAATCACTTGGTGGTGGCAGCGTACCTTCCAAGGGCAAAGAGTTTGTGCCTTGGGGAAGTTTTACCCTAAGCTGCTAGAAATAAACTTAGGGGGTCTTTCATGCAGGTCCCCACATCTGTACCCTAGAGATCAGAGTGGGGAGGGAACTCTGACACAGCTTCAAGGAACCCCTGCAGCACTAGAGCCCAAAGACCAGGCTACACACTAATGCCTCAGGACATCTGTTTCCAAACCACTGACCAAGAGGATTTGAATCAGCAACTTCTACACATCGAGCCAGAGGCAGATTAGGGGCTTGTGGGGCCCTGGTTCAGAGCAAGTGGGGGCCTCTCCCCACCTGTGTTTCCCCCTGCCCCCAGCACTCCTGCTGGGAAAATGGGGTTGGGGGCAGGATCTCCCTTCCCCCACCCCCATGTCCCACCCAGCACTCCTGCCAAGAAGCTGGGTTAGGGTGCAGGGATTTGCCTTGCTCGGCTCTCTCTCCTGGCACTGCTAGGGAGTGGGGGGGCTGGGCGTGGGGGCTTCTCAGCTGGAGTGCTGGGTGGGTGGATGGAATGGGGCAAGACCCTATGCCCTGACCCCACTCAGAACACGGGGTGGGTGGAGCAGGTTTGGACACCAGGCAGCCCATTTTCTTCCCCCCTGATGTGGCCAGGCCACTGGGCATGGGCCCTGTGGCTAATCTGCCATTTCACCCAGCATTGGTGCTTAACCAACCGCCTGTAGAGGGAGCTTACCATGAGACTGAACCAAAGAAGAGTTTGTTCAAGAGGTAAGTATCATGGAGATGCTTCGTTACACTAGCCCAAACTTTGGCTGCACAGCCAGGGTGCAGGAGCTACTTGATCAAATGCTCTCTTAAGGGGCACAGGGTGGCATTGAACCAGTACTGCCCATATGCCACGGGCATAGCTAACTACTGGCCTAGACAAGGAGCCTTACCTGGTTGCTAGCCTAAAGAATAGTTATGCAACAGCTTCAAGAGGCAAGCGTGAGGGCACACCTCCTCACCCCATCATAGCAAGTATAAGAGGCCAGGGGAGACTAAGCCTCTCTGAACAGGATATGATGCACCTCTCTTTGGAGATGTGCCAGCCTGGCACCTTTGGAGTGTGCCACCCAAAAGAATGCCCAAGCTGTGCCCACCCCGAGGCACTGCTCCCCCTCAGCCTCTTCCTCCATGGCTCTGGCTGTCGCCGCTCTGCCTCTTCCCCAGTAGTCCCCTGCCCAACTCTGCCTCCTCCCCTAAGAGTCCCAGGGTGGAGCAGCACAAGTGGGGGGAGGGGGGCAGGGAGGTGGGGGGGCAGGGCTGTGGGGGTGGAGAGGCAAGAGTAGGGGGGAGGAGGTTGAGCAGCAATACATAGGAGAGTCCAGATGCCAGTGCCCCCCTAGTTCTAGGGCACTTGTGGCACTCATGCAGGTGTCGCGGCCTGCCCATGCATCCCTCTCCCACCCCCACAGTTGTGTGGCCCATAGATAGGGCACTCACCTGGGCAGTGCAGCGCCCTTAGCTTCATCAGGCAGGGAGGCCACACCAACCTCTGGGTCAAGGTGCCACAGATGCCCCAAGCTCAGTGCTACCTTTGGAATTGGCTGTAGGAGGAACCCCTTCAGTGTGCCTGACTCAGTGCTGGATTACCATATGGGCCGAGAGGGCCCATGCCAATTTGGGGCCTGCTCAGGATCCCTGCCCAGCTGGCCAGGCCAGAAGATGGAACTGTGGGAGGGAATGTATGCCCCCAGCTTAATGCTTACATGCTGATGCATATATTATTATAAAGTAGTAGGCAATATTCACAGGACTGATACTGATAGGCTTCTTCTTGAGGAATGATATTATTGACTCTTTAGAGGTGAAGGATATATGACTTGTTGCTCCTGCTTTTTCTGCTACTTGCAGCTTCCGATTATCCCACAGAGGTATCTTACAACAAGTGGAATTTAACATTTTGACTCCCATGTCGTCACTCTCACGTGAGAGAGGGGTTCCTTAAAACATAAGTAAAACTGTAAAGGTGAAGAGTTGGTGACTTGTTTAATTTAAAATGAAATGCAAAACCCACTAGCTTTGTTTTCCATTGAAAATATTTTGCACTGATGTCTAACTTCTGACTACATAGCTCATTTTGCTTCAGGGATTTTTTGACATAACTATAGCCTTAAATAACCATTTATTTACCATCTCCTGGAATGCAATCAGCTGCAAATCTCTACTAATCTTTCTTAGTCCAGACTGCATAGTTAATGATATTTAGTGAGAGATATGCTTCCACAATGATTGCATTGATCTACAGTTTTTCCTTTTTTGCCCCATAATTGTCCTATCCTGTACAGGAAAATGGAAAAAGCAACTAACCAGCTTTTCATATTTGACATCCTTATTTAAAAACAATCTTTTGTATAGCTTATCTTGTGTGGGGAAAAATATTTTTTAAACTATTACAAGAAACATGTTAATTTGTTCATTGATTATAATAAATACTAGTATGTATTTAATGAAAATTGCCCCAATTATGTTTAAGGAAATTATTTTCTAATTTTACAAGATAAAAATCTCTATTTTCTTATGCAATTAAATGAATTACAAATCATGTTTCTAACAATCTGTTTTTATGGACATGATTGAATTTTTGTCATTTGACAATAATAAAGGATCACAAACTCATCTTTTCTAACACTTTACTAGAGACTTTATTAGGATAACAAGACAGTAGGTTTGGCTAACATTTCTTTAACATAAAGGTTTTTTTTTTAAATAAACAAGATTTAACTGAAAATATTTTTTCTCAAAAGTTTGATATTTTTGCTAGAAAAAAAACATTTCACTATCACAATTTTCAGGTTTTTTGAATTCTTTAGTTTATACTAGTGGGATAATTTCTGTTTTTATGCTTGTCCCCTCCCCTTTTATTCCTTTTTTTTTTTAAAAAGGAGGGAAGTGAGAGGAGACAGGTCAAACAAACAAAAATCAAAACAAGTTTTTGTTCTGAAATTTTTCATTTTGAATTTGTCAAAAAGTAAATAATTTTCATTAACTAATTTTGGTCAATATTTTGAGAAAAAAATAAACTAAAACAGTATTATCCCAACAGCTGCTCTCTTTTTCTCTTTATTAATTGCATAGGTTCTACCTAAACCCTTTCCCCATACTCTTCTGCTTAGCTTCCTGCTATAATTTTAAAGAAACTGTACATTTACCCTGACATCTTCCCCCACCCCTGTATCTCTACACCTAGCAGCAACCCTCATACACAACCTTTAACAAGAATGAATGTTTAACAACAGATTATGGTCCCAGGTGGCTTCATCACTAGCTCAAGACATCATCTGACCCCAAGGGTGATGCTGTCCAGTTAAATAATTTGGATTCACAAACACCAAGGGTATAAACTCTTGATCAATGACTCCAGGACTCTTCACAACAGTATACCTTCCTTTTTCTAGTGTAGTTTTTAAATATTTCGAGCAATGTGGTTCTAACTCTTTCCTTTGGAGATTATTCTACTATCAAAAAGATCTCATCATTCGAAAGATTTTCCTCATATTGAGCTTGTTTCCTTTTTTGTTTTGATTTTTCCCATCTAATTATACCCCATTGTTACCATTGCTGCTGGGATTACAAGGCAGTTCAACTGAATTTGAAAACAGAGGAAGATAATCTGTTTCTTCTGGATTGAATAGCTACATCAGTTTCAATAATATGATTCCCAGGGCCTCGCCTTGTCCAGTTTAAATCATATACATATTTTAACCTAGCAACTAGATCACTGAAATTTCTAAAAATGTAGTTTATTTCTCACCATTTAGGCTGCTTATTTTTTCTTTATGCATTTCACTCAGTTCAGATAGTGAAAACAAACTATAAATACAGAGCTAGATCATTAGAAGATGCAAATTAGTGTAGCTCAATTGAAGCAATTGATTTATAGTCCATTCCAGTTTTGATTCTCCTGTGCTACAACAATGTTGCAATTTTCTATTTGTAACATTACAGGGAAAGGCAAAGTCACTTACGGAAAAAATCATGACAACTCTTCTATTCATGTTAAGTTTTGGAAAGTTTTTAAAAACAAATCCTAAATTTGGGATATGTATTATTGTCCTTTGGCAGTGTTCCTTCAACCAGAAAGAAGTATTTGTTTTCTTGTGTCTCGCTCCCATTTCTTTCCATTTTCCCCCTTTCTTCCTAAATTTTTTTAGACAGGTTTCCTTTTTTACTCTTTCTCCTTGTCCTCACAACGCAGATCAAGCATGATCACATAGGATCTACATGCAAACTCAGGAAAACAAATGGGAATAGCTTCATTTCATGTCTCTCTGTGAATTCATTAACTGAATTTACCATTCCTTTAGAAATCAATACACAGAGAGCAAGATTTTTTCCTGTTATCAAGTGATGATGTGCACAGATGGCAAGCTCACAAAAAGAGTTCATTTCCTGATCACCGAGCAAGAAGCAAAAAATGACTGATTCCAAATACATCTTAAAGAGAATTTGACCTTTTCATTCCTCCTCTCAACATAGCCTTAATTTTCCTGAGCAATGATCACTAAAATAAAAAGCTACAGCAGTAGAACTAAATACACACATGGTTGTATGTCCATTCTTAATATCAACACTCCCTTATGTCATAGAATCAGAAAAGATCTAAATGGAAAAGATCTATTAGATCATCTAGTCCATCCTCCTGCCAATATGTGCTTGTATCACATTATTCCCCAACTCCAAACATTCTCAATTTGCACACTTTTGCAAAATAAATTATCCCATTAATTACATTTATTCATTTGCCATCACAACAAAAGTTTACTAAGTCCAATTTATCGTGCACCTATCCCATACCTCATCACTACTCTACCCACACTCATTTTCCCCTGGGACTTACTATAACATTCCACACCTGTGAGCAGCTTAAAATGGCTGCCATTAAATTAAAATATGCCGAAGAAATGTTCCCTCACTTTTCCCCAAGGTGGAATTGGCCTGAGGCCCAATATGGGCAAAATGCAGTGCTGAACCAATGCAAGCCAATACTTCATGGAGTTGAAAAGGGAGGTCCCATGCTCCTTTACGCTAAATCCTCTTTATGCCACTCAGTGCTTGAAGTGCTTTAAAGCCCCTGTACACTGCTTGAATGCTGTAAAAGGGCTTAAATTAGGATTGCCAGGTGTCCCGTTTTTGACTGGAAAGCCTGGTCGAAAAGGAACCTTGGCAGCTCCGGTCAGCACTGCCAACTGGGCCATTAAAAGTCCAGTCAGCAGTGCTGCAGGGCTAAGGCAGGCTAGTCCCTATCTGTTCTTGCACCGTGCTGTGCCCCAGAAGCGGCCAGCAGATCCAGCTCCTAGTCAGGGGAGCCACGGGGCTCT
The DNA here is from genome assembly GCF_965140235.1 of Caretta caretta. Taxonomy (NCBI): domain Eukaryota; kingdom Metazoa; phylum Chordata; order Testudines; family Cheloniidae; genus Caretta; species Caretta caretta. The sequence continues at coordinate 77,816,464 of NC_134210.1, forward strand.
GTGCACTCCCCCCTCCCTGAGCACTGGCTCTGTACTCCCATTGGTCAGGAACCATAGACAGTGGGAGCTGAGGGGCAGTGCCTGCAGGTGAGAGCAGTGCGCAGAGCCTCCTGGTCCCTCACCACCTAGGAGCTGGATCTGCTAGCCACTTCTGGGCCACAGCATGGAGTCAGGACAGGCAGGGAGCCTGCCTTAGCCCTGCTGTGCCACTGACCAGGAGCTGCCCGAGGTTACCCTGCACCTGAACCCCAAGCCCCAACTCCCTGCCCCAGCCCAGACCCCCTCCCATACCTGAACCCCTCATTTCTGGCCCCACCACGGAGCACACACACAGTTAGAGCCCTCACTCCCTCCCACACTCCAACCTCCTGCTCCATCCCAGTGAAAGCGAGTGAGGATGGGGAAGAGTGAGCCACCAACGGAGGGGGAATGTAGTGAGCAGGGGCAGGGCCTCAGGGAAGGGGTGGGGCTAGGGTGTTCAGTGTTGTGTGGTTAGAAAGTTGGCAACACTAGCTTCAGGATAACTAAGATTGAGATGGAGATACTTTCTCAAAAGTGTTCTTGTGATAGGTCAGGCCATCTGTTGCCAGCTCTAGAAAAGGCAGGGAATGCTGTGTTAGGACTTTGGCTATATTAAAGTTTGTTGGATTTTTTTGGCCAATGTGGTCAAGCCTCATTCTTTTGGATATGTTTCACGGATTGTAAACCCTACTAGACGGGGACTATATTTTTGTACACTGCCTACCTCATTTTGGGGACTGAACAAGTAACTTTGCCTTTATGAGGGCTTCCATTTGGGTTTTCCCTTTCAGAAATAACTCTTCTACTATTTGTAGTTCTGCCCCTTTAAATTCTGTTTCAGTGGTCGTTGTCTTTCACTGTTAGTCAAGGAATCAGTTGTTCTAATATGTGGTACTTCTTCACATGCATAGAATGTACATAAGTTTTGTGATGAGTCTTTGCAACAAAGTGGAGAGGTTAAAAAGGCTTTTCAGTTCTCTGTTTTTTTTTCTTTTTCAACACTCTCCTTGCTAAAGGGTCAAATATTTGTCAGGCAACATGCTGATCCTATGTATTATTCATTTTGAACATTAACATGCTCAACTTTCATTACACATTCCCCATGCTGTGCTAATTACATTAATAAACATTTGTACCCAGCAGTTTTTGTTACTTGTACCTACACTGGTTGAACTTGTATTGATGTGTTAAAGTCTATCACTCATCTAGAGTATGTATGGCCCAATTTTTAAAGGTAAGTAATGATTTCCAATCCCCTGTGGGTTCGGAGACAGAATAGGCGCACTGCTCCTCCTGCATGTCGTAAGAGACAACTAAAAAGGAGAGGAGTCTGGAGAGGGATGGGCTCCGCCAGGTTAGAAATTTGCCCAAGACACACCATATGATGAGCAAGTCAACCATGTCCATACTGGATTGGTCGCAGCCTGGGTTAATAATGACCATGCCAACAGTTTATCACCAGAGGGAATGTGACAAGTATACTACTAGTGTAACCCCAACAAAGAGGATCCGTGGAAGAGATACATCACCATAACCATTTGGAATGTGAGGACATTGAGACAAATAGGGAGGTTGAAAGAACTCACGAACGAAATGGAAAATACACCTGGCACCTCATAGGAATCTCTGAGGTCAGATGGAAAAACTTTGGAGAGGCACTAATGGAAGAAGGTCATGCACTTTATTCCAGTGGAGAGGACAAACATATCAATGGTGTAGGATTTCTTGTGCTTAAAAATGTCAAGAATTCAGTATTAGGATGCCACCCAATATCCAGCAGGCTTATTTCCTTCTGTCTAAAGGCAGTACTGTACTGTTCAATATCACGGTGGTACAAGTCTATGCCCCTACAACAGACTATGATGATGAGCAAATTGAAGATTTTTACAATCCGCTTCAAGACATCATCAATAAGGTATACAAGAAGGATATCCTGATTGTACAGAGAGATTGGAATACTAAAGTGAGTACTGACACACAGGCAGATTGGTGAGATTATTGTGGCCCTTTCTGTAGTGCAGTAACCAATAAGAGAGGACTGAGACTTTTGGAGTTTGCCAGATATAACAATCTGGTTCTCACAAACACATTAGGAGCACAGAGCATCCAGATGAGCAACATGGCATGCGCCTAATGGTTTACATCACAGTCAGATCGACTACATCATTCTGCAAAACAATTTAGTTCTAGGATCAACAGAGCTAAAACAAGGAGCTTTCCCGGTGCTGATATTGGAATATTGGACCTTGTGATACTAAACTTTTGGCTGTTGCTAAAGAAAATCGTCAGACCAAAGTCCACCAGAATCAAGTTTGACTTAGAAAAACATAGAGACTGAAGCATTGCTGAGTCATTCCAAGCAATGATGGGTGGAAAATTTGCTCCACTGCTTGCTCTAGAGGAATACATAGAAACAATGACCAACAAATTCAATACTGTAATGAATGAGGCAGCAATGGATATTCTTGGGAAACACTGTAAGAAGACAAAACCATGGGTCACAAATGAAATACTACAAATGTGTGAAATTAGAGGAGAACTCAACAGAGATAAGAACAGCACTAAGGGAGCTAATAAATACAGAGCGATTGGCAGAAAGACCAAGAAAGGAATTAAGGTGGCCAAGGAGATATGGATTGAAAAACAATGCTCTAAAATTGAAGAACGTCAATAATAAAAATAGCAAATGAGCCTTCCAGATTGTAAAAGATCTGATGAAAGAAAGATGGACCAAAGCTAACACAATTCAAGGCAAAGAAGGAAACAGTCTTACAGAAGAAAAGGACATCCTCAACAGGTGGACAAATTACTGCTCTGATCTATACAACCACCAGACAAATGGAGATCCTACTGTCCTAGACAGCCCAGATTCCACAGAGGAGGATGACTTTCCAATACTGCATGAAGAAGTGGAGACAGCTGTGAAATTACTCAAGAACAGAAAGGCTACAGGTTTTGACAACATCCCAGCCAAACTGATATAATTAGGATGAGAAATAGGAATAGATGTACTCACCAAGATCTGCAACAAGATCTGGCAGACCGGTGAGTGGCCCTCCACGTAGACACAGTCACTAATCATCTCTCTGCCAAAGAAAGGCAACCTGCAATTGTGTCAAAATTACCAGACCATAAGCTTAATTAGCCATCCTAGCAAAGTGATGTTGAAAGTCATATTGAACAGATTGAAGCCACAAGCACAGAATATCATTGTTGAAGAATAGGCTGGCTTTTGTGCTGGAAGAAGTATCACAGAACAGATTTTCAACCTTTGTGTTCTATGTGAGAAGTACTTACAACACCAGCAGGACATCTACCAAGTCTTTGTTGACTTCAAGAAGGCATGTGACAGAGTATGGCCCGAAGCTCTCTGGGCAACCATGAGGATGTACAATGTTGGTCGTAAGCTTATTTTTACCGTTAAACAACTGTATGCCAAGGCCAGCAGTGTAGTTCTCGTCAGTGGCACAATAGGAAAGTGGTTTCACACCACTGTTTGAGTCTGGCAAGGCTGCCTTCTTTCGCCCACACTGTTCAACATCTACTTGGAGTGCATAATGACTGATGCCTTAGAAGATCACATATGCACAGTCAGCACTGGGGGGCTAACAATCTCAGTCTTTGGTTTGCTGATAACATTGACAGCCTGGCAGGTAGCAAAGATGAACTTGCCAACCTTGTGAAATGATTGGATGAAACTTCCACAAAATATGGCACGGAAATCAGTGCAGAGAAAACCAAGCTGATGGCAAACAAACGTGACAGGATCAGCTCACATATCACTGTCAGTGGACGAGAGCTGGAGACGGTTCAAGTATTTGGAGTCAATCATCACTGAAATTCTGGCAAGAACTGCACAAACAAAAGCAACAGTGGCAAAGCTAAAGCCAATTTGGAGGAATAAGAACATCTCCCTGGAATCCAAACTGAAACTGCTGCACGCATTGGTCATCTCCATTTTTCTGTATGTGTGCGAGACAAACCCTAACGGCAGAACTTGAATGGAAAATACAGGTAGTAGAGATGAGATACTTCTGTAAAATCCTGGGCATCTCCTGCTTTGACCATGTCACTAATGAAGAGGTCCGCAACATCATCACCCAATGCACTGGGTCATATGAAGACCTCCTGATGACCATGAAGAAGTGCAAGCTGAAGTGATACGGCCACGTAACAAGATCATCTGGCCTATCCAAGATCATCCTCCAAGGGACAGTAAGGGGAAGAGAAGAAGAGGTAGACAGAAGAAGAGATGGATTGACAACATTGCTCATCAGTGATGGTGCCCCAATGACTAATGCGGTTATGGGAGTGATGATGAATGATTTCCAAGTTAGAAATGGTTATTATCCTGAGGGGTGTAACTATTCTTATCTTATCTATTCTTATCATTCTAAAAAATAAATATATAGATTGTCCTTTTACCAGCTCTTCAAGTTTTCTAATCAGCTGATTTTTACAGTTTTACAGTGGGAGGAACTGCACTGTAATCCAATGTGTGCTTGATGTATTTGCTATTGATGTATTATAATATTGTGGAGGTACCTTAGCAGCTACACAGTTAATCTTGACTTTCAGTTTTACACTCAACATGGAAATTCCTTTCATAAAGAGGGACTATTTAAATGAAAGAACAAACTTGAATTTACCACACAATACTTCTGCTACATTCAGCAATAGTTTTCTTTCTCTAAGGACCTCAGAATAAATTAATTTTAAAATTACAGTTGAATGCTAACATTTTTCAGAACCTTATAACTTAAATATGTAAACCCTCCATACAAATACATAAACCCTACATTCAAATCCCCCAGATGTCAGTCCTCAGTAAAGATCTGACATACAGTGCTTTTCAGAAAAAAAGAATTAAAAGAAACCATCAATTATTTTCATTATAATTCTCTCTAGATTCACCATGGAGGATGATAGAGAATGAGTGACTGCTGTAAGTTTCCATACCCAGAAGGAAGGGTCTGGAGCAGAAGAGAGTTGGAGATCATTAGGGAGGCTCAGTAGGGCCACATGGCACAGATACAACCAGATAGAGTGTTGAGTTGCAACTCATTGCTGTAAGAGGAGAAATGAGGGAAAAATAACCACTTAAATGTTTTTTCCCAGCTGATGGACATTGGCAGAGGACATTCCTGGTGCCACAAACAAGATGAGGTGTGCTACAGTAGGATACTCCTCCAACAGAAGCTCTAGGAGAACCTCCGGTGCCAGTCCTTCCAAAGACCTGTCAGAACAGATAGACAATTGCTCAGGAATGGGCAGGCCTGTGTCTGGCTACATGCTACAAGAGAAGAGCTTTGCTGCAGCATGCCTGCTATGATTGAATAGTAAGAGTCTTCTCATCCTGCCGAGTCACAGGATTTGCACATGTCCAGTCTTTTTCTAAAGTGTTAGGGTATGCTTGATATGAGTAAAAAATAGAGCCATAAATCTGATCCCTTTGGGAAAGAGACCTACTTTCCAGTTTTCATTCCAGTCTCTGTGAGGTTGAAAAATCCCCAGAACTGCTCCTAAGATTTCAGGGTAGTCACATCTGAATCAGAACCCTAGAGTTAAAGAAGCATGGGCTGGATGGATGCACTACAAAGTGGGTAGAAAATTGGCTAGATTGTCGGGCTCAACGGGTAGTGATCAATGGCTCCATGTCTAGTTGGCAGCCAGTGTCAAGTGGAGTGCCCCAAGGGTCAGTCCTTGGGCCGGTTTTGTTCAATATCTTCATTAATGATCTGGAGGATGGTGTGGATTGCACCCTCAGCAAGTTTGCAGATGACACTAAACTGGGAGGAGAGGTAGATACGCTGGAGGGTAGGGATAGGATACAGAGGGACCTGGACAAATTGGAGGATTGGGCCAAAAGAAATCTGATGAGGTTCAACATGGACAAGTGCAGAGTCCTGCACTTAGGATGGAAGAATCACATGCACCGCTACAGACTAGGGACCGAATGGCTAGGCAGCAGTTCTGCAGAAAAGGAAATAGGGGTTACAGTGGACGAGAAGCTGGATATGAGTCAACAGTGTGCCCTTGTTGCCAAGAAGGCCAATGGCATGTATAAGTAGGGGCATTGCCAGCAGATCGAGGGACATGATCGTTCCCCTCTATTCGACATTGGTGAGGCCTCATCTGGAGTACTGTGTCCAGTTTTGGGCCCCACACTACAAGAAGGATGTGAAAAAATTGGAAAGAGTCCAGCGGAGGGCAACAAAAATTATTAGGGGACTGGAACACATGACTTACGAGGAGAGGCTGAGGGAACTGGGATTATTTAGTCTACAGAAGAGAAGAATGAGGGGAGATTTGATAGCTGCTTTCAACTACCTGAAAGGTGGTTCCAAAGAGGATAGATCTAGACTATTATTAGTGGTAGCGGATGACAGAACAAGGAGTAATGGTCTCAAGTTGCAGTGGGGGAGATTTAGGCTGGATATTAGGAAAAACTTTTTCACTCGGAGGGTGGTGAAACTCTGGAATGCGTTACCTGGGGAGGTGGTGGAATCTCCTTCCTGAGAAGCTTTTAAGGTCAGGCTTGACAAAGCCCTGGCTGGGATGATTTAATTGGGGATCGGTCCTGCTTTGAGCAGGGGGTTGTGTTGCAGTTCAAATACAAGACAGGACAAGGCTTTAAGCAAGCAAGCAAGCAGGCTGGTTTGCCGACGGGCTGGTCTGCCTGTCAGCTTTTCACCCGCTCTTTTATTTCTCTCTCTCCCCCCGCGCATTACATACTCCAACAGATAAAAGGAATACACTGGCTTTGTATAATATTCTTATTTACCAATTTCTATCTACTGCATTCCTTGCTCTCGGGCCTCGAGCCCAGTCCTGGGAGGCTTCCCACGGTTCATGTCATCGGGGCGAGATTCCAAGGTTCATGCCCTTGAGAGGAGCCGTGTGTGCACTGCTCCTACACAACACTCCGGGTGTGCCCTGAATGTTGCCAAGTGCATGAACCCTGCATGAATGCTATAGGGTTGGACTAGATGACCTCCTGAGGTCCCTTCCAACCCTGATATTCTATGATTCTAGAGCTCTGGGGGCACAGTGCAAGGCAAGTGGGGATGTAAATCTACAATGTTCCAGCATGCTGTGCACTAGATGCCCATGAGGATGCTGCTGCAACAAGCTAGAAGCTCTTTAGTGTGCACTGATGTACTGTGGTTTGAAACAACAGTACATCAGTGCACCCTAGGGAACTTTTAGTGTGCAGCAGCAGGGTCCACCTGGACAGTTAAGAGTACATGTCAGCTTACCATGTCATAAGTTTGTGTGTCAACCCTTGTCTAAATGTACTCCAGATCCAAACACCAATTCCTAGGCCTATCTCTAGTTAATATGGAATTAAAAATACTTTGTACTTCCACACCATGTTCTAGCAGAGGAACTTAAAGCACTTTACAGACATCAGTGAATTGGTTGTTTCTAGCCCGATTGCCAGAGCTGTCCCAGTTTCTAATGGGAGGAATGTATATATCACAAGTTCTCCTGGGTAGACCCCCCCTTCTTACTCCTACTTCCCCACCCTAACTACTCTAGGTTATTGAAGGGCAGTCTCTCCTCTTGAGTGGGTGGGTAGGTAGGTGGTTTTGTTTCTCACTTAAGGTTCATCAGATCCATTTTGGGGCAAGGTGTGGGGAGAAATGAGACGCACATTAGTGGGCCCCTTGTCTTAGGACTCGTGCAGTCTTTTCTGGCTGCCATTATTTCTTCATCAGCCCCCACCCTCTGTGATAATGTAGGAATCCACCTGAGTAGGGCTTTAAACTGCAATCAGGGAGAAGAGGGAGAGGCCACTCAAGGGCACTTCCATTTAATAAACAAAAAATAAAGAAAAATCCATTTTATTTTTTAAAAGGGCTATTTATTCACCTTCATTTTTATTAAAAGTGGTCAGTTAAAAAAACAAGTGTAGTCACACTTTAAGAGATTCTTAAATCTACCATAGTTTCCTATCTTTCCTTTATCTAGTATTTGATTAACTGTTTCAAAGATCTGTCAGTCAGTACTGCTCTGGTTATCTATCAGATCACACTCAGCTAAGCTGTAGCCAAATGTCTTATCAGACTTGTTCACCCAGTTAGTTAACTAGTCTATTTGTTAGCTACCTTACATGGTAACATTATTTTCTGAAATACATGTCTATTGCTTTTCTTATTCTTGTCTCACAGTTTGTAATCCAAATGGAATAAACACTTCCACAATATTTAGTTAAGGATACCCATAGTTAGAGAATTATTATTTTTCAACTGTATTAAATAAGTGTTAACAGAGCCTTATGTTAGAATCCTTTGTGCTAATGTATTCACTAATTAGTCTAGATTTAGTGAAAACATTGTACAGGTAGGACTGTGTTAGTCTCCTCTGATTGGTGCTTTTCTCTGATGTGCTTCTCATATCACTAGTGTAGGCAGGCACATAAATTAGAAATCTCTTGAGTCTACTCTAATGTACATGCTTAATTTTTCTGGCAGATGCTTACTTTTTTATAATTAGAAGAAAATATGGTTCAATTGCTCCCTGACATATTCATACATTTAGACTTTGTTCCCACCACTTTTCTAGCCTGTGAACCTATTTTAAACAGACAAACTATCTGAAATGTAGGTGTCTATGTCAGTCAGGAAGAGTATATGAAAATCAGTACATGCTGTATAGTAACAGCAAGGTAGGTTCATTATGGAACAATACAAGGAGGCAGTATACAAACCAAAATATGAATTCTTCTTAATAATAAACCTCCATTTTTTCCCTTCCTCTGGGCTTTTCAGTGTGTAGTGGGTTTTTTTCGGTATGTTTTTGACTCTGATCATGCAAAGTACTCTGTGTAGGGTTCTGTGAGCAGATCCTTAAACCCACATGGAACCCTACTGAAATCAGGAGTATTCCCATGTAGAGCAGTTTGCAGGATTGGGGCCTTAGATTATAAAGTCTTTGGAGCAGGGAATGTTTTCATTTTGTGTCATATGCAGTGCTGAGTATACTGATAGTATTTACAAAATAATGCCATATATACCTAGTTCTCATATAAAATTATATTATAAAATTTCTTTTTGCATAGTGATATTAAAACATAAGCTTTACATGCTAAAATTTGTATTGACAATTTCAACTATCACTAGAGTTGAGAAAATAATTCCTGACCCCCTAAAATCATTTGACAAATTACACCCTTTTTCTCCAGGAATAGTCTGAACAAAATGCAAAATTATTGAATATTGTTAGTTATTTGAAATTTATGATTTTCTTCAGTGAATAATTCTTGGCCTGCAGATTGTTTGAGAGCAATTTGTTGTGAATATTTGTAATTCACAATACAGCCTTTCTTGCTTCCTTACAAAGGTCATATAATAAAACAAACAACACATGACTTATGTACCTAACAGTCAACACAGAGACAATTAAGTAATGCACATTTTACAAATGTTACTATGTAGGAAACATACTATTGTGGAATCTTCCAGTATATTCTCGAACAGCAGAAATCCTGATTCCAATGGGCTAACCTCATGTTATACTGAAAAACTACCATCAGCCTAGATTCCCTTATTTATTAATTACACAGAAATTAGAAACTGATCTTGAAAATATCCCCCTACTAATGTATGATTGTTCCCACAGTGTATTCCTAAGTGTCTTATAACAGATGTCTCCTGTTCTGTGCATCACAAATAATGAACTGAGAAAACAAACTTGAAAACCACTCCAGGTTAACAAAAAACCTAAATTATTTAGGTTTTCCTTGTTCCCTTTCTTTCCTTGTTACTCTCAGAAAAATTGTGTCAAAATAATACTACAGTACCTGTATCCTTTGAAACTAGTTAGATGGTAGAAGTGGGTGGCACAGGCTTCAGAGCAGATTGAATTCTACAGATTGCTAAGTGATTCCTGTCTCACTTTCGATAATACCTATGATCATAAGGGAATAGTAAATAGTTCGGTTTCTGATCACATTTCCTCTGACTTTCTATAGATGCATTTTGCATTTATACGTTCTTTTCTTTATTGTCACAAAGGTGATTTCCAATACCTTTATGACAATAAAACTTGTCCTACCCTTTACAATAGGAGATAGATCATACCCCGGACTGTTTAGGGTTGAGGACAGGCAGGAAGGAACAGGAGAGGTAAAGATAACACCTACATGCAGACCATCTTTTTGTTCTGTGTTTGCACAGTACCTAGCACAATGGGATCCTAGTCCAGAAATAGGTGCTATGGTAACACAAATAAAAAATAAAATAATAATAATAACCTGGTCAAACTATTTGTCTCTCAAACTGTATTTCCTAGGTTTGGCTGTTTTCTTCCTTTCACAAATTGACCACTGACAAACTGGTTTTCATCTGTGTATTTTAAACAATATTTTGTATTAATGTGCTCATTCATAAATGTTCAAGTGGCCTTAAATATATCTGGGCCCATGGATTTCTCACAAACTGTTCAAAATGCATTTTCCTCATAGTATTTGGTATTCAGAATTTGCTATGTGAGCCATGTGGGTCAGCTAAATCACATGGAATTATTTCTGTTCTCTGATTAGATGACCTAAAGTTAGCACTTATGGCATGCATTTGCTCATTTTTGTATGAATACTCCAATAGATATGAATAAAAGTTTTTAAACCATCCTTTGTGGTTCCTTCAAATGGAAGGAATTAACCCTTTGTAGATGTTTCCTAGCTCTTCCTACAAGGCTCTGCACGTTCTATTACAGCAACCTGATTTATGCAGCACACAACTGATAAAGTGAGCTGTAGCTCATGAAAGCTTACGCTCAGATAAATTTGTTAGTCTCTAAGGTGCCACAAGTTCTCCTTTTCTTTTTGCGGATACAGACTAACACGGCTGCTACTGTGAAACTAGATTTGGAGTTCCACTTAATTTTCAAGGATAAGATTCACCTAGGGTAGAATGCAGTTGCTCAGCTCTTAAACAGAGTGAAGTTTTATGTCGGTAAAATACCCAGTGTTCCAAGCTCTGCTGTGGCTACTTGTTCCTTTCTGAGTGCAATTCATTTTTTGTTTACATTGTGTAAGTCCCTAACTGGTATGCGACTGCCTCTGAGCCATTGATCCACAAATTATGATCCACTGACTCATTCTTACTCTTGGTTTCTAGGATTTAAGTCTTCATGATGGGAGCAGTTCTGTCAGTGTGAATTTAATGAGTAGAACTTGGCAACATTTTCAGATTTTTTTTCAGGAAATTTTAAGTTTTTTGGCCTGTTCAGTTAATGAATTTCAAGGCACAGCATAAGATTTCTCTGTGTGAAAGACTTTAAAAGGTTTTTCAGTTTAGTAGGAGGGATTGGGGTGAGAGATGTGTACTGCTTCTTTAAAACAGGAGCAGGAAGCCAGGGAGCTTGAGAAGGTTTTAAGCTAAAGCTCTAGTATGAAAGAGTAGCTTTTGGGATGATCTTCTAATGTTCTTTGCGTTACTGTTAGAAGAAAATTGCTTTCTTTTCACATGAAAGGATAGTGTTGAGTTTTAAATTAAATAGATGGTGTTGTCTTTAGAACTGTTTTTATAAACTGCCCCGTGTGGGTGGTATTAGTGTAAGTATTGAGATGATCTGATATTTTTAGTCAGCTAGCCAGCATACTATGTGAAAATAGTTTGCTTCCTGTGCTCACTGAGACCTCAAGGCCACCTCCACATGCCTGGATAGAGCCTGGCAGTGGACTTAGCCTCTTGTACCCTCCCTGGGGGGACTTCATTGATCAGCCCATATCTTCTCCCTAATCCTTCTCTGTTTTTTCTGTGACTTAGCCCTCCTCCCAAATCACATAAGAGTTTGCTATCTTTCTGCGGTAACGAGAGGTCCAACTTACAATCCAAATCAAATGCCCAAACTAATTGTTCTTCTACACATTTTAGGCTCCACCGAAGTCCTCTGGTTCTTGGCCCTTTCAGAGCTGCTTTTATCTTGCTTCTTCCCAGTAGAATTCCCTGACTGCTTTCCTTTGCCAGGGCTCCAGCAGTTTTCCTTGAAGGATCTCTCTGTTCTTTTTAGGCCCTAACTCAGGGCTCTCCACACAGGAATCACGCTATGGATCTCGAAGCCTGATTGTCTCAGACTCTTTCCAGAAGGTAAGGCCTCTTGCTCCTCCCTTCAGAGTCTTCTTCCCTCTACTGACTTCCCAGCTTTATTTAAGTGTGGCTCTGCCTCCTTCACCACCACAGGTGGGGTTAGTCTTTCTAACTAAGTCCCACTGCTCTCAGCTGGGGCCACTAATTAGCTCTTATATTGCCAGCTCATCAGTGAGACTGAAAGATTCAGGAGCAAGGTTGAGCCCAGCTTGCCTCAAAGGGCCAGCCAAACAGCCTGTGACAGACTGATTTTGACATTTCCCTGCAAAAATGAAGTTTTGTTTAATGAGAGTGAAGTTCTCTTTAGAAAAGGAATTTGCTTTGCACAAAAAAAAATCCTTCTTCTAATGCTCAGCTTGGTGCTAGTCAGTAATGGAGTTGAGCTCACCAGGAAGTACAAAAGGAGAGTTTTCTTGTTCAACTTTGGTTCAGATACCTTGTATCCCTTACATATCTACTGATTTCATGCTTTTCAAAAACAATCCAGACAATGAAGAATACAGGTTGCTGCTTTTATGAAGTATACAAATTAATCAGAATTCAGGCTTAAGGGATAACTTACTTCCAAAGGCTATTGCGTCATATACAAACTATCCAGAGAGATATTACGCCAATTTTTCAAACTAGGTACTTAAGTTTCATCTGCAAGACATGTGCACCTGAGTTTAGGGTTAATTGCACCTACAAAAGTATGCAATTGCACATAGAAATTGGTAATTGCTTATGCAAATTATTTGCATGTGAAATTACCTCACTGAGCCTATCTGCACACATTTTGTATGCACAATTTAAGACATCAGTTTTTAATAAACACTTCAGATAAACTTGGCTCATAACATACTAACCACTGGAAAATGTTCTGCTGCTCTCTGGGAATATATAGAATTCTTCAGGAAAATTGAGTTAAACACCACTCACTGTTTTATACAAAGACAAATCTCGAATGACACAAAAAACAAAATAAATATTCCAGCATTCTTCAGCAGTCACAGTATGGCAGACCATCTAGTGTGGCCCATATTGATCTGCATTTATGTTATGAATGTACATTGATTTTGTTTGACCTCCAGCCTCAAATGTCACAGTGTAGTAGTCTACAAGTCCATTAAGAAATTCTTTACTCAGTGAAAACTCAGAACTGAAGTGGCTATTTAAATAGCAGGTTTCAAAATAGAATAAAGCTTTGAAAGGAAGTAGGTCCCTAGACCCACATTTGTAAAGGTAGTTAGGTATTGCTCTGCTCAGCATTGCAAGGCCTGGGTGTCTTAGACTAAGCCACATTTTAAAAATTGACTTAGGGTATGTCTACACTACGGAATAAGGTCGAATTTATAGAAGTCGGGTTTTTAGAAATCGGTTTTATATATTCAAGTGTGTGTGTCCCCACAGAAAATGCTCTAAGTGCATCAAGTGCATTAACTCGGCGGAGTGCTTCCACAGTACCGAGGCTAGAGTCGACTTCCAGAGCGTTGCACTGTGGATAGCTATCCCACAGTTCCCGCAGTCTCCGCTGCCCATTGGAATTCTGGGTTGAGATCCCAATGCCTGATGGGGCTAAAACATTGTCGCGGGGGGTTCTGGATACATATCGTCAGGCCCCCGTTCCCTCCCTCCCTCCGTGAAAGCAAGGGCAGACAATCATTTCGCGCCTTTTTTCCTGAGTTACCTGTGCAGACGCCATACCACGGCAAGCATGCAGCCCACTCAGGTAACCGTCACCGTATGTCTCCTGGGTGCTGGCAGATGTGGTACAGCATTGCTACACAGTAGCAGCAACCCATTGCCTTCTGGCAGCAGATGGTGCAGTACGACTGGTAGCTGTCCTTGTCGTGTCTGAGGTGCTCCTGGCCATGTCGGCTGGGAGCGCCTGGGCAGACATGGGCACAGGGACTAAATTTGGAGTGACTTGACCAGGTCATTCTCTTTAGTCCTGCAGTCAGTCCTATTGAACCGTCTTATGGTGAGTAGGCAGGTGATACGGATTGCTAGCAGTCGTACTGTACCATCTTCTGCCGGGCAGGCAAGAGATGAGGATGGCTAGCAGTCATATTGTACCATCTTCTGCCGGGCAGGCAAGAGATGAGGACGGCTAGCAGTCGTACTGTACCATCTTCTGCCGAGCAGCCATGAGATGTGGATGGCATGCAGTCCTTCTGCACCGTCTGCTGCCAGCCAAAGATGTAAAAGATAGATGGAGTGGATCAAAACAAGAAATAGACCAGATTTGTTTTGTACTCATTTGCCTCCTCCCCCGTGTAGGGGACTCATTCCTCTAGGTCACACTGCAGTCACTCACAGAGAAGGTGCAGCGAGGTAAATCTAGCCATGTATCAATCAGAGGCCAGGCTAACCTTCTTGTTCCAATAAGAACAATAACTTAGGTGCACCATTTCTTATTGGAACCCTCCGTGAAATCCTGCCTGAAATACTCCTTGTCGTCAGTCGCCCCTCCCTCCGTCAGAGCAACTGCAGACAATTGTTCCGCGCCTTTTTTCTGTGCGGACACCATACCAAGGCAAGCATGGAGGCCGCTCAGCTCGCTTTGGCAATTAGGAGCACATTAAACACCACACGCATTATCCAGCAGTATATGCAGCACCAGAACCTGGCAAAGTGATACCGGGCGAGGAGGCGACATCAGCACGGTCACGTGAGTGATCAGAACATGGACACAGATTTCTCTGAAAGCATGGGTCCTACCAATGCATGCATCATGGTGCTAATGGGGCAGGTTCATGCTATGGAACGCCGATTCTGGGCTCGGGAAACAAGCACAGACTGGTGGGACCGCATAGTGTTGCAGGTCTGGGACAATTCCCAGTGGCTGCGAAACTTTCGCATGCGTAAGGGCACTTTCATGGAACTTTGTGACTTGCTTTCCCCTGCCCTGAAGCGCATGAATACCAAGATGAGAGCAGCCCTCACAGTTGAGAAGCGAGTGGCGATAGCCCTGTGGAAGCTTGCAACGCCAGACAGCTACCGGTCAGTTGGGAATCAATTTGGAGTGGGCAAATCTACTGTGGGGGCTGCTGTGATGCAAGTAGCCCACGCAATCAAAGATCTGCTGATATCAAGGGTAGTGACCCTGGGAAATGTGCAGGTCATAGTGGATGGCTTTGCTGCAATGGGATTCCCTAACTGTGGTGGGGCTATAGACGGAACCCATATCCCTATCTTGGCACCGGAGCACCAAGCCGCCGAGTACATAAACCGCAAGGGGTACTTTTCAATAGTGCTGCAAGCTCTGGTGGATCACAAGGGACGTTTCACCAACATCAACGTGGGATGGCTGGGAAAGGTACATGACGCTCGCATCTTCAGGAACTCTGGTCTGTTTCAAAAGCTGCAGGAAGGGACTTTATTCCCAGACCAGAAAATAACTGTTGGGGATGTTGAAATGCCTATAGTTATCCTTGGGGACCCAGCCTACCCCTTAATGCCATGGCTCATGAAGCCGTACACAGGCAGCCTGGACAGTAGTCAGGAGCTGTTCAACTACAGGCTGAGCAAGTGCAGAATGGTGGTAGAATGTGCATTTGGACATTTAAAGGCGCACTGGCGCAGTTTACTGACTCGCTTAGACCTCAGTGAAACCAATATTCCCACTGTTATTACTGCTTGCTGTGTGCTCCACAATATCTGTGAGAGTAAGGGGGAGACGTTTATGGCGGGGTGGGAAGTTGAGGCAAATCGCCTGGCTGCTGGTTACGTGCAGCCAGACACCAGGGCGGTTAGAAGAGCACAGGAGGGCGCGGTCCGCATCAGAAAAGCTTTGAAAACCAGTTTCATGACTGGCCAGGCTATGGTGTGTGAAAGATCTCTTTGTTTCTCCTTGATGAAACCCCCCGCCCCTTGGTTCACTCTACTTCCCTGTAAGCTAACCACCCTCCCCTCCTCCCTTCGATCACCGCTTGCAGAGGCAATAAGTCATTGTTGCTTCACATTCGTGCATTCTTTATTCATTCATCACACAAATAGGGGGATGACTACCAAGGTAGCCCAGGAGGGGTGGTGGAGGAGAGAAGGAAAATGCCACACAGCACTTTAAAAGTTTACAACTTTAAAATTTATTGAATGCCAGCCTTCTTTTTTTTGGGCAATCCTCTGTGGCAGAGTGGCTGGTTGGCTGGTGGCCCCCGCACCGTGTTTTTGGGCGTCTGGGTGTGGAGGCTATGGAACTTGGGGAGGAGGGCGGTTGGTTACACAGGGGCTGTAGTGGCAGTCTGTGCTCCAGCTGCCTTTGCTGCAGCTCAACCATACACTGGAGCATACTGGTTTGATCCTCCAGCAGCCTCAGCATTGAATCCTGCCTCCTCTCATCACGCTGCCACCACATTTGAGCTTCAGCCCTCTCTTCAGCCCGCCACTTACTCTCTTCAGCCCGCCACCTCTCCTCCCGGTCATTTTGTGCTTTCCTGCACGCTGACATAATTTACCTCCACGCATTTGTCTGTGCTCTGTCAGTGTGGGAGGACAGCATGAGCTCGGAGAACATTTCATCTCGAGTGCGTTTTTTTTTCTTTCTACGCTTCACTAGCCTCTTGGAAGGAATAGATCCTGTGATCATTGAAACACATGCGGCTGGTGGAGAAAAAAAAAGGGACAGCGGTATTTAAGAAGACACATTTTATAAAACAGTGGCTACACTCTTTCAGGGTAAACCTTGCTGTTAACATTACATACATAGCACATGTGCTTTCGTTACAAGGTCGCATTTTGCCTCCCCCCACCGCGTGGCTACCCCCTCAACCCTCCCACCTCCCTGTGGCTAACAGCGGGGAACATTTCTGTTTAGCCACAGGCAAACAGCCCAGTAGGAATGAGCTCCTCTGAGTGTCCCCTGAAGAAAAGCACTCTATTTCAACCAGGTGACCATGAATTATATCTCACTCTCCTGAGGATAACACAGAGAGATAAAGAACGGACGTTGTTTGAACGCCAGCAAACATACACTGCAATGCTTTGTTGTACAATGATTCCCGAGTACGTGTTACTGGCCTGGAGTGGTAAAGTGTCCTACCATGAAGGACGCAATAAGGCTGCCCTCCGCAGAAACCTTTTGCAAAGGCTTTGGGAATACATCCAGGAGAGCCGCGAATGCCAGGGCAAAGTAATCCTTTCACATGCTTGCTTTTAAACCATGTATAGTATTTTAAAAGGTACACTCACCGGAGGTCCCTTCTCCGTCTGCTGGGTCCAGGAGGCAGCCTTGGGTGGGTTCGGGGGGTACTGGCTCCAGGTCCAGGGTGAGACACAGTTCCTGGCTGTCGGGAAAACCGGTTTCTCCGCTTGCTTGCTGTGAGCTATCTACAACCTCCTCCTCATCATCATCTTCTTTGTCCCCAAAACCTGCTTCCGTTTTGCCTCCATCTCCATTGAAGGAGTCAAACACGGCTGGGGTAGTGGTGGCTGAACCCCCTAAAATGGCATGCAGCTCATCATAGAAGCGGCATGTTTGGGGCTCTGACCCGGAGCGGCCGTTCGCCTCTCTGGTTTTCTGGTAGGCTTGCCTCAGCTCCTTCAGTTTCACGTGGCACTGCTTCGGGTCCCTGTTATGGCCTCTGTCCTTCATGCCCTGGGAGATTTTGACAAAGGTTTTTGCATTTCGAAAACTGGAACGGAGTTCTGATAGCACGGATTCCTCTCCCCATACAGCGATCAGATCCTGTACCTCCTGTTCGGTCCATGCTGGAGCTCTTTTGCGATTCTCGGACTCCATCATTGTCACCTCTGCTGATGAGCTCTGCATGGTCACCTGCAGCTTGCCACGCTGGCCAAACAGGAAATGAGATTCAAAAGTTCGCGGTTCTTTTCCTGTCTACCTGGCCAGTGCATCTGAGTTGAGAGTGCTGTCCAGAGCGGTCACAATGGAGCACTCTGCGATAGCTCCTGGAGGCCAATACCGTCGAATTGTGTCCACAGTACCCAAAATTCGAGCTGGCAAGGCCGATTTAAGTGCTAATCCACTTGTCAGGGGTGGAGTAAGGAAATCGATTTTAAGAGCCCTTTAAGTCAAAATAAAGGGCTTCATCGTGTGGACGGGTGCAGGTTTACATTGATTTAATGCTGCTAAATTCGACCTAAAGTCCTAGTGTAGACCAGGGCTTAGGAGCCTAAGGCTCATTGAAAGTCAGTTAGACATAAGCTCCTAAGTGCCAGTTTTTAAAATGTATTTAGAAACCTGAAGATGCAGAGAGGTACTTTTGAAAATCCCAGTAGGCACTAGGAGCCTAATGCCACTGATTTCAGTTCTACTTTTTATTTTTTCTGCTTGATACCGTGCACTAAATCTCACTAACGCATCCTAGCAATTTACATTTCCAGTGCTTCTTAACCACTTTTTTGTCCTCATTAGATTTCAGAAACGTTGAGAACACATCCATATTTAAGGAACTATATCTTAGGAATCTTTTGGTCTTTTGACCCCAAATTTCCCTACAATATCTGTCTGTGTCACTGATCTGGTTTGCCAACCTTCAGACTGATCTGATTGTTCATGTGATTTTGAGACAGAATGCAAAATTGAGCTTTAAAAAAGCAAGTGTGAGTGGCATCTCATTTTGCTGTCATGATTAGATGAAGGCTGGCTGGCTGGTAGGATAATAGTGGAAGTACCACCACTTTTTTGATTCCTAGTTACATTTGGTTCTTGAGCAACCCTAACCCTAACGCTTGGTGGCTGTAAATAGTGTTAGATGAGTTGCTAGCTATGAGTCAGCTGTTGATCTGGTATTTCTTTACTGCTCGGAAATATGCTGAGAGTCGGACTCTTTGACTAAAAATGGAAGGAGTCTCAAAAGGATTTTTGCCCTTTAAGTATGGCACAAGACTCTGCTGCCTCTTTTCTGGACTCAGTGGCCCCTTCTTAATACCAGATCAGCTATCTGCTCTGTCCTAGCTCCCTTTCCCCCCCTGGTTTGCTGGCAGCCTTTTTTTAACCTTCCTTTATCCTACCATAGTGCCACTAGTTCTCTTCCTGACTCCTTTGTTTGCCGTCAGTGCTTATCGTTCTGGTCTAACAGGTCGCTTTATTTCTTCTACTCATCCTGCCTCTTTCTCTGTATTAGACTGTGTTCACATGAGTGAGAAAATCAATCACCTTTGTTCTCATTCCCCACAAATACTAACTTCTGCTCTTTCCCTGCAGTAGGAAAGATAACTCAATTAATAACGCCTGATCCTGGTCATATTTATTCACAGAGAAAAAAGGGCTGGGCAGAGATGAACTATTTTAAAGGCCCTTAATGGTATAATGGATAGTCCAATAAGTAGCTAATGAATTAATTAAATATTGTACATGGTACTTTAGCAAATGATGAGCTAGTGAAATTTTGGGACTCTGGAGTCCTGTAGGTACATTAATTAAGATTAGTTTTCTCTTCCAAGCGCCAAGCACCTCCAACTGCCATTAGTACCAGTCATCATATACAGAGATTGATTTTATGCTTAGTTTGATTTTTCTTGCAATAAAAAAAGTGACTGTAATATGATGAAGATAAAGCCTCCTATGAGGTTGGGAAAGCCACACATTAGAAAAGCACATCGATGCTCATGGCAGCAGTGAGAGCTGCAAATATTTCATCTGAAGTGGTCAGCTTAAATCCTTCTCAATCTCTTCAGCAGAGCCAGCATGGTGGTGCTGTGTGACTAGGGGTTGTGCAGAGCTGAGAAAGGGAAGGGAGTGACCACAACAGGAGACAGTCTGAGGTCTTAGCTACAGTGGAGATTTACTGCAAATTCAGCCTTTAGGGGCCAGACATTGCTCCAGATGTTCTCATGCAACTCCCTAAGAAGACAGTGTAAACCACTAAGCCCTGATTTGCACTCTGTTGCAAGTAGGGGTGAGTTCCACTGATGCAAATAGCTGTTTTATCTGTCTATTATAGGGGTTTGCACTGTTGCAGCTACACAGGCAGCAGAGCACTGAGGATTGAAATCAGGGCAAATTTCCAGTGTAGACACGGCATAAGCAGCAACACTCCTTCACCTGTTGGCAAGGAGAGCTGCAGCTCAGTTTTCAGTTCACCCCACAGGCCATTAGAGGGAACTCAGGCTTTGTTATTTCTTATGTAAAAAGAGGTAAAATGAATGAAGGCCCTATACATCATAAAGGAATAACAAAGAGCACAAACTACTTTTGTTTTGCATTGCAGATTATCTTTCAGGGATTCATCACTGCCTGGTGTTCTGGTGACTGGCACTCTATAAATATCTAAGAATCTAAGACAGATAAATTGTTTTCCAAAAGTTATATGGCTAAGACTTATTAAAGTGATTAGTGATTTTTTCAGATGGCCAACTTAAGATTGTTTGATTCTTGGAGGGTGGACACCTTAGCACTGTCTGAAAAATCAGGTTCCTTTAAGGTTCCTCTAAGTTCAGTAACCAAATTTAAGACACTCAGAACCACTACTTCTGAACATCTTGGCCTGTGTACTATTTTTTGGCTTTTTACCTATGCCACCTTCAATTAAAATATTTCTCTCAAGCCGCTATGATACTTTAATTATTTCATACAATACTCCAAATTACTAATGTCCATGTTCCTCACCAAATTTTAATATATCCTCAGCACCAAACCACATCAAATTCAAAGTCTTCACAGCTGCTTGAATGCAGCAAAACCTTTCTAACTGCTCAAGGGATGACAAATATTGTGCAACCAAATCAACTAGCTGTCAGAACAGGTCTCTTTTTCATTGCTTCATACAAGCTACACAAAGCACAGTTACCAAAACTGAACCGCAAAACAACAAAGAACTAAATCAAAAATTAACAGAAAACTGCAATTTTTAAGGAAAGTGGACACTGCAACCAACTCTTTATATATGCAATAATATAGTGAATTATGGAGCAAATCAAAGGGGGTATATTTTTTTGTTATCCTGAATGACATTCTTTTATAAATCACATAGCTCTTGGGGGGCTTAAAGAATGATTGATCTAATAGAATTAAACTTTTGACATGACATGAGTTAGATCAGAAGGTCTATAAAAATCTCCAGTTCTGGTAAAATATATTTTATCCTGTACACTCTACCAGAAGAACTAAAATGAATCGGTGGAAAATTTAGAAATTGACTTAATATGTTCTTTGTCTGAATATACCACTCTAGAGCTTCCACTTTGTTCTGTGAGTTTGTGATAATTTTACATAATCCATGTGGCCTGAAGCCTTAGAAATTAAAGAGCTCTTTATTGCCACCTGTTGGTGAAATGGGAGAAGACTGGTCCAGAGCTGCTTAAAAACTACAGGTGGGGTGGGGCTCCATTGGGAACAAAGCTCCCTGCTGGCACCTGTTGGAGAACAAGGAGATTGACAGAATGGGCCAGGCCTTATTTGCATTATAGTTATGTGATAGTCTGAGGCATTTTAGTTAGAATACAATTAAATTCTGCTATTGAACTTTTTGGGAAATACAAAGGGAAGACATCAACAATTCATGCACTTTGAGTCACCCTAAATGAGACTGCTGTCAGGCACAGTTGGGGAAGTGAGTCTAGAAAGAGCTAGGAGAAGGGAAGAGAGGAGAAAAGGGCTTCTACAGTGAATGCCTCTCCGATGGGTATGACTCTGTAAAAGCTAGATAACTGATCCCTCCCTAAAGAGCTGAACTGAACTGAGCTGAGCCTGCCAGAGAACAGGCTTGGGGGGTGTCTGTTGTCACCATTAGGCAGGAGAGAGTTCTAAGCCCTGGAGTGACATTCCATAGATTAAGCTGCTTTTCCTCCTGTGAGGTTTATATGCCTGCCCTGGGAGTCACCAGGCCAGTTCCTGGCTTGTGGATTTGTTGGAGCTCAGCACAGGAGTGACTCATCACCTTACAAACACCAGCTTTGATAATCAGGGGGCCATCCTCGGCTTCTTGTTGCTCCACCCCACTGTTCCTGGGCCACATGGAGATCTGGTGCAGTAGAATCTGGCCCTGTGAATCAGAAAGAACAATCCAAATTTCATAGATCTAATCAGATTGATGGGATCATAATATATAAGCATGAAATGGAAGAAATATATACCTACCTACCTGTCGCTGCTTCTGCTAGTTTATCATGCTTTCACTACAGCTGGCTTCACTGTTATGTCACTCTATGTACCCGATTCAGAAAACTTGTTATTTAAGGAAACACAGTGACACACTGTCAAAAAAAAGGGGTCTAATTTATTTCCATAATAGCGCTCCAAGAGGCAAATATCACTCATAACTGACCTCTTTTTCTTAATGTATTTTTATTTAGCTTTGCTTCAATTCCCATTTGGCAACAATAGAAGCAAACAGAAGTTGGGTCACTTCCAGCATAGTAAGTTAATATTTCCCCTCCTCTATCAAAAATGGGTCAGAACCTCCCTAGGAAAATTCAGCACAATCAATTAAATTGCAGCAGTGACACTTGTAATAGCCAAGGCCCAATTACCAAAGCAGGACACAGAGATGACTAGGGCCAGGGATGGCTCCATCACATGTGCAGGTAATAATGTGTGTATATTAAATTATTTGTATGTGTGTGTATAAGTGGTTGATGGTGTACTATACCATAAAGGCTTTATCAGTATGCATTTTGGATGGGTCCATTACACACAGGAGACAAACCACAAGTTAGTTATGCAGATCACGCCAGACAATCACTGGTATAACTATTCAATCATAAGTTCTGTAAATGTTACATAAGTTACAGCACAACTACCTCAGTGATGTTTTAGAGAGGGGTTTTTTTATAACTATATTGGATTATTTCTCATTCTTCAACTGCAAAACAAGGTGCCTCAATCACCATGAGCCCAAGCATACAGGGCTCTCAGAAAAACCATAAACACCATTAAAAATGAGCTTTTCATAGCTAACAATATCAGAACTTTAAAATCTATTACAGTTGACTCTTCTGATGTGAATGCGGGATCCCTCTTAGAAGTTAGAAATCTCCCCTTCCTAAAGGTATAAAGTTCCCATTTGTAGCCTTGCATATCCCAAGGCTAAGCTATCATACATTAAACCTGTCTTTGGTGCAGAACTGAATATTGCCATTTCTAGTTGTTGGGCCAATGCAGGAATGATCGGGGGACTGCTTACCTGGGAAATAAAAATGGAGGTTACTTACCTGTAACTGAAGGATCTTCAAGACATGTGGTCCCTATCTATATTCCTAATGTGGTTATGCATGCACATTATGTGCCAGAAGTTTCTAGTAAGCTGTGTCCATTGGCCTGCACATGTGCAGTTCTCCTCATGCTCTAAACTCAGAGTATAAAAGTCAGTGTGGACCAGTGCTTCTCCAGTTCTTTTTCTTACTGTGACGCTGGCTATGATCTCTATCAGAAGGGATGGAGGGCAGCTAGTGGAATACAGTTAGAGCCCACACATCTTGAAGAAACTCCAGTTACAGATAAGTAACCTCCATTTCGTCTTCAGGTGATGATGATGTGTTCTTTCGAATCAACCTGCTCCTCTCACTCGATTCCTACAGTGATGTCATAGTTTAGAGTTTGCAATATCACAGTCACTGCTATGATGATGAACCGTGTAGTCAAACGCTGGAGTATTGTGACAGAACAATGGCCCACAAAAGATGAGACTCCAGGTAAACAGGAAAATGGATCTGATAAGCATCCAAATGCCTGGATATGAATCCATATCTGAAATCTCTGGTAATTCACCCTTATCCATCCATCTTTTTCCTCTTTGCAGGGCACTTGTACTTCCAATATTGTGTATGTGTTCTAAGGTATATGAAGTTGCAGACTGCTTTATATAGGAATCGTTCCGAGATTTAAAGTGGTGCCAACAGGATTCGGCTAGACTCTACAAAAGAACATTAAAGGTTAATAGGAGGAGGGTGTGAGAAGGAATGAGCCTGGGTGGACAAAAGAAGTGCTTATTGGGTTTAGAGAAATACAGGCAGAATGCAGGTAGAACACAGAACAGGGAACATACAATTCTCCCCCAAAGAGTTTAGTCACAAATTTAATTAATGCATTATTTTTAATGAGTGTCATCAGCATGGAAGCATGTCCTCTGGAATGGTGGCTGAAGTATGAAGGGGCATACAAACATTTAGCATATCTGGCACGTAAATATCTTACAATGCTGGCTACAAAAGTGCCATGCAAACGCCTGTTCTCGCTCTCTGGTGGCATTGTAAATAAGAAGAGGGCAGCATTATCTCCTGTAAATGTAAACAAACTTGTTTATCTTAGCGATTGGCTAAACAAGAAATAGGACTGAGTGAACTTGTAGGCTCTGAAGTTTTACATTGCTTTGTTTTTTAATGCAGTTATGTAACAAAAATAAATCTACATTTTTAAGTTGCACTTTCACAACAAAGAGCTTGCACTACAGTACTTGTATGAGGTGAACTGAAAAATACTATTTCTTTTGTTTATCATTTTTACAGTGCAAATATTTATAGTCAAAAATAATACATGCTTTGATTTCAATTATAACATAGAAAACAATGTATGAAAATGTAGAAAAACATCCGCAATATTTTATAAATTTCAGTTGGTATTCTATTGTTTAACAGTGCTATTAAAACTGCGATTAATCGCAATTAATTTTTTTGAGTTAGTCACGTGAGTTAACTGTGATGAATTGACAGCCCTACTAATATATAATCACACATTTTTTTCCTTCCAAAGGATCCCAAGATGCCTATAGATCTTAGATTGTGGACCATATTCTGACCTCTGTCACATCCAGGCAAACCCATTATACATACACAGGGTAAGATTTAGGCTTTTTATATCTTAGAATTATTTCACTCACTTCTATGGGCAAGACTCAATCCCTCCAAAGGATCCCAAGATGCCCATAGACTATTTATTTCCCCCCCGGACAATGCTTTCCCAAGTTTCTTCATAATATTAAGTGACTGAAGTTATAAAAGAAGTTTAGCTTTGAAATAATTTCCAAGGGAGGTTGTGAAATCCCCATCATTGAAGGTTTTTAAGAAAAGGTTGGATAAACACCTGTCAGGGATGGTCTAGGTTTACTTGGTCCTCACACAGCTCAAGGGGATGTACTTAATTTCTCACAGTCCCTTCCAGCATTTCTAGGATATTGTAAGTTTGCTATTTCTGCTGTACATGAGGCTATGCCTTTAAAACCATTTGGACATTAAAGCTGGTGCTGAAGGAATGGCTTGCTGGGAACATGACACCATTGCTTCAGAATCTACACTGTTGTTCTCTGAGTGGAGTTTAAGGTACTGTTATGACCTATAAAGCTCTAAGTGGTCCTTTGTTCTGAAAAAGCCTGAATGTAGTGCCTTTCCGGTCATGATCCCAAAGCCATCTCTTTAATATGGATTTTGGACAGGACTGAGGTTAAATTCCCGGGATGAAGGGAGAGGAGAAAGGAGCTTTTGGGAGCTAGCTGGCTGGCAGAGTTATTGTTCTTGTCTTCATGTCTGCTTGTTAAAGCTCTCTATTATTATATCGTGACTGTAATTGTCAGCGTGCCTACCATCTTTGTATAGGAACTTATTTTGTAAACTAAAATCTTTTACTTACCTATAAAATACATGATACTAAGCAGTGCCCAAGGTAAAGCTGCCCCCTATAGTTTTAATTTATTCCAGGACTGAGTGGCTGAGAATCAGGGAGTTACAATCAGCTGCTTTTCAGCCATGGCACTCCAACCCCCCCCAATTCTTGTCTGCATGGGCTCCTCCCCAGAATCTCATGGGAAGGAGAGTAAAAATTTCCAGCCACTGTCCATTGTTCCTGGCAGAAGTGGGAGGGCAGAAATCCCTTCTCAAGACCAAAACTCTACAAGAAAGTCTGTTATGCAGTCAACATTGCAGACTCTGGATTATCTGAACCTCCTAACTTTCCAGTGCGTATTCACATTGGCTTGAACAGCCAAACATCTGAAATTTAGCAAATTCTTAACGTAGATATGTTTAGCTCTTTCACAATACCTTTTCTTTAGATTAAAATAATGGAAATTAGAAAAGAATGAATGATATTTATATAGTAATCATACTGTAATGTTGCAATATTGAATATAATGATACCGTATGAGAAACCTAATTACGTGAATTTGAGTGCATTGCTAGTACCAAAAAAATAAAGATAAAAATCATGGTTCCGGATCAAGGGTAGATAGCAAAGAATGTCCAGAAGAGGAGGGAAAAACCCAGAGCACTCTTTACCAGGAGAAAAAAGACAGTTACTCAGATTTGACTGCAATTATGCTTGTCCTCAGCATGCTCAGTGAATGTAAACTTCTTGCCTCTACCCTTCAAATTTAAGTGCTTAAGTTAAAATTGAAGACAGCCAGAATCCCTATGGAAGTATACAGTAATATACCTCATAAAGGAGTGCTATTTTTTTTTTTTAAAAATATACACATAGGGGGCCCAGTCAGGTAAAAGACCCCATTGTACTAGGCACAGTGCACATATATATTAAAGAATCCCTGACTCCAAGAATTTATGGCTGGCAAGTTCAGCCAAGAGCCATCAACTTTCCTTTGGCTCCTTTGAAACATCCCACCCTTTAATTTAGTATTTGATGAGCGAGAACAGGTGGGAAAAAAAATAAACACACAAGGTCAGGGCAAGGTTCCAGGGGGAATGATTGTTTGGGATGATAAGTAGCAGTCTGAGTACATCAACCGCCTAACCATTGTAACTGCTAGCAGGTCCTCACACTGCTGGGAATTGTAGGTGCTGTCAGAAACAGGCCCTATAGTACTAAAAACAATAAAAAAAACCTCACTTTAGATCATGACTCATAAAAGTTACCACGGAGGGTCTATTCAGTGGCCTATAGCATATGATAGGAATTGAGTAGCTCAATGACCCAGTCAAGCACTATCATTTTAGTACCATTAACTTACATACTGGCAGTCTCAGCAGAGAGGCTGAGCATTCAAAGGCAATTGAAACTGGAGTACCTTTCCATGCTACACAGGAACAGTTGGCAAGTAGGTCTGTTAATCAGGCATTTTTAAAACTGGGGGATTCATGTACATTAATCAGGTATTGCCCATTGCTATAAAATAAAAACTGTTTTTTCCCCACTCAGTACTCCAAATGGAATGAACCTGCATGGTACTAGATTTTCTTAATGCAGAAAAATGAACTAAAGATGCTTTATTTTGTGAAGGTCTGCATTTTCGGAAACTCTGAAGAACATGGTCTGTATAAACACAGAAGCTGAATTAGTGTATCCTTTTTCAGCCACAGGGCATTTGCCTCTTGATTTTCAGTACATCATACTGAAGATTTTATGAGATGTGTGCATTACCAAAATAAGGCGTTTGCCATGCTTTTGAAAATTGCAAAGACCTGAAGATGACATATAGCATTGCACATTGAATAATAGGTTGGGAAATCTGTTAAACCAAGGCAACGATTTATCACAAATAAGCCAAGCCAGTGCCCACAAATGTGACACTTTTTGTATAGTATTGATAAATGTATGCATAGGAAAGATTAATCTAAATTTAAAGCACAGTATCTGAAGTATGATGGATGACCTTGGTTACGTGAGGGTTTTTTGGGGAGGGGGTGTCTTGTTTTTTCTTGTTTGAAAATGTAAAATAAGTTTACTGAGCCCAAGCAAAACAAGAGACATTTTTTATGCACACCACATCACATCAATTCAGTGCAAAGGGAGAATGTTACTGAATTCTTGGGTCTCCAGCTGTGATGATGCAATAATAGGTTTTCTGAAACATAGCAATGAGATAAAGAAACATGCTTAGAAAACAGAATAAAAAAAAACAATTTGTATTTTATTGTATCATAATAACAAATTGCATTTTGTTGGCCAGATAATACAAATTGCTAAGTTACAAAGATTTGTCAAGATCTTAGTGATTAAGACACTAAGGGCTGGATTGTTCCTGGCTCTCATGGAGACAGATGGCATTGGGATAGTACAAGGAAATTTTCTCCCCTGCCCATCTGTGAACCCCACAGTGCTGCAGTGTCTGGGCTCAGTGGAGTACCTGCAGGGGTCTTACCTACTCACAAAGACAGAACTGTAAATCTTTTAATGGCAACCACTGTGGCTCATTCTCTCTCTAACATATTACCCTGTATGAAGTACACAGTGCTGATTCTTATCCTTCCTCCTCTTCCAGTTTTGGTTCATTATGTGTCTGTCTTTTTGTATGCATTTATTTTCTTGGAATATCTGTGTTACATAAAATTAAATAAAAATTGCAACTAATCAGCCAGAGAAAATACGAAGTGATTACCAATAGCATGTGCACTATGAACTAACAACTCTCACTCACATAACCTGCAGCAGATGCTCCGCAACAATGAAAGGTGCATGAAAGAACAGGAGAGATTTAGAAATGAGCTGGGAGAGTTGGTGGTTATGGTTGACAGTAACACCTTGTTAGTGATCAGTGGTGATATAAACTGCAGTGATGGTGAAGGGAGCCCAGTAGAAGGAATTGTGGGTAAATTTAGCTTTGGTAGAAGAAATGTAGAAGGAGAGAAATGGGTTGAATGGTGTTTTTAATGGGTTTTCAGTAAATAGGTGCTTTGAAAAAATCCCACATGGTGACATACTACAGGAGAAAAAATAAAGCCCAGGTGGACAATATTGAGAATGAGAGAACATATGAATATGATGAAAGACAAAGGTAATATCAAGTTAATATGTTGCAGAATAACATAGGTATTAACAGCTAAAATCCGACTGTAACCTCAGAAAATAGGAAAGGAGATGAAATTGAGGAAGAAATTGCATTGGTGATTATGGTGATATGGTGCATTCGTGATTAGGGGGGAAGGGACGGGGAGAGTTCTTCCAAAAGGTAAAGGACGGCTTTGCCAACAACAATGAAGTCAGTGGAAGAAGAATGGAGGAAATTTAAAGAATGTTTCATTAAGGCAGTGGAGGTAACATGTGATACTACAGGTGATAAGATGGGGTGCTTTCAGAGAATGAACTGGTGGTGAAAGTCTGATGTACAAGAAAGAATGAATCATTCAAAGAGTTTGAGGAAGCAGGTTGTGATAATAAGATATTAAAAATTGCATACAAACTGGCTAAAAGACAGTTGCTAAGGCAAGAATGGAGGCTGAGGAGGAATTGTACAGAAAACTGGATGACGATGATGGCAGGAACTTGGTTTTGAGTTGGCAAAAGAGAGGAGCAATGAAACACAGATGAAGAAATCTTTCCGTGTGAAGGATAGTAACTGTGTGGTGACTGACCGAAAAGAGATGGTAGAGCTCTGGAAAACATATTTTCACAGGCTGTTAAATGAGAAGAGAGCATTTCAAGTGCAAGCCCTTCCAGCAGTTCTGAGGAAGTCTCAGAAGGTCTAGATCTCAGGGGAGGTGTAGAGGCAGTACTGAGTAAGATGAAGAATGGTAAAGCAGCTGGTGAAGATGAGATATGATCAAGGCAGTTGGAGATACTGGAGGTGGCTTCAGAGAGTCCTATGTTTTTGCTGGGATCAAACAAGGATACCGGATGATCAGAGAACAAGACTGGTTGGGACTGACTGACCAGGTGCCTCTTTGGAATGGTAAGGCTGATGAAAAATTATCTAAACACCAATCAGGACATCATCATCCTGTTAAGTAAGACTCCCAAAGTCCTTGAGAGAATTTTAGAGGCAAGGTGGAGGTGCAAGGTGGACAAAAATATAGAAGAAGAGCAAGATGGTTTTAGGAAGGGAAGGAGTACTATAGATGCAATATTTGCAATGAGACAGAAGTTTGGAAAGATGATAAGTGGAGGGCATAACTGCTAAGTAGCATTTATTGATATTGAGAAAGCATATGACTTGGTTCTGCAGGTAATGGTGTTTGGAGTACTGAGATGGATGGAAGGGGGACTTCAGAAATCAGAAATGACAGAGGAGCTGTATTGGGAGCCAGGAGCTAAGATGGTAACAATTCATGTAATTTTGGAGTTTTGAGGTGACGGTGGGATTGACACAATACAGTGCGCTAAGTCAACTTCTCTGCAATCTAGTTATGGAGTTAAATTAGGAGAATCAAATCTGTGGAGATACAGAAAACTGTGTACTGACAATCTAGCCCCTTTGGCTGACACAAAAGAGGAATTGGTAAATATGGTACCAGACTGGGCATCTGTGTTTGAAGGCCATGGTTTGAAGGTCAACACAAAGACAACTGAAGTTATGCAAAAAGGGAAGGTAGAAGAATAGCTATTGACTGAAGTTTCAGGAGAGAAGCTGAAGCAAAGGAAAGAATTTGTGCACTTGGAGAGAAGTCTGGAGAACTGAAAAGAAGAAGCTAATTTGTATGGGTAGCGATGAAAAAGATGTCAGGAGTACTGTGGGATTGGCAATTAAGTAACAAACTGAAAGGAAAAGTTTATGTAGCCTGTGTTTGTCCCTGCCTATTGTATCAAGACAGCAAACGATTTATATAACTGAATACAACACTTTCGAGTTGTTGCCATCCTCTGGAGCTCTCAGTGTGTCCTTATCTGACTCTTGTGTGGGTCTTAGGCCCTGATCCTGAAAATAATTAATTAATATGTGGAAACAATTACAAATCCCAGTGTAAGAATGTATATACATATCTGCAGAATTGAGACTTTAGCTTAATTCCTCACACCAGGGACTATATCTTATTTATTTGTGGTCGAGTGCACTGTTAGCATTAATACATAATAATTTGGGATCAAATCGTAAGATGCATACTGTTTTTACTCAATTTTTCAATGGGAATTTCATTTTCTTGAGTAAGGTCAGATTAAAGATTTCATGGTTTTGCCCACAGGGGAATGGTGTGACTAGTGTGATAATATTTGTAAGCTTTTAGTGGCATGCTGAAGAATGATTTTCTTCTTATGCTTGAGAACACAAGATCTCTCCACTTCCTAAGTCAAGTGGATGTAATGGATTACATAGGATATATGAAGTTATGTATCATCTTTCTAGCACTGAAGAATTATCTCAATAAGTAAGGTTAATAGTATCCAAAACTTTTCTGGTAAAAAATATTTGCATACTCAGGTTTGTTTTCTTGAAGTTGTAAATAGCATGCTTTAGGAATTTTAACTTGGAATGGGTGTTGTTGTTTTGTTGAAATGTCAACTACAATTGTAAGTTACACTTAATTTGACAACTTACTTTGTAGATGCTAAAGATGTCAACACATAAATAAGGGATGACTGAAAATTAGTATAAAAATGTAAAATGATTTAAGAGTTCCAATTTGCATGAATTTACATCATGAAATTCCTCAGATAATTTTCTTTTCATATATACATATTATATGTAATTTGCTAAAGAAACCAAAGAATCATAAAAAAAAATTAAATTTCCCTTCCATGCTGGTTTCTAACTACCGTAGACTGCAGATTTATTAATCCACTTGTC
The DNA here is from genome assembly GCF_965140235.1 of Caretta caretta. Classification (NCBI taxonomy): domain Eukaryota; kingdom Metazoa; phylum Chordata; order Testudines; family Cheloniidae; genus Caretta; species Caretta caretta. The sequence goes on from NC_134210.1 coordinate 77,847,905, forward strand.
AGAATTTTATTAAATTAGTATTGTTGACATGGATTTTTGATAAATTGTGGAAATACTTGAACATAATATAGAATTGTTCAATCAGCTAGCAACATATGTTGTGGTAAGCAGATTTCTTTATAGAAACAAGACTTTTCAAATTGGATTTGTGTAATGTCACATTGGAATATTAGAATACCTAGCATTTTTCATTTGTATACCGCAAAGTGCTTTAAAAAGGAGATGTCATTATCCCTATTTTACAGATGTGGAAATTGAGGCAGAGTGGGGCAAAGTAACTTGCCCTAGGCCACCCAAGCCCCAGGCCAATGTGCTAACCACTAGCTACGCTGCCTCTCTGGGTTCATAAATTTTGAATAAAGGTAATCACTCAATCCTATCTTCCAATAGACAACCATTTATTGCCATGTGTATTATAAAATCAGCTGTTCCATATATGTGTGCAAGTATATTCAGCTAATTAACATTATGGGCCAGATCCTCAGCTGGAGTAAACTGACACAGCTCCACCTTAGTTGATCTAGCCAATGATATATTCAATGGCATGTACATAACCTGAGGCCTGTCAGGTGCCCCACTTTCCACCATATAATCATTAAACCTCTTGTACTTACCTTCCTAATCTGTCACAGCTATGCACTTCCATATGTGCTTATGTGTTTCCTCTTGCTGTGTCTCCCCCACCCTTTTCACCCTGCTAGTAATGTCATCCTCATCCACATGTTTCTCAGCTTCTTATACTTTCTTAAGCTGCTTAACAGAGTAGCTTTGTCAGAATTGCCAGGGATCTTTCATGGCACAAGGAGAGTGAAATCTATATTGTGATGCATTGACATTATCATAACTACTGTGGCAAGGCAAATTCATTTAAGTAGCCTTGTTTGTATTACTGGTGTTTATTTAATAACTGCCAAATATTGTAGGTCTGCTCAGTGGTCTAACTAGAGCCAAAATAACATTATGAAGAACAAGTGACTGACTGAGCCATTGTGTGTATTGTATAAAAATAGATCTAGCGGGTTCAGAAACCTATGTAATGGTGGTGGTGACTTGGCAACTGTCACAGTGTCATTCCTGCTATTCTACAACCATTAAAAAACAGTGAAAATGAATGATGATCACACACACACTACCTGGCATGGTTAGGGTTGTCATAAAAAGTAGTTTAAAAAATCTGGTGCCTTTGTTGGTCACATATCTATCTATGATAACGATTTGTCTAGACCAGAAGGCACAGATGCTGATGTTCCTAATGAGTGCGAGATGTCTTTTAATTTTCTTAATATACTCTTGGATGCCTTTCTTGTTTGGACTGGACTCTTAGACTTTAATACCATTTTGTCATAAATAATTGCTTTGCATTTACTTACAGACCTTTGGAATCACTCATTGTAATATGTTCTCTGTCACTGTTTGTTATTATTACAGTAACACCCAGTGTACCCATTGTGGGTAGGTGCTGGGCAGAGTAAAAAAAAAAAAGTCTCTGCTCTGAAGAACTTAAAATCTTTACTTATACTCTCAGTGTTTGATGCTAACTTTATCCTCATCACAGCCCTTAAGAGAGACAGTGTGATCAGCATCATCCTTATTCTCTCTGATAATGACTATTAACATCTGACCTCTACTTCACTCTTGTTGATATTCCTATTTCTTCAAGCTGTGGGAACAAACTCAATTGTCTCCCTAAAACACTGAGGTGGCATGTAGCAGTCGCAAACCTTCCTATCCAGTAATTAGGCAACTTTCAATAGTATGTTTTCTCCTGATATGGTACCGCAGATAATGGTTAATAACAATGGAGCTTCTGGAACTAGCAGTGCAATCAAAGTGTTAATCCTTTGGTGATGCTGATAATTTTCCTCTAGCTACCCAGTTTCTAGGCAACAACTAAGCAACTCATTCCCTTTCCCTTAGTCATCATGGCCCACTAATGGCTTAACAGCACATCTGAAACATCACTGAGATGAACTGGATAACAGGGCAGAGCTACAGTGATGTCACTCTGCTTTCACCAAAGCATCTTTCTCCACCATTGTCATTTTCTCTGAAAGTTAGATCATTTCCCAATCAGTTTTTGCAGCTCTTGATTGTATGTGGTTTCTTCAGTGTTTAGGACTGCACTTCATGTATTGTATCATTAGAGGTGTCAGAATTCCTTTCATCCTTCTAATCTTCCCTCTTGTCTTACTAGGGTTGCCGACTTTCTAATTGCAGAAACCTGAACCCACCTTTGCCCTATCCCTTCCCTAAGGTCCTGCCCCCGCTCACTCCATCCCTCACTCTCCCTCACTTTCACTGGGCTGGGGCAGGGTGCAGGCTCTGCAGTGGGGCCAGGGATGCAGGGATTGGGGTGCAGGCTCCAGGAGGGAGTGTAGGTGCAGGAGGGGGCTCAGAGCTAGGACAGGGATGCAGGTTCCAGCTGGGCAGTGCTTACCTCAGGCAGCTCCTTCAAGTGGCCAACATGTACCTCTGGCCACCCTATATCTTCTCCTGACACAACTGTGTATGTCTGAATTGTTTTGCCTGTTTAGACCATAAGCTGTTTGGGTCAGTGATAATGTTGTCCCTTGTATTTTATATAACACCAGGTACATGGTTGGTGCTTAAACAATGTTTGCAGGTAAACCATTGTCATAATCACTGCTCCCTGAGCTTGATCCACTTGACCGTGCAATGGAGAGCTGCTTCTGGGCTGGACAAAGAAATACTCTCTTCTAGTCCATGGAGCTTAATGCAGTGATGAGTAGCAAATGGATACAATCTAGTGGTAGATTACCTAGCCCTATGCCCTCCCACACTGCCCCCAAATTTTGCTGTGTGAGCCCCTTCAAGAGCTGTGCTCCATGTACAACACTGGTGGGCATGATTTGCAAGGGCTCTCCCAAACTTGCTCCTTTCCACTCATGCTGGAGTTGAACTAATCCCATTACAGACCCCTTCTACACTTGCAGAGGACTAGGCAGAATTTGTCTCCTAAATTTCTCAATGGCGCTTTGTATTTTTTTGGGGGGAGGAGGTGTGCTACTAGCCTTTAACATGAAAATTCCAAGTTTGTTTTTCTTTTAGCTCTCAGCAGGATATCTTGGAGAATGGGAGAGGGGAAGTTAAAGAGCAACTTTCAAAAGACAGCTATGTTGTTCTTTTTCAGTAGAAAACTTAATGGTGCTTAACTATTTTAATTCAAGGGAATACACATTTTAATTTTACCTGCATTGTGAAAGAAGCCCCAGTTCTGAAAAGCATTTAAGCACACGTAAGTCCATTCCTATTCAGCAAAGCATGTAAGCACATGCTTATAACTTTGATGTTAATGGAATTTTTGCATGCGTTTAATGTTAAACATATACTTAAGTGCTTTGTTGACTCAGGTGCACCGATAGCAAACAGTTCATCAGTGGTGATTTTCTTCATGTTTTAAAAGTGATTGATTATGCACTGAAAATATTTTAATATGGTAGAGTCATTTTATTAAGGATATTTTGTTTTTAAAAATCTATCATAAATGCAACCATTTGTCAGAAATATATTGTATATTATGTATACCTAGGGTAAAATAACGTGGTGGAATAACATGCATGAAAATGAGAGAGCAATAGACCATATGCACTTGATAAATCTAGTGTTTGACAATGCTGTATGGAT